>NC_082355.1:15750000-16480833 GCF_027477595.1 Haemorhous mexicanus | reverse complement strand
CCAGGCCGGGGATGAGCAGCGGGGAGGTTTCAGGTGAGCAGAGCAGGCTGGTGTCACGGCAGGGTTTGAAAAGGTCGGCCTGACATCCATCCTGGGCAGAGCCTTGTTCAGGGCTGCATGGCAGGAAGGGGGTGTCACCGGTGCCAGTCAGGGCAGGTGTGTGGGAAATGTGTGGTGTCAGCTTGACAGGATCCAGCGGGGCTGGGAGACAGCTCTGGTGGCCAAAGGGAACAGTGCAGACCTCTGGAGCTGCTTGTGAGCCATCACCATCACCATCACCCACTCTCCCTCCACCTCTCCGTGCTCTCCACATGCTGAGGCACAATCACAGCTTCTCACTCACCAGAGGGGACACAGGGGCTTTGGGAAGAACCCCCAGGCCATTGTCACTGCCCCACAGGATGCCAAAACCCCTGAGGTGCAGGGCTGATCCTGCCAGGACCCACTGCAGCTCCAGCCAGCTCAGCACAGGGATCAAACCCCCTGTGCTGAGGGCTGGAAGGGTGAGAACAGCAATGGATCTGGGTGCAGGATGCCCGGGAAGAGAGGTCAGCTGATGGGATGGAGTGGAAAGGCTGGGATTCTGGGCTCAGTGGCCATTCCAGGCTGCAGCAGGCCAGGCTCAGCCCTGTTCTCTGCAGGGCCAGGAGGCAGGGAGCCCCCAGCACAGCCAGGCCATTCCCAGTTCAAAGCAGCTCAGGAGCTGCCCAGTTAATTCTGATTGATCCCTGCCTGGAGCAGCGGCACATCCCACCCACGCAGCTCCAGCTCATCCCTGTCCCTGCCTGCCAGCAGTGTCCATCCCTGGCTGCTCCCAGGCTGCCCCACTGCTCTCTGTCCATCCTTCCTTCCTGCCTCCTCCTCCTCCTCCTCCCTCTTGTCCTTGTAAAAGGGATTAATAAATGCATGGAGGGGCCTCTGGAGCTGGCAGCAGCTGGACTGGGGCCCAAGGTCTGCTCTGCCCTCGCAGGGAAGGGGCTCCTCACAGACCTGCTGGATGGAGCCATTCCAACCTCATTACCCAGAGAGATGGAGCCAGGAAGGGGAGGAGGAGGAGGCTGAAGCAAGGAGGGAATCAGAGCCCTGAGGCCTCGAGGAATCCTCATTTTATTCTGTGAGAGGCCGGAGCTGCAGGGCCGTGGCCTTGGGGGGAAATTGAGGATGCAGGCAGGGAGCCCGAGAGAGGGGTGGGGATGCAAATGGGGCTGGTGCTGACAAGCAATGGCAGCTCCTCGGGGAAGGTGGTTTGGGATCCTGCACCAGCCCAGGGTGAGGTGGCACAGAGTCCCCAGGGCATGGCACAGCTCCAGGTGGGGTGGCCCAGGGTCAATAAGGCATGGCACAGCTCCAGGCAGGGTGACACAGAGTCCCCAGGGCATGGCACAGCCCTGTGTGGGGTGGTTCTGTTTCCAGGGTGTGGCACAGCCCCATGGCAAGGTGGCACAGGGTCCCCAGGGCATGGCACAGCTCCATGGTGGTGGAGTCAGCTGCACACATGACAAAAAGGACAACAGAACACTGCAGGGACTGAAAAATTGCTGAGCTCCTCTAATCCATCAACCCCGGTGGCAAGGGAGGGATGGTGACACATGTGGCACAGGAAACAGAGCATGTGGCACTGGGAACTGGGAGTGTGGCACTGGGAACTGGGAGTGTGGCACTGGGAACAGAGTGTGTGGCACTGGGAACTGGGAGTGTGGCACAGGGAACAGAGAGTGTGGCACAGGGAACAGAGCGTGTGGCACACAGAACTGGGAGTGTGGCACAGGGAACAGAGAGTGTGGCACACAGAACTGGGAGTGTGGCACTGGGAACTGGGAGTGTGGCACACAGAACTGGGAGTGTGGCACTGGGAACAGAGAGTGTGGCACTGGGAACTGGGAGTGTAGCACTGGGAACTGGGAGTGTGGCACTGGGAACAGAGCGTGTGGCACTGGGAACAGAGCGTGTGGCACTGGGAACTGGGAGTGTAGCACTGGGAACTGGGAGTGTGGCACTGGGAACAGAGCGTGTGGCACTGGGAACAGAGCGTGTGGCACTGGGAACAGAGCGTGTGGCACAGGGAACTGGGAGTGTGGCACTGGGAACTGGGAGTGTGGCACAGGAAACTGGGAGTGTGGCACATGGAACTGGGAGTGTGGCACAGGGAACTGGGAGTGTGGCACACAGAACTGGGAGTGTGGCACACAGAACTGGGAGTGTGGCACAGGGAACTGGGAGTGTGGCACATGGAACCCTCCCAGCCGCCACACCCGTGGCAAGGAAGGTGCCCACGGTTCCGTGATGGGCACATGTGGCTGGAGAGGCACCGGGAGAGCGACAGCTCCATGTGCAGAGGGAGAGGGAAGGCAGCTCCGTGCTCAGAGGCAGCAGGAAGGCAGCTCCGTGTTCAGAGGCAGCAGGAAGGCAGCTCCGTGTTCAGAGGCAGCAGGAAGGGACCTCCATGTACAAAGGCAGCGGGAAGGGAGCTCCGTGTTCAGAGGCAGCAGGCAGGGAGCTCCGTGCGCACATCCAGGGCCAGCCCGGCGCTCCCGGCCCAGCCCCGCGTCTCCCCGGCACGTCGGCACGCGGGGAGGAGGCACAGCCCCGCGCTCCCAGCCCTGGTGTGTTTTTCCTCTCTTCCCCTCATTTCTGCTCATAAAGGTCTGCGCTTAAGTAATGAGGCTTTTTTGCCTGCCTTCTGCAGGAAGATACACAAGTGTGCCAATGTAAATTGCTCCATTTGGAGGGCTAATTGCACTAAAAGGCAGCCTGATCTGTGGTTTTTCTCTATTTTACATTAGCAGCTGAGCTGTCAGATCTGAAATGGAAACTCATTTTTAAGGCTTTGCATTTACAGTGGCTTCAACAATGAAAAATGTTCCCTGACAGTAATAGAAGGCAAACCTCATTAGAGAAACTTAAACCAAAGCGGCACAGTGCTAAAGCCCTCAGGCTGCTTCCAAGCATCTTAAGAGGGAACAAGAGCATTTTTCACATGACTCTCTCTGCCCGTGGAGTGCTCTGGCTCTTCCTGACTGGAGCTGTGCCCGCAGGAGCCGTTTTTCTGACATGCACAGGGTTTGCAGCAGCGATGGCAAATGGCTTTTTCTCGGGGCCACAGGGCACCGCGGCGTTTCGGGGGTGGAGAACCCGTCTGGCTGCCAGCAGCTGCTCAGCCCAGTCCCAGGATGGCATTTTTGGGGTGATCAAAGCTCCCTGGGAGCCATGGTGGTGCCAGGAGCACAACGTGGCTCTGTTTTTCCCTCTCCTTGCGCTGGTGGATTCAGGGGTGCCAGCCTCCAGCGCCCACAGGAGCGTTGCTGGGAAGGGTGGTCACCCTCCCCAGAGCCATCTGCTCCTCCTGGGACCTCTCCCAGTGATCCATGGGGAATCTGCCTCTCCTCACCGCCCTGACCCACAACACTGGGACTTTCCGAGCTCTGCCACCCAGCCCAACACATCCCCGCTCCCAGCAGGTGCCAGCAGCCTGTGCACTGCAAGTTCCAGGTGGGAATGGCTGGGCAGGGCTGCTCTGCCAGCTTTGCCAGCACCTCTTTGCATCTGCATTAATCTCCAGCCGCAGATTTGCATGGTCATGAGCTATTTTTACCCGGAGAGCTCAGCTCGTTCAGCACAGAGCTCAGCCTGTGCTGGGGTCAGGGATCAGCCCGCTCCAGGCCACGCTGGGGACATGCAGGGCTTAGAGACAGGGAGGCCACAAAACTGCTGCAGGAGCCCTGGGAAACATGGCACAGATCCCACAGGGATGCAGAGATTCCAAGCCACAGCCCCCAGCGGGCTCGGTGATGATCCCAGCTCTGCCTCCAGCACCTTCCTGCTGCCTCCTGCTCCACCTTCCTTTCCTGCTGGTTCAAGGCTGATTCTGAGGAATATTTTAACCCCATTTAGCAATATTTTGTGGACATCCAAGGTGAGGTGCAGCTGGAGTGGTACATCCTCGCGGCGCAGTGGCGCAGGGTGCCCAGGGCATGGCACAGCTCCTGTTCCCTGCACATGCCATTCCTGAGGCACCTCCTGAGCCTTCCTGGGGCTCCTCAGCACATCCCCTCTGCCGTGCACAGGAGACCACGATCCTCCAGGAATCCTCCTCCCATCCCTGTTCCCTTTTTTTTGGGGAAAAAGTGCAGCCATTTTGCAGCAAGGACAAAAACAGTCCCTGGCCTGTCCCCGCATTCCCAGAGCCAAGCACCCCACGGGATGATGCCTTCAGCATCCTTCCACCAATGGTGCTAAGAAATTTGCCTTCCCTGGAGCTGTTTTCCCTTGGAAAAACACTTTTTAATTTGCGCCACAAATTTTCTACAACCGTTTCTGACTGCATTTTCTGGGGATTTTTACTGGAAACAATTTTGACCAGCCAAAATATTTCACTTATTTGGTTTCCAAAAAATCTCCGGCTCTTTCAATTGCTTGATAAAAACCCTGACAAATGTAATCAGTCACAGTCATTCCCTGCAGAAATGTTTTCATTTGGCCAAAAAAAAAAAAAAAAAAAAAAAAGAGAGAAAAGAACAAATATTCATAGCAAAAAGACACTTGGCTTCTGCATCACGCTGCCACTCCAGCCCAGGCTGGAGGATTGGATAAGGGCATTCCCCTCGGGATATCACATCCCTGTGGGCCATGTCTGAGTGGAGCACACCACGTGGCAGCTCCTGTCCCTGTCCCAAAGTCACCGAGCACACGGCTGGGCAGGGGACACATCCTGTTTGTGATCCCTGCTCCTTGTCCTGCTGGGCCCTAGCACTGCTGCTGCATGCCCAGGGGCAGCCTGGCTTTGTGTCAGGCCCTAAAGTCACCTCGCCTGGCACCCTGGGGAGCAGGGGATGATCTCAGAGCCAGCTGCTGGGACATCCCTCCCCCCTCACTTGGCCCGGCGAGGTGGCTCCTGCTGCAGATTTCACACCACACCAAGGGTTTGCTCAGGGCATCCTCAGCTCCTTTCCCTCCCTTGGCCCCAGCTGTGGCTTCAGCTGAGGTGCCACCGCAGAGCTGTGACAAGGGACATCACCCAGACTGGGGACCCTGCGCTGTGCCCACCTCCAGGCTGGTTTCTCCCTGTCCCCCTGGAGAAGGGATGAAGCAGAGGCTGGGAATGGCAGCCCGCTCTGCCTGCTCCATCTGCACTCCCAGGATGGAGTGTTCTCTCCTCCTCGCTGCTGGGAATGGCAGGCATGGCTGCCTTCCCTCCCACTCCTGCATTACTCACCCAGCCCAGCCCATCTGTGCTCCAGATGGACCCCAACCACTTCTCCTCCCAGGAGCTCTGGGGGAAGGTGATGGGGACAGGATCCTGGTCCAGCCCTCCCTGAGAGCTCCCAGCCCAGCTCCAGGTGCAGCTTCCAGGAGCTGGGATGCTCCCCAGGGATTCTGGAGGGCAGTGGCAGAGGGTGGAGGAGGAGCAGCCCTGATTAGGGACAGTGGGGGCCAGGGCTGTGCACCCCAAACCTCACCCACACCCCTGGGGTGCAGCCACCTCTGGATTTCTGGAGCTCTCCCGATGGATCATTTATCCCAGCAGGGATCTCCCCTGGGGTCCAGCTCTCTTTGTTCCTGTAAAACCCACTCCAAGTCCACTTCTGATGAATTCCAGACCGGCTTCCCCCTCTCAGCACCCCAGATCCCTTTCCTCTCCATCTTTCTCCCTCCTGCCATGGCCATGCTCTGCTCCTGTGCCCATCCCCAGCCTCCCTCCTGACCCTGGCCAGGCCTGCATGGAGCTGTGCCAGAGGAAAGCATGGATCCCCACATTGCCAGGATGCTGCCAGCTCGCTGGGGCAGGGCAGGGGCTGCCACCCTGCCAGGGAACTGCTGGGTCTGGGAAGGTGGGGAGGAGGGCAAGCTCCAGCCTCGGCCTGGACAAAGCCAAACGCAGGCACTGGGAGCTGGAAGGGCTTTGCAGCCTCACCAGCCCTGTTTTGGGCAGTCCCAGGCTCTGCCCTGGGGTGGGAGGTGGTTCCCTCATCCCACAGCGATGCCCAAGGCACTGGGCACAGGACATTGCTCCCAATCACCTCCTCTGGCCTCTCCCTGGGAACACTGCCATGTCACAGAGTCATGGAATGGCAGAAAGGTTTGGATTAGAAGGGACCTGAAAGCCCATCCAGTGCCACCCCTGCCATGGCAGGGACACCTCCCACTGTCCCAGGTGCTCCCAGCCCCAGTGTCCAGCCTGGCCTTGGGCACTGCCAGGGATCCAGGGGCAGCCCCAGCTGCTCTGGGCACCCTGTGCCAGGGCCTGCCCACCCTGCCAGGGAACAATTCCTCATTCCCAGTGTCCCATCTAAACCACTCTCCCTTCTCCTATCTCTGCTGCCTGTGGAAAAATTACCTCTCCCTCTTTTCCAAGAACCCCAGTGGACACAATGATGTCCCTGGCCTGGCTGGCATCTCTCCATCTAAGGGACAAGGCTGCCCAGAGAATGGTCCCAAGGCTGCCCGAACTCCAGGAGTGTCCAGACAATGCTCTCAGCACAGGGTGGGATTGCTGGGCTGTGCAGGGACAGGAGTTGGATCAATGATCCCCCTGGATTCCTTCCAGCCCAGGATATTCCCTGATTCTGTGATTCCACGACCACACAGTGCTGGCAGTGCTGGGCTTGCCTGGACATCCAGGAGGTGAATTCCTGAGCATGGAGCCCTGAGGGGGTTCCAGGGAGCCCTGAGGGGGTTTGGGGGGATGAGGAGCATCCCCTGTGCCTGCAGCACCCCGTGCCCAGGGGCTGGCAGTGCCCAGGTGTCTGTGGGTGGCAATCTCGGCAGCCTGGTGGTGGCACTTGATGAATGGGCTGTAGAATTTGGTGAGATAATTAAAGAACCTGACTCTCACAATGCACCTGATAACAAATGAGGTGTCTCTTTTCCTTTTCTGTTTTGCACAGTGGATTGTATTCCCAAAGATTAATGGATTTACTGTTTCTATCCCAACAATGGGCCCATCCCCTGCTCCTCCCTGCCCCCCTGGGAGCTCCATCCCCAGCATCTCTGAGCCAGGCAGGGACATGGGGACACTTTGGGGTCTGGCACCTCTTGGCCTCGGCTCTGACTCGCCCCAGCAGCAGAGAAAGAACACGGGAAAAGTGGAAATTCTGCTGTGCACCCCCTGGGAGTCTGTCCCTCTGGGACCCAGGGCTCTGGAGGCCAAGGTGTCACCAAGGTGTCACAGCCTGGTGGCATCGGGGCTGTTTGCAGACCCCCCCACGCCCAGGTTGTGCCTGGCCGTAGCACAGGGCTGGGGAGGGTGGGGGGTGTGAGGCAGAGCCGGGTGCTCAGAGGGGAGAGCCTGGGTGGTGACAGCCCCAGTCTGTGCCCGCTGAGGTGTGAGCCCTGCCCGTGTCCTGAGGGCACAGTGTGACATCAGCTCCAGCCTCTCTCCCTGGGCACTTTTCCCAGGGGACAGCATCCTCCTCGGTCCCATCAGCTCCTTCCCACCTGGGTCAGATTTCCAAGTGGCAAAGGGCACGTGCTGAGCACAGCAGGAGAAAGTCCAGTGGGATTTCTGGGATCAGCAGCCCTCCTGTGCTCCTGGAGCTGCTGGGAAGCACAGAATGCTCCAGCACTGCCTACCAAGGAGTGACCCTCCAAACACCCACCCAGCAGCCAGGCACTGACCCGAGCCCTCAGAGCATCTCCAAAATGTGCTTCTATGTTATATAGACATTTAAATTAGGTACCTGTGCAAATCAGCAGGTCATTAATCACCCACTCGTTTAATTGGTTTTCCTGCCAAATTGGTTACAGATAAATAATTAAAGCTAAAAAGTGGGTTTGGATGCGTTCCTCCGGAAAGTCGGGCTGGCAGCTGGGAAGGGAATCTTTGAACTCGGCTGGCACGGTCCCTCTCCGGCCGGCAGGGCTGGGGCAGCGCCGCCCGAGGGCAGGGAGGGGGTGCCGGGATCTCTGCCGGGGCTGGCGCTCGGCTCATCCTCGCTGCTGCCCCGGGGAGAGGCTTTTGTGGGGAGCAGGAGCTCCCCGAGGCTTTTTGGGGAGCAGGAGCTCCCCGGGGCCGGAGCCGGGGGCAGAGCCCCCCCCGCGCCGCCAGTGTGGGTTTTGCAGTGCGCTTGGCTGCTAATCATGCATAATAATCGCATTTGCAGAACACAAATGTCACTTGGCTGAGTGCTTTCATTTACTGCCCCGTAAACACACCCTGGGGAGCCCCGGACCCATAAAACATTGACAAGAGCCCTCGTTTCACGGACATTGTCCCCCACAGAGCCCTTTGTCAGATGGCACGGCCACGGGACAGCTCCGGTGGGCAAAGGGAAGGATCGTCCCTCACCCCTGTGCAGCCCCGGGGCTCCTGCAGCTCCTCCAGGCAGGGCAGGAGGGGCTGGGCAGGGTGTGCTGAGCCCCAGGGTCTCAGGAGAGCTCCCACATCTCTGTCCAGCCCCACTGAGGATGTGGATCCATCCCATCCCATCCCATCCTATCCCATCCCATCCCATCCCATCCTATGGATCCCATCCCATGGATCCCATCCCATGGATCCCATCCTGTCCCATCCCATCACATAGATCCCATCCCATGGATCCATCCCGTGGATCCCATCACATGGATCCCATCCCATCCCATCCTATCCCATCCCATCCATTCCCATCCCATCCCATCCCATCCCATCCCATCCCATCCCATCCCATCCCATCCCATCCCATCCCATCCCATCCCATCCCATCCCATCCCATCCCATCCCATGGATCCCATCCCATGGATCCCATCCCATCCCATCCCATGGATCCCATCCCATCCCATCCCATCCCATCCCATCCCATCCCATGGATCCCATCCCATGGATCCCATCCCATCCCATCCCATCCCATCCCACCCCACAGGACCCAGCCAAGGATACCCAGGAGGTTCCCAAACACCTTTCCCGGAGTTTGGGACACCCACACACAGAGGGACACATGGCACATGTGGACAGTCCCAGCTGTCCCTCAGCTGCCCCTGCCCCCCTCAGCGGGCACAGCCCAGGGGGTTGACCCTCAGTGCCCAGGGCATGCACGAGCAGGGATCAGTCCTGCCCAGAACTGATCCCAGGGGTCCAAGCAGCCCTCTCCAGCCAGCAGCAGCTGAGGGGGTTTGGGCATTTCTCTCTCTCTAGGACAGGAATTCTCCTTCCCAGAGCTTTTCCTGTGGGCTCGGGAGCAGCCTCGGGCTGGGCAGCCCCCGGCTGGTGCAGTGCAAATGAAAGGGAGGATTAACAGAGGCAGGGCAGCTTGGAGGGGCTGATTTTCCAGGGACAGACCCAAACGAACCAGGAGAGCTCTGTCCCTGCTCCCTGAGCCCTTCCCTCTCCCCATTGCAGTGCAGGAGCTGTCCCTGCAGTTCCCAAGGCCGCATCCAGCAGGGCTGCACCTGGGGGCTCTCCCTCACACCTCTGTGGTCCCATCCCACTCCAGGGAGGAGCCAGGGTCCCCCCAGACCCCTCATTCACCCTGGGCCTCCTGCCAAGCATCAGCTGCTCCAGACACTCCCTCCCCGTGCTCCTGCCAGGGAGGAGATGGATGGGGTGCTCAGCCCTGGCATTTGCCACCCGGGGCTCGTAGCTCAGCTGTCCCCTTCCCTTGCTCCATGTGGGACAATTCCAGCACCCTTGGCTGCTTTCTGATTGTCTCAGCCACTTTGCCTTGTTGTTCTTGTTAAAGGCAGCTCTCAATAAGTAGTTCACTAACTCAGCCATTTGAGAATCATCATTAATTTAATATCCTTCCTCATTTATTAATGGGCCTACTTTGTCTTGACTCTCCAGTATTTCCTTTTCCCCTTGATATATTTGTAAAAGCCCTTCCTATTCCCCTCAGCTGCATGGCTACCACTAATGTTTGCTTTTCCTGCTGTCTTTAACATTTCTCTTCAGCCTTAAATGACTTGGGCTCCTCTGGCTTCTATCAGCCCCCATGCAGGGCTTTCCCATTCTGTGCCAGAGCTGTCCTGCTGGGGGGCAGCCCCGGGAGGCAGCAGGGCCCTGCTGCTCTGGCAGCTCCTGCTGGATCCTCAGAGAGCTCAGGGACTCACTTTTGTCCTGAGAGAGGACAAAATATCCCCTGTGAGAGCTTCCCAGAGAGACCCTGGGAAGGGATGAGCAGGGAGAGGCAGTGGGCGGCTGGGGAGGGTTCAGGGTGCACCCCGAGGTCACTGCCCCCCAGCCTGTGAGCCCAGCTGTGCCTTTGGGCACTGCCACATTCCTGTGCCCAGCACCACCCCTGTGGGAGGTGTTCTCCAGGTCCTGGCTGTGCCTGTGGTGGCAGGCAGGCTGCTGAGCCCTGCTCCAGTGGCTGGACATGGGGAGGTCCAGGATCCACTGCTGGAGAGGAGCATGATCCCATTATTGGGTCCAGGATCCACTGCTGGAGAGGACCATGATCCCATTATTGGGTCCAGGATCCAGTGCTGGAGAGGAGCATGATCCCATGATTGGGGGGTCCAGATCCACTGCTGGAGAGGAGCATGATCCCATGATTGGGGGGTCCAGGATCCACTGCTGGAGGGGAGCATGATCCCATGATTGGGGGGTCCAGGATCCACTGCTGGAGGGGAGCATGATCCCATGATTGGGGGGTCCAGGATCCAGTGCTGGAGAGGGCCATGATCCCATGACAAGGGAGTCCAGGATCCAGCAATGGAGAAGACCATGATCCCATGACTGGGAGGTCCAGGATCCAGCAATGGAGAAGACCATGATCCCATGACTGGGAGGTCCAGGATCCAGCAATGGAGAAGACCATGATCCCATGACTGGGAGGTCCAGGATCCAGCAATGGAGAAGACCATGATCCCATGACTGGGAGGTCCAGGATCCAGTGCTGGAGAGGAGCATGATCCCATGATTGTGAGGTCCAGGATCCACTGCAGGAAAGGACCCTGATCCCATGACTGGGAGGTCCAGGATCCAGCAATGGAGAGGTCCAGAATCAAATTTTGTGGAACTCCAGGATTTAATGATGGGGAGAGCCAGGATCCAACAACCCAAAGGTCCAGGGTACAATGCTGGGGAGGTCAGTGATCCCCCAGTAGGGAGGTCGGGGATTCAGGGGTGGGGAGGCCCAGGATCTGACGCTGAGAAGGTCCAGGGCCCTGAAGACTCCTTGTGGGAGGAAAAGGGAGCAGGCAAAAAGTTGCAGGCGGGGCTGTGGCCCAGGTGGGAGCCGGGAGCACATCCCGAGCCAGGGTCGGCTCTGTGCTGTTGCCAAGGTGACGGGAAGCAGAGCTCGGGATGTGTCTGTTTACATAAGAATTGTTGATTAATGAACATCGAGGCGAGATAATTTACCGAGGCCGGAGGCGCCGCTATCTCTCCATCTCCGAGCCGTGGCTGCAGAGCCCCCGCGGTGTCCCCAGCCCGGTGTCCCCAGCCACCGGCCGTGTCCCCAGCCCGCGTGCGCTGCCCCCGGATCCGCGGGACAAGGGAGCCCCCAGGTGATGGCCCCGGCCCCTCTGGGGCAGCCCCCGGTGCCCTGCGGTGCCCACAGGATGGGATGCATCCCAAAATCCCTGCACAGGCACCAGCGCTGGTGTTGCCACCCAGGTTTTGGGTGTCTAAAGGAGCCTGGGCACCCCTCAGGAGTGTTGAGAAGACAGGAGGGGACCCCCAGCAAGCCCTGCCACCCTCCCAGGGTGTCACCAGCCCTGGCTGTGCCACCCAGCACCATCCCAGGCCTCTCTCCCTCTGGGTGTGGCACGAGCCAGCTGTGTCACCCTGCTGTCCCCCAGGTGACACCACCAGACACAGCCCGTGGCACTGGCTGCACAAGGGGCTCTGAGTTGGGTGGCACCTGCCAGGTGATTCTCACACTCCCACCTTGACAGCCACATGTGGGGCTGCAGGTGACAAGGAAGCCCCCAGGTCCCTACAAAAGCAACCTCTCCCAAAGGTGCCAGATTTCCTGTGGGGAAGATTATGGATCCAGCAACTTCCAAGGCTTTGGGGATGCTGAGAAATGTTCCTGAGGCTGAGGAATGTCCCTAAAACTGAGGAATGTCCCTAAAGCTGAGAAATGTCCCTAAAGCTGAGAAATGTCCCTAAAAGCACATCCTGGTTTACTGCAGGATCTCTTCACTGGCCAAAGGCAGGGAGGGACAAGGTGCTGAGCCCTGGGACCCTCTGCCCTCCCTGCAGCTCCAGGCAGGCACCTGGACCCCATTCCAATGCTCATCCCCGTGGGATGGATGAGCATTGGGGTCACTCCCCCGGGTGCAGCCTGTCCCCAGCACAGAGGGGACCCTGCAGGGGTCACCAGCAGCCAGGCTGGCACCACGGGGGCTGGTACACCCCAGTCCCCCCTGCCCTGAACGTGCCAGCACAAAGCTCATGGCCAGGGACAGCTGCCAACATCTGGGTGGATGATTTGGGAGGATTTGGGACAGGTTTGGGACAGGTGCAGGTGACACAGGAGAGCAACACAGCAGGGGTGGCATCACCAGTCCCAAAATTTCTACACCAAGTCTCATTCCCTGCTGCTGCACCAAAGCCTCAGTGTCTGGGATTTCAGCCCTCTCCGAGCTGAAATGTCAGGTCAAACCTGAAAACTCCCTGTGTGTTCCCAAGCAGGAGGCAGAGGGAGGGCAGGGGGAGAGAGGGGATGCTGGAGAGGGGCTGGGAGCAGGGATGGTGCTGGGGAGGGAGGGGTGCAGGAAGCAGCTGCTGGGTCCCAGAGCCCCCTGCCCAGCCTGGGCACCGCTTTGGGGTGGTTTCCATGGCACTTCCCAGCTGCTGCCTGCTCCCAAGGCTGTCATTAAGTGCAGGCAGACCCACAATTAGCAGGGGGCCGCTGCTGGGGGGCTCTGCTGGGCCCCTGTCCCTGCACCTGCCTGGTGCAGCTGCCAAGGGAGCCGTGCTGCACTGCCTGGGCTGTCCCCAGAGCAGGGAAAGGACCAGCATCTTCCCATGGCCCCGGGCAGGGCAGGGACCTGTGTCCCTGGGTCCCCATGTGGGGACAGGATCCATGTCCCTGTGTCCCCAGGCAGGGCAGGGATCCATGTCCCTGTGTTCCCAAGAAGGGACAGGATCCATGTGCCCAGGCAAGGACAGGATCCATGTCCTTGTGTTCCCCAGGCAGGGACAGGATCAATGTCCCCAGACAGGGACAGGATCCATGTGCCCAGGCAAGGACAGGATCCATGTCCTTGTGTCCCCAGGCAGGGCAGGGATCCATGTCCCTGTGTCTCCATGTGGGGACAGGATCTGTGTCCCTGTGTCCCCATGTGAGGCCAGGGATCCATGTCCCTGTGTCCCCAGCCAGGGCAGGGATCCATGTCCTTGTGTCCTTGGCCAAGGTCAGGGATCCATGTCCCTGTGTCCCCAGGGCAAGCATCCATATGTCCGCACCCCTAGGCAGGGCAGGGCTCAGTGCTCCCCTGACCTTTAAAAGGACAGGGATCAATGTCCCCTCCCCACTGCTGTGAGGCACAGCAGGGATCAGTGTCCCCGTCCCCAAGCAGGGCAGGGATCAGTGCCCATGTCCCCAAGCAGGGCAGGGATCAGTGCCCCTGTCCCAAAGCAGGGCAGGGTTCAGTGCCCCTGTCACCAAGCAGGGCAGGGATCAGTGTCCCTGTCCCCAAGCAGGGCAGGGATCAGTGCCCATGTCCCCAAGCAGGGCAGAGATCAGCGCCCATGTCCCCAGGCAGGGCAGGGATCAGTGCCCCTGTCCCCAAGCAGGGCAGGGATCAGTGCCCATGGCCCCAGGAAGCACAGGGATCAATACTCTTATTTCCACTAGACTAGGATCCGTGCCTGGATGCCCCCAGGCAGGGAAGGAATCAATGCTCCCATATCCCACAGCAGGGAAAGGATCAGTCTCACCATGTCCCAGAGCAGGGCAGGGATCCTTGTCCCTGTGGCCCCACGAAGGACAGGGATGGAAATCCCAATTTTCACCAGGCAGGGCAGGGATCCGTGTCCCTGAGAGCCAGGATGGACAAGGCAGGGCAAGGATCCGTGTCCCTGAGAGCCAGGACGGACAGGGATCCGTGTCCCCATGGCCCCAGGCAAGGCAGGATCGATATCCACACTGCCCCCACGTTCCCGGGCAGGGCAGGGATCACTGCCCCCGTGCCCCCAGGAAGGACAGGGATCAATATTCCCCCTGTCATGAGGCAGAGCAGGGATCCGTGTCCCCGTGTCCCCATGTCCCCAGGCAGAGCAGGGATCCGTGTCCCCGTGTCCCCATGTCCCCAGGCAGGGCAGGGATCCGTGTCCCCGTGTCCCCATGTCCCCAGGCAGAGCAGGGATCCGTGTCCCCGTGTCCCCATGTCCCCAGGCAGGGCAGGGATCCGTGTCCCCGTGTCCCCAGGCAGGGCAGGGATCCGTGTCCCCGTGTCCCCATGTCCCCAGGCAGAGCAGGGATCCGTGTCCCCGTGTCCCCATGTCCCCAGGCAGGGCAGGGATCCGTGTCCCCGTGTCCCCATGTCCCCAGACAGAGCAGGGATCCGTGTCCCCGTGTCCCCATGTACCCAGGCAGAGCAGGGATCCGTGTCCCCGTGTCCCCAGGCATGCCCAGCCCACGCAGAGTCCTGCAGCAGCACAGGAAGGAGATGGGTTGGGGGTCCCCTGGGTCCCCTCCTTGCTGCACCCCAGAGCCCCGTGCCCATCCCCGTGGGTGCCCCCACCCCCGTGGGTGCCCCCATCCCCGTGGGTGCCCCCCGGGTGGGGTCTGTCCCCGGGAGAGGGGGGGGGACAGCAGGGCGGCCGCCGGAGCAACTGGAGCAGAGGAAATGCTGGGACTTTGAACACGGCCGGAAATAATGACTTTAAAAATGTATCATTCTGCAAACTCATTAAGGCGCATCCCCGGCAGCAGGGGAAGGGAACTGCCGGCCCTGGGAGCCGCTTGATCTTTACAAAATGTGCACAGCGAGTGCTCCTGAATATTTAACCCCAGCGCCTCCCCGGGGCTGGCGAGGCTGTGGGGAGCACGGGAGGGGTGCTGGAAAAGGGGATGTGAGGAGCTTGGCTCCATCTCCATGCCTTGCTGTCCAGGTGGGCACCCAAACCCCTGCAGCTGGTGCTGGCTGGCAGGATTGGTGCTGGGCTCCCTGACCCAGAGCCAGCACAGCTCCCAAAACTCGGCAGCACCTCAGTGTGGGGTGGGGTATCCCTGCCAAGCTTGGGATGGGGTATCCCTGCCAATCTTGGGATAGGAGCGGGCACAGGAACGCTGGTTGTGCTGGCAGCCAGTGCTCTGCCAGGGGTGGGAGGGAGGCACCCAGTCCCTGGGGACGAGGGGCACAGGTGGCACTGCCACCTGTCCGGACAGTGCTGCTGTGGTCACCTTTAATTCCCAGCAAAGCAGGAGCTGGGGCTGGGGCTGCTGCTCCCCCTTGTACCCCGCAGTCCCACAGGCTGCCCCACACCCCGGTGTGCCCCACAGGGCCCTGTCCCACCGCCGTGCCCAGGTCCCAGTTTCCCTACAGCAGCTCAGCCACCCTCGGCTACCCCTGCGGGCCCATCCCCTGGTGGCATGGATTCCCGGGAGGGGGCTGTGCTTCCCTTCCTTCTCCCCGCTGGCAGCCCCGGAGGATGGCGAGCCCCCCGCCCCTCGGGGTGACCTTTCGGAACAATCTGTGCTGCGAGGCTGCGGCGCGCCAGGCAGGCGTTGCCATGGCAAAGCGCAGCGCGGAGAACGCTCCGCAATTACCGGGGAGCGGCTCCCCGGCAGCCCCGCCACGGCCCCGCCGCCGTCCTCACGGCCTTCGGGGCAGTGCCAGGGCCACCGGCGGGTCACACGTCCCGTGCCACCCTCCGGAGGGGAGGGGGTTCAGCTGGGCGGTGGCGTGGGGTGAGGGACGGCAGCGACAGGCGGGGTCACCTGCAGTCCCTGCCCTGCGCTGCTCAGCCCCATCCCCATCCCCATCCCCATCCCCATCCCCATCCCCATCCCCATCCCCATCCCCATCCCCATCCCCATCCCCATCCCCATCCCCATCCCCATCCCCATCCCCATCCCCTTCCCCATCCTGCCCAGCCAGAGGCTTCCTTTGGCTGCAGAGCTGATCCCAGGGCCAGCTCGGGGCTGCTGGTGCTCCTGTCCCCTCTCTGCTGGGGACACTGGGGAAACCCACCCCCCATTGCCACATGTTGCTCCTTCCCACCCTTCTCTCCCCTATTCCCCCCTGCACATCCCTCTTCACCAGCACTTTCAGGTGACAGCCCAGCTCCTGTACCCTGCCTGCCACCTCCCTGGGTGCCCGGGTGTGCTCCAGGCTGGGTGTTGGGTGGGGGGGGTCCCTGCTCAGGCAGCACAAGCAGGTGCTGCCAGCACAGCACAGCACAGAATGGAACAGCTCAGCACAGCACAGCACAGCCCAGCACAGCACAGCCCAGTTCAGCACAGCTCAGCACAGCACAGCTCAGCACAGATCAGCCCAGCACAGCACAGCCCAGCTCAGCACAGCACAGCACAGCACAGCACAGCTCAGCACAGCCCAGCCCAGTTCAGCACAGCCCAGCTCAGCACAGCACAGCACAGCACAGCACAGCACAGCTCAGCACAGCTCAGCCCAGCCCAGCTCAGCACAGATCAGCCCAGCACAGCCCAGCCCAGCCCAGCCCAGCCCAGCCCAGCCCAGCCCAGCCCAGCCCAGCCCAGCCCAGCCCAGCCCAGCCCAGCCCAGCCCAGCACAGCCCAGCCCAGCCCATCTCAGCACAGCCCATCACAGCCCAGCCCAGCTCAGCCCAGCCCAGCCCAGCCCAGCCCAGCCCAGCCCAGCCCAGCCCAGCCCAGCCCAGCCCAGCCCAGCCCAGAATCAATCGGCCATGCTCGCTCACCCAGACGGATTTTCAGGGAGAACAAAACGTCTGGAGCTGTGCCAGCGCTCCCAGCCCTGGGAAGGATCTCCATGCCCAGCCCACGGAGACGTTTCCCAGGCCTTGGGGTGCTCGCCCTCCTCGTGCCCCCCTGGCACCCGTGGCTGTGCAGCTGCACCAGCCTGGCCCCTGGCCTCACCCTCCTGCTGGGCTGGCAGCACCGGGGCACCTTGGCCCCCTTTGGGAATGCTCCTGTGGGTGCTGCAGGTCCTGCTGGCAGCAGGGACACGTTGGTGTCCCACTGCCAGGGCTGGGGGCTGGCCAGAGCTGGCCCTGGGGGATCTCAGTGCTGCTGCGGGGTTTGGATGCTCTGTAACCCCCTGCACCGTGCAGGCAGTTCCCTGTCCTCCCCAGATCCTGCTGCTGCAGCCTCAGCAGCGCTGCAGAGCTCCAGGCAGGCTCGATGGTCTGTGGGAGGGACACAATTCCCTGTGCATCCCTCCCTGTGCCCTCCTGCTCCATCCCTTAGGGACAGGACTGCCCCACCCCATCCCTGGGGATGTGCCCAGATGTGCCCATAACCCCCCAGCCCTCTTGGAACAGCCACTGCTGGCCTCTAAAGAGGTGACAGCACAGGACCTGGCGGACCTGTCACCTTCACAGGGTGCTGCTGTGACCGGGGTGTCCCAGCAGGTGTGGGCAGCCAGGAAATACCAACTCTGTGTGTGTTCTGTGTGTGTCACCATGTCACACCAGCATGGCCCCAGCAGTGCCACCTCTGTGTTTGTGTGTGTTCTGTGTGTGTCACCATGTCACACCAGCATGGCCCAGGTAGTGCCACCCATGTGTTTGTGTGTGTTCTCTGTGTGTCACCATGTCACAGCAGCGTGGCCCTGGCAGTGCCACCCGTGTGTGTGTGAGTGTGTGTGTGTGTTTTCTCTGTGTGTCACCACGTCACAGCAGCGTGGCCCTGGCAGTGCCACCCGTGTGTGTGTGTGAGTGTGTTGCATTCCCGAGCTGTTTATTTCACCCTCTTTCGGAGGCGCTGCATTCCCCCCGCAGCCATGCGAGGCTCTGTGGCCGCCAGCCCAGGAATGCGGGAATTCCCTCCCCTCCAGGCCGGGGCTCTGCAGCTGCAGTGATCCTGCTCCGTGCCCGACCCTGCACGGGATGCCCTTCCCACCCCCGTGGGCATCGGGGCTGGAGGGAGCCTCCTGCACCCAGGGAGAGCCCTCCCAAAATCCTGAGGCGGGAGGCTGTGGGTGCAGGCACCTCACCCCAAGGATGGCAGATGCCCCTGGCTGGCACCGTGGTGCCCTTTTGCCCCCTGGCAGGAGGCTGAGCAGCACGGCAGGGCAGGAGCAGGGCCAGGGGGCTCCGTGGGGTGTGCCATGGCTCATCCCATGGGATTGGGGCAGTGGGACCGAGCTGAGTGCCCCGAGGAGCTGCGGGAAGGGGGCTGGGAGCTCAGCACAGCACACTTCAAAGGGGACTGGGCTGTGACTGCTCCAGCAGCCCCGTGCAGAGCCGCGAGGCAGCAGCGATCAGAGCGGGGCACGTCCCCCGGAGCAGGCAGGGACGGGATCAAAGCCCTGGCAGGAGCCTGGCCAGGGCATCCCCTGGCAGCACAGCTGGCTGCTGCTGCCCCCTGGGAGGGCCACGCTGCCCTGGCACTGCCTGTGCCCTCTGCCCAGGGGTGGCACTGCCTGCCCAGCTGGGCACACCGAGGAGCTGCAGCCGTGTCCCCAGCACCACGGAGTGCCCACAGGGCTCCTGTTGGAAGCTGTCCCCTGGGATGGCCGGGGAAAAGGCCCCCTGAAGCTCCCCTCCTGCCCCTTGCACCCACACTTCCCATCCCACAGGGCTGGCAGCTCCCAGGGGCACAGACAGAGCCCAGCAGGGCTTGGGGGGCACAGGGGGGCACAGGGGGCCCGCAGAACTGGGAGCTGCTGTGCCCAGAGAGGCAGTGCTGCCACCTGCACCGCTGCTCCTGCCCCAGGTTAAATGGAATGATTCCGTGGGTTTGGCCTCCAGGAGGTCACAAACACAGCCTGGTGCCACCCTGGCACACACAGCATGGCTGGCACCAGGAGATGGCTCTGCCTCGGGACCCCCAGGACTGTCCCCAGGAGGGCAGTGGGGCTCAGTGGGGATGGGGATTGCCCCCCAGTGCCCCAGAGCAGAGCAGAGGGACAGGGGACATCCTGTGTGCCAGCAGCTCGCTCTGCCTGTCCCCACACGGGGCTGGGAGGTGGCACCAGCCCCCAACGCTCACATTGAAGCACTGCCACCAGCTGTACCAAGGTCTGCTCTGCTGTGGACCCTGCTTTTGGGGCCCCCCTCGCTCCAGGGGGTTACAGCAGCCCCTGGTGTCCGATGCAATCCCTCAGCTCCAACATCCTCCCCACGTCGGGCTCGGGCTCACAGGAAAGTTCTCCTTTCAAACCTCCTCCAGCCCCAGAAACGCTGTCCAGATGGTCAGAGCTCCCCGGTGAGACCCCCAGCCCCTCTTGGGGCACCCACCCTCCCCAGCACCCACCCCACGGGGGGGTCCTGCCCCGCAGGGACCACAAACGAGCCTGAGCAGGGAGCGCTGGTCCCTCTGCCGCGGTCCCAGGGCAGCGGCTCCCCCAGCTCCCAGGGGATGGGGCCGGTGCCTTCCCAGGGCAATTGGGGCAGGAGGGGCTCCCCCAGCTCCCAGGGGATGGGGCCGGTGCCTTCCCGGGGCAATTGGGGCAGGAGGGGCTCCCCCAGCTCCCAGGGGATGGGGCCGGTGCCTTCCCGGGGCAATTGGGGCAGGAGGGGCTCCCCCAGCTCCCAGGGGATGGGGCCGGTGCCTTCCCAGCTCGATGGGTGCAGGAGGGGCTCCCCCCGCCCCCCGCCCTGAAGCACAGGGAGGAGATGGTGCCTCTGGAGAATTCTCCGGCCCGCAGGGACCCGGAGCCGCAGGCAGGTTTCCCATCACCAGCGATGGGGTCCCGCACCCTTCCCCCTCGCCCCGAACAGGTTTCACTCTCCGGCACAGCTGCCGCGTCCAGATGTTGCCGGAATTGAGGGAGGCAGGGCTGCTCAGCCCACAGCTGCTCCCTGCTTCGCTTGCAATTGCTTTGGAAATATTGTGTGTGCTCAGCTCTTTCGAGCTAATCTCCATCCTGCAGCCGCGCCTGGCGGAGCTGCCCACGCTAGCCCGGCTGCTGGGCAAGCTGGGCAAACTGGGCAAACTGGGCAAGGAGGGGAGGGCAGGGCAGGGGAGGGGAGGGGTCCCTCCAGCAGCTCCCTCGCGGGGCAGAGCCGGGGCGGGGCGATGCTGGGGAGGGGGCGAGGGCTGGGTACCACCCCGGCGATTCCTCCGCGCTTGATTGGGGCCATTAATCAATGCTGCGCTCTCCGGCAGGCTGACAGAGCCCGCGAGTGTCAGCGTGTGAGCGATCCGCTCGCTCGGCACCATCCATCAGGCCCCTGGCAAGCGCCGCGCGACACCCCCTCCCTGATTTATCTGAGGCCAATGGAGTCATGAAAAACAGCTGGTAAATCCTTCCCCATCAGCCGGCTGATTATTAATGCAGCCAAGTGTGGAGGCAGCCAGCGAGTCGGAGAGAGCGCGGCCGCTGAGAGGCGGAATCTGCCCCGGGCCGGCTGCCCCCGGGGCCCGAACCCGCCCGGAGGATGCTGCCCCTTCCCTGCCCCTTCCCTGCCCCTTCCCTGCCCCTTCCCTGCCCCCTTCGGGCGGTGTCCTGCCCGTCCCTGTCCCCGGGCAGCCCTGCGGTGGCTCAAAGGCCCCCCAGGCTCCTCCTGCACCTGCAGCTCCCGGTTCAGGTGGGCAGGGAAAGCTCTGCCCAGGAGTGGCCGGGAGGGGGAGGGTCAGAATCCCGGATCACCAGGCTGGGGGGTGCTCAGAACCCCCTGTTTGGCCAGGATGGGGGAGGGCAGGTCAGAGCACCTGGAATAAAAAGTGGCTCAGAGCTCCTGGCATGTCCTGGGACAGCAGGGGATGAGAACCACAAGGACGTCCAGCTGGGGCAGGGGGTGGTTCAAAACCTTGGGATGTCCAGGCTGGAAGGGCTCAGGACCCCTTGGATACCCAGACTGGAGGGCTCAGAACCCCCTCAATGACCACACTGGCAGTGCCCAGACTGGAGGGCTCAGCACCCCCGGGATGCTGGGTGACCTCAGAACCCCGGGGATGCCAGGCTGGAGGTCAGGATGCCCAGGAGGGCCAGGCTGGGGGGCTCAGGACCCCTGGGATGTCCAGGCTGGAAGGGCTCAGAACCCCCTCAATGACCACGGTGGCAGTGCCCAGGCGGGAGGGCTCAGCACCCCCAGGATGCTGGGTGACCTCAGAACCCCGGGGATGCCAGGCTGGAGGAGGTCAGGGTGCCCAGGAGGGCCAGGCTGGGGGGCTCAGGACCCCCAGGAAGAGCAGTCATGCTGCTCCTGCTGCCCCATGGATGGAGAGAGCTGGCACAGAGGGACACCAGGGCTTTCCCAGTGTGAGGGCAGGCTCAGTCTGGGGCTCTGCTGCAGGGGTGGGGAGATTGCCCAAAGGAAGGAGGGGTCAGCCTGCACCAGCACTGTGGGTAGGCAAGGACAGGGCCCCAGCCTTGTCCTGGTGACACTGGGGACATGCTGGGGTGTCCCCAGTCCCTGCCAGCCCCTGCAGCCATTGCATCCCCCACAGAACCAGCACAGTTTGGGAGCACTGGCAGGGTGCAGCACCCACACATCCCTGCCTGCCCCCTGCACATCCCACCTGCCCTCCCAGCCCTACACAAATCATCCCCCCGGGGCAGATCAGCCACTTGCCAGCTTTGCCAGCCCCATCTCCCCCTCAGACCCCACGCTGGTGCCCACCGTGCTTGCTCCTCATGCCCTGCCAGGCTGCTGTGCCCTCTGCACTGACATAAACTGCTCAAGGGAAAAAAATCCTCTAAATCGTGTGAGTGGGCTGGAAGGAAGCTGGAAGCAGCATTTTCGTGGTTGTGTGCCGAGCAGGTGCAGCTGACAATTAGCTGTCTCTTCCCAGCCTCTTCATTTAGTTCCTCAAGGTTATTTTGAAAATTGAATATTCAATTAATAAAAGAGTGGCTTTGCAGGGCTCTCGGTGCTCCCTTCCCTAGGGCAGATGCACCCTCAGAGGCAGCTCAGGAGGAGAGGGAAGGGGGAAGAAGCTCATCCTCCTCTTCTTCCTCATGGGCCCTACCCTGAACCCCCCTCCACAGCCACGTTTGGAGCTCCCTGAGCCCCAGATTTGCACGGGGAAGATGAAGCAGCAGAAGTTGTCGTGGTGGAAAGTAGGTGACGTTGAGTCACGTTCGAGCCTGTCACAGAACACATCGTCCTCCTTCCCTGGTGTCCCCCCCCTCAAAACCCAGCCTGGCCCCCCACCAACGTCACCCCAGCCCACCTGGTCCCCGAAGCTGTGGGGAGGTGTGGGAGGGAAGGGGGGCAGCTCCTCCCTTCCCGCCAGCTCATCCTCATCCCACCCTCCCCTGCTTTATTTTCTCTTCTGCCACTTAAATATCACACGATGATGAGCCAGGATTGCTGGGGGTGCTGCTGCTGCTCCCCAGGCTCCCCTGCCATGCCCAGAGCGATGATCTCCCATCCAAGGAAGCTCCTTCCCAGCCCAAACCCTCCCTGGGGCCAGCAGCAGCCGCCTCACCACACCCAGAGGGAGCCCACGGCCCCTTCCTGCAGCTCCTGTCCCCGGGGCTGCTCCTCCTGCAGGATCAGGGCAGCCTCTGCTCCCAGATAAAGCCTGGAATGAGACCCAGTGTCTCTCTGGGGGCAGCTGCAGCTCAGAGCTGAGAACCAAAGATGCTGGAGCCTTGCTCCGTGCTGTGTGTGTCACCTCTGTGTCACCGTGCTGGGACAAAGACCCTCAGCCTTCACTTCAGGCATGGCCAGCCACCAGGCTGGGGACAAGTCAGGGCTGTCCTGCTGTGCTGGGGCTGCTGGCCTGACCCCACAGCATTCCCAGTTTCTTGGACTGGGAATGAGGAGCCCTGGCCTGCTGGCAAGTCCCCAGCACCACGCTGGCATGGGCAGTGCCCACGTTAGGTCCTCTGCATTCCCAGGCTCAGAAAATCAGCTCCAGAGTCCCCCTGGAGAGGAGACAGTGAGCTCTGCCCCAGCCCAAGATGGGCCAGGGGGAAAATGGAGGGAGAGGAGCTGCAGCCCAGGGGCAGGGACAGGCAGAATTCCCCCTGGGATCAGCCACAGCAGATTGCCAAGGTGGCCAGAGCAGGTGGCAGCAGCGTGGGGACACCTCTGTGTGTGATGGACGAGCGCTGGCTCCCACCTCTGCTTCCTCAGCTCCTCGTGGAGCAGGGCTGATGGCCCAGGGCTGGAGATTTATGGTGGAATGTCACTCTGGCCTGCCCAGAACTGCTGCGTGTGCCCCTCGGGAGGGGGGAGGTGCCCAGCCAGGACAGAGCCCCAGGCCCCTCTGGGCTGCCCTGCAGGTGCTGTCCCCAAGGTGCCCTCCACCAAAGGGGGTGTGACACCTGGGGACAGCTCCACGCTGAGAGCTGCATCCTGGCACCAACCCCCCCACACTCACCCCAGCTCACCGGGAAGGAAAATTCCATTTGGGACACAGCTGCCAGCCCTGTCCTCTGCCTGCCCCCTGTTCCACCCCAAACCCTGCGGGGCCATCGATCCAGGAAAGGATATTTTTGCTTACCAGGGGTGCATTACCTGGATCAGGGATGACATGGGCCATGGGGATGCTCCAAGCAGTGCTGGATCAGCATCCCAGCTCAGGGTTCATCCCAGAGCTTCTCTCCTCCCTCTCTCATGTCCCCCCCCCCCCCCCCCCCATTTCCCTTTTTCCAAAGCCTCAGTTACATTTTCCTTATTATCCTCCTCCCCGCTATCTGGGTCACCCTCCCCTGCCATTACCCCAGATAATTGTGAGCTGAGTGGAGGCCACGGGCAGCAATCTGGCAGCAGCACCTGGGAAACCGCTGCCTGCACACATCTCCTGCCTTCCTCACCCCTCCTCTTCCTCAGCTCCCACATCCCAGCCTGCTTGTCCAGCTCTGGGAAAGCTGGCAGGGCTGCAGGCAGGGAAGGGGGATCACCAGGGCAAAGGGGATCACAGGGACAAATCCCCCAAGAGGGGCTGGGGTCCCCAGGCTCGCCCTGCCCCGTGCAGTGAGGGGGGTTTGCAGCTCGGGAGAAGCTTTTGGGAACGCTCTGCTCCCATTTCCAGAGGGGAACTGCTGTGCCCAAAGGCTGGAGGTTCACAGCCTGCCCTGCTCTCCCGGGGTCCTGCTCACACGGGCACAAACAGATTCCAGCCTCACCCAGAAAAGGAATTAAACGGCACCATCTGGCACTCGGGGAGCTCTTCCCCCTCCCGCTGGTGGGGAGAGGGTAATCCAGGACGGCAACCAGGCCATCCTGCTGGAGCAGGCACCAGCCCTGGCACTGGCCAGCAGGGGACACCCCCACAGCGGCCAAGCCGGGCCTGGGGTCCCAGCAGGTCCCAGCACATGCCGAGAGGCAGAGCTGGACACAGCCCCTCCCTACAGGGACCAAAATAAGCTTTTTTTTTTTATACATAATTATATCTCCCAAAGTGGCCCAGCCTCCTCCCAGAGCTGCTTTTAGCTCAGCTAAACCCACGTGTAAATTCAAGCTGTCTTGGACCCCACCCTGCTCCCCCCTCCTGCCCAGCTGGGATGCCCCAAATCCTGGGCAAAGCAGGTGGAGCAACCTGACCCCAACCTCTGAGAGCAAGGGATGGGGCAAGGCACCAGGATTTTGGTCCCTCCTCTAAAGACTTCATAGAAAAGGGGTTAAACCAAGGATGAGAGGAAAACCACTGAGACCTGGCTAGACCCCAAGATCCAGGGGATGGTGAATCCTATGGGACGGGGCTCTCATCCTCTCTCTGTGCTGGTGCTGCGCCCCAGATCCTGCCATGCCCTGGAGCTGCCTGGTTTCTCCTGCTGGCATTTTCCCTGGCTGCATTTCCCTTCCTGCATTTCCCTGCCTGCATTTTCCTGCCTGCATTTCCCTGCCTGCATTGCCCTGCTTGAATTTCCCTGCCCGTATTTTCCTGCCTGCATCTCCCTGCCTGCATTTCCCCTCCTGCACTTCCCCTCCTGCACTTCCCTGCCTGCATCTCCCTGCCTGGTTTCCCCTGCATGCACTTCCTTCCTGCATTTTCCCTTCCTGAATTTCCTTCCTGCGTTTTCCTTCTTGCATTTCCCCTCCTGCATTTCCCCACCTGCATTTTCCTGCCTGCATTTCCCTGCCTGCACTTCCCCTCCTGCGTTTCCCTGCCGGTATCCCCGGGGAGGAGGCTCCCGCTGCCCGCGATGCCATCAGGGTGGCTGTGGCCGCAGCCTCCGCAGGAATACGAACCCATCAATTAGGGAATAAGTGCCTCGCCTGTCCTTGTTAATCCCCTCCTCTCCGAGCTGTTCTTTATTATTTACGGTGAAGGTGCCCCGGGATGTGCTGTCGGAGGGACGCCTGACAGGTTCAATCTGTACCGTACAATTACATCCTCCTCCTCCTCCTCGCCAGCTGGGGAATCCCTTTCTGCTCTCCCACCATCCCTCTCTTTTCCACATCCACCCCGGGAACAGAGCCGGCGGTTCCGGACCCCCCTGACACCCCACCCCATCCCCACGGAAGCCCTGGGACGCTCCGGGTGGGAGCCAGCCTGGAGTGAAGGGGGGGGTGTGGGGTGGTCCGTGCGAGGCGCTGCAAAGGCATTAACTGAGCCAGGATTAACATTCACCAGCGAAAAAATAACTCCATCCGAGCTGCGTCTGTTCCGGGGGCCTCGTGTGCGGCACGAATGGAAGCGCAGCATCCCCTGGGAGCCCCCGGGATGTGTGCGCTGCAGCCGCGTCAGCTCTTTGCAAGGGCTGCTGATGCCTCGGCTAACGAGCTCCCCGCTGAACGTGTCCTACGCACACCTGAGCATGCAGCCGGCTGCCTTCGCCTCCTCCCAGCTCCGCTCCCGCCTGCTGCCCTCGTCTGTCGCCCGGCGGTGCCGTCCCCCGGCCGGGCACCGGTGTGGGGGCAGCGCCGGGGGCTCTGCGGGTATCGCCCGGCGAGGTGCAAGGCCAGGATGTGGCAGAGGCTGGGCAGAGTCCCCGGCACTGCACTGGCACTGGAGGAGGTGCTTGGTGCTCAGGAGGTTGGCAGGTCGGTATCTGACAGGTCAGGTGGGGTTTGGAGGCTGCAGGGTCCGTGCAGGTGCTCGGGGTATCCTGAGGAGCTGCACTGGGGCTGGGGCGTTCCTTGCTGAGCTGTGTGATGAACCCACCCTCACAATCCCCCAGGAATGCCAGGACAGCTGTGGCACAGCTGGCACAGACAGGGGTGCCCTGCAAGCAGCAGGTGGGTGCCCCAGAGGGTGCAGGTCCAGCCCATCCCTGTGCCCAGGATCAGTTCTGCACACACCCACGTGCAGGTGTGCCTTCCCAGCACATCCCTGCCTGCTGGTCTCTCCTGGGAGACACCCCTGGGAGCTGCTGCCATCCCCCAGCTGGGCAAACCCTCGGGGTGCCACTGTCCTGGTCCCAGAGGGGCCGTGGGGTGTCTGCTGGGGACGTGTAGGGGGGTCTGGGCTCTGTCATTTCCCTCTGGAGCTGCCCTGCCCTGCTGCCCAGGCTGGTGGCACTCTGGGGAGGGTGGGCTGTTCCTCCAGGAAGACACAGTGCCCTGGAGCACAGGTCGAGTGCGTGGGCAAGGGCTGCAGTGGGCACTGTAATAACAGCCTGGGGATATGAGGGTAAAGCCGTCCCCAGGTGCTGCCTGCCCCTCCCTGCTCTGTGGGGAGTGGTGCCTCCTCATCCCAGCCCAGCCACTTAGTTTTAGGCTGTCACTTCCTTGCTCCTCTCACGGGTGGCTTTTATCAGAGTGGTTCCAGTGCCAGACAGGAGCTCCACATGCCCGTGCCTGGCTGTGGGAGACCCTGCCCAGAGGGTGCCCAGCCCTGATTGCTGCCATCCTCTTCCTCAGGGCGTGGGCAGCAGGGACAAAGACTGATCCTGGAGTCCACCCCTCCCTGCCAGCACCAGAGCCTGGGCACAGCATCAGCCTGAGTACCTTCTCACCCTCCCCATGCCCTGGCTGCTGCCCCAACACCTCCCCAGCTCTGATCCCAATCCCCTGGGTCTCCCCGACCCCATCCCTGCACTCCAGCTCCCCACAGCCCTTGCTCTCCTGCAGCTCTGCACGGCCTGCAGCATCCTCAGGACCCCCTGATCCTCCCCATTCTCTCCTCCCGTGGATTTTGGCAGCCAGAGCCCCCTCCTTGCCCAGCAGCCCCTCCCTGGCACGGCTTTGCCCGGTGCCAGCTCTCTGTGGCCGCGAGCGGTGGCCGCGGTGCCGTAATTGGCCAGGTACAGCAGGAGCGCACTTGCAGCCTGACAGCTCTTCTGGAGCCGAATGGGAGCCAATTAATCTAATTAAAGCAGCCGCTGGCTCGTTATCCCTACACAGCCCACGAGGATGCACGGGCAGCCCTGTCCTCGCCGTGCCCCTGCCCACGCCGCTCGGGTGAGTGCCCACAGGCGGGCACGGACAGGACTCGCTCCCTCCGTGGCTCCGAGGTACCCAGGGCATTGCCCAGGGGCAAAAAGGGACACAAACGCGGGTGGGTGACTCTGCCCCGCGTCTCGGACACCCAGAGGTGCCAACACGTGGCTGGGTGCTGGTGGTACCCTCCAGGGCGGGCGCAGGGCGGTGCCCCCAAGGATGCCGCGGGGTCTGAGTGCCGCGGGGATGCGGTGCCAGCCGGGCCTGGCACGGAGCCACGTCCCGGCGAGGCGGAGCAGGTCCTGCCGGGCGGCACGGCAGCTTCCGGCAGGGTAATTACGAGGCAGGCCGAGGAGGAGGGCTGTCGGCACAGGTGTCTGCCAGCAGGGCGCTGGCACTCACACCGCCTAATTAGACACCCTGCCAGCCCTTAATGAGAACAAATGAGAGGCCAGCCAGTGCGGGGCTGGGCCGTGGCGTCCAGACCCCGTCCCACGTGCTGGCCCTGGCACGGCGCCCTCGGAGATCTGGTGGCTGCTGTCATCGGGGCACGAGGGGCTGGTCACAGCAGCTGAACCCCCTGTGCCAGGCAGCTCTGGCATCAGAGCAGAGTTTGCCAGCCCCAGCAGGACCCCCTGCAGCAGCCTGTGTTCTGCAGGGCACTGGGCACCACCCCAAATGCAGCTCTGTCCCCAGCCCCATCTCTTGCCCCTTTCCAAGTCCTTTTGGGAGCTGATGCTCCACATTAAGCAAGGTCCTGCCCTGCCTGGCCCCCTCCCCCACAACCCATCCCACTGCAGGGGGGACCTGGGTGCCAGCTGGATCTGCTGAGCCTCCACTTCTCCCCGGAGCAGCTCAAGAGCTGCCAGTGCCCCCTTGGGCATCCCGGGGCACGGGGATTGTCCCCTCTGTGCCTCACCCTGGCACACGCACCCAGCTGCACCATGGGATCCTGCTCTCCTCAGACTCCTGGGTGGCTCTTCCAAGTGTCCCTGCAATCCAAAGGACATCAGAGCCCTGGCTGAGCACACAGTGCTGGGCGGGAGCACAGCCCTGAGCCCCTGGGCACCGGCAGGCTCCTTGTGCCCAGAGAACGGGCAGGGAGGGACAGGGTGCCAGGACAAGCTGGGAGCACCAAGTGTGTCCCAAAATCCTCAGTGAGGCTCTAGGAGAAGCCCACAGGACACATGTGGCCCCTTGGATGCTGCAGCAGGGCTGATCCAGCTGGAATCCCGGCGCAGAAGGACAGGAGGAGGGATGGGGATGGTGCTGCTGGGGAAGGCACCGGAGCCATCCCATCCCTGGTACCAGACTCCCCCTGCACATCGATCCCCAGAAATGCTCCAGGCCAGGCTGGAAGGGTCTGCAGCAACCTTGGACAGTGGAATGTGTCCCAGCCCTTGGCAGGGGGAGCAATGAGATGAACTTTGAGGTCCCCTCCCACCTGTGCTTCCAGGATTCCATGACCTGCAGCCCAGTGGGCACCAGGGCATCGTGGCTGAGCCGTGCCCAGGCTGGGAGCCCAGGGAAGGGAGCCCAGCAGGGTGGGGGGCTGCAGGCCCCACGCAGCAGCCGGGCTCTGCTGCAGCCCTATAAATAAACACACCCACACAGCACGACACAGGCGGCTGCTGAGGGGAGGGGGGGCTGCCTGCCATCCAGCACGGGAATAACGGGACCACAGCAAGCCCAGGGGGATGCTGTGCAGGTATCAGGCACCTGGCAAAGCAGCCAGGAGCAGGAGGAAGGCAGATCCCTGAGGAGCTGGCAGTGTTGTGGCTCTGCTGGGCACAGGCAGAGCTGAGGTGGCCCTGGAGCCACCCAGCAGGCATGTCTGAGGGGACCAAGTGGCATCAGGGGACATGAAACACCCTGCTTGTCTCTGAGTACACACACACATGTGCTCTTTATCGCTCCATCCCTGTGTGCCAGCTCCCTGTGCCCCTGAATTCACCCCACACCCCGGGTCCTGGGGTGTCCCCCTGAGCACAAGGACCTGTGGTGCCAACACACGTGTTCCTGTCCCTCGTGCCACCTCTGCTTGAGCTCCTCCTCTCCATCCCCATGGAAAACTACCCTCCCCCTGCCCGGGGGACTGCCAGCCCCATCCCCAGGTTGCAGTCCCCATCCCCAGGGTGCCGCCAGCCCCCATCCCCAGGGTGCTGCCACCACCCCCGGGCTGGGCGCGGCCGGGTGGCTCCGACCCAGCCCGGCTGCTCCCTGCACACCGCGGCTTGGAGAGGTTTAAGGACAGGCAGGACGTGCCGTGTCGGGGGCCAGGGCTGGTCCCGGTGCCTGGCAGCGGGCGCTGGGGTTTGCGGAGGGCCGGGCAGTGTCCCCGCGGCTCGGCGCTGGCCTCTCGCTGTCGCGGCAGGGCTGAGCGCTGGACGGGCAGCTCGGGAGCGCTGCCTCAGCCCCCTCCGCCCCACCGGGGCTGCTCGCCGGCTCCCAGCTCGTCCACAGGAGGAGGTGGACGCGGAACAAGGGGCTCTGCCATGGATTTGCAGGCGTTTGGGGTGGGACAGGCCACCAGCGGTGCCAACGCAGCCCTGCTGCTCCTCCAGCCCTGTGCCACGGCTATGCCGGGCACGGGCAGCAGGGGGAAGGGCAGGGGGCTGCAGGAGGCCGGAGGCAGCTGGGGATGCTGCAGCCAGGTGTGTCCCCTCCAGCCCAGCAGCCTGGCTGCAGAGAGGGGAGCTGGCAGTGCCGGCAGGGCAGGGCGAGGGGCAGGCGGGGGTGCCGGGCCTGAGCATCCATCCCACCAGCCCTTTTGCAGGGTGCCGGGCCCTGGCCTGCGGGGAGGATGGAGCAGATGATGCCTTGGTCTGAGGCGAAAGGCAGAGAGGAGTTGCCATGGAGACCGGCTATGTCATTTTAAGGAGGCACGGAGGCATTCGCACCCATCCCTCCCACACGAACCCCGGCAGCGGGAGCCGAGGGAGCGGGGTGGGGGTGACCCGCGTCCCCTCTCGTCCCAGGGGGGCTGGCTGGTCCCCAGAGGTGCCACCTCACGGGGGACCCGGCAGGGAGGCCGCAGGCAGGGCTGCCTGCCCAGGGCGTGCCCCGGGGCCAGCTTCCCTCCGGGCTAGCTGGGAGCAACTGGTGGCGCTGGGACAGAGCGATGGCGCTGCCAGCCCGGCCTCAGCAGGGGATGGGGACAGCCCGCGGAGCAGAGGCCAGGACATGGCCCCCTCCGTTTCTCTGGGAGGGCCCCGTGTGCTGGGGAAGGGCTGTGGGTGCTGACCCAAGGCTGGGCTGAGGTTCAGTGTGAAAGCAGGAATACCCAGGATTTGGCGATAATTTAAGGTTTAGTTAAAATGAAATTTTATGTATTAGCAGCCCCCCCTTTTCCTGCCACCGGCGGGAGCGGTAGCAGCTCGGCCTCCCAGCACCTGCAGGCAGCTCTGGAGCTCTGCTGGAATCCCCTGCACATTCCCAGGGCCCCGCCGGAGGGAGGAATTATCCCGGGTGAGACTCGATGGAGCAGCACTTCCAGCAGGGAAAACCAGTCCTGAATAAAGAGAGGAACAGTGGATGCAAAATTCCCCCCACTCACCCCAGGAGCGCTCTGGCTCGGGCACGCTCTGCTCCCAGAGGGCAGCCCCGGGGCCAGTGCTCGCTGCTCGGGGGTGTTCGCTGTCCCTCCCCGTGGCCAGTTGTCCCCGGGCCCTCGAGGAGTCCCCCCCACCCCGGCACCCCGTGGCTGAGCAGCTCCGTGGCTGTGACGCTGTCCCCAGGCAGGTGAAAGCAGAGCCACCCCGGCCAGTGCGTGCCCGGCAGGACCCCGGGCTCAGGTGAGTGCGTGCTCGGCAGGACCCCGGGCTCAGGTGAGTGCGTGCTCGGCAGGACCCCGGGCTCAGGTGAGTGTGTGCCCGGCAGGATCCCGGGCTCAGGTGAGTGCGTGCCCGGCAGGACCCCGGGCTCAGGTGAGTGCGTGCTCGGCAGGACCCCGGGCTCAGGTGAGTGCGTGCCTGGCAAGAACCCGGGCTCAGGTGAGTGCGTGCTCGGCAGGACCCCGGGCTCAGGTGAGTGTGAGCCCGGCAGGACCCCGGGCTCAGGTGAGTGCGTGCCCGGCAGGATCCCGGGCTCAGGTGAGTGTGTGCCCGGCAGGATCCCGGGTCCCGGGGCCACCCGCGGGCCGGGGGCTGCAGCCACGGCGGGGTCACGGCACAGGAGGCGGCCAGAGCCGGGAGCAGCAACCAGAAATGGGTGTGCTGTGGAGAGGGGGCCGGGTGACACGGCCCCGGGAGAGGTGCTGGCAATGTGACAGTGCCAGGGTCCTGCAGACGGACTGGGGACATGCCGATGCTGACCCAGAGCAAGGGGACAGGAACCTCGGCACGGGGCTGGGCACGGTGTGAGCTGTGTGCGAGCTTTGCTCCCCGTGAGGTGTGCGAGCCCCTGAACTCGGTGAGACAAGCACGGACTGCAACAGGAAGGGATGGCAGCAAGCAGGATGCAAGCACGAGCAGCCCGGGCATCCCTGGCTGGATCCAGACGGGCCCAGCTGCTGAACCCATCTCCCAAAAGCTCCCGGAGCTCTTCCTCCTCGGCAGGGGCAGTGCCCGGAGCCTGGCACACGCCAGCAGCCGCCTGGCCGGGCGGGAGCAGCTCCCCCTGCCATGCCTGCCAAGACTCCCACTCCCGAGACTGTACGACAGGAGAAAAGGGAACAGAAATTCACGTTTTCACATTTAGCTTTCCTTTGTACTCAGCTAATTAGCGCCTGAGTCTGGTGATGTCATTAAAGCAGCACTAAGTCTTTATTGGGGTAATTTAATTTTCCCTTTCATATCAGGATGATTTCCTTTGTTGGGGTAGGTGCTGGAGAGGGGGAAGGGCCCGTGCAGACAATTGCTATTGTCAGGATAAATAATTCCCCAGTGGATTGACAAGGGGGGAGGTGGGCTGGGGGGCTGGGAGCTGTCACTCAGCCGGGCGGCAGCGGGAGCCGGCCAGCCCTCGGGGCGCTGCCTGCCTCGGGATGCCTCTCCTGAGCCGGGCGGGCTCCCCAGCCAGCGAGGCACCTGCCTTGGCCCCTCTCCAAGGGCTCCAACCGCGGCTGCCTCAGCCTTCGGGAGGTGGGTGGGTAAAGCCGGGGGTCTCCCATACAGCTCCCGCCCTCCTCCCACCCCAACACCATCCCCGTGCTGCTGGGAGGAGGGAAGGGGTTCCACTGGGATGAAGGAGCCTCCTGAGCCCCCCGAACACGGGAGAACCCCCGGGCTCTGCACCCAGCTGAGTTGTGCAGGGGAGCAGGGAGCTGAGCAGGAGGAGCCCTCACAGGGATCCCCCACTTTGGGGTGCCCCAAGGGTTATCCCTGCACTGGGAATGGCTGGAACTGGACTCAGCAAAGAGTTCCTCTCCCCAGCCCCTCTCCAATGATGGAATGCCATGTGGGGATGCTCCAGCACTCGGTGCCACATCAAACTGGGCATGAGGAAGGGCCCAGGGTGTGGGAAGGTGGGAGAGACACAGCGGTGGGAGCCCCTCAGCGCTGCACCTCCCTGGGACACCTCTGGAACGGCTCCAGCTCCTTTCCCAACCCTGCTTTCCCCCTCCAATGCCTCTTCTCAGCCCCTTGGCTCATTCTACCCCAGGAGGGCTCCCGAACCCAGCTGAGAAGTGAAGGAGATATCCCATGGGGTCAAAGCTCTGAGGACTGGCTCTCTCAGTCCCCACAGAGCATCCCTGCAGCACGTCCCCCCTCAGCCCGGCCCCACCAGCCAGGGAGAAAAAGCTGGCACGTCCCTGGGGAGCAGGTGGGAGAGGAAAGCAGCTGAGGGTGCCACCACAAGTCACAGTGTCCTCAGGAGCTCGGGCACAGCCATGGCAAGGTTTTGAGGGGACAATGGCATGGGGCAGGCTGATCCTGGGCGTCAGCTGGTGGCAGGGGTGTCCTGGTCCAGCACAGCATCACCGGGATGGCGGGGGGTGGCAGGAGTGATCCCAAAGCTTCAGCTCAGCAGCTTTGACGCTGCAGAGAGCTCCAAAGGAATTGTCCTTCCTGGAAAATGGGAAGGGAGGAGAGAGCATTGGAGGGAGCCATTTTCCAGCCGGCCCTGAGTCTATCCCTGAAGGAGCCGTGTCCTTAGAGCCCCTCCGGAGCCCACCCTGCAGCTCCCACCTCCCCCGGAGCCCCCGAGCGCTGCCGCCAGCCCGGGTGCGGAGCGGGAGCGGGGGGAGCGGGGCTGCAGAAGGGAACGTCACACCCGAAACACAAACACGGCTCGTTGGTAATTAGCAACCGTTTCAAGAGGAATGATGAGCCGCCAGTGACAGGCGGGCGGGTTTCTATTAAAAGCTGCCACGTGTGATCCTTCTCCAAGCCTGCCGGCCCCTCCTTACCTGGCGCTGGGGAAATGAGATGCAAACCTGACATTAATGCAACGTTCAGGGTGAGCTTTAATTGCAGCCGGAGCCGCGGAGCCGGGAGCTGGCGGCGGGGCCGGGGGCAGGGGATGAGCACCCTTGTCCCCCTCCGCCTCCGCCGGCGGCGCGGAGCTGCCCCCGGGTGCTCTCGTCCCGCCGGGCTCCTGCCGACCTTCCCGAGGAGGGCGGCGGTCACGAGGGGCTCTGGAGTGAGCTCTCGGCACCCCGCGTGTCTCCGCAAGCAGAGCCACTCGCTGAAATGTTAAGGGCTTGTTTGCATCCCGCGGAAGGGAAGCGGGAGCACAGCCCCGGCTGCCGATTGCTCCTCGGCACCTTCCGGAGACGGGGAAGTGCTCATCCAGGCAGGGAAGGGTCCTCGAGTGATTCCTCCATGTGCTCAGCCCCAAAATGTCGCTTTTCAGCCTCGCCTGGTGGTTTTATCCTGCTTAAAAGGCCTTCCAGAGCTTCCCGAGCATTGCAGGAGGAGCATCCCAAGCATTGCAGGAGGTGCATCCGTGGCCAGGGCAGCGTTTGGGAGGTGGCCCCTGTTTCGGGGCTGGTGCAGGGTGGTGGGGTGGGTTTTGGACCAGGAGGAGCCAGGACAGGTGGCACTGGAGCAGGATTTGCTCAGGACTGCAGCGCCCAAGCCGAGAGATGGTGGCCGTGGGTTGGGCAGGTGGGATGGCCCCGGAGCAGGGGCTGAGGCTGGATGTGCTCAGCAATCCAGGGAGTGACAGGAGCCAGGAGAGTGCCCCAGTTCTGATTTGGGAGATTGGCTCCCCCAGCCCCACTCTGTGCAATGAAATGAGGAATTACTGTCAGACTGGGCAGAAGGGCAAGGGGGACAATCAGCCCAGGCCACCAGCTCAGGGACCATCGCTCTGAGGGCAAGAGAGCAGCTCCTGCTCCGGCTCAGGGTGTGAGCAGCGCTGTCCACGGCCCTCGGCAGCACCTCGAGGTGAGGGCTCCCCCTGCTTCCAATTTCTCACCCTCACAGCTCGATCCCAGCCAGGACTGCAGCTCCTCCTGAGGGGCAGCGCAGGGACAGCTCCGAGCTCTGCCCTGGGACAGGGACAGCACCTGGCAACGGCTGGGGCTGGGCCAGGGGTGTTGGGTTGGACATCAGGGACAGGTTCTTCCCCCAGAGGGTGCTGGCACTGCCCAGGCTGCCCAGGGAATGGGCACGGCACCGAGGCTGCCAGAGCTCCAGGAGCCTTTGGACAGCAGGGATGCACAGGGGGGATTGCTGGGGGGTCTGGGCAGGGCCAGGGGCTGGGCTGGGTGATCCTGTGGGTCCCTTCCAGCTCCATCATTCTGTGATAAATCTATCCCAGCAGTAACCAGCCTGGGGCTGGGGGAACCCCAAGAGCAGAGCAGGGCTGAACGTGCCCTCCTGGCCTCTCAGCAGGCTCCTCTCACAGAGATTCACCGAGCAGCAGCGAGGCTGGGCTTTAACAAGGGCTGGCTGTGCTGAGCAGGTTTGGCTCAGCCTCCTGCTGCCCTGGGCCTGCTGAAGGAGGTGGGTCTGCCCCAACTCAGCTACAGATCTGGGAGGGACGTGGGCTGCTCCTCAGAGCATCCTTGGGGCATTCCAAGCAGGGGTTCTGCCTGGATCTGGCCCTTGGAACAGCGCCACCCAAAAAAAGGGCTCGGATGAGAGGCCCCATCCACACAGGCCCCTCAGCCCTGGCCCTGCAGCCGTGGTCCCCAGGAGCTGAGACCTGCTGGGATGCAGCTCAGGCAGAGCAGGGATGTGAGGCCTCTCCCTGCTCCTGCTCTCCTGGAGCAGCAGGGTCCTTGCAGGGGAGACGTTGAGGTGTCCGAGGGCATTGGTGACACCCTCTATACTCAAAGGGTGGGCAGGCCCTGGCACAGGGTGCCCAGAGCAGCTCTGGCTGCCCCTGAATCCCTGGCAGTGTCCAAGGCCAGGCTGGAGCACCCTGGGATGGTGGAATTGTCCCTGCCCTTGGCAGGGGGTGGCACGGGATGGGCTTTAAGGTCTCTCCCAGCCCAAACTATTCCACAATTCCCCAATTCTATGGCTGTCAGGTGACAACATCAGCTCTCCTCGTGTCACTCTGGACCTGTCCTGGACTCCAGAGTCACCCACGGGTGGTGACACCTCCTTCCCTTGCATCCAGCCCCCGGCTGTCACACAACCCTTGGGGTGCCCTCACACCCCTCATCCTCTGGGCATCCACATTGCCTTCCCCTCCATCCTGAGCTTCAAGGGCTCATTTGTTTCGTGACCTGGCACAAGGAGGGGGTCCCGTGCCCCAGGTTTGACCAGGCTGTCTTGTCCCCACTCCTGTCCCTGCCTGTCCCCATGCCAGCGCTGCCAGCCCACACACTTGGCAGTGCCACTGGGTCTGTGCCCTGCTCCCCGTGCCTGGCCTGGCTGATTTGTGTCTTGCAGACACTCGAGTCAGTGTTTAAGGGCTCCTCTTCAGACTGCCAAGGTCCAGGCAGCTGCCACACTTCTCTCCTTAACGGATTGTCTGGCTCATCTGCCATCCCTGAGGGTGACAAACCCTCTGTCCAGGCAGCCTCTGAGCCCTCCCCCTGCCGGGAGTCCCTGCTCCCATCAGACAGGTTTGTGAGCTGCTGGCTGTTGTTCCTGCAGGATGAAACCCTCCCGCTTGGTTTTCCACCTCCACCCTCCACCCTCAACCCGGTTTTGTCACCGGTTTCCAGCCCTGGCCGTGTGTCCCCCTGCCCCTGGACCCCCGGGCACAAGCTCTGCTGCAGCAGGGGATGGTGCCATGGGAGCTGCAGCAGGCCTGGAGAAGGTTGTCCCAGCTCAGGAGGTGACACCAGCGGCGTGGAGGTGACAGGGGAGAGGCTGAGCTGGTGCTGATGCGTCTGGAAGAGACAGAGGGAGGGCACAGAGGGGTCCTGCCGTGGATAAGGGGATGAGGGAGGTGGGGAGGGGTCTCCAGAAGGGAGCAGGGGATGGGTGGAACATGCCCAGGCCGGGGGGGCTCCCCCCACCACGGCACAATGCAGAGGGGCCCTCGAGTGCCTGCAAGCGAGGAAAGGCGGGGAAGGAGCGGGGAGGGGGGAGAGATCTTTTCATCTAAAAGGTTACATTTGTCCTACTTCCTCCCATCTCCAGCAATTAACTTGAAGGGAGACATCACTGCTAATTGAGCAGTGAAGATCAGGAGCAACAATTACGCCTTTTGACAAGAGACAGCACAAGAGGGACTGCTCGGAGGCTGAGAATGGTAGGGAACGGTTTCTATGGCAATATAACTTTCCTCTCTTCCTCTCCAGCCATAGAAATGATAAAAATGTAGATTTCTCCCTGATTAATGATTTAATGAAAATAAAGAAAATTCTTATTAAAAAAAAAAAAAAGAAAAAGGGAAAAAAAGGGGGAAAGGGGGGAGGAAAAAATCGATCGGATGCAATGTTTAGCATGAGCCTGCGGCTGTGGGCAGGATCGATGTCCTTCTCCAGGCTGGACCGGGGAAATCTATTCCAGCAACGTGCCGAGGGCTCGGAGCGGCCCTGCCATGTGGTAATTAGGCAGCGGGCTCACACGGGGAAACGTGAGGGCTGGATTCAGATCTCTGATCAAAGGAGCTGCCCATCAAAGCGCTCCTCGCTCCGGCTCCTCGGCAAACCTCGGCGCTCGCTCCGTGGCGCTCCTGGCCGAGCCCTCCCCGCCTCCCCCTGCCCGCGCCCCGCAGCCCTCCCCGAATCCGCGCTTTTAATTGGAATTATTCAGCCCGGCTGCTGCGCTGCCAGCCTGGCGTGCGGGGATGCCGCACCGGTGAAGGAATCACCTGCTGGGGAGGCAGCCCCGAGGCAGTGGCAGAAGGTGACACGGCTGTGCCCAGCACCTGTCTGGCAATGCCAGCAGGCACCTTGGGTGAGGCGACACCTCCCATCCTGCCAGATCCGTGGGGAGCAGCGAGGAGGGGGATGAGACCGAGAATCATCCTGTCCCTGTGGGCACCCTGGTGCTGCTCCCGGCTCCGGGGGCAGGGCTGGGGACAGGCAGGGCTGGGGACAGGCAGGGCTGGGGACAGGCAGGGCAGGACTGCACGGGCTGCTCCTGAAGGCACCATGAGGTCCGTGTCCATCCACATCCATCAGCAGCAGCTGCTGGCTGCCAGGCCATGCTGTGCCAGGCTCTGCTATGCCAGGCTCTGCCCTGCCGTGCCAAGCTAAGTCCGGAGGAGGGGGCAAAGCCTTTCCAAAGCTCTCTCTCTCCCCCTGCCTTGCCAAATATTCTCTGGTTTGCAGCGCTCCACAACCCCTGCACTGCCCCCTGAACCACTTTGGGGTGATTTTTCCTTTTTGGCATTAGGATGTGGGGAGGTGGCTCGAGTGAGACTGGGATTATCCTGGGTACCCAGCCCGTGCCAGGCTGCTCCCTGCAGCTGCCCATCCCCATCCCACACAAGGATCCCTGAATGCACACGTCCATCCATAGGGTCAGAGCATGGGCATTCCGAGGGATTTTTCCCACCTCCTCAGTTCCTATTTTATTGCCAAACTGGAGCATAAAACACACATAAACAAATCTAACAGCGAGAAATGGGTTGCTATCAAATCAACAAATTAATCTAATTATAGGGCTGATTAAATCATATCAGATAAACCAGCGACTCCTTCCCGGCGCTCAGCAGCCCTGCAGAGCCACAGCCAGCCCTGCTCAGCTCTCCTGGGCTGTGGCACGAGCTGGGTGCAGCCCCCTGGGGCTGGGATCCTCCCCCAAAACTCTCCTTCCCCCGTCTCAGGCTGGGACCCCCCCAAACCCCTCCTGCCCCCCTCCCTCATGCTGGCACCCCCCAAACCTCTCTTTCCCCCTTCTCTCAGGCTGGGACCCCCCCAAACCTCTTCTTCCCCTCTCTCTCAGGCTGGGACCCCTCCAGACCTCTCCTGCCTGCCTCTCTCGGACTGGGACCCCCCAAAGCCCTGGTGCCCCCCTCTCTCGGGTGCAGCTGTGCTTTGCTGAGTGCCACACGTGGCTGCAAAGCTCTCCATTCCTCAGATGGAAGCCGCAGCCCCAGCCCGCGAAGCGCACGCCGGAGCCGTCGTCGGAGCCAGATTGCTTCAACCTAAGCCTGCTTTAGGTGTTTGAGGAACAATTTTATCAGGGCTGTTGGCAGAGCTCTGTGGGGCCCTGGCCACCTCTCTCCGTGCTCCTGCACGTGCCAGGGCCCGTGGGCTGCGCCAGGCGGCAGCGCCCACACGGGACATCCACCCTGCCAGCTCTGCCGAGGGGAAAACCAGCCCTGGCCCAGAGGAGGGAAGTTTTTACTGACCAACAGTCCCCAGAGTGAGGGCTGGGATTGCAGGATTCACCCCACAAGGTTCTGGGCTCTGCAGGGCCTCCCTGAGTGAGGCTGCACCTGCTGGGGTTGGTCCCCATGTCCTGAAGGCGCTGAATACCAGCTCCTGCTCCTCGCTGTAGGAAATATTTTTGCCCAACGTCCGGGAGGAATGATGAGGAGGACTCCATCTTATCAGAAGGCTAATTAATTACTTTATTATTCTATATTATTCTATACTCTATTGCATTACATCTAAAACTGAATCTGCCAAGCACTCAACTGCACTCCACAGCCCAGAATCTCGTGACTGCCAGCCCACAGTCCCCCCCCAAACACACCTGGCTCTGATGGGCCAAGGAAACAAAACCCCATCACTCTGGGTAAAAAATCACCATCTTGCATTCTGCTTTGGCACAACACAGGCCCAGTGAACGAGATAAGAATTGTTTTGATCATTCTTTTCTCTGCTTCCCTCACTGCTTCCCTCAGGTTCAGAGGATGTGAATCCCACACCTCACCACACTCCACACGGGCAGGTGGATCTTTGCTGGGGATGTGCGAGCTCCCCGCAGGCTCCCACCTTGGTGGAGAAGTAGGAAAATCCTCCTAAAAGCAGGTGCTGGCTCTGCTTCATTCCTCTGCCAGAGGTTTCGCTGCCCCTGGCAAGTTGTTTCCAAGGCATCCCTTGCTCCCAGCCATGGGTTATGTCAGCTCTCGATTCTCCTCCCCCTGCTCTTCTCTCAGCAGGAGCAGAGATCCTCTGTCTCCTAATGGAAGATTCCTCCAGGGTGCTGTCAAACCCAGCAGAAGATGAGGAGATCGAGACTCCCAGTATGCAGCAGAGTTCTTTGTGCTTTTGGGGTCCCACTTGGACCCCCAGCTTTGCAAGGGCTGCTCCACTGGGGCTCCTCTCCCCACCCCCCAGTTCTAGCCATGCTGGGTGGCATTTGAGGGCAAAAATACTCAGCCATGGGTGAAGGGCCAAGGGCAGGGGGGCATGGCTGAAACCAGACTCGTCCTGGGCTGCATGCAAACAGGGGCAGCAGGTGAAGGGAAGGGATTCCCCACCTGTCCTCTGCCCTCAGGAGACCCCACCCGCAGAGCTGCCTCCAGGAAAGACCTGGAGATGTTGGTGGGGCCAGGGGAGGCCACAGGGGTGTTCCAAGAGCTGGAGCCCCTCTGCCATGGAGCCAGGCTGGGAGAGCTGGGGGTGCTCCCCTGGAGAGGAGAAGGCTCCAGGGAGAGCTCAGAGCCCCTGCCAGGGCCTAAAGGGGCTCCAGGAGAGCTGGAGAGGGACTGGGGACAAGGGATGGAGGGACAGGACACAGGGAATGACTTCCACTGCCAGAGGAGAGGGATGGATGGGATCTTGGGAATGAGGAATTGTTCCCTGGCATGGTGGGCAGGCCCTGGCACAGGGTGCCCAGAGCAGCTGGGGCTGCCCCTGGATCCCTGGCAGTGCCCAAGGCCAGGTTGGACACTGGGGCTGGGAGCAGCCTGGGACATGTCCCTGCCATGGCAGGGGTGGGGTGGGGTGGGATGGGCTTTAAGGGCCCTTCCCACCCAAACCAGTCTGGGATTCCACTCCCCTGCCATCCCCCTGGCACACAGCTGGTGGTGCCCATCTGCTGAGCTGGAGGAGAACACCCCCAGCAGCCTCAGGGGTGGGGTTATGCCGTGGGCACTTGGGAAGAGCAAGGATGGGCCCAGCTGGGTGGATCTGCAAACCCTCCTCCCACGCCCGGGGCACTGAGAACCTCCCCTGCTTCAGCAGGGCTCGGCTGTGGGGCACAGCCAGCCCCCAGAGGTGCTCCCAGTGCCCGCAGTGTCCCCAGAGCCCAGCCCCACCGCCCTGGGGGCTCCAGGCACCCCTGCCGTGCAGGGACACGCCCGTGTGTGACCCACGTGTGCGGGGCTGTGTGTGCCCACGCGTGCCCACGCGAGCCTGGGGGGCACAGGGCTGCGCCGGGGCCCGGGGGGGCTCTGCTGAGAGGAGCCATCCCCCAGCCCGTGCTGATGCAGTTCAGCAATCAGAATAACTTGGCTGATGAATATTTAAGCTGAGCGCTGAATATTTAAAGCATTCAATTATTTTAATGGCTTCTAAGTGTGACAGCGGGAGGGGACAGGGGGATGGCTGCCCCCCGGGTCCGGCAGGGCAGGCGGGGCGCTGGGGCAGCCGCTGCTCCGGCTGGGGAGGGGCGCTGGCGGTGTCCCCAGCCGGGTGGTGGCACTTTGCACGTGGCTGCGGGGTCACCGGCTGTGGTGGAAGCCAAGCAAGTGGCAGCGGTGCCCTGCCACCCTGGCAGCCCGGGCTCTGTCCCAGTGCCCTGATTCCTGCAGGAGCAGCCTCGGCGTGTGCGGGCGTCCCGCGGTGCCACCCCCCTGCTCTCTGCCACCGGCCGTGTCTGTCCCGTCCCCGCGCCATCACGGCAGCTGGGCGGCCCTGTGCAGTGCCACCACCAACGCTGGCATACGCCAGCCCTGCAGACACCCCCGGCTGATGGGAGGGGCACGTGGCAGTGCAGCTGGGATGTCACTGCATCTGTCACCCCCCCAGTCCCTGCGATGGCAAGCCAGCGGTCACCGACAGTGACCAACGGTGACCAAGGGCTGAGCACAGAGTGTCCACCAGGGCTGTCCCCAACCCCGCAGCCAGGTGCCACCCCCAGGACCTGCCCCAGCCCCGCGGCAGGGAGGGTGGCCTGGAGCACTGGAGCACTTTCCCCAGGCGTGCTCCCGCAGCCATAAATATTCATATTCTTATCCTAATTTTCCATGTACTTTTCTGTCACATCCAATTTTATTTTAATTTCCCTTTATAAACCTTCCCAGCTAATGCACTCCCTGCTCCCATGATTACCCCAATCAGCCGGCGCTTTAAACACAATCCCTGCAGGCGGCTCTCTTTGGGAGCGCCGGGATCGCGGAGCATCCAGCCCGGCCCCTGCTCCCCTGGCAGCCGCGCTCCGGGCTTCGGCGGAGCTCCTTTGCCACCCCGTGGTGGGCACGGGCTCCAGGCCGTGCTGCCCTGCCCACAGCCACCTCTCCGGGGATTTGTCCCTTCCCAGCGGCCCTGGTGGCCGTGTCCTGCGCCTGGGCTGTGCACAGCTGGGATTTGCACGGGGACAAGGCTGTCCCTGGGCATGGGACTGGCATGCCTACCCTGGCAGCTGCCTGGCACCACCCTGGCTGTGGGTGAGCCCTGGGCTCTGGATTGCTTGGAGAAGAGGAGCAGAGGATGGGTGGGATCCCTGTGCACGCTGGTCAGAGTGCCAGAGATGTGCCATGGCCATGCCAGAGATGTGCCATGGCTGTGCCATGGTTATTCAAGGAATGTGCCACCCCTGTGTCATGGCTGTGCCATGGCTGTGCCATGGTTATTCCAGGAATGTGCCACCCCTGTGTCATGGCTGTGCCACGGCTGTGCCATGGTTATTCCAGGAATGTGCCACCCCTGTATCACGGCTGTGCCATGGCTGTGCCATGGTTATTCCAGGAATGTGTCACCCCTGTGTCATGGCTGTGCCATGGTTATTCCAGGAATGTGCCACCCCTGTGTCATGGCTGTGCCATGGTTATTCCAGGAATGTGCCACCCCTGTGCCATGGCCGTGCCATTGTTATTCCAGGAATGTGCCACCCCTGTGTCACGGCTGTGCCATGGCTGTGACATGGTTATTCCAGGAATGTGCCACCCCTGTGCCATGGCCGTGCCATGGCTGTGAAATGGTTATTCCAGGAATGTGCCACCCCTGTGCCATGGCCGTGCCATGGTTATTCCAGGAATGTGCCACCCCTGTGCCATGGCCGTGCCATGGTTATTCCAGGAATGTGCCACCCCTGTGCCATGGCTGTGCCATGGTTATTCCAGGAATGTGCCACCCCTGTGTCATGGCTGTGCCATGGCCGTGCCATGGTTATTCCAGGAATGTGCCACCCCTGTGTCATGGCCGTGCCATGGTTATTCCAGGAATGTGCCACCCCTGTGTCATGGCCGTGCCATGGTTATTCCAGGAATGTGCCACCCCTGTGCCATGGCTGTGCCATGGTTATTCCAGGGCCATGCCATGGTTCTTCCAGGGCTGTGGTTATTTTGCTCTGTGCCACCTGTCCCTGCTCCCAGCAGCCCTGCCAAGCAGTGCCCACAGCTGTGCCAAGGCTGAGCCAGCTGGCACTGCATGGACACAGGGCTTGTGTGCCCCTCTGTCCCTCACTGGGGACACTGGGCCAGTCTGGGGGACAGGACACAGTCCCAGTGGGGCAGGACATCCCCCCAGGCTGGGCAGGACACTGCCCCAGTAGGAGAAGGCATGTCCCAGGGGGTCAGGACGTGTCCCCAGGGTGCCAGGATGTGTCCCCAGGGGAGCAGGACTCATGGCCAGCAGGGCAGGACAGGTCTCCAGTTGGACAGGATGTCACCCCAGAGGGGGAGAACATGTCACCACTGGGCCATGACATGTCCCCATGGGTCAGAATGTGTCCCCAGCAAGGCAGCACATGTCCCTAGCAGAGCAGGATGTGTCCCCTGCAGGACAGGATATGTCACCAGTGGCTCATGAGATGTCCCCAGCAAGGCAGAATGTCCCCAGTGGGTCAAGATGTGTCTCCCATGAGTCATGACATGTTCCCAGAAGGGCAGGACATGACCCCAGAGGGCAGAATGTGTCCCCAGAGGGGTAGAATTTGTCCCCAGCAAGGTAGGACATGTCCCCCTAGGGTAGGACTCATTCCCAGCTGGGCTGGACAAATTTCCAATCGGGCAGAACAAATCTCCAGTGGGGCAGGATATGTCCCCAGTGGGTCAGGATGTGTCCCAGTGAGGTAGGACATGTCCCCAGTGGGCTGGGACAGGCCTCCAGTGCATCAGGACATACTCCCAATGGGTCAGAATGTCCCCAGTGGGTCAGGACAGGTCCCCAACAGGGCAGAACCTGTCCCTGGTATGTCAGAACATGTCCCTGGTGTGTCAGGCTGTGTCCCTGGTGTGTCAAGCTGTGTCCCTGGTGTGTCACAACATGTCCCCAGGGGGTCAGGCTGTGTCCCCAGGGTGTCAGGCTGTGTCTCCAGTGGGTCTGGTCGTGTCCCAGCAGGGCAGAACATGTCCCCAGCAGGGCAGGACACATCTCCAGCAGGGCAGAACCTGTCCCTGGTGTGTCAGGACCTGTCCCTGGTGGGTCAGGATGTGTCCCTGGTGTGTCAGGCTGTGTCCCCAGTGGGTCAGGTCATGTCCCAGCAGAGAAGGACATATCGCCTGCAGGGCAGAACCTGTCCCTGGTATGTCAGAACATGTCCCTGGTGTGTCAGGCTGTATCCCTGGTGTGTCAAGCTGTGTCCCTGGTGGGTCAGGCTGTGTCCCCAGTGGGTCAGGCTGTGTCCCCAGGGTGTCAGGCTGTGTCTCCAGTGGGTCAGGTCGTGTCCCAGCAGGGCAGGACGTGTCCCCAGCAGAGCAGAACCTGTCCCTGGTGTGTCAGGATGTGTCCCCAGTGGGTCAGGCTGTGTCCCCAGTGGGTCAGGCTGTGTCCCCAGCATGTCAGGCTGTGTCTCCAGTGGGTCAGGTCGTGTCCCAGCAGGGCAGGACGTGTCCCCAGCAGGGCAGGACACGTTCCCAGCAGCACAGGCCATCTGTCCCTGCCCAGGGCCAGCCCCAGGGTGGCACCACACAGGAGCAGGCGATGGGGCCGCCCGCACACAGAGCCCGGCTGGCACCCACAGACAGAGCACGGAGGGGAATTTGTCCCTCACCATCCACGGGGACGGGAATTATCGAGGCTGCGGGAGTCTCCCGGTGGGGGGGTCTCCCAAAATCCCCCCTCGGCAGGGCCGGGGCTCTGCCGTGCTCCTGCCAGCCGTGGGAAGTCACTCAGGCTCCGCTCGCTCACTTCTGAAGACCTCTTGATAAACATTTATAAACATTTGTAGTATTTTAAATTTCCCCTCAATAATTTATGAATAGTTATTTTATATACTTTAAAGAGGGTAATAATGTAAAATTTATAAGGCGGGAGCACTCAGAGTGGCAGCGCGGCGTCGCGGGGCTGGGAGCGGGAGGCGCAGCCTTCCCCGCCTCTCCCAGCCGAGCCTGATTGAAACTTTAAAGGTTGCGGCAGCGGGGTAAAAACGGGGCACGGCGGGGACACCGAGGGGACACGTGAGCTGGGGGACGCGGGGACGCGGCCGGGAGGGCGGGGTGGAGGCCCCGAGGCCGGACATAGAGAGAGGCGGGATGTGGGGATGGAGGGATGAGCGGGGGGGAGAGCAGGGAGAAGGGATGAGGAGAAGGAGGGAGGGAGGAGGGATGTGTGCGAGGGAGCGATAACCGCGGCGGGAGCGAGGGATGGGGAGAGGAGGGATGGAGGGAGCAGCAGGGAGGGGCGAGGAGCAGCTGGGAGCCAGAGATAAAGAGGGAGGAGAAGGGAGACGGCACCGGGCGCGGGAAGGTGTCAGGAGACGGGCAGGTGGATGGATGGATGGATGGATGGATGGATGGATGGATGGATGGATGGATGGATGGATGGATGGATGGACGGATGGAGGAGGGATGAGCAGAGAGGAGGGAATGTGGAGAGGAGTCCACAGGGGTGTGAGTGAAAGAGCAGTGTGCCCAGCATGGCGTGGGTGGGGGCCAAGCAAGGTTTGGGGTCCAGGGGTGCAGGAAGGGTGAGAAGTGCCTGGAGCCACAGGGATGGGAAGAAGCAGATTTGGGATCATGCCAGGGAGCTCCTCAGAGTGTGGGCTGGGACACCAGTGTGCCAGGCATGAGGGATGGCACGGGCAGGGGGCATCAGGGCACTGGGTCTGGGCACACGGGGAGGGACTGGGAGAGCAAGGGGCTGTGAGAGGGCACACGAGGGTGTGCCTGAGAGCTGGGGGAGTGCAGGGTCTGGGAGGTGAGGGCTGGGCAGGTCTCAGTGGGTGTGCAAGGCGTGCAGGGCCAGAGGGGGATTCACGGTGTGAGCAGTTGGATTTGCTCGTGCAGGGATGAGTGTGAGCAGGGTGGGAGTGCTCGTGCAGGGATGAGTGTGAGCAGGGTGGGAGTGCTCGTGCAGGGATGAGTGTGAGCAGGGTGGGAGTGCTCGTGCAGGGATGAGTGTGAGCAGGGTGGGAGTGCTCGTGCAGGGATGAGTGTGAGCAGGGTGGGAGTGCTCGTGCAGGGATGAGTGTGAGCAGGGTGGGAGTGCTCGTGCAGAGATGAGTGTGAGCAGGGTGGGAGTGCTCGTGCAGGGATGAGTGTGAGCAGGGTGGGAGTGCTCGTGCAGGGTTGGGTGTGAGCAGAGTGGGAGTGCTCGTGCAGGGTTGGGTGTGAGCAGGGTAGGAGTGCTCATTAAGGGATGAGTGTGAGCAGGGTGGGAGTGCTCATGCAGGGATGAGTGTGAGCAGGGTGGGAGTGCTCGTGCAGGATGAGTGTGAGCAGGGTGGGAGTGCTCGTGCAGGGATGAGTGTGAGCAGGGTGGGAGTGCTCGTGCAGGGTTGGGTGTGAGCAGAGTGGGAGTGCTCGTGCAGGGTTGGGTGTGAGCAGGGTGGGAGTGCTCGTGCAGGATGAGTGTGAGCAGGGTGGGAGTGCTCGTGCAGGGATGAGAGTGAGCAGGGTGGGAGTGCTCATGCAGGGTTGGGTGTTCACGTGCTGAGCATGCAGGGGGTGCAAGTGCACATGCAGGGCACCAGTGCAGGTGGACCTCCAGGCAAGGCGGTGCCTGTGTGCTGCACAAAGGTGCCACCCTGAGCCCCGACATCCCTGGGGTCCCCACACCAAGGAATCAGCTGGGAACAGCCTGGCACTGGTGCCCAAAGGGGGTGAAGGGGCAGAGTTCCCAGCTGAGCTCCCAAGGGCTGTCCTGAAGCCCCCCAGTGCAGGGCCTGGTTCAAGGACAGACCCCCAAATCCTGCCCAAATTCCCATCTCAAATGCCCAGATGGAGAGAGGGACCTGCCACAGGGTGATGCCAGCTCCCAGGCTATCAATAGCACTGCCTTTACCTCCACACCCAGGTAAATGTTATTTTGGGAGCTCCAGGGAGGGTGTCAGGGAGAAAGGAACACACAGGTGGGGCACGTGCAGGACCAAGGGAATGTGAGAGCAGCCATGGGAATGAGATCACGGGAGGTGTGTGGGGTGGCAGTGGGGAAGGTGAGAGCGCCCTGGGCAAGGTGTGAGGGTGGCCAGAGAGCAGGGGGGGCTGCAAGGTGTGAGTGCTTGTGCAGGCTGTCATTCTGCAGGGTGCAGGACAGGCCTGTGCATGCAGGTGACAAAGCACGGGAGGGACAAGAGAGGATCTGTCCCCAGCTGGGACAGCGATGCCACCGCATTGGGGCACAAGCAGGGGCACACAGAGCAGGGGGAGGGGGTATCCTGTGTGACCTGGAAAGGGGAAGATGCTGCAGCCCTGTCAGCAGAGGGATGATTTCACTCTTTGGATGATAATTCCCGGCGTTTGGGGCTGTCAGGTTCCTGGTTAGCAGCTCCCCCTCGGCGGAGCTGCTCCGCGTAGTTGACACCGCAATTGTTTTCTGAAGAGAACACGCGACTCTCTTCTTATGTATTCCCTTTCCCGGTGTTTGTATTTGCTTCAAAGTCTCCTCATCACCCTGTTTGGTGACAAAAACTCATGTCTGGAGATCAGGGTAATGTGTTGCTTTTCAAAGCTCGGGGAGGAGGGGGTTGGCAGACATGGGTTTGCTGCATTATTTACTTCCCTGCGGCACCCTGCCTCCCTGGCAGCCCCCCCTCGGGCTGCTGGGACCCCACCGTGACAGCTGGGACCCCCACCCTGACCACTGGCACCCCTCCAGGTGCTCAGCACCCCCCAGTGTGCTCTGGGGTGGTTGGGGGCACCCTGGCACAGCCTGGATAAGTGGAGTGCTGGGGACGCCAGGGGGAAGAAGCCCCCTGGGCAGGATTTGGAGCACTTGCACCCTCCCACCTTGGGTGTCACTGTGTCACACGGTGTATGTGGCACAGGGATGAGGCACCTTGACCTGCACCCGTGGTCACCTTGGCTGGTGGCCTGTCCCCTCCACTGGGGACACCAAGCACACCCAGGGTGGACAGAGCACTCCCTCACCGAGGCGTGGGCACTGCCAGGTGCGCTGGCACAGCCCCCCCTCCTCCGTGTGTTCTGTGCCACGAGCACAAGCAGTTCTCTATCTAATTGATCAATTAATTATTTCCAGCATTCAGCTGCATATTGGTTTTAGATGAAGGGAGAGGCTAACAAGAGGATTAGGCATGTGAGGCTTCAAGGGAGCCAGCGAGATGTGGGAGGAAGGGAGAGAGATGGGAGACAGGGAAACACGGGATGAGGACTCTCGTGGTGAAAAGGATGGGGCTGGGAGCTGGAATTGGCACCGTGGGCACAGCTGCAGCCATGCAGGGACTGAGCAGAGAATGCTCCAGACACGGATGTGCCAAGGCAGGGGATGCTCCAGAAATGCTGATGCTGACACCAGAGGATGCTCCAGAAATGCTGAGGCAAGGGGATGCTCTAGAAGGGAAGGACTGAGGCAGGAGGATGCTCTAAAAATGGTGATACTGAGGCTGAGGACGCTCCAGATCTGCCATGCCAAGGCAGGATGATGCTCCAGAAGGGATATACTGAGGCAGGAGGATGCTCCAGGAACGGTGGGAGGGTGATGCTGTGCTCCAGAATCACTCAGGGTGCCCAGTACCCACTGTGACCTGCAGCCCTGGCCGGTCTCAGCCTGTCTCCAGCCCCTTCCACCCTGCCCAGGATGGCTGGGGACAGGCAGGGGACACTCCTGAGTCCCTGCACACTCACAGGCAGCGTCCTGCACCTCCTGGAACCCTCAGACTGCCGGGCTCAGGCACACCTGGGCAGCTTCCCAGCGACGTTCAGGAGAAAGGACGGCATCAGTGTCATCCCCAACCGCCCCAGAGCTCCCCCGGCCGAGCCTGACGGTGGCGAGCCCTCAGGGATGGCCCCAGGAGGTGGCCGCTGGTGTCAGCCATCCGGCCTGGCAGGGCGGCTCATTAACGCGACAGGCTGTCACTCAGGCTGCAGCCAGCCCCGGGGGCACTCCGAGCGCCGCAGGGACCCCTGGCAGCGGAGGGCAGAGCCTTTGCACCCCCCAGCCCGTGGGGACAGCGGGGGGACAGCGGGAGAGCTGCACGGTGTCACCCCGGCCACCCCCAGGCAGGGCAGAGCGCAGGGGGACAGAGGTGACAGCACGATCCGCGGCCCCTGCCTGTCACCCCAAGACCACCGCAGCCCGGAGCGCCTCGTGGCGGTGTCAGGCACTGGTGGCAGCTGTCAGCACGGGAGGTGACAGCCCGCTAATGACCGCGCGGGGCGGGATGGCTCCGAGGCAGCGGAGGGGCAATGGGCCGACATTCCCCGCAGCGCATCCTGCTGCCCCGGAGCCCTGTCAGCCCCGCGATGCCCTCGGGACCCTCTGCAGAACGAACTCCCCACGGCTCCGCATGGCACAAGCGCTCGGTGGTCACACACGGAGCGAGGTGGGCACGGGTACCCCTGGAATTCAGCCTGGATCGTAAAATCACGGAATCCCAGAGCGGCTTGGGCTGGAAAGGACCTCAAAGCCCATCTCATTCCACCTCTTGCCACAGGCAGGACACTTTCTACCATTCCAGCAGGCTCAGAGCTCCATCCAAGCCATGTCTGTGCACACACCCACACGTCTTCTGGGGGATGGGGCACTCGGTAAACACCTCCAGGGGCTCGAACACCCCTCACCCCCGGGATACTCATCCCTGGGAGCTGCATGCAGGCACTCACAGCCCGCCCCCAGCACAGCTGCCACCTCCCCCCGACACGGCTCTGGGGGCAGGGAGCACCCCCAGGCTCCTGCCCGGGCACCGCAGGCATCAGCACAACCCCGGGTGTCGCCAGCTGGGAATTCTGGCTTGTCCCAGCTGAGCTCCGGCCTCCCGGCTGATCCTGGCACAGCACAGCCCCATCCACGCACCCAGGCTGGGCAGCAGCGATGTCACACAGCACGGCAGAAGCGGGAAGGAGGCGAGCCGGGCTGTGCCGTGACAAAGCCAAAAAGGAGGAGGACGAGGAGGGGGGCAACGCCAGGAAAGGCTGCGGTCGTCTCACAGCCAGGCCGTGGCTTGGCTGGCTGGCTGGCTGGCTGTGACAAGGCCGCTGTGACAACGGCGCTGTGACAAGGCGGCTCGTGTCCCGAGGGCAGACAGCATCTCCCTCGTTAGGAGCGCTCGCCGCGCCCGGGCCGCCTGCCCGCCGCCCGCAGCTGCTGCTCCTCCTCCCGCTGCGCCCGCCGCTCGTCTCCCCGTAATTAAAGATCCAACGACCTTTGCCGGCTGCCTGAGACGCTGGAACAAATGAACGGTAAGCGCCAGATTAGAGCCCGGCTCAGCAGCCCCGCAAATCCCTTTAATGAGACATTTAGGCAGGGCCAGCGGGGTGCCCGGCTGCCGGGGTGGGCTGGCACGGCGGTGACGGCGCCTCGGCCGGCCTGGGGACAGCGGCACCGAGCTCCTGCTGGGTCGGGAGCCGGGGGGCATCATCCCCGCAGGCACCCAGGCACTCAGCCCTTGTTGGAGGGGGGCTCCAGCTTCTTCAAGTGCCCCAAAGGATGCTGGAGCAACGCTGTGAGTGGCACCAGGACCAGGCTCCTACAGGGACACAGAGTCCCAGGGAGTGGGGACAGGGTTGGTGACAGAGAGACCAGGCTCCTGCAGGGACAGGAGGTCCCAGGGACACACAGTGAGCCCAGCCCAGGACTGCAGGGAGGTTGATCCCCTCCATTGCAATATCAGAAGAGGAAAAGCCTGAATGACTGACGGGGCCGTGTGGCTGGGGATCGATGGTGACACAGCACGCGATGTCACCGCTCAGATTTGTGCCAAATGAAGCTGTTTACTCCAAGTTCCCCCACACAAGGAGAAACCAGGGCTGGCACAGGGAGCAGAAGATGGATGGCGGTGCTCAGGGCCCAGAGGGGGGTGTTTCCTGCCCTGACAGATAGTTTGGAATAACAACACCTCCCTCTCCTCACCTTCAGCTTTGGAAGGTGCAGATGTGGTGGGGGGACTGGGAGAATGCCAGGATTCCATCCAGGCCTGCTGAGCACCTGGGACTGGGGCTCATCTAAGAGAGCCTGATGCCCCTGTCCCCCTTCTGGGACCAAAGTGTCCCCAAGGTCCTCTGTGACAGGGTCCAGGTGAATCAGGAAGCACGGGCACATCCCATCTGCACTCCCACTGAGCTGACTGGTGTCCCCAGCTTCTCTGCACTGTCCCAGCACATCCCTGCTCTAGGGGTTATCTCCAGTGTCCCCATGTGCCTCTGGACAGGGGGATTTATCCCTGGTGTCCCTGGGTGAGGCCATCCAGGGCCATTTATCCCTGGTGTCCCTGGCTGTCCCCAGGCAAGCCACTGATCCCTGCTGTCCCTGGTGTCCCTGCCTTGGGACATCTATCCCTGGGCTCCCTGATCTCGGGGGGTTGCTCTCCACATGCCTGTGCCAGGTGTTTGTCTCCAGTGCCTGTGGCATTCAGGGATTCTCTGCCCCATCCAGCTCAGCGTGCCCCAGGGCCTGGCCATGCCCAGCCCTGCTCCATGTCCTCCGGCCACCCCATGGCTGTGACATTGTCCCCATTCCAGCTGGGGAGTTCCCAGCTGGCCAAGTACCCATTCCCAGCAAAATCAGAGGGAAGAGACCCAGAGGATCAGGGAATTCAGGTCAAACTCAGCCAGCACAGGAAGGAAAGCAGGGATGCCACACAGGAGAGCAGCAACATTTTCCAACCTGCTGATTCCAACATGGCTTGTTCCAAGCTGACCTTAATCCCTGGCTAACACAACCAGGGCCTGGCACCTCCTGGTGTCCCCAGCCCCGGGATGCTGGCATCTGGGACACGTGTGACAGCCAGGCAGCGCCGGGAGCCGGGGGTAGCAGCGCCGGGGCCGCTCCCTCCTCAGGGAGAGGGCAGCGGGCAGAGGCGGGGGCCGGCAGCATCCACCTCATGCCTTTTAATAAAACATGAATTAGGTGCCAAGGCGTATTAGATTCACTTCCCCGGTGACAGAAAATCAAAGGCTTCTCCCATCTTTTCTAGAGGCGCGTTCCTGATTGATCTGGAAGAAGCAGCTCAGTGCGAGGGAAGGAGTCTATACACACCGAAACAGCTCTTTAATTTCTTAATTTAATATCTGACACGTAAAGATTCTCATTAAGCCAGTCAATGAAGCCTGGAAATACAATTTTCGTGCAAACTGTCGCTATCATAACTTACACGAAACTTCAGATGGTGCCCTGTAAGCGGTGTGATTAAAACCATTCATCTTCCCTGGCAGCCGCCCGCTCCCGCAGCCCCGGGCCGGCCCCCGCCCCGTGCCCACCCCGACAGGTCCCGGGGTGCCACCACGGCCATGGGCACCCCCCGATGGCGGCTGGATCCTGCGGGATGCGGTGCAGCGCTGTCCGGAGCGGCAGGGAGGGCTGGGGGAAGGACTCTGGGCAGCTCCCACCGGGCACAGCCTCCGCAGAGCGTCCCCGAGCCCGGGAATCTCCCCCACCGGGACATGCGCAGGAGGGAGAGCTTCCCAAAGACGCTAATTAGGCAAATTAATTCCTATTGAGTCGCAGCTGCTTTAAAAGAGGGTGGAAAAAAATAAAAAATAAAGAAGCTGCTTATTTCAGTGCTGATTAAATCCCAAATATTGAGACATGGATTAGACCTGAGACTGTTCCGTGGGAGGTGACCCCACAGCAGAACCCACAGCAGAACCGGTGCCCACCTGGCACAGAGCAAGGGGGAGCTCCGAGGTTGGCATGGGGACATGAGCCCTTCTCCTGCTCATTCCTCACGTCCCCTGGTGCTGCCAGTGCTGGGCAGGGCCTGTGTTTGCTGGGCTCCTTCCTCCTCCACGGGCTGAGGAAGAGGATGGTGAAGCCAGGTGGGCACAGGACACCAGCCTGGCACAGGCCTGAGCCTTGGGGTGCTCTCAGGAATTGCCATGAGAGGAATCCAGGCAGGGTTCCCATCCTCAGCAGGGCCTGAGAGGGGATTCATCATTTTCTGCCTCTGTCACGCTCCATCCTCCTCTCCTGATCCAGCCCTGCAGGACATTTCCACTCCAAGGAAACTCCAGGAATCTCCCAGGAGCTGCAAATCCGTTCAGGACATCAGGCTGGGAAAGAAAAGCCACCCCAGGGACTCTGCAAAGGCTGCTGGATCTGTGTCACTGCAGTGGGAGCAGGGAAGCGTCGCACAGAACCCCAGAATGATTCGGTTTGGGTTGGAAGGCACCTCAAAGCTCATCTCCTTCCCTGGGCAGGGACACCTTCCACCATCCCAGGCTGCTCCCAGCCCCAGTGTCCAGCCTGGCCTTGGGCTCTGCCAGGGATCCAGGGGCAGCCCCAGCTGCTCTGGGTCCCCTGTGCCAGGGCCTGCCCACCCTCAGGAATTCCTGTGCCAGCAGCTGGTGTCCATCAAAGAGCAGCTGGTGATGGGATTGGGGAAAGGGACTCCTGGGCACAGTGGGCTGTCCAGCCCTTGGGTCTCTGCCACCAGCCCAGTGCACCCCACGAGGGGCTGCCTCTGAGTGTTGGGTGTCACACGCTGTCCCCAAGCCCTGCCCTCCTGCTGGGGAGGGGACACATTCCAGATGGATTCCCCAGGCACCCCAGCCAGGGCCCAGCTGCCGTGCCTGGAAACCAAAGGATGCTCCAGTGAGGTGGAGACTGGGAAGAGCCTCGAGCACTGGAATGGCCCCTGCCCCCTTGCCCATGGCACAGGATGGGGTGGCACTGGCACCACGTAAAGGTGTCCAGCTCTGCTCCCCAGGATGCCAGAGCTCCGTGCAGCTCCAGGGCAGAGGGAGGAGGACGAGTGGGAGCCAGCAGGGTCACCCAGGCCTGCCTCTTTGAGTGACTGTGACTCCAACCCCTCACTAGGGACCAAACCCGCACCCAGCTCACCCCAGCACGGCTCCTGCACCCGAGGGGCACCTTGTGGGTGGCCCGGGGACTCTGGAGGGCGCGGAGCCCGCTCACGCTGCGGGCAGAGCCTCTTCCCTTGTCTCCCTCCCGCGCGTTATCGGGAGCCGTCGGAGCTGGCAGCTCCTGCCAGCGCTCCCGCAGCCTGACGTCGGCGCGGCTTGGAAGTGCGCGTGGCGTGTTTGATGTCAGGATTACCGGCTGGCTGTATTGTAAATGCTAAAATGAAATAAGAAGATTAGAGAAGAAAAGCGCCGCTCCGCAGCGCGCGCCTGCCGATTGCCTCCCGCCGGAGCCGCCGCCGCCGAGGGCGGGGGGCGCGGGGGGACCCGGCCCGCTGGCAGCCAGCCCTGCCAGGCAAGGGTTAAACGGGGCCAAGCGGCTCCCAGAGGCGCTGGTGCTGCTGCCACCGAGCCAGGGGAGCGGTGGATGGAGCCCTTCGCTCCCCCTGGGGTGCTGGGATTCTCTGGCTCACGTGAGTATTGATCCTGTCACCCGCAGGTGGGTCCTGGCAGCCCCCCCAGCGCCGGGGCAGAGCAGGGTGGGCTCACCTGGGTTTGGGTGGGTGTCTGCAGCCTGGCTGGGGGAGCTCTGCATCCCTTCCCACCCTGCTGCATCCCTGCCCAGGAATGAGGGCACGGCCGCCCCCCAGCCTTGGGAGCTGGCACTTGGAGGGGAGGAGGCTTGTGCAGCCTCAGAGGGGGTGGGGACCCTCTGCAGGTCTTGTTGGGGGAATCTGGGGGGCTTCCAAAGGACAGCGTGGTGCTCTCTTCTCCCTCAGGACATTCCTGAGCCCAGATCCAGCAGGGAATGGGAATCAGGGATCAGGAATGTGGGAAACTCCACACCCCTCCTGCACCTCCTGCTCTCCCCACAAGCCTCCATCACGGTCCTACAGGGAAAGAGAGGCAGAGGGAGGGAAGAAGGGAGAGCTGGCACAGGGTCAGGCCCTGCTGAGCCTCTCTCCATCTCCTGCTGACAGCACCGTGCCCCAGGCACCTCTGCTAGCACCCCAGGGCCCAGATCCACTCACGCCAGGCTCTCCGTGGGCAGCAGGGCAGGGGATGTCAGCAGCACTGTGATTAGTCTTTATTTTGAGCTGTGCCCTTGGCCTCAGCCTGGAAGAGCTGTGAGCTGTCCTGCTGGGCCCAGCGCTGGAGGAGGAAGAGGAGGAAGCCACACCAGGATTTTTCCCTGCATTTTTTGAGCTGGTCCTGCAGCAGCGTGTGGGGCACAGGGCTCAGCCTCACACGCAGTCCCACATCTCTCCTGGCAGGATAAATCCTGGGCTCGCAGCTCCTCCCGGTACAGCAGAGCACCCATGGCATGATCCCACCCAGCCGGGGCCGGCTCATCCCTTCGGGAATGCCGCGGGATCCCCGGCCGCCCCCTGGCACCCAGGGCTGGATCCACAGCCGGTGTCCTGCAGCCAGGAGCATCCCAGGTGCTGCTCCATCCTTCACCTGCTCCTGTTCAGGGCACCCGGCAGCCCTGGGACAGGCAGGACAATGCAAAGGGACCCCTTCCCTTCCCTTCCCTTCCCTTCCCTTCCCTTCCCTTCCCTTCCCTTCCCTTCCCTTCCCTTCCCTTCCCTTCCCTTCCCTTCCCTTCCCTTCCCTTCCCTTCCCTTCCCTTCCCTTCCCTTCCCTTCCCTTCCCTTCCCTTCCCTTCCCTTCCCTGGGGGCTGGCCCGGTGCCCACCCATGCCGGTACCTTCTCTCCCGCATCTGTTCCCAATCAAAGCCTCATTTCAGCCCTCAGAAGGTTTTTCTCCTCCTGCTAACGAACGCTATTGTCTTCCCGATGTTTTCCCGAGCCCGGGAGCAGCGGCTCGGCCCCCGCCGGTGCCAGCTCTGCTCACACACGTGCGGAGAGAGCCTCGAGCAGGATCCTGCTCCTCCCCCTCCTGCCGGGATGGGGGTGAATCCATCCCCAGGGCACAGTGCGGGGCTGGAGCGGGGAATGCGGGGCTGGTACCCTCGGAGGAGGAGGAGATGGCTGCAGGCTTCACCCTCTGCCCCTCAGTTTGGTGCTGGCAGCACTCGGTGCCCTGGTTAATGTCCCCACAGGGCTGCTGAGCAGGTGACACCCACCACAGCACCCACCCACGGCCCCAGGCCAGGCTCGGCCCAGCCTCACCGCTGGGCGTGCAGACCCCTCTCGACCCCCACATCCCTCCGGATCCGCCAGGGACGGCCGGGGCTGGCTCTGTCCCCGGCGGGACTCACCCCTCCCATATTGCCGCGGGGCTTCTGTTGCTTCTGCGTGCCATTAATGAGCTTTAATTGCCTGTAAACACATCCCCGGCAGCGCCAGGGCTGCCTTGGGAGGACGATGGAGTCGGGGAAAGGGAATGGGAAGAGGAAATCGTAGTAACTGTTGCTACGGCTGGAGCCGCCGTTCCCAAAGTGGGGCTGTGGCAGTGCCCGCGCGGGGCCGCTGGCATTGCCCAGCCCGGGGCGGGGGCACGGGGATGCCACCACAGCCCCTGTGCCCCGCCCTCAGTGCCACCAACCCTCTGTGCCACACGGGGCTCGGGCAGGAGCTGGAGCTGCTGGAGCCAGGTCAGAGGAGGCTCCAGGGTGAGCAGAGGGATGGAGCAGCTCTGCTGGGAGGAAAGGCTGGCACAGCTGGCAATGGTCACCTGGAGAGGAGAAGCTTTGGGCTGAGCTCAGGGTGGCCTTGCAGGGCCTGAAGGAGCCCCAGGAAACCTGGAGAGAGACAATTGCCAAGGGATGGAGGGACAGGACACAGGGAATGGCTCCCACTGCCAGGGGACACGGATGGATGGGATATTGGGAATGAGGGATTGTTCCCTGGCAGGGTGGGCAGGCCCTGGCACAGGGTGCCCAGAGCAGCTGGGGCTGCCCCTGGATCCCTGGCAGTGCCCAAGGCCAGGCTGGACACTGGGGCTGGGAGCAGCCTGGGACAGTGGGAGGTGTCCCTGCCACGGCAGGGGTGGGGTGGGATGAGGTTTTTCCAGGTTTCAGCGCTGCAATCCGAGGAAGTTTCACCCTGAGGGCTGGGTGTGGGAGCAGCGGGAGCAGCGCCAGAGATAAGTTCCTGCCACAAAGTTTCTTTCGCTGCTAATTTTCTGATTAGCCGCTGTCTGATGCGGCAGCAGCGCTCCGCGGAGCTTATTCCGAGGCGGCGTAATCTCGGTAAGCAGCGCAGAGGGGCAGGGCCGGCGCTGAGCCCCGGCACACCGAGCCTGCTCCCAGCTAATAACTCCTCAGGGGCTGACAAGCCGCCGGGAGGGCTGTGGAAATCCTTTCTGCGGATGAGCCGAGAGGATTCTCCCGCTATCCCCCTAAAGCCTGCGTGTCACCTAGTCCAATAAAAGGCATTATCGGGAAGGTGGGATTTTGTTCTGCCGTATCTCGGGCCTCCAGCCCAGCCCCGGCTCGGCTGATTTGCATGAGAACGGGGAGGGGGGGGAGGGATTGGGCACGGTGGGTGCTGGGTGCTGCCTCCAGGGATGCTGATGGGAGGGGAGCTCCCACCCTTTCCATGCCTGCTCTCCATCCTGCATTTTCACTGGTCCGTGGCCACCAGCCCTGCACCCAGCGTGGCTCCTGCCCTGGGGATGGCAGCAGCAGCACCCAGCACTGGGTCTCAGCCCACCCATCTGCCTTCACAGGGGCGTGGGGAGCTCGGGGGGCTCAGAGAAGCCGGGGGGACCTGGCATCTTTAGGGTGCCTCAGCTTCATCCTGCTCCATCCGGCAGCTCAGAGCGATCCTGCACCGGGTGAGCACAGCCGGCTCTGGGGAGAGCATTCCCAGGCTGGGAGGAGTGTCTGGAAAGGCCTGCTGGGGTTATCCCCCCCAGAATGAAGAGCTCAGGGTGCAGGATGTCACTCTGGGGTGGTCCTGGCTGTGCCATGTGTCCCCTGGATCCTGCACCTCATGGGAGACGCCACATCCCCAGGGATAGGGCAGGTACCAGGGCACAGCAACCAGCTGTGGGGACACCAGCATAACTCCTGAGCTAGCAGGGGCTTCCCTGCTGCCACCCAGCCCCGGGAGGAGGGGAGCAGGCACGGGCAGGCCTGGCAGTGGCGGGAGCACCCACGCCTGCTGCGCCCGGCTAATTTACTGTGTGGCTGCACGCCGCCCGAGCCAATAACTTTGAAATGATGTGGAGATTTGCAGCCAAACCTTCTCATAAAGAGATTTAGGAGGGTGACAAAGATAATTAAACATCCTTCCCTGAGTATTGACTTGCAGCTGAAAGGGGAAAAAATAACTACATTTTTCACAGTCCTTTTAAATCATCCTGAGGCCCGGCTGGGCTCTGTGCAAATAAGCCTTGGCCTGGCAGCCGTGGGGCTGTGGGTGCCAAATCCCTGCCTGCCAGCATGGGAATAACAACAGTGGGGGAGCAGGGAGGATGTTCGAGGAGCCAGGAATGCTGCAGGCACCCAGGGTGGGCAGGGAGGGATGCTCCAGGGGAAAGAAAAGGAGAGACATGAGCCTGGCTGTCCCCTGAGCAGCCCTGAGGAGGAGGATTCTGCTGAAACAAGGAGCAGGGGGGTGGGAGGGACAGGAAAGGAGGGACACAGGGTCACAGGACAGGGACAGGGGGAAGTGGCAGCTGTTGGAGGACATGAAGGAGTGGCAGAGAGAGTCAGGAGATGGATCCCAGCATGGCTGGGGTTGGAGGAGACCTTAAAGCCCATCTCACCCCAGCCCTCCAATGGATGGAGTCTCATCATCCTTCTAAGGCACCTGCAGTGGGACAGAGCTGCTGTGGGACCCCCGGGAGCCCCCCCTGTGCTCTGCCCTCCACCGGGGCTCTGAGGGCAGAGCTGAGGCCAAACCTCATCCCATGGATGAGCAGGAGAACCCCAGCCCACCCTTCCATGCCCCTGTGGGCAGTGCCAGCCCCGGGAATGTGCCTGGCAGCCTCCTGCCACACCCCTGTGCTGTGCCAGCGGTGCCACCCGGTTCTGCCTGCTGGGCACCCCGGCAGGGCTGGGCACCGCGGCTGTGCAGGGTCCCAGCTCCAAGGACTGTGGGGGGCGACCCCCCGCACACACACAGAGGCTTTCCCTGACCCCAGAAACTCCCGGAGTGCCAACAGGAGCCCCGTGTTAGAGCTGGGGGTCCCAGGCGCAGCATGTCCGTGCTGTCCCCACTCTGTCCCCGTTCTGGGGGGGCTCGGGGTGCCCGGCGTTGAGGGGTTGGGCTGTTGTGAGCTGCCAGGAGCAGCAGGGATGCAATGGCAGCGCAAGGAGGAGGAGGAGAACAATTTCCAGGCAATTTCCATCCCATCCTGTGTTTAAGGGTGACATTTGCAGAGAGCGTCCCCCCTCAGCCGAGGGGTGACATCAGAGTGGGGCGGGGGGACGCTGCTGGTGGCCGCAGGGCAGCCCCTGCTCCTCGGTGTCCCTTTCCTGGCCGCTCCCCGGTGCTGGCCGTGTCGCTGCCGTCCGTGGAGCACGCGTGACACCCGGTGGGCGAGCAGGAGACTGCACCAGCGGGTCCCCGGGCACGGTGGCACCGGGGATCCCCATCCACAGGCTTCTCCCGAGGGGAACGGGCTGGCACTGCCCGATGGGTTTATTGGGGGGGGGGGGGGTTAACCTGGATGGGGGCGGACTGGGGACCCCCAAGGCTCTGGGGTCTCTTTGGGGTGTCCCCAGGACCTCGTGGCTCCTGTAACCTTGGGGTTCTGGAGTCTCACTAGGGCTCTGGGGTCTCTCCAGGCACTCTGGGGATCCTGCAGCCCACAGCTCTGGGGTTTCTCCAGATGTCTGGAGGTGTCTTCAGGCATCTGGAGGTCCCTGGTGCCATGGGGCCCTGGAGTGTCCCCAAAGCACTCGGGGGTTCCTGCAGCCCTGAGGCTTTGGGGTCTCTCTGCACCCAGGGTCCCTGCAGATTTGGGGCTCACCAGGGCTCTGGGGTCCCACTGGGGCTCTGGGGTCTCTCTAGGATCTTGTCCTTGTCACTTTGGGGTCCCATTTGTGTCCCTGGGCTCACTGCAGCCCCAAGGCTCTGGTGGCAAAGGGGCTCTGGAGTCTCCAGGGACCCCCGGGGCCTCTGCAGCCCCCAGGCTTTGGGATCTCTCCAGACCCCCTGTGGGCCCTTGCAGCCCTGGGAGTCCAGGGTGATTCCTGCAGCCCTGGGGCTCTGAGACCACTCACAGCTCCAGGGGTACCTGCAGGCCTGGGCCTGTGGGATCTCCCCCTGCAGCCCCAGTGTTTGCTGCCTTGCACCACTCCTGGCTCAGGATCTCGCTTTTCCCTGCCTTCCCTGCCTTTCTCTGTCCCTCAAGGACTCTGAGATGTCTCTCAGGTATTCAGCACCTTCCTGCTCCCACCCTGGGACCATCCTCACCTCCCAGCCCATCTCCTGGTGCAGCTCTGACCCTTCCGGGCTGCTCCAGCTGGGTTTCTCTGGGACAAGAAACTCTCAACCCATATTTTGCTTTTCCTCCTGACTCTCTTGTTCATTCCCCAGGGGATAAACCCTGAAGGAACAAGGATCTGAGGGGAGTCGGGGCTGTGGTTCACATCAAGCCAAAGCAGAACTGTTTTCTGCAGGAAAAACATTTTCATTCCAATTTGCAAAGGCTTTCCAAGGCAATTCTCAGAGGAGCAGGAGCAGTCGCTGCAGAGGGGATTGGATGTTCTTCTCCAGCTCTGGAGAGGCTGGGAGCTCGTCCTGCTGAGGCATCCAAGCCATTAATGGAGCTGTGAACACCCCCATGCAATGCCCTGCAACCCTACTCCCAGCATGGAAATCCCACATCCCAGCTCTGGAGTCTGTAAAGACACTTGGAGAGTTTAAAATGGATCTGGAGGATGAAAAGGGGAGCAGGAGGAGGGAGGGAGCAGTGGGACACAGACAGGACAGAGCTGGGTGCTGCTCACTGTGCCCTAAGCAGGGCCCCACATGCCCTGACCCCAGCAGGCTCCACTCAGGGCATGGAGGGACCTCTGGAGCTGCTGGTGTGACAGGGACAGCGTGGCCAAGAGCAGGACCCTGCTGCTCCCAGCAGCCCTGGTCAGCCCAGGGAGTGCAGCTCCAGCCCAGGGTGGCAAGAATGGAACTGTTGGACCTCAAGGGCACATCACAAAATTGTCTCTGAGATCAAAGAATCATCATAATCCCAGCATGGTTTGGGTGGGAAGGGATTTTAAAGCTGGTTTCATCTCACCCCTGCCATGGCAGGGACACCTCCCACCGTCCCAGGTGCTCCCAGCCCCAGTGTCCAGCCTGGCCTTGGGCACTGCCAGGGATCCAGGGGCAGCCCCAGCTGCTCTGGGCACCCTCAGGCCCTGCCCACCCTGCCAGGGAACAATTCCCAATTCCCAATCTCCCATCCATCTCTGCCCTCTGGCAGTGGGAGCCATTCCCTGTGTCCTGTCCCTCCATCCCTTGTCCCCAGTCCCTCTCCAGCTCTCCTGGAGCCCCTTTAGGCCCTGGCAGGGGCTCTGAGCTCTCCCTGGAGCCTTCTCTTCTCCAGGTAAGCACCAGCAGCTCTCCCAGCCCGGCTCCAGAGGGGCTCCAGCCCTGGAGCAGCTCCATGGCCTCTCTGGACTCCCCCAGCAGCTCCATGAGAAGTTAAACAAGATGTGACAGGGGCAGCGTTAACGTGAGGCTCTGCATTTGCTGCACTGACCTTCCTCCTCCCTTGGGCAGCTCCCAGAGCACCACCCAGACCCAAACCTTGGCTCCAGAAGATCCAAAGGTGGTGGTGAAGGGGCAGGTTGGAGCCCTGAGTGCTCCCAGGTGGGACATGGGAGCCCAGCTGAGCCCTGCTCTATTGGCTTGCAGGGGGATGTGATGGTGAGCAGCAGCTCCTGGCAGGCTGTGCAGATTTCCAGCTTGAGCACTGACCCAGGGACTGCTGCAGAAAGGAAGAAAGAACTTTCCATTCAAGTTTCCAGCTGGAAGAGCCAGGGAGGGAAATGCTGCCACGTCTCAGGTGCAGAGCAGGGCTGGTTCCACCTCAGTAGTGCTCTGCTGCTCCTTCCAACCAAGCCTGGGGGGCTCCTCCATCCCAGGCCTGCAGTGCCCTTCCTTCTCTCACCCCATGGACACCTTTGGAGCTCCAGAGCCCCCAGCCTCAGGTCCCACCCACCCCCTCACCCACTCGAGGCCCCCCCAGGCTGTACCTGGGGACAGTCCCCCTCTGCACAGGGACACACTCACAGCACACTGCAGCACAGGACTGGACAGCTCTGGGCCATTAATCTGTGTGGCCAGAGCTGCTCCATGGCCCCAAGGCCACCCCAAGGTCTTTCCAGGCTGGATCTGCCCCTCCCCTCCACTGCAGCAGCTCCTCAGCCGAGCGTGGCACTGCCAGCCATGCCCAGGAGCAGCCCCAGCTGGGTGGCACTGCCAGCCCTGCCCCAGAGCAGCCCCAGCTGGGTGGCACTGCCAGCCATGCCCAGGAGCAGCCCCAGCTGGGTGGCACTGCCAGCCCTGCCCCGGAGCAGCCCCATCTGGGTGGCACTGCCAGCCGTGCCCAGGAGCAGCCCCAGCTGGGTGGCACTGCCAGCCCTGCCCCAGAGCAGCCCCAGCTGGGTGGCACAGCCCCAGGGACAGCCTGGGGAGCAGCAGGGTAGCCTCGGGCAGCCTTGGGCAGCCCCTGCCCTCTGGGAGCAGCTGCTGCTCTCCACCATCCTCCCTGCTCTCCTTCCCCGGAGTTTGTCCCCATTTCTCAGTGCCCAGGGGATGCTGTCCCAGGGTCAGCACTGGGGCTGTCCCCAAACCTCATCCCAGGGTTGGATGAGGAGGAAGTTGCACCCTGGCCTTGCAGGTGAGGCTGATCCAGCATGAAGGGGTGTGAGAGTGGTGGAGCCTCATTCCAGCTGGACTGCAAGAACCCCAAAATTCCAGTCAAGAGAAACCTTGTGGACATCAACAGGATGGGCAAGATAACCCCAGGTGTCAGGCAGGCCGGGGCCCGGGGGCTGAGCAGGATCCCAGTGAAAGGTCCCGGATAAGGTTCTGGACAGGAGGATGGACAAATGGACAGCATGAGGAGGATGTGGCCCCCAGCCCGGGTCCTCTGTGCAGCACCAAGAAACTCCAAGCTCTGTGCTCAGAGTGGTTCCCAGTCCAGGGAGAGATGGAGGGGCTGGAAAAGGAGCAGTAGATGCTGCTGGCAGGGCTGGAGCTGGGGGAGAGCTGGGTTGGGATCTACCAGCATCCTGCAGGTGCCCTGGGGACAGAGCCAGTCCCTCTCGGTAGGGCATGACTGGTACCCAGGGACAAGGGACGTTCATTGCAGCTCCAGGCTGGGCAGCAGAATTGGTATTTTCTCCTGGGGAGGTGGCACAGCTGTGGCACTGAGGTGGGCAAATCCATCCTTGCAGGCTGGGCCGAGCCCTGGGTGACCTTTCCTGTGCTGCTGCTGTCCTGCTCACGGTGGGAGGGGGGCTGGACACCCCCGGGGGTGCAGCACGCTGTGAGCCCAGCAAGGGCGCCCTCCCCTCACAAATCCCTTCCCCCCAAGCCCCAGGGCAGGCTGAGAGCCGAGTCCTGTGCGCTGGGCCGTGCCCCCTCCCTGGCCCTCATCCCGCCGCTGCTGCAGCCGCGGGGCCGAGGCCTCTGCTGCTCCTGGCATCAGCTGATCCCTCCAGGCAGCCGCCGCTGCAAAGTCAGGCTCAGAGATTGCCAGGGAACCGGCGAGGGGACAGCAGGGGTGGCAGCCCGGGGGGCTCGGGGAGCCGGGGGCAGCTGCGCCTTGAAAGCCGAGCCACCTGCGCGCTGCTACCTGCTGAATAATAGAGGAGCTGCCAGCCAGCCGAGAGAAATGTGATGCTGTGAGGCGGCCCGGGAAGACATCCGAGCTGCCGGCAGCTGCGATAGCAACTGCAGCCAAGGAGCCTTCCAGCCCCGGGGCTGCCTGCAGCGCTCTGCCCGTGCCGGGGTGCCGGGCCCGCTCCAGGGGCACGGGCTGGGGCTGGCAGGAGGATGTGAGCTGCAGCGGGCACCCAGCGAGGCACGGCTCAAGGGCAGGGCTGGGTTTCCCTGGAGGTGAGGCAGAGGCAGAGGCGGTGCCCGCGCCCGCCCGGGTGGCAGCAGCTCAGCCCCATGTCCAGAGGAGGGGAGATGGTTTATATCCCGGATGACTCCGACTTCAGCTCCTTCAGGGATCAGTGCGAGAGCCTGGAGGGCTGGCACTGCCGCTACAACAAGGCTGGCGTGACCGTGTGGAGTCAGGGCCAGGAGGAGAGCTGCACCGTGCAGAAAATCAAGGTAAGCGGAGCTTCCCTGCCCCAGCCGTGTGCCCGGCGGCTCCCGAGGGTCCCTGGGGACTGCCCCGTGCTGGGGATGTCGGTCCGGCCTGCCTGGGGGTGTTTCTGCCCCGAATTCCAGGGCTGGCGGGGTTGGAACCCGAAGGTGCTTCCCAGCTGTTCCTCCGGCTGCTGCTGCCAGCCCCGGGGCTGCACCCGCCGGGATCCCCGCAGCCTGCTGCTCGCCTGGGGGCTGCCCCCGGTCCCCACACCGGCGGGAAGGCCCCGGGATCAGTTACACTGTGGAGATGGCCCTGCCGGGAGCCCCCGGACAGGCTGATGGGACGTGTCCTGGTGTCCCTACCCCGGCTCTGCCATCCCCTCACATCCCCACGGGATGGGATCCTGGGGGAGCCCCAGGTGCTGTTCTGGGACGTTTGTCACTTGCCAGGGGCTGGACCTGGGGCGCTGCAGAGGGACAAGGAGGTTCAGCCATCCCTCAGGTACCTTTTGGTTGATCTACACAGCCCAGGGGCACTGCCAGGTGGCCCAGGGCACTGCCAGGTGGCCCAGGGCACGTCAGGAGTGGCTGCAGGGGGCGCAGGGTGAGCCCAGGACGGGCATCCCGGGCTTTGGCTTTTCTGGCACCAAGAATCCCAAGCCCCGGGCAGGGATGGGACCTGCCAGAGCGAGGAGAGGCAGAACACCTGACCTGAAGGGCAGCCCAGCTGCTGGAGAGTGTTCAGAACATCAGACCTGCAGGGCAGCCCAGCTGCTGGAGAGCATCAGGGTTAGAGTTAGAGTTCACCGGGCAGTGCTGGGGGAGGATCACCACAGCCCCGGGGAGGTGATGAGGAGGGAACAACGCTCTGGAAGAGGCTCTCCCACCGCTGTCCTGAGCACAGGACAGCCAGCAGCAGCTCTCCTGCAGCCGGGGCATAAGGAGGAGCTGGGCACATGCTGCTGCCGTGGACAGAGACCCTTCGGGGCCAGGGCGAGGAGCAGGAGCAGCACTCTCGGCAGAGCTGCAGCTGCAATACACATTTTCCTGCTGCCGTGAGCCAGGGACAAGCTTCTGCACCTGGCTCAGGGAGCATTTAAACCAGCTGGGCATGCACAGGATTAAGGGGTGCTGAGGGGTCAGGCCAGCACCTCTTTGAAAAGTCCTGGTGACTGCAGCAGGTCCCTGACACCTGAGAAGAGGCAAAAATCACATTCCTCTCCCAAAAGGAAGCTCCAGGATGGCCCTGTGTGCTGCTGTGTCACCCCAATCCCTGGGAAGGACACGGAGAACGTGCTCCTGGAAGCCATGTCCTGAAGGAGGAGGGCAGTGGTGACAGCAGCAAGGGCCTGACAAGGGTAAATCCTGCCTGAGCAGCCTGCTTGCCTCTGCAGGGAGAGGTCTGGCTCTGTGGCTGTGGGCAGGTCCAGCCTTGGACAGGGCTTCCTGTGGTGAGATCTGGACTGCTCAGAGGGACCAGGACAGGCTGGCAGGAGCCCCTGGAGTCCAGCCCCCAGCCCAGCAGAGGGGCTGCAGTTCTGTGCCCCCTGCAACCACTGAGCCCCACAGGGAGGGGACCCCAGGCAGGTCTGGGGCAGTCAGGGAGTGTCACCCAGCCTGGTTCAGGGCAATCGTGGGGATTCTCCCTGCCCTGGAGAGAGCCTGGGCACGGTGCAGGGGTTGGCACTGCCCAGAACCCCTTCCCAAAACGTGGGATGCAGCCCAAGCTGCACAGCTCTCTTGGGGTCAGGAGAGCCTCAGTCTGTCCATTCACTGAAGGAGTTAATTAGCTCAGATTCCCTGAGCAGCTGGAGCTCTGGATTTTTTCCACCCAAATTCCCTGTGGATGGGTCTGGGCTCTGTGCTTTCCCCATCCCAGGTGCTGTGCCTGGCAGGGCCGTTCATCCGAGCCTGCAGGGGGTGGTGAACAGGCTTTAGTGTGGAATTTGGGGCAGCAAGGCTGCGACGGTCCCTCTGTGACAACCGGAGTTCCCTGGAGGCCCATGAGCTCCACCTTCAGCTGGAAAATCCCTCGCCCTGCAGCAGCAGCACCTCCAGACCCTGCTGCGAGGCTGCAGCCAGGGAGGGAGAGCAGGAGGAGGGGGCTGGGTGCTGCCACCCTCCCCCGGTGCCCTGGGGACTGCAGCACATCTCCGAGCCCAGCCTGGGCACGAGTCCATCCACCCCCGGGCCACCAGGGAAAGCTTGCCCGAGATTGATGGCACCTGCCACGCTCAGAGGGCCATCTCCGCTTACACGGCGCCTCATCAAAGATGCAAGGGCTCTAACGAGGAGCAGATGACATCTCCCTCCTGCCGGCGCTCAGAGGAGCAGGGCGGCCGCCTTCATCAATAATGCACGGCTGGCGCGGCCGGGCAGCTCCGCGGCTCCAGTTACAGCCGGGCCCGACAGCCCCGGGAGCGAGTCTGAAACCCCCCCGGGAGAGAGCCTGAAACTCCCCCGGGAGTGATCCCAAACCCCCCCGGGGTGGGTGTGAACCCCCCCCGGGAGCGGCCCCCACACCCAAGACTATCATGAAGGCACACGGGCGCCCCTTTGCTTGCCCTGCAAGGACATGGGGCAGGGGACAGGCATCAAAGCCTAGACCAGCTGGACCACCGGTGTGAGGGTCACTCTAGCCTCACCGTGGCTCTGGGGCTATCCTGCAGCAGGGACATGTCCAAAGTCCTCCATGGCATGGGGACATGGGACAGCCCAAAGTCCTGGTGCCATCCTCCATGGCACGGGGACATGGGACAGCCCAAAGTCCTGGTGCCATCCTCCATGGCACGGGGACACGGGACAGCCCGAAATCCTGGTGCCATCCTCCATGACACAGGGACACGGGACAGCCCAAAGTCCTGGTGCCATCCTCCATGGCACGGGGACACGGGACAGCCCAAAGTCCTGGTGCCATCCTCCATGGCACGGGGACACGGGACAGCCCAAAGTCCTGGTGCCATCCTCCATGGCACGGGGACACGGGACAGCCCAAAGTCCTGGTGCCATCCTCCATGGCACGGGGACACGGGACAGCCCAAAGTCCTGGTGCCATCCTCCATGGCACGGGGACACGGGACAGCCCAAAGTCCTGGTGCCATCCTCCATGGCACGGGGACACGGGACAGCCCAAAGTCCTGGTGCCATCCTCCATGGCACGGGGACACGGGACAGCCCAAAGTCCTGGTGCCATCCTCCATGGCACGGGGACACGGGACAGCCCAAAGTCCTGGTGCCATCCTCCATGGCACGGGGACATGGGACAGCCCAAAGTCCTGGTGCCATCCTCCATGGCACGGGGACACGGGACAGCCCGAAGTCCTGGTGCCATCCTCCATGGCACGGGGACATGGGACAGCCCGAAGTCCTGGTGCCATCCTCCATGGCACGGGGACACGGGACAGCCCAAAGTCCTGGTGCCATCCTTCATGGCACGGGGACACGGGACAGCCCAAAGTCCTGGTGCCATCCTCCATGGCACGGGGACACGGGACAGCCCAAAGTCCTGGTGCCATCCTCCATGGCACGGGGACACGGGACAGCCCAAAGTCCTGGTGCCATCCTCCATGGCACGGGGACACGGGACAGCCCAAAGTCCTGGTGCCATCCTCCATGGCACAGGGACACGGGACAGCCCAAAGTCCTGGTGCCATCCTCCATGGCACAGGGACACGGGACAGCCCAAAGTCCTGGTGCCATCCTCCATGGCACGGGGACACGGGACAGCCCAAAGTCCTGGTGCCATCCTCCATGGCACGGGGACACGGGACAGCCCAAAGTCCTGGTGCCATCCTCCATGGCACGGGGACACGGGACAGCCCAAAGTCCTGGTGCCATGGGGGACAGCCCGAAGTCCCCGTGCCCAGGTGGGCACAGCCCCGGGCTGGGTGCTGTCCCTCTCCCCACAGACCCGCATCTCCTGCAAGGACGTCCCTGCCGAGACGCTCTATGACGTGCTGCACGACACCCGCTACCGCCGCAAATGGGACTCCAACATGATCGAGACCTACGACATCGGCCGCCTCACCGTCAACGCTGATGTGGGATACTACTCCTGTGAGCACCCCTGAGACCCCCGGGCCCCCTCCCCAGCCCCCGTGAGAGTGTGGGGCCATGGGGGCCGGGAGTAACGGGATCTGCCCGCAGGGAAGTGCCCCAGCCCCCTGAAGAACCGGGATTTCGTCACGCTGCGCTCCTGGCTGCCCCTGGGCAATGACTACATGATCATCAACTACAGCGTCAAGCACCCGGTGAGCCCCGGCTGCCCCCAGCCCTGGCAGGGCTGCCCGCGGGCACAGGCAGGGCTGGGCAGGCTCTGAGGTGCCCGGAATCTCCCTGCAGAAATACCCGCCCCGCAAGGATTTCGTGAGGGCCGTGTCCCTGCAGACCGGGTACCTGATCAAGGCGAACGGGGACGGTGCCTGCATCCTCTATTACCTCACCCAGGTGGACCCTCGAGGTGAGTGCCCACCCGAGGGGAGGGGAGGGGGCTCACCCAGAGCTCACCCCCCTGGCTCTCCACCACCCAGGCACCCGGGAATGGGGACAGCCCGACGATGCAGGGGTGCCCACCCCAGCCCTGGGGCGGCTGCAGGCTCATGGTGCCTCCCCCGGGGCTGGCCCTGCTTCCCTGGGTGATGGAGATTTGGGCTCTTGCAGGGTCGCTGCCAAAGTGGGTGGTGAACCGCGTGTCCCAGTTTGTGGCACCGAAGGTAAGGAGGGGGATGGGAGTCACGGGCAGCAGGGATGAGCTGCCCAGATTACCCCGGGTGGGGGCAGGGTGGGTGACCCAGGGCCCACAGGGTGAGAGCTGGATGACCCAGGGCTCTCAGGAGGGATGCTGGAAGACCCAGAACTCATGGAATGGTGCTGGGAGACCCAGAGCTCACAGAGCTGGGTGCCCCAGAACCTGCAGGGTGGGTGCTGGGCAGTCCAGAGCTCCCAGGATGGGTCCTGGGTAATCCACGGCTCTCAGGATGGGTGCTGGATGACCCAGAGCTTGCAGAATGGGTGCTGAGCTATCCAGGGCTCACAGGATGGATCCTCGGTGGTGCAGAGCTCCCAGGATGAGTTCTGGGTGACACAGGGCATGCACTGGGCCCGTTGCTGGGGCAGCCAGGCCCCCATCCCCTGCCAGCACCCCAAACCCTGCAATGGGGGAGCTGTTCCCAGAGCCCAGGGCAGCCCCAGCTGCAGCCCAGCTGTGCCCTCAGGCCATGAAGAAGATCTACAAGGCTGGGCTGAAGTACCCAGAGTGGAAGCGCCGGCACGACCCCGAGTACAAGCCCTGGGTGTACCCCGAGCAGAACACGCTGCCCAGCGTGAGCCTGGCCGAGCTGTCCGTGCAGCACGCCGAGTCCCTGGAGAACATCGACGAGACCGGCCTGCCCGAGGAGCACCTGAGCACCAGCGACCACGAGGCCTGAGCCCTGAGCATGGGGAACCCCCTCAGCACCGAGGCTTGGCACCCAGGGGCACAGCTGGGAATTTGGGCTGTCCCCGCTTCCCCATAGTCACATCTGCTCTCCAACTCCTTCATCCCCTCCCTACCCAGGCAGTGGGAACTGTCCCGTGGGATCTGTGCCACGGGTGCTGGGAAGAGGCAGGGTGGGCACCCTGGTGGCCCCTGTGCCCATGGAGATGTCCCTGCAGGAGGCAGAGCTGGCAGTGGGTGTTCAAGAGAGGCTGGCCAGCCTGAGGTGGGCAGGAGCTTTCCTGGCACCAGGATACAGCTCTGCCTCTGTAAGACTCTCAGGGGCCCAGAGGAGGAGGGTCTGTGAGGGTCCTGCCCAGGCTTTGCAGCAGCACAAGGTTTGGATTGACCCTCTCTGGCCTGAGGTCCAGCTCTGCCAAGCCCGAGGTCAGGCAGGACCCACTCCAGCCCTCCATGCCCCTCCAAGCTTAGTGTGACCACCCCCCCCATCTCAGGGAGCCCTCCCAGGCCCTCTCCTGAGCACCAGGCTCACCTCTGCAGGCTGGCTCTAGCCCAGCTGGCTCTGGGGACCCCTTCCCCTGCTGGTTTGTGGGGTTTGTCCTGGCACTGGGGTCCTGGGCCCCCTGTGTCCCCAGTCTCCCAGTGTTCGCCGCTGCTGTGGTTCCTGGCACAATAAAGGGGTTGGTGTGTGTGCGAGAGCTCTCGGGGCTGGCACAGCATGGGGAGGGGGCTGGCACGGAGCCCACCCAGAGGCATCCAGCTGAGTGGGACAGGAGGGTCCATCCACACAGCCCCAGCACCCTGGGGTGACCCTCAGCAGGGACAGAAGCAGCCCCAGCAGGACAGGACAGAGGGATGCCAGGCTCTGCACCCCACGGGGGCGTGCGTGGGCTGGGGGCAGCTTCCACCGGAGAACGGGAAGTTGGTCTAGACAGGCACTGCCGTGGGAATTCGCTGACAAATGAGGGATTTTCCACCCACTCCTCGCCCCCACCCCCGAGGCAGCTGCTGGGCTCCGTCCCCAGCTGGATTTGAGCCTGAACTGTGCAAGGTCAGTGCAAATGGGAATGTCACTGCAGCTTTTGGGGTCCCTCTGAGCCGGCTTCCCCCCCCTGGGCCCCGTTACACCCGGGTCCCCCTCCAGAGCTGCCCTGTGTGTGCTTCCCCCACACATGGAGCTTTTCTCCACCCTGACATCTCAGGCATGGATGCTTGCTGTCCCACTTCAGCCACCCTGTTAGGTCACAAATGTTCCCTGCTGCCTCGGGGGATATCGTACACACACAGAGTGCTGGCAGGGGGACAGCAGGGTCTGGCTGTTGGGACAGCCGGATCTGGGGCTTTGCAGCTGGGCTGGCTGCACAGAAGCCACTTCTGCAAGGAAAATGTGGAAAACAGGGACAGGGGATGTGCAGCTCGCACCTCGCAGCACACGGCGACCCGGGTGTGCTCCCTCTCCCCATGCTGCTCCCACCTCTGGCAGCAGACCGGGATTATTTTACCTCTAAAATCACAACCCAACCCCAATTTGCCCCAAAACCACTCTGGCAGAGCTGGAAACTGTGGAAAATCACCCCTGGGTGCTGCCCTGATGGGGCAGAGCCCTCTGGCACCCCGAGCCCCGCGGGTGCTGGGGTGCAGACCCTTTCCCCCGGGAAGAAGCCTCGTCCCTTCACATTCCCGGATGTTCCCCTGCAGGATCCAGGCTGCAGCTCTGCCGGGGGTTATTTTTAGCCAGCCCTGAGTGGGAGTCAGGAGCTGCTGCCTGAGCACCGAGAGTCCAGCAGGGAGCCCCAAGGAAAGCTGTGCCGGGCGGGGTGATACCTCAGCCCGGCATGCGTCCCGAAACTGGGATGGCGGTGGCACAGGGAACGTCCCTGTCACCGTCCGCATCCAGCACCGGGCTCTAGGAGAGCTCCTGGCCCCAGACCGAGCCAGGGTGGAACCGGGGGTCACCGTGGAGCGCGGGCAGCCCCGGCGCGGTGATTTCTCTCGGAACGATGTGGGTTTCCTGCGGCACAAACAGGAAAGGGACCGGCCACGGACACGCCGATGGCGCAGGCAGGGTGCGGGGGGCCCGGAGCCCCCCGGGGGCCCTCGCTGGGGTTTTGGGGGAGCGGGTGGCCCAGGGCCCGGTGGGACGAGGGCCAGACACGCGGGGGCTGCGGCCCCGCACGAGAGCCCAGCTGGGCGCTTTTCCTGCCCGGCTCCGAGCGCAGAGGAGCCGCCCGCGCGCAGAGGTTGGAAAGGAAACGGGAAGCTGCTGCTGGACGGGAGATTAGCCCGAGGCAGTGATGTCAGCCGCCCCTGATGGATCGGGGGCAGCGGCAGCGTGTCACGGGCCCCATCTGGCCACACACCGTGTCAAACGTGCCCCTGCTGGGGCAGGATGTGACTCCATCCCTGGATCCCGTGATTTGTGACTCCTGAGCTCCTGGACAGGTCTTGGGCAGCTTTCGGCCCCACAACCCCGACCAGGACACTGAGGAGCCCCCCCAGCAGCCTCATGGACTGGCTTTGAGCAGGACTTTTGCCTGGAGAGGCCCAGCAGATTCCCAGTACTCCAGTTTCCTCCCCCCCAATCCCTTCCAGGGGCTCAGCTCTCTGCCATGCCCTGCAGACCCTCAGGGTCAGTCCCAACCCCACATTCCCAGCTGTTCCCTGTGATATTTCCTCTCTAGGGATGAGCCTTGAGTGTCCCTCAGCCTGTCCTGCTCCGTAGAGATGCTCCCACCACCACCCCACACATGAACTGCGTGGGTGGGGCTGAAGGTAAAGAAAAATCTGCCCCAGGGTGCAGCAAAAGGTGAAGGCTAGGGAGGGAGGGAGGGAGGGAGGTAGGGAGGGATGGATGGATGGATGGATGGATGGATGGATGGATGGATGGATGGATGGATGATGGATGGATGGATGGATGGATGGATGGATGGATGGATGGAGGGATGGATGGATGATGGATAGATGGATGATGGATGGATGGATGGATGGATAGATGGATGGATGATGGATGGATGATGGATAGATGGATGATGGATGGATGGATGGATGGATAGATGGATGGATGATGGATGGATGGATGGATGGATGTATGATGGATGGATGGATGGATGGATGATGGATGATGGATGAATGATGGATGATGGATGGATGGATGGATGGATGGATGGATGGATGGATGGATGGATGATGGATGGATGGATGATGGATGGATGGATGGATGGATGGATGGATGGATGATGGATGGATGGATGGATGGATGTATGATGGATGGATGGATGGATGGATGATGGATGATGGATGAATGATGGATGATGGATGGATGGATGGATGGATGGATGGATGATGGATGGATGGATGGATGGATGAATGAGGGATGGATGGATGGATGAATGAGGGATGGATGGATGGATGGATGGATGGATGGATGGATGGATGGATGGGGACCTGGACACAGGAATCTTGAGGGACAGTGTCATCCAGGGTACTGCCCAGAGAAGGAAAGGATCAAATGGGCTTTCATGCTGGAAGGAACCAACCTTCACTTTGATGTTTGCTTCCTGCAGCCCCTGCCAGCATCTTCTCAAAGCCCAATCCAGCCCCAGGGGGAGTTTCTAATCCTGCCCATCCGCCTCCTTCTGGGAGCAGGCACGACCTTCCTGCTCTGTGACCATGGCAGGACTGGGCTCTGTGCCTCTGCCCAAGCATGCTGCTGTCTAAATATATAAATATAGAACTATAACTATAAATATAATTATAAAACTAAATTTAAATATAAACATAAACACAAATGTAAATGTAAATAGATCCCACCAGCAGGCTGGCAAACACTAGGAGCAAGCAGAGGCTTTGAAACCTGCTCTGCAAAACCTGGGCTGATAGGAAGCCCTTGGGAAGCCTCCCATCCCTGTGCCCTGCTGTGCCCTGCTGTGCCCTGCTGCCCTCCCTGTGCCAGCTCTGGGGCTCCGGGCTGGTCCCATGGCTGGAGGATGTCCTTGGTGGGTTCTGGGAAGGAGCACTCCCCCTTGGGAACCAGGTTCTTGAGCAGGGGCTCCTCCTGCCAGGGGAACAGAGCCCCAAACCGGGAAATTCAGTGACTGGGAGGGAGCAGGGAGCAGTGGAGAAGGTTTTCTGTACCAAACTGCCCTGTTAGCAGCCAGCAGGGTGTGGGAGCTCGACCCTGTCCTTGGGCACACCAACCCTGCCAGGACAGTGACCTGCCATCGTGAGGACATCCCAGAGATAACATTTCCCTCCCCTGCTGCCCATCCCTGCCCTCCTGGCAGCAGGGAGGAGCACTGCTCCCAACAGCAGGTTCTGAGGGTCCCAAAAGCACTGCCAGCAGGTCTGGGGTGATCCTGTCCCTGTGCCCAGCCCTGGGGACACCTCTGGAGTGCTCCTGTCCCTGTGCCCAGCCCTGGGGACACCTCTGGGGTGCTCCTGCCCCTGTGCCCAGCCCTGATGACACCTCTGGGGTGATCCTGTCCCTGTGCCCAGCCCTTGGGACACCTCTGGGGTGATCCTGTCCCTGTGCCCAGCCCTGGGGACACCTCTGGGGTGATCCTGCCCCTGTGTCCAGCCCTGGTGACACCTCTGGGGTGCTCCTGCCCCAGTGCCCAGCCCTGGGGCACCTCTGGGGTGATCCTGCCCCTGTGCCCAGCCCTGATGACACCTCTGGGGTGATCCTGTCCCTGTGCCCAGCCCTTGGGACACCTCTGGGGTGATCCTGTCCCTGTGCCCAGCCCTGGTGACACCTCTGGGTGCTGTGTCCAGCTCTGTCCCTCAGCACAGCAGGGCCAGGAGCTCCTGGAGCTGAGCAAGGGCCTGGAGCAGCTCTGTGCCCAGGAAAGGCTGAGGGAGCTGGGGCTGCTCAGCCTGGAGAGGAGCCCCAGGGAGAGGGGCCTCAGCCCTGGGTGTCCTTGGGAGTCCCTGGGTGTCCCTGTGTGTCCCTGAGTGCCTGTGGGTGTCCCTGTGTGTCCCTGTGTGTCCCAGTCTGTCCCAGTCTGTCCCCTAGTCTGTCCCTGTGTCCCCCAGTCTGTCCCTGTGTCCCTTTGTCTGTCCCTGTCTGTCCCTGTGTCCCCCAGTCTCTCCTGGTGTCCCCCAGACTATCCCTGTGTCCCCCAGTCTGTCCCTGTGCCCCCCTGTGCATCCCTGTGTGTCCCTCCCTGTCCCTGTCTGTCCTTGTGTCCCCCTTTCTGTCCCTATGTCCACCTGTCTGTCCCAGTCTGTCCCAGTCTGTCCCCATGTCCCTGTCTGTCTGTCCCTGTGTGCAGAGGTCAGGGCAGCCCCAGGCTCTGCTCCAGGCCCAGCCATGGCCCCAGAGCCACGGGCAGGGCCTGAGCCCAGGAGCTGCCCCTGCCCAGGAGGCAGAACTGCTGCCCTGGGCAGTGCCCAGCCCTGAGCAGATGGTGCAGAGGCTGTGGAGTGTCCCTGCCTGGGGACATTGCAGAAGCCTCTGGACACAATCCTGTGCCCTGTGCTCTGTCTGAGCAGTGAGTTTGGCCCTGCTGGAGCCACTGTGGATCCTTCCAGCCTGACCCTGCCGGGGTTCTGTCTGTGGAGGTGCTGCAGGTGCCAGTCTGTGCTCACTGCTGCCACGCCTGCGGCACAGCAGGACGGAGATGGTGACAGATCTGTGCTCTGTCCCTCCCAGCCACACCACAGACCTCAGCAGCCTTCCCAAGAACAGCAGGGCCCAACAGCTTCCTCTGTGAGGCAGGGGGATGGCACAGTCTGCCCTGCAGAGCCACAGGGTCCCTGCACACCCTGAGGGTCCCCTGGCACCCCGAGTCTCCACACCCCACGCACAAGGGGGTCCATGGGGTCACCCGTGCCCAGAGGATGTGTCACTTTCCCTGGAGCAGCTGCTGGGGAAAGGGAAGGAAGGCAAAAGCCTTGCCAGGTTCGTGCTGAATTCTGCTTCTGCTTTGCAGCAGCAGCCTGTGGTGAGTGCCTTTCCCCCTGAGCTGCACACAGGGGTTTTAGAGGGTGGCCCTCCCACACCACCCCCACAGTGGCTCTGGGGGCACTGCTGGGGTGGGGAAGGACCTGCTGGAGCTGGAGCAAGGCAGTGCTCAGCTCTGGGCTCTGACAGGACAGGGAGAGGTTATCAGCATGGCATCAGGAGAGAGATATCAGCCTTGACACTCTCAGGGTTGGGTAAGAGCTGAGCTGGACTAACAGCTAGCCCTGCTGGGCTCTTGCAAGAGGTGTTGTGTTAAAAGCAGCTGGGCCAGGCCGTGCTGAAAGCTCAGGCTCCTTGCAGGAGGGAATCACATCTGATGTCCCTGTTCCACGCCAGCCCCTGCTGCCATCCTGCCCCTCAGCTCACTCCACATCCCCCTGCCCACGGGGCACCAGAAGTGGGATGAGGTGCTGCATTCCCAGCATCCCTACAGCACAAAGGTTTTGATCTTCCCAAAATTTCATCCACCCAGCCCCCCAAGTGCCAGCCCTCCCATTCCCATAATCAGCATGGATATTTTAGCCTGTTTTCCTCAGTTTAGCCCCAAGGAAGGCAGAGCCTGGCTGAGGGACAGGACCCAGGATAGCCGGGCCAGCGTCATGCCTGGAAGGGACAGGACAGAGGGTGGGACAGGGATGGGGACCAGAGGGCTGGCCTGGAGGAGGGACCGGCAGTGGGAGGCGCAGGCTGAGTGCTGCGGAGCCCGCGGCAGTTCCTGCACGGGACTGCCCTGGCATCCCCCTGGAGCCCGGAGAGGGTGGCCCCGGAGCCCAGAGGACACTACCACCCACCGTGCTGCCCCACCGGAGCCGGCCCGGGGGGCTGCGGGCCGCCAGAGGTGAGGGACAACCACGGGGGTGGCAGGAGATGGATGGGACAGATTTGGGGATGGTGGGGAAGGGCCAGGACTGGGACAGCCCGTGCTCACCGTGCCAGCTGGGCAGGGCTTTGTAGGCACAGGGATGGCGCCCACCTGCCCGTGAAGTGTCACTGCCCACGCCCTGCACTGCCCCAAAGGGCCACACCACAACGTGGTGCCCGGCACGACCCCAGAGCGCCAGGCACGGGGAGGACTCAGGAGCCATCTCCTCACTGGAGAAGCCCCAGGCAGGGCAGGCAGAGGGCAGAGCCGGCCGCAGATCCCTCAGGGCGATACCGGCATGAAAGAGGGGGGAATTGCCCCATTTCGGCCCCAGCTGCTGGGCAGAAGTGGGTACAGCCCTTTAACCCTGGGGCACAGACATCCAACCCACATCGCTGGGGAACATCGCTGCCCTGCTCTGCCTTTTCTGTGTGGGACATCGCTGCCCTGCTCTGCCTTTTCTGTCGGTCCTACACAGCCTGACAGCTGTCCTGTGCCCCTGTCTTGCTCCCGGTGTCCCAGCCCCTGTCGTGACTGTCCCTCCTCCTCGCTGACAGCGTCCCCCACGTGCTGGCGGGGACACCGCAGCCTCGCAGGGCGCTTCCCCACGGCACCCACGCAGCCCGGGCAGGAGGGGCCGGGCAGCGGGGCCGTGCCCATGCTGGGCACGGGGGCTCAGCCCGGCTCTCCCGGGCCGGCTTCGGGACGCGGCTCCGCGGGAGGGGGCAGGGGATGCGTGGGAGCGTGCAGGCAGCAGGAAGGAAGCCTGCGCCGAACAATAGAGGGAAATGGAGGAACTGGAAAAAGACCCAGTGGCAGCACAGTCAGCACCGATGGTTTAGTGCAGAGCTGCGTGATTCATGGGAAAAGGCCCTCAGCAGGCTCTGTCCCGGGCTGTGCTGCAGAGTCATCTCGGGCTGAGCATCCCTGGCGGCACCCGAGCCTGGCCGTGCCTCTGCAGCTATGTGCAGGCGGGGGTTCTGCCCGGCCGGGGGCGGGTGGATGGGTGGGTGGGAGTCTGTCTCCCCTCTGTTTGCCCGTGAGTCATGCTGACCTCTCCCATGCCCTCGCCAGCAGTGAGAGAGAGAGATTATGGTCTGGCCCTTCCGGCCGCAGAGCCCTCCCCGAGCCGGCCGGCACAGGAGCTCATCATCCCCTGGGAGGGGCCGGCTGCTCCCCCCGTTATCTGCCCGGGACCCCCCCGCGGCTGCGCGACTCTGGCCCGCCCGCCGGCCCCGCGGAGCGCGGCGCATCCCGGCGCTCGGCATCCGCCCCAGCCCCGCTCCCCCGTGAGCCCCCCAGCCTCAGCTCCTGCCCGGGCTCGGGTCACGGCCCCGCCGACAGAGCGGGGCCAGGATCCGGCTCCGGCTGCCCCGGGGAGTGCTGCAGAGGCTGGGGCTGGGGAACAGCAGGATGTCGGCTCCCGGAGCTGGGAGGTGAGCGGCGGCGGGGACGGCAGCGAGGTGTGGGCACCTCCGGGAGCATCCCGCGCTCCCACCCGCGGGCTCCGCGCCCTTCGCGGCAGCCGAACCCACCCCCTTTCCCTTCCTGCCGCCTCCTCAGCCCCTCTCTCCCCTCTCGCACAGATGATGGGCTGAGCATCCGTTCCGGAGGCACCCCAGGGCCATGAGCTCCCCGTGCGGCCCTGACTCGGATATTGCAGACTGGCTGGCCACCATCCACTTGGAGAGGTACCGGGATGTCTTCAAGCAGCACGGATACCACGTGGCCAGAGATGCCACCTCTCTGGACAGCCACCACCTGCAGCAGATCGGCATCACCGCCACCGGGCACCGCAAGCGGATCCTCACCCTGGCGCAGCAGACTCGGCTGCTGAGCCAGTCCCGGGGCAGAGCTGCGGCAGGAAACACCCATTCCCGAGGCACGGAGGTGCTGGATGCCCCCCAGGAGGGCAAGGATGCCATGAGAGCAGAGCCGGGAGGGACCAGTGACGCCTTTGGGACGCAGCCGCGTGTCACCGTGCCCAGCCAGGCACCGCCTGGAGATAAGGACGCCGCTCCTCCCGCCCCGAAGCCGGTTCCCAAGCCGAGGACGGTTTTCCCTCGCTCAAAGCCGGAGCAGGGATTAGTGCCCGTGCCCCCTGCACGCTCCACGGTGCCAGCGCACGGCCCGGGCAGCGAGAGGGCACCAGCAGCCTTCGTGGTACTGGAGGGGTTTGTGCCAGGGGAGAGCTCCACGGATTTGGAGAGCCCGGAGCCCGGCGCTCTTCCAGGGGCAGCGGCGGCCATGGGTGCGATCGCGTCCCGGCTGCGAGGGCGGGACAGTGCTCGGGAGGACACACGGCCGCCCCCGAGCCACGGACAGACCCTGGAGACAGCGGAGAAATGCCCCCCGTCGGTCCCGAGCGTGCCCCCACGGCACAGACACAGGGGCCCGGCAGCCGAGCCCAGCCCTGGCAGCGCCCAGGAGGCTCCCCCCGGCCCCAGCGCTCCCCCTGGTCTCCCGGCCAGGAGAGACCCCTCGCCCTGCCCCAGAGCAGCCTCCTCTGAGCCGGGCTCGGGGCAGCCCCGGCTGGAGATGGTGTCCAACGTCATCTACGAAGGACTCGAGCGCCCGGCAGCAGCCGCGGAGGAGCCGGGAGGGGAGGACGGGCCCCGGGGAGAGGGGGTCCCCCAGCCCCCCGCTCCGTGCCCGCAGGAGCACACCCGGCCGGAGGACAGGTCTGAGTAAGCCGGTGCTTTCCCTCAGCCCTGGCAGCGGAGGGGGCAGAGCAGGCAGAGATGAGGGCGCAGAGACCCCCCCAGCCCCGAAACCCACCCCGGAGCTGGCCCTGCCCCCAGGTGCTGACGAGCCCCTTTCAGCACCCTCCCCGTGCCTCCCCCGAGCTGTGGTGCGGCAGCTGGGATCCCTCTGGGATGACAGGACGGCCCTGGGCCCCCCGATGGCTCCTTCTGGATGCAGGGAGGGGCTGCTGCCCTTCCTCTGCCCCTCTGGCAGCACGGCTGGGGGTCCCCGGCATGCTGAGGGGGTGGCTGAGTGAGGTGCTGGGGCTGCTCCTGCGGGGAACGAGGCGGGAGATGTCAGAGGGGGGAGATGCGCTGGGAAATGCCCCACAGCCCCAGAAAATATCCCAGCAGTGCCAGGGTGGGGAGAGAAGGGAGCAAGGAGGGCACCGGGAGCGGGGAGGGGACACTGCACACTGCAGGGGACAAAGCCGGGCTCGGGAGCAGCGTCCAGCAGCTCCTGCCCAGCCAGACCGGACACCACGGACCCCATTCGAGCCACACAACCCTTGTCCTGTTTCCCACAGTCCTGGCTGGCCCGGCGGGGCCCTGCCCCCCATCCCACAGAGACCCACCGGCAAGCCAGGTGAGAGCCCCCGGGGCACAGCGGGGACCTCGGAGTCCCCGGGAAGGGGGAGGGGGGTCACCCACACGCCCTGCCTGCCCCCCGGCCCTGCCCCTGCTCCTGCCTTGCTCAGGACCGGGCTGGCCCGTTCCAGGCAGAGCCCAGCCCCACCCTGTCACTGTGTCACACGCCCTGGGTGCCGGGGGGCACTGTGGTGGGCTTGGGGGTCCCTCCCAAGGTCTGGGAGTCCTGGGTGATCTCTGCCTCACCACTGATGCTTTCCCTCCCCTCTCTGCCCACAGAGGGGAATGATCTGCCCATCACCCCCTACAGCGAGACCATCTTTGGCCATGTGGCCCTGCCCCGGGAGCCAAAGGTGAGGGGACACCGTGGGGGTGGTGGCTGTCCCCCGCTGTCACTCTGCATCCCACCAGCTGCTGCAGAGTCAGGAGCCACAGCTTGTGAGGCCACGGTGCCCAGCAGTGCCTGGGAAAGGTTCTTCCCCCAGAGGGTGCTGGGCACTGCCCAGGCTGCCCAGGGAATGGGCATGGCCCTGAGGCTGCCAGAGCTCCAGGAGCCTTTGGACAGCTGGGATGCACAGGGGGGATTGCTGGGGGGTCTGGGCAGGGACAGGGGCTGGGCTGGATGTGTCTCTTCCAGCTCAGGAGATTCTGTGATGTTGGGTTAGGGTCACAGGCTGAGCCCCTGCACCATGGGCCAGGCAGGCTCAGGGGGTCTGGGATGGGACAGGGCACAGGGGACAGGAGATGTGACCATTCTCTCTCCCCAGGGTGTTGGCATCTCCTCTGAACAGAGCTACGAGGCCGTGCCCGAGCTGGAGCTGGAGCGGGAAGGCTGCAGGTAGGGATCAGCTCCTCAGGGCCACAGGGGCTGGGCTGGGCCTCAGGGGACAGGGCACAGCCCTGGGGACAGCCTGAGAAGGGATGGGGCTTCTTACCCCACAGCAGAGCTGATCAGGAACCTGAGGGATGGGGTCAGCAGCCTCTAGAAGAGCCGATGGGTTTGGAGATGAGAAGGAGCTGTGCTGGTGGGAGATTTCTGAGGGCACAGCTGGGGCAGCACCGGGGGCACTGCACACCTGTACACCCAGAGGAACCTGGGTATGACCTTTGGGAACTGGGAAACACCATGGGGGACAGGGATTGCTCAGAGATTAGCTGGCTCCAAGCTCCAGATGAGGGGTTGTACAACCCCTGAAGGCTCCAGCAGCATCAGATCAGCATCTGCTGCTCAGTCACTCTGTGGTGGAGGACAGTGAAATTGTGAGGGGCACCTTTAAAACACTTTTGAAATGTACTTTCCATAACTCCTGATAGCATCTCAGAAAGAGGAAGGAAAGCTGCTCTTCCCATTTCAGATGGGGAGGGTTCCTTTTCCTGTGTTGCTTAGAAAGGAGGAGAGCTGCAGCTCTGTGGCCTTCAGCCCTGCTGTGGCCTTGCTGGCCAGTGCACGTCCATGGCCCTGCCTTTCTGCCCAGTGTGGGGACAGACACTCCCAGTGCCTGGGTGTGGCATGCTCTGGGTGTGTGGCACCATGGTTGGCACCTGATCTGGTGGCACAGATCACAGCCACACATGGGAACTGCGAAGTTTTCCACCCTGTGATATTACACACCTCTCATCAACTACACCCCCGTAATCCCAGTGCTAGCAATCGATTGTGGGAGCCTTTTCCATGGCCTCAGGTGAAGTGCAGTGCTCTCCTGGGGGTCACAGTCTGTCTGCACAGAAAGTTGAAAATTCTCAGCATCCAGAACTCCAACACCTAGGAACTGGAGTTTTGTACACAGAAATACTGAAATCTCCTGTGGAGCCTCTGAATCAGCTCCCAGAGGAGCTGGGCACTGACCTGTCTGCATCCAGTGGCTTCCAGGGACTTGGGATCCAGAACATCCCAACTGGCCAGGCTCTGGCAGCTGTGCAGGGATTTTGCAGCTGGCTTTGCTGAGAAGAGGCAGGATGTGACCATCAGCAGTGTCAGGGGCAGCAGTTCAGGTTTTTTCTCCCAGCCCAAGCAGGAACAGGAGACAGAAAACTCTGAGACCCTTTTGCCCTGTGCTCCCAGACTCCATCATCCAGCTGCCCCAGCGCTTTCCTCCCAGCCCAGCCCCACTGGTCCCAGCACATTCCCTGGATCCTGCTCAGCTGCTGGGAGCTGCTGGCCAGCCCTGGCCCCAGCTCTGCTGCCTCTGTGGGACCTCCTGATCCTCCCCTGCAGCACTGGTGTTTCTCCAGTCCTTATCCTTGTGTCACAGGGAACCACCAGCCGTCCTCTGCAGCCCACCCATCCACTTGTCATGGGAAATATTTCCCAGTCCCAAACCTCAGTGAGGCCCTTCTGCCCCTTTTCCTACCTGGGGTAACTCCTCCTGCCCTCTTCTGGGGGAGCTTTGTCTGGCCCATGCTGCTCCCTGGCTTGGGGCGTGGCAGTGGCAGTGTCAGGGGTGAGCAGAGCCACCTCACCTGCAAGAAAATATCCTCAGAAAGAGGAAGAGGAATGCAAAATCCCTGCAAACTGGGAGCTGGGTCTCTGAGGGTGCAGCAGGAGGGAGCCTGAGCACCTCCATCCACGCTGGTGATGCTCAGCCCCCCGAAATGCTGGTGCCCTGCTGCAGCCTCAGCAGGACAGAGAGGTGGCACAGCAGTGTCTGTCACCCCACGGAGTTCAGGGGACTGGGTCACACTCACCAAGCACCGTGGGTGGGCTTTGCTTGTCCCTGCCAGATGCTCAGTGCCCTCGGTCTCTTTGCAGCTTCATTGACTGTAAGGCCCAGCTCAGGAAGGGGCTGCCGTGGATTTTTTTCCCTTTTCCTCTTGCCCTGACCCATTCCGTGGGTCTGCCTCCCACTCAGGCCCGGCACTCAAGGCTGCTGTCTGCCTGTGACTCAGAGTCCTCCAGCCACACCGTTCCCTGTCCAGTCCTTCCTGAAGCATCTGCAGACAAGGCTGGGATTCCAGCCAGATGAGTCACCCTGCCAAGGCTCTGTTGTGCTAATTAAACAGCGATTTTCCTTGTGCTCCGAGCCTCGAGGCCAGCCGGGGCCATTTCTTGTCTCTCCTGGAGCCACACAGGCCGTTTTCCCTCGCCCCCTCTCCATCCCCTCCTCAGCCCCGGCACTACCTCACTTCTCTGAGCAGACCCCAGCTGGGATGGCTCCAGCATCTTCCCAGGCACATTTTGGGCTTGCTCCTGTCCCACGTGGATCAGGGACAACTGGTCCTCAGAAGGTGCCTGTCCAGGGCCTGTCCTAAGATGAGGCAGTGCCCAAATCCAGGTGTTGGGAGAATTTAGGAGTGTTTGGGATCCTTCTCCTGGTCCTGAATCTTCTCATGATCTTACACCGGAGACATTTTCTCACATTCTGTGGGCTTCTTCTCCAAAAATGTCTCCATCTCCAAGGAGGATTCCCACAGCTCACCTGCTCCTCTCCCACGTGGTTCTGCACCTTGCTCCTTGCTTTGTCTGGTGTCACCCAGCTCCTGTGGCCGAAGCACTGATGGCCAAGAGAGTCCTTCCAGTTCTCACGACCCTGCCCCATCACCCGCCCTGTCCCCTGGAGATGCCCAGTTCGCTCAGGTGCTTCTCAGACAGAAGCTGGGACAAGTCTTGGATCATCCTTGTTGCTTTTTAGGAGCCTTCTTTTTGCCCTGGCATTGGATTCCTCAGGGGAATTTGGCATGGATGCTCTCCTGTGGGTGCTGGGGTGTCTCAGGAACTGTCTTCCTGCCCGTCACCATTGCACCTGGGCAGGCCCTCTGGGAGCTCCTGGGCCTGTCAGACATTTTCCAGCACATTTCCTTTCCAAGGAAAGAAAAATGCCTGGCTGAGGGGGCTGATGGGAAGGGGCAGGCTTTGCAGTTTATTTTTATAATTTCCTTTCATTGTTATGGCTGGAGAGCCCCAGCAGGGCTGGCTGGGGGTTTAGCATGGCTTCCCAAGGAATGGGGATGGATGCAGGAGTTCCACCAGCCCAGCAGGCACAAAGGTGTTGTGGCAGGAGTTCCACAGTGCTGGGAATGTTGGAGGGCAGAGGGAGGGAGCAGCCGGGGTGGGTGTGCAGCAGGGAGCAGGATTTAGGACTGGGGATCTGCCTGGCTTCCTTTTGCTGCCCATCAAGAGCGGCAGGAGGTGATGCCAGGGGTTTGGAGACGTGTGGAGGTGGCCTCAGTGACATTCCCCAAAGCAGGGAAGCCCCAGCCTTTGTGCCATCACACAGGACTGGCTGAGCCTCGGGCTGCTGGTGGCCACAGGGCTCCTGAGCACTCCTGGAGATGCAAACCCCAACATCCCTAAGTGCCCCAGGTGGGTCAGGCTGAGGCCAGGAGCAGTGCCAGGTGTCCCCAGAAGAGGTGGCATCGCCCAGGAGCAGTGCCAGGTGTCCCCAGAAGAGGTGGCATCGCCCAGGAGCAGTGCCAGGTGTCCCAGACAGGGTGGCATCACCCAGGAGCAGTGCCAGGTGTCCCAGAGAGGGTGGCATCACCCAGAAGCAGTGCCAGATGTCCCCAGACATTGCCCAGGAGCAGTGCCAGGTGTCCCCAGAAGAGGTGGCATTGCCCAGGACCGTGCTGTGCTGCCCAGCCAGGAGCAGTGCCAGGTGTCCCCAGTCAGGGTGGCATTGCCCAGGACCGTGCTGTGCTGCCCAGCCAGGAGCAGTGCCAGGTGTCCCCAGTCAGGGTAGCATTGCCCAGAAGCAGTGCCAGGTGTCCCCAGATAGGGTGGCATTACCCAGGACCGTGCTGTGCTGCCCAGCCAGGAGAAGTGCCAGGTGTCTCCAGACAGGGTGGCATGGCCCAGGACCGTGCTGTGCTGCCCAGCCAGGAGCAGTGCCAGGTGTCCCAGACGGAGTGGCATTACCCAGGAGCAGTGCCAGGTATCCTGGCTATTGCCCAGGACCGTGCTGTGCTGCCCAGCTCCCTCCCAGCCCTTTGCTGCAGGACGAGCAGCGAGTGCAGCAGCGAGGGCCGCAGCGAGGACGAGGAGGGCCGGAGCCGGCTCATCGAGCGCATCGCGCACAGCGACACCGAGGGCTACTCCACCGTGGAGGCGCCGGGCGCGCCGTTCAGCCTGCCCGCCCACCTGTACCCCGACGAGCTCCTGGACGACCTGACCATCTCCCCGTACGCCAGCTTCACGTCGCTGTGCGAGCCCCGGCCCACCATGCTCGGCGGCTGGCTGGACAAGCTGTCCCCACAGGGGTACGTGGGGCTGGCCTGGAGTCACAGCGGGCTTGGGCTGGGAGAGACCTCAAGATTGTGCGAATTTTTCGTCACTCGGGGTCACCAGTTGTGGTGGTGTTCACAGGGGTCCCAGGAAGAGGGGAGAGATGAGATCTGACTCTATGTTTCAAAGGCTTAATTTATTATTTTATGATATATATTATATTAAAACCATACTAAAAGAATAAAAGAAAGGATTTCATCAGACGGCTTGAAAGGAAGGCACAGAATGGAATGATGACAAAAGCTCCTGACTCTCAGAGAGTCCAAGCCAGCTGACTGTGATTGGCCATTAATTAAAAACAACCACATGAGACCAATCACAGATGCACCTGTTGCATTCCACAGCAGCAGATAATCATTGTTTACATTTCGCTCCTGACGCCTCTCAGCTTCTCAGGAGAAAAAATCCTAAGGAAAGGATTTTTCATAAAATATGTCTGTGACATTAAGGTCATCTCGTTCCTCACCCTGCCATGGACAGGGACACCTTGAACTATCCCAAGTTGCTCCCAGCCCCACCCAACTGGCCTGGAACTCCTTCAAGGATGGGGCAGCCCCTGTAGGTAAAGCCCCCTTGGGCAAGGTGAGGTGGCTGCACCAGACACTGTGTTCCCCTTGGAAGGGGAACCTCTTAGGTGCCCCAGCTGTGCTGCAAGGCCTTCTGTGCAGCCGTGCCTGGGAGGAGGAAGGGTCTGTGAGGAGCAATCATCCCCTTCCCAACAGTTTTTCTGCCACCCCAACAGGAACTATGTCTTCCAGAGGCGCTACGTCCGTTTCGATGGGAAGAACCTGATGTACTTCAGCAGTGAGAAGGTACCAAGGGCACATTGGGGCAGGGTGGGGAGGCTGAACCTCAACACCACCTGGGGAGCTGCCACATCCCCTTGGCCTCCCCTTGTCCTTCTGGAAGGAGCCAGCAGTGCTCTGCCATCACCAGGGTGGAGCAGCCAATGCCTGGCAGGCTCCCAGCACAGCCTCAGCCATAGGGAGCCTAGGACAGCAAGGGTCCCTCTGCCAACAGGGAGCAGGAAAGGGGAGGTCCTGCTGGAAACAGGGACAGCCATGGATCCATTCCTTCCTGAATCCCCAGCACTCACCTGGCTGCTGGTGCCCGCAGGCTGTGCTGTGAGGCAGCACCAGCAGAGCACCCAGGGGATGTGGAGGATGTGCCAGGTCACGGAGGTGCCCTGTGGGAAGGGCAAAGGGGGTAACCCCACCTGGGGCTTGTTCCAGGAGCCCTATCCCAAAGGAGTGATCCCACTGTCTGTGATTGAAATGGCTCGTTCCACCAAGGACAACAAGTTCCAGGTCATCACCAGCCATCGGATCTTTGTCTTCCGTGCCGAGAACGAGGGTGAGTGAAAACCTGGGCCAGGGCCCACCAGCCCTAAGGACCCATCCCTGCCTCCCCTCTCCAGGCAGAGCACCCTGCAGGCAGCTCTCTCCCCATCCCCAAAACATCCCCTGCCTGCCTTCTGGGTGCTGTGCTCCGTGCCAGGGCTGTTGGGAAGGGCTCAGCCCCGCTCCCTCCTGCCTGGTCCCCAGCCCAGAGGAACGAGTGGTGCTCCACGCTGCAGAAGAAGGTGATGGAGCAGCGCCTGGTGGGGTCCCGGCCCCGGCCCGCCAACACTGCCCACTGCCAGAAGTCAGGAACCCTGGAGCTGAAGGGCCAGAAGTCCAAGGTTTTCGCAGCCCTGAGCCTGCCTGAGATGTGGCTGTACAAGAGCGAGCAGGTTTGTGCCCAGACCCCCACGTGGGATGAGAGGGATGGAGGGAGCTGAGCCAGAGCTGGTGCCAAAGGGAGAGCAGAGAGGAAAAGGGTGGGCAGGAAAAAGGGAATGGCAGAGCAAGAAGCTGGAGATCCTGCCCAGGGCAGCAGTGATGGGTACCAGGAGTGGAACCCCTCCCAGTCTTGTCACTATCACCAAATCATCATCATCTCCACCAGGCATTTTGGTCTCGGTCACACCAAGCATCCCAGCCCATCCCAGGGCAGCTGGATCAATGGCAACAAACACACCTGCTGCAGGGGGCACTCACAGGGACAGCTGGTCCCTGTCACCTCCCATGCTGCTGCTGCTGCTGCCCACAGAACACCTCACTTGCTTCCTTCTGAATTTTCTTAGCACCTCTGGTTTTAGTTCCATTACTTCACTTCCAGGTGCCTGCTGTGCACTAAGCAGCAGCAGCTCTGAGGAGTTGGCTCAGGCTGATATTTGTTTTATGAGGGTCCCTAACTTGAATCCCCAAAAGAAAGGGACCTGGTGTCTTGGTTTGACCAGGCAGGTGTTTGCTAAGGAAGGCAGGAGCCTCCCATGAAATGGAAAATGTAAAACCCCTCCCTCTGAATTTTGAAATTAAGGGGCTCTCAGGCAAAGATATGGAAGCAGGAATAACGGTCCTTTACTAGGGAAGAAAATAAAAATAAAATTAAAAGTGTAGTAATACAAAACCCCACTGCCAGAGTCAGAGCAGGAGCTGAGCCCCTGTATGTCAGGGTGGTGGCACAGTCCCATCCCAGGGGGGCTCAGGGTGGTGGCACAGTCCCATCCCAGGGGGGCTCAGCCCTCCTGCAGTGCCAGCTGTGGTTCTGCTGGAGCAGGGATCCTGCACAAGGGGGGAGTTTTCCTCTGCAGCTCCAGGGCTGCTGGAGATGGGCCTGCTCTCCCTCTGGGAATGCAGGGCAGGAGAAAGCTGCTCCTCTGGGAATGCAGTGGGCAAAGGCTGCTGGGCTGTTCCCAGGGCAGATTGGATCCAGGGAGGAATGCTTGGCTCCTCCCCTGGGCGGAGCATCTCCCCCTGGGATGGTGGAATTTGATCAGCCCTGCAGGGACACTCAGTGGCCATGGACAGCAGAGATCTCCTGGAGGGAGGATGGGCTGTGGGAGAGAGAAAGAAAAAACTGCCCCATGGACAGAGAGAACTGCCCCAGCTCTGACAGATGGGAACAGAATACACACCCCCAGCCACATCTTGAAACCCAGGACACCTGGGTATCCACATTTCAGTGTCTGTGGGCCTTTCATTTGAAGGAATTTGCAGGGTGCTTTATGTCAGATGAGAAGTGGCTGAGGGACCAGCGGGTCTTGTCCAGGCAAAGCAGGGACAGGATGCTGGGGGTGCCCTGGCTGCAGCCCCAACCCCACAGGCGTGCCCAGGGTGGTGCCCAGCAGAACCAACAGCGCTGCCACCCTGAATTGCAGTTCTTCAAAATGGGCATTGCCGTGTGCTTCATTGAGATGCGCGGCTCCACCATCCGCGAGGCCAAGAGCCGCAGCTTCGAGCTCATCACCCCCTCCAAAACGTTCAGGTATGCGGGGATCTGGGGGGGATGAGCAGGGAGGAGCAGCCCTGGGCTGGGCTGGGCACTGGTGGCTGCAGCCCCTGAGCTCTGGCTGCGCTGGTGCTCCCAGCTTCGTGGCCGAGTCGGAGCGGGAGAAGCGGGAGTGGATGGAGGCGCTGCAGGAGGCCATCGCTGAGATGCTCTACGACTATGAGGTGGCAGAGAAGATCTGGTCCAACAAAGCCAACAAACACTGTGCTGACTGCTGGGCTCAGAGTCCTGACTGGGCATCCATCAACCTGTGCGTGGTCATCTGCAAGCAGTGTGCAGGTGGGACAACTCCTGGGGGGCACTGGGGCATCCTCGGGTGGGTATGGGCTGGGCTGGCCTGGGCTGGCATGGTGCTGCCTGGGGTGTGGGCATAATTTGGGGCCCAGTTCCCTGGCAGGATCGAGGGGTGCTGACTCACCTGCTCCCTGCAGGGCAGCACCGCAGCCTGGGTTCCAACATTTCCAAGGTGCAAAGCCTGAAGCTGGACACCAGCGTCTGGTCCAATGAAATTGTACAGGTGAGACGCTCAGGGGTGCAATGAAATCATACAGGTGATAAGCTTGGGGGTGCAATGAAACCATGAAGGTGAGGCACTCAGGGGTGCAATGAAATCATGAAGGTGAGACACTTAGGGGTGCAAATAAATTGTGCAGGTGAGGCACTTGGGGGTGCAATTAAATCATGCAGGTAAGGCACTTGGGGGTGCAATGAAATTGTGCAGGTGAGGCACTTGGGGGTGCAATGGAATCATGCAATTGAGACACTCAGGTCTGCAAAGAAATCATGAAGGTGAAGCACTCAGGCCAGGGCATGCTTTGCTCAGGGGCCAGGCTGCTCCCGGCGGGGCAGCATCGCCACAGCCTCCCTCAGGATGTAGGAACACTGGGAATCCTGCTCCTCCTGCTGACCCTGGGGCTCTCCATGACCATGGGACTCTCCCACAGCTCTTCATCGTGCTAGGAAATGACCGAGCCAACCGGTTCTGGGCCGCTCGGCTCCCCGCCACCGAGGCCATCACCCCGGACAGCGGCGCCGAGCAGAGACGGGAATTCATCGCGCGCAAGTACCGGGAGGGACGGTACCGCCTGCCCCACCCCCACTACGCCACTCAGGAGGAGGTGCTGCAGGTAGGGGACACCTCCAGGTGCTGGGAGCCACCCCAGAGCTCCTGGTCTGAGGTGCCAGCACCTCCTGCCTGGCTGCGTGTGCTCACTCCCTCATTGCAGGCAGATTTTGGGAGGTTGTGCCCTGGTCTGGCTGCCTTGGAGCAGCCCTAGGAGGAAACTGGGGTCTCCATGAGCCAGGGCAGGGTCCCTAAATGTGCCTGTTTCACCCCAGGCACTGTGCTCTGCGGTGGCAGGACCAGCCCTGCTCAAGACCATCCTGCAGTTCTTCTCGTCCTCAGAGGCTGCTCTGGCCTCTGATCCTGCTGCCAGCGAGGCGGCCCCGGGGGCCGACCTTTGGTGGGGACCAGAGAGCAAAAGGCCCAGGAACCTTTCAGGTAAAGAGGAGCCTCGAGTCCCACCTGGCTGTGGTGGAGAAAATTCCTCTTTGCTGCTGGCCCTGCCCCTCCTGGCCTAGCCCAAGGCCGGGGACACTCAGGGTGTCAGATGTCGTGGCTCCCTGGGGGACCCGCCCTGTTGAAGGATTCCTCTGGAATCTCTGCTTAGCGGGTTCCTCTGGAGTCCCTTTTCAGGGAACCCCATGCCTGCACACCCCATTGCCTACACCTGCGTGAGGGGGGTCTCCCTCTGTACCCACAATCTGGTGGGTGCCTGCTCCCCCCCACCCTCCGTACCGTGTCCCACAGGGAGCCCCCGCGGACGGGACCCGGGTCCCGAGGGTGTCTACAACGAGATCACCCAGCCAGTGACACACAGCGGGTACCTGTACCGGGCCACGGCCCCCCCGAAGCTCCCAGGGGCCAGGAAGAGCAAAGAGGGTGAGTGTGGGCAGCGTGGGAGGGCAGGCAGAGGGTGCCCACCCCAGTGCCACTGAGCCCCTGTTCCTGCAGACTTCCAGCGCACGTGGTGCTCCCTGGAGAGAGCCTTGCTCTTCTTCGAGACTGAGAAATGCACTGAGCCCCTGGGCCACATTGACAGCGGGGATCTCATCTCCCTGGGGGTCAGCAGAGCCCACCAGGCACTCACCAGCCCCGGCCCCACTGAAAGGTACCCCCAGCCATGCCCCCAGGCATGCCCAGAGAGCGTGGGGCACACAGACAGCAGGGCTGGGCTCTCTGCTCTGGCTCTGGGGGCAGGGACAGGGTTTCCCTCATGGCTCCTTCATCCTCTGCAGGTTTCGCTTCACCCTTGAGCTCTTCCTCACTGGGGAAAAAGTGCAGCAGCTGGGAGCTGATGGGCCCGAAACGCTGCAAGCCTGGGCCAGTGCCATCGGCAAGGTGAGCCAGCCCCAGCGTGTCCCCAGATTCTGTCCCTGCTCACCTACTGTGATTCCTCACAGCTCCCCATGCCCTTCATGCACTGTGGGAAGCACTCTCCTCCCTTTCCAGGGCTCCTATCCTCCCTGGTGAGCTGCCCCCATACTCTTGGGGGTCAGCCCTCGGGATGTCTTCACCCCACTCATCTCCCGTTCCATCCCACAGTGGTTCACCCCCGTGAGCTGCCACTGCCTGCTGGGCTACGAGTTCCAGCGCGTGGGCCAGCTGCGCTACAAGTGCATGCTGAACCCAGAGCGCTGGCAGAGGGCCTTCTTCATCCTGCAGAAGAGCCACCTCTTCATCTGCCCCGCCGAGGAGGACGGGGCTGAGGACAGCATCAACCTGCGGCGGCTGCAGGAGCTCAGTGAGTGCCAGGAGCTCAGAGGGCCCGGGGTGGGCACCGCGGGGCGGCCCCGCCTGGCCCTCACTGCTCCGCTTCTCGCCCCATGCAGGTCTGGTTCCCCCCACGGACACCCCGGAGAAGAAGGAGCTGCTGGTCCTGGTGGAGATGGGGAGGTGAGTCCTGGCTGTGGGGATGATGAGGAGTGAGCCAAGCAAGCTCAGCTTGCTGCCCAGGGCTAAGGCACTTTGGGATGTGTTGGGACTCAGAGGTTTTTTAGCTCTTGTCTCTGTCACAGTCTCACAAACCCTGAGTTCTGCAGCACTTCACTCTAACAAACTAAAACTGGAGCCCTATCTCTCTCTCTACAAGGCCTTTTAAGGGTAAACTGTCCAATTAAGAAATGACACCTAAATTATTTTTACTTTTAACCCAATAACCAACCACCTGTGGCCCACAGTGTGAACATCTATATCCAATTACACAAAACCACCCAAACCCATGGAGAAGATGAAGAAGGAGCAGCCTCCCCCCTAAAACCTCCATCTTGATTTATATATATTACTATATTCTAAAACCTTAAACTCTAAGTTTTCCACCATGTGATATTACACACTACTATTCAAACTCTAAACCCACAATCCCAGTGCTATCGTTCCATCTTGGAAGCCTTCTCCACAGCCTCAGGTGAAATGCAGTGTTCTCTTGGGGGTCAGTGCCTGTCAGCACAGAAAGCCTGAAATTATCAGTGATCAGGGTTCCGACAGGGATGGGCAGATGCCGATCCCAAATCCCTGGTGGGGAAGTTACAGGGACAGCAGGGCTGTGGCCAAGGGCCTTGCAGGAGTGTTTTGGTGGGGTCGGGTGTCCCTCGGCTCAGCCTGGCTGGCCCTCCCTCCCTGTCACAGGCAGGAGGGATAACCTGCCCCTGTGACTACCCTCATTCCCTCTTTTCTGCCCTTTTGTTCTCAGGACATTTTACCTGCAGGGCTTGTCGCGGGCAGACTCGGCAGCGTGGTACGGTGACATCCAGGCATCGGCAGGGGGCCGGGGCAACGCTCTGAGGGACCAGCAGCTGAGCCGGGGGGACATCCCCATCATCGTGGACTCCTGCATCGCCTTCATCACCCAGTACGGTGAGCCCAGCCCCTCCAGCTCCCTCCAGCACCTTGGGCTGGCCAGCAGATCCAGGCAGGAGGCACCGCTCCGGGGCCACCAGCTCCATGAGGGATTCTCTGAGCAGGACCCGGCCCCTGTGACCCCGTGTCCCTGTCCCAGGGCTGCGGCACGAGGGGATTTACCGCAAGAACGGAGCCAAGTCCCGCATCAAGGTACTGATGGAGGAGTTCCGGCGGGACGCCCGCAACGTCAAGCTGCGCATCAGCGACAACTTCATCGAGGATGTCACTGACGTGCTGAAGAGGTTCTTCCGGGAGCTGGAAGATCCCATCTTCACCCTGGAGCTGCACCCGCAGTGGAAGGAGGCTGCAGGTACCTCCTTCACCCAGCCCTGCTCTACACTGGGTTCCCTGGGGACAGCATTCCTCTGGATGGGTCCTGGTTCCACCCTCGGTGCCGTGTCACCTCTGGATCCGCTGGGTTCAGCTAGGATCTGGTTCTCCCCTCTCCAGAGATCTCCTCGAAGCCGCAGCGCTTGGAGCGGTACAAGGAGCTCATCCATCGCCTGCCTCGCCTCAACCACAAGACCCTGGCTGCGCTCATCGGGCACCTCTACCGGTCAGTGGGGCCCCCCAGTCAGGGTCCCCTGGTCCAGCCAGCCCTGTGGGGTCTCCTTGCTGCCCAGCGAGTGCTGGCTCCTGTCCCTAAGAGACAGGGAGGGCCCATGCCCTGCTCCACCCACACAGCTGGTGTTGGGACACCTTGAGCATTCCCAAAGTCATGCTGCAGCAAGGGGGAGCAACAGGAGGTTTGGGGCTAGAGGACAGCACCCTGTAGAATGTAAATGTCATCCAGTGCCCCAAAAAGACAGAAAACAATTCCCATCGTGAGTCAGCGTTTGAGGTAGCACCGTTGTCTGGTTTGGTGTCAGAGGGAAGTTCTCTAAACAGGAACTTGCCCAGTTTGGAGTTCCCACTGCTGAGGGGCTGGGGACATCCAGGCTGTTTGTATGAGGCAGAGGAGGGTGGCTTGGGCTGAAACCCCACCCTGAGCAGGACCAGCCCCTCACCTCAGTGCTCTTTGTGCCAGGGTGCAGAAATGTGCAGACCTCAACCAGATGAGCACCAAGAACCTGTCACTGCTCTTCGCACCCAGCCTCTTCCAGACCGACGGCAAAGGGGAGCACGAGGTCAAGGTGATGGAAGATCTCATCGACAACTACGTCAGCATCTTCAATGTAAGCAGGGGCCTGCAGCCCCCTCCACGATGGGTCTGACCTCCTTGGATCCCCCCACAGTGCCCACCTCTGCCTCCCCCTGCATCCCTCCACCCTGGCCCTGTGTCCTCAAGCCAGATCCCGCTCCACGCTGACCCTGTGCACCCTTCCTCTGGCAGATTGATGAGGATCAGGTATCCCAGATGGATCTGGAGAACAGCCTGATCACCACCTGGAAGGACACCCAGGTACTGGGAATGTGCTTGTTGGCCCCCACCACATCAGGGACCCCTGGGCTGGGGGGACTGGCTGGAGGATGGGGACACTCCCAGCTGCCCCCCATGGGTCCCCAGTGTCCCATATCCTCACTTGGGAAAGGATGTTCCCCCTCTTATCTCCCCTGTGCTCACCACCCTGAGGCTCCTGCCCCAGTTTCCCAGGACACCATCTCCAGCCCCGGGAAGGTGGGATGTGCTCAGCACCCACACCAACACCTCACCAATGCCACCCGCTCTCCCCGCAGCTCTCCCAGGCAGGAGACCTCATCATCGAGGTGTACCTGGAGCAGAAGGTGCCCGACTGCTGCGTCACCCTGAAGGTGAGTCCCAAAGCAGGGCTGTGCCAGAGCACGCGGGGAGGGAGCTCCCGGTGCCCCTGGGACCCATCCTGCACCACCCGCCGCAGCTCCCCGTGTGTCTGGCCCCAGGTGTCCCCCACGATGACAGCAGAGGAACTGACCAACCAGGTGCTGGAGATGCGCAACGTGCCCGCCAGCCTGGACATCTGGCTGACCTTCGAGGCTCTGGAGAACGGGGAGCTGGGTGAGCACGGGGGGATGACCCAGGGGGAAGCTCCTGCCATGGCCAGGCTGGTGAGGGGCAGGTGTGGGGGACAGGGGCTGGCTTTCTGGTGGTGGCAGAGGGGACAGGAACTGGCACAGGGAAGGGGGCACGGTGGTGAGAGTGTCCCTGTGTCCCCAGAGCGGCCCCTGCACCCCAAGGAGAAGGTGCTGGAGCAGGCCTTGCAGTGGTGCAAGCTCCCAGAGCCCAGCGCCGCGTACCTGCTGGTGAGGAAGGTGCCCATCGGCGAGGGCAGCTGTCTCTTCACAGGTAAGGCGAGCACAAAGGGACTCAGCCCCTCGGGGTGTCCCCAGTGGGGGACAGCTCTGCCTGAGCTTCCCCTTGCAGCCATCAGGGGCACATCAGTGATCCCACAGTGGGGTCCCCCTGCAATGCCACCCTGCCAGCCCCCTGACCCTTGTGTCCCCACACTGGGCAGGTGCCAAGCGTGAGACCCCCAAGTGTGGGCTGCTGAGGTGCCGGGAGGAGCCCCCCAAGCTGCTGGGGAACAAGTTCCAGGAGCGTTACTTCGTCATCCGGGACAGGAGGCTGCTGCTGCTCAAGGAGAAGAGGGTAGGGGGATGCTGTGGGAGGGACCTCAGCCCCAGGCGTGGCAGGAGGAGCCTGGGGACAGCAGCGGCACAGTGGTGGCTGTTCTCCTGGCAGGGAGGCTGGCACCAAGCCGGGCTGACCCACTGGATGTCCTTTCCCAGAGCGCCAAGCCAGAGCGTGAGTGGCCCCTGGATGCAGCCAAGGTTTACATGGGCATTAGGAAGAAGCTGAAGCCACCAGCTCAGTAAGTGGGACCTTCCCAGGTGTGGCACTGGGGCAGATATCCACCCCTCAGTCCCTGCTCCTGGCACCCAATCCCAGCTGCTGGAGTACACCTGGACCCAAAGCCTGTGCCCACAGGGCGAGATCAGCCCCCTGCCGCACTGCCCACACACCCCAGGCTGTGTCTGAGCTTGGCAGTGCTGCCCTACAGCCTTGCGTTCCTTTCCAGGTGGGGTTTCACACTGACCCTGGACAAGCAGCAGCTGTGAGTACCTTCCCCTGCCATCCTGGGGCTGGGGGAGGTCGAGATCTGTCCCCAGTTTTAGTGGGAGTGAGACAGCCAGGGGCAGTGGTACAAGGCCCTGGGGTCGGGGCAGAGCTGGGGCTATTGAGAGGCAGAGTGGTGGGGCCACATTGTCCCTGGCACAGGATGGAAGCCAGGCTCCAGGGGCCACCCACGTCCCTGCCACACATCCTTCCTGACTCCCCAGCCACTGCAGCACCCCTGGCTGGTGCTGAGTGCCCTAAAAGTTCCCACCTTGTCCTAAAGCAGCTATTTGAGCACACAGAGATTTTCAGAGATTTAGCCTCATGGGGTGTTGATGAAACTGAGAGCCCCAGGTTCACAGACAAGGTGACAATGCCCCATGCCCCCCTGGCATCTTCTCCACTATTTGCTCTGCAGGTACCTGGTGTGCTCAGGGCAGGCTGAGCTGTGGGACTGGACCACCAGCATCCTCAAGGCTCAGGTGGGTGCAGGCTGGCGGTGCCCCCCAGCTGGGCAGGGCTGGGAGGGGGCTGGCAGGGCCTGACCCCCGTGCCCACCCTGTCCCTGTGCACAGCACGACGACCTGCGCCCCGTGGTCCTGCGCCGGCGCTCCTCCTCCGACCTCGCCAAGCAGAAATTCGGGACCATGCCGCTGGTGCCCCTGCACGGGGACAGCACTGATGCCACCATGCTCTCTGCCAACCAGACCCTGGTAAAGCCCCTGCAGCTCCCCCTGCCCACAGGTGCTCCTACACCCATCCTGGTCCTTGTGCCGCCCCAGGACCCCGTGCGCACCCTAGGGCTGGAGAGGCTGGCGCACGGATGGGTGCTGTGTGTGCTGTGTGCCATGCTCGTGTCCATGCCCGTGTCTGTGGCAGCTCTCCATGCCTGCAGGCTCCTGCAGCCTCTGCCCTCCCCTGCCTGCCCAGGCAGCCGTGGCCCTGCTCTGTGCTCTCCGTGCTCACCCCTGTCCGTCTCCTCTGTTTCTAGCGCCGCCTGCACACGCGAAGGACTTTGTCCATGTTCTTTGTAAGTACCTGCACACCTGGAGCACCTGCTGCTGGCTTTGCACTGTGCCAGGGCTCACCTGCAGCATCCCACGGGCACTCAGAGATGTGTGCCCACCTTGTGTGGCAGATGAGGGGGTGCCCACTGCTCTGCGTGTTCCCTACCTGGGGACGTGGGTCCCTGCATAGTCCCCGTGTGGGCAAGCAAGAGCACACCAGTCCAGCCCGGTTCCCAGAGCCTCTCCCGTTGGGCACATGTTGTCCATAGGGTATCAGTGGAAGAAATGTGAGGAAAGAGGTTTAGGTGTGCCTTGCCATCAGGTTATTTCCAAAAAAGCCACTGGGCTGAACCTCATCTCTCCTTTGTGCTCTGCATGGGATCCACCTGCCCGCCCCACCCCGGAACGCTCTGCCAAGGGGTGCTGGGCTGGTGGCATGGACCATGCCCAGGCAGGGACCAAAACTTCCCTTCCTCAGCCATAGGGAAGAAAGGGCAGCAGTGTCTGAGCCGAGGGACCTGGTGGAGGGCGGGTCCCCTGCAGGTATCAGCCCCATGGTTTGGGACAAAGATCCCCAGGCAGTGCGGGGTGGGGGCAGGGTGAGGGGGGGACAGAGGGGTACAGCTGAGCTGTGTGGGCAATACCCCTCACTGTGCCCCCTGCCCTCCCCAGCCCATGAAGATCCACCAGGACTCCCTGGAGGAGCAGCAGGAGAAGGAGGCAGACACTGATCCTGTCTATGAGGAAGTGGGGAACTTCCCCGAGCTGGCGGCGCTGGACCTGGGGCAGGGGCTGCTAGCAGAGCTGGCGGCCGTGCCCCCCGTGGACAGGTCTAAGAAGCCATCCCCATTCTCTGAGGAGCCCCCAGGCACTGCCCTGCGCTCTTCGCTGCCCGCCAGCCCAGCCCAGAGGGTGACAGGTCCCTCTGTCACCAAAGCTGTGTCCCTTGAAAGGGGCTTGAACCTGGAGAGCAGCAAAGCCCCAAGCCCGGGGCTCAGACCCACCAAAACGTCCTCTCTGGAGAGGAACGTGGAGCCTTCCCTGGCACTGGGCAGGGACTGGGAGCAGGCAGCCACACCAGGGAGCAGCCCCACAGCAGAGACCTCCCTGGAGCTGCCCAGGAAGAGGAGCTTGCAGCCTCCCTCACCCATCAGTGACAAACTGATGCAGGAGCTCAGCAGTGTCATCCTCAGGAAGAGCGATGGCCAACCCCCGGGGCCTGGCCAGCCGGTGACGTGACCCGCTGTGCCAAAGGGGTGGCCACCAACCTGGGGGTCAAGTCGTGCCCGGTGGCAGCGATGATGGGTACCCCAGAGGCAGAGGGGATGGGTACACACACTCCCACATCGTAGAAGCCCCACCCTGCTCCTCCTCCTCATCCCGGAGCCAGGCTGGGATCGGGAACCGAAGGGACAAGTGGTGACCAGGATGTTGGGCCATGGTACCCCCTCATGGGAGGGCTGGGACTGCTGCCACCCGTGCTCTTGCTTGTGGGTGGCACGTCTGTCACGGAGCCCAGCACCGAGGGACACAAGTAAAAGGGAAAACAAAAGCAGGAACGTGATGCCCGCATGTTTTGGCAGCACGGCACCGTGCCAGGCAGGGGGCACGGGGTGCCTGCCAGCACGGGGGAACACAACGTGTCCCCTCCAGGACTGGGCCTGCGGGGCAGGGCCAGGACACTCAAGCTATCCCTCCTTCCCTTCTTACATCTACTGTGGCGTAGTTTGGGGGGAAAAGGGGAGCAGCAGGAGCAGGGCTGGCCGTGTGTGCCTGGCGTTAGTCCTGGCGATGGAGGGCAGCCCCTCCTCTGCGAGGGTGTTTGTACCTATTCCTGCCACCAGGAGGGAGAAATAAAGGTTTATTTGTACTCTGGAGGGTTTGGTCACTGCAGGAGGAGCCTGGTGAGGGATGCCAGGGTCTGGCAGGGAGGGAGGTCGGGGTGCCAGACACCAGCTGAGGGTCCCATGGGATTGGGCAGTGCTGGTGCCATCGGTGGGGCAAAACCGAGGCAAAATCCTTGTGAGCCTCAGATCCAGGTGGGATTTTTTGCCCAAGTATATTGCCAGCCCTTCATGGTGGGCACGCTTCAGGCTCCCCCATCCCCGGGGCAGGGAGACACAGTCTGGCAGCCCTGGCTCTGCTCACTGGACCTCAGGGGCAGGGCTGTCTTCTCCGTGGACCTCCCTGACAAGGTGTCAAGCCCCCGCAGGCAGCGGCCTCCTGCATCCCGGAGCCAGCCCCGAAAATCCCGGGAGACGTAGAAGTAGATGAAGGGATCAAAGCAGTTGTTGCAGGCGCTGAGCACCAGGGCCAGGGCGTAGGAGATGTAGGTGCCGTTGTTGCAGCCCGTGGGCTCCAGCAGGTAGTGGATGAAGAGCATCACATTGCTGGGCGTGAAGCAGAGGATGAAGACCAGCAGGACCAGGGCCAGGACACGCACCACCTGCCCGTGGCTCCCTCCCTTGGCCAGCAGCCGTGCCAGGATGCAGCTGTAGGAGATGATCATGATCACGAAGGGCAGGCCAAAGCCCAGCCCCACAAGGGACAGGAAATAGTAGCCAAAGAACCTTTGGGTTTCCTTTTCTAGCACATCGTGGCACGTGGTGATGTTCAGGCTGGAGATATGGTGTGTGTGGGAGCGCAAAAGCAGAGGGCTCATGCCCAGCCCCACCAGCAGCCAGATGCCCACAGAGATGCCCACTTTGCCTCTCATCCAGCTGGAGCCCTTCCACAGGAAGGGGTGTGCCACAGAGATGTAGCGCTCCAGGCCAATGCAGGTGAGGAAGAAGATGGAGCTGTACATGTTCCCGTAGAAGAAGGCCACCATGGCACGGCACAGGTAGTCCCCAAAGGGCCAGTGGTTGCCCAGAAGGTGGTAGGAGATCTTGAAGGGCAGCAGGAGGACAAAGAGCAGGTCGGCCCCGGCCAGGTTGAGCAGGAAGATGGTGCTGGAGCATCTCCTGAAGTTGGTGACCAGGACCCAGCAGGCCAGAGCGTTGGCCGGCAGTCCCACTAGCAGGACCACGGAGTAGAGGGCAGGCAGGAGGCGGGTGCTGAGGGTGCTGTTGAGAAAATCTTCCTCAGAGGCCTGGGAGCACATGTCCTTCTCCTGGGGAGTGAGGGGGACCAGGGCTCGCCCTTTCTTGTTGAGCACTGCAGGGACACAAGGGGACACAAGGCATCGGGCTCAGCCGAGGGCAGGAGCTGTCACCCCTCCCTGAAGAGCCACCACTGAACACAGGAGGTGGCATCTACCTGTCCTACGGCAGGGGAGCCCCCAACACCCTGCTGCCCTCACCCCACAGAGCTGTGCCCTGCTCTGTGCCAGCCACCACCGGTGCCAGCCCAGCTGGGTGTCCCGCTCTGAGCCCAGACCGGCTCTGCTCCCACAGCCCTGGTGCTGCTGGTGTCCCTTGTCCTACCCAGCCCGGCACATAGGAGTCAGGAGGGCAGCACGGGGCTGGGATAGTCCCAGCCGTGTCCCCAGCTCAGCTTCCCACCACAGACAGAGACATCTTCTCATCTTCCTGTGGTCAGGGGTTTTTCGCTGCGTGCAAAGAACTGAAGTGAAGAACAGGAAGGTCCCAGGACACCAGAGAAACAGCTCAAGATCAAATCCCTTTTCTGGCTTGCTCAAAAAAAAAAACCAGACAGGCTCTGCACGTCACCCCCAGCTGCAGAATTTCTATCCTGATGGTCCCCAGAACACCCTGCCCCGGGGGGCTTTGGTTACATCCAACACATCTCCCACAACCTCTGCCCCCTCTCCACAACAAGGGGATGCAAAATCCAGGTTATGAGAGCAGTAATCTGAATTTTGCTGCCAAAAGGGGAAATGCTGGCTGGGTTTCAGGTCTTCACTCAGATTCTCAATGTGGACACAGAGGGAAGGCAGCAGAGCAGGACCCCAAACTATCCCCATGTCACCTAGCCATCACCTCCAAGTGTCACGGGACGTGATGTTGGGGTGTCCCAGTGAGGAGTCCCTGCCCTACCCCATCACCCCCAGACCCACCGAGGCACTTACCTGAGGAGGGTTGGGCAGCAGAGCCAAGCCAGGCACAGCTGAGCAGGAGGGTGACACAGGCAGCAGCAGAGGCAGGTGACAGCACCCGCCAGGACATCTCTGCGGAGTGGCCGCTGTGCCAGCCGGGTCTGCACAAATGGCACAGGGCTGGTGACACGGCGGGGCTGTCACCCGTCCCTTTCTCTGCTGACACCCCCACTGTGTCTCCACCACGTCACACTGACGTCCTGCCCACATCCCTGCGGTGTGACAGCCAGGCTGAGGCGCGGCGTGACTGCCAGTTGTCCCCACGGCGAGCACGGGGGCACGCCATCGGGGGGAAATTTCCAGCTGTGTCACACGACCGTGGGGAGGAGGAAGCAGCAAGAGGCAGCTGGAGGCAGCCAGGAGAAGCACAGCAGAATGACGGATCTGTTTGTGCCCCGTGCGTGGGACAGGAAGGTGGCAGCGGGTTCCCAGGCTGGTGACATGTGGCCCTGCTCACGGCAGCACTCCAGGTCTCTGGGCATCCTGCCTGCCCAGCCCTGCCAGGGCCAAACAGCCCCAGGATCCATCAGTGGGGTCAGGCTGACATGCTGGTGTCACAGCTTGGTGTAGATGGGGCCACCCTGCATTGTCCCCTTCCTGTCACCAAAAGGGGCGGCTGGGTGACCTCCGGTCCATTTTTCCAGCTAAGAAGGGGAATACCAGAGCCAGTGACACATCCCCAGGCGAGCCTTGGGCATCGTCACACCCAGGGGACCAGGACATGTGCAGCCAACCCCAGAAATGTCATGGGAGGAGAAAGACGGGGACGAATGTGGAGAGCCACGAGCTGTGCAGGAAGCACAGAGAGAAATCCAGACAGAAAGAGAAGTGAGAGATGAACGGGATGGGAGAGGGTTGGGAGGGGGACAGGGGGACAGACAGGGACTGTTTGGGGTCCCTCATGATTCCAGGGGGCCCCCACTGAATGCCACTGCTCAGCTGTGTGCCCCTGTCCCCACGGCAGGGTCCTGGCAAGCCAGGGGCTGTGTCCTCCATGTGACATGGGATGCCACACGTCCCTGTGCTGGGGGCTGTCCCCTCAGGGTCCCACATGTCCCCACATCCCAGGGCCAGTGCCCCAGTGTCACCACATCCTGGGACCAGTGTCCTGTGCATCCTCATGCACAAGGACTCAGTCCCCAGTGATCCTAGTGCTGTGTGCCCCAGCACCCCCCAAGTCGCCGTTGTCCCCATGTCCCCCTGCCCAAGGACAGGGCTCCCCATCACCCCATGTCCCTGTGATGCTGTGCCCACACATCCCCATCTCTCACAGCCCTGTGTCCCCACGTATGTCCCTGTCCTCCTGTCTCCTTGTGTCCACATGCCCCCATGTCCCTGTGTCACATATCCCTTTGTTCCCACGTCCCTGTCTCCCCACCTACATGTCTCCATGTCCCTGTGTCACATATCTCTGTCACATGTCCCGGTCTTCCCACATCCCCATGTCCGCATGTCCCTCCCTCTCATATCCCTGTGTTCCCATGTCCCCGTGTCCCCCTGTCCCCTGGCCCCGTGTCCCATCGCCCCGCCCACATGTGCAGTACGAACCACCAGGCGGCGCTGCCGCCCCGAGGGGCGGGGCTGGTTGGAGGCGGTTCTGGGGGAGTGTCCGTCAGTGAGTGGTGGGCGGGGCCTGGTGTGGGCAGGGCTCGTCTTGGGGCGTGGTCTGTGAGGGGCGTGGTCTGTGGGCGGGGCGAGGCCGGCCCGGCAGTTCCGGGCTCGGCACACGCGGATCGGGGCGGCGGCGATCGGGGACCGGCACCGGGATTGGGATCGGCACCGGGGCTGCGCAGCCATGCAGCCGCCGCCGCGCAAGGTGAGCGCCGGGCCCGGCCGGGCTACGGGGCGGGTCACCGGGACCGGGTCCTCCCTCGCTGCCGCGTCCTGCAGCCGTGACCGAGACTCGCCCCCGGCGGAGCCTCCCGGGGCTGGGGAAGTGAGGCCGCGGTTGGGCGGGCTCAGGAGGGGGGGCCGGTGGGCACCGGTGCCCGGGCAGGGCGGACAGCGCATCCCCGCACGCCGTGCCCGCCGCGGCCGCGGGGCTGAGCGGGACCTTCCCGCAGGTGAAGCTCACCCAGGAGCTGCGGGTCCATCTCCTGGAGCAGCTGTCGGGCCTGCAGAGCAAACAGCAGCGGGACGCCGAGCTGCTGGAGGACATCAGGTAGGGCCCGCACAGGTGACACGCGGGTCGAGCTGACACCGGGCAGCTCATCCCTTGTGCGTGTGTCTGTGTGTCTGTGTCTCCAGGCTGACACCGGGCAGCTCATCCTGTGTGTGTGTGTCCCCAGGCTGAGATGAAACAGCTCCTGTGTGTGTGTGTGTCTGTGCGTCTGTCTGTCTGTGTCTGTCTATGTGTGTGTGTGTGTGTGTGTATGTCCCCATGCTGAGACCCGGCACGGGTGGGCCAGGAACCAGGCACGGCTCACCTTGAGCCTGTCACCTCGAGGTCAGTGGCTCCATCACCCACTGGGGTGGCCTGGTGGGGACAGGATGGTGGCAGGGGGAGATGGTAAGGGGGTGATGGCAGGGGGATGGTGGCAGCGGGTGATGGGAGGGATGGCCCATGCCTGCCCCTCTCTGTGTGTCCTCTCTGTGTCCCCTCTCCCGCCAGGTCCTACAGCAAGCAGAGGGCCGCCATTGACAGGGAGTACGGGCAGGTAAGGAGGTGCCACGGGATTTGGGATCAATGTCCTGCGGGGACCCAGGCCCCATCCTGCCAGCGTGGGGCAGGAGCTGGGCACGGCCCCATGCAGGCAGAGGGCAGCCTTGGAAATTATCCGAGCGTGGCTGCTCTGTGCTGGCCCCGCAGGGTGGTGGCAGATGGCACATCCTGCCGGGAGAACCCTGACCACGTCCAGCACCCGCTGGGGGCTCTGCTGAGCAAGGCATGGCCCAAACCTTGGGTGTTTTGGGAGTCTGGAGGGAAAACCTTGTGGGGTAGAAAACTACTGGGCTCTGCTGTCTGCTGGGTCATGGCAGGGCGCTGCTCTGAAATGTCAGTTTGGTTTTGATGTGAGATGTCCCTGCAGCATCCCCTGGGGACATACTGCAGCAGAATCGTGTCCCCTCTTCCTGCCGCTGGTCACCGTGTCACTGCCCTCCCTTACACCCCCAGGCTGGGGGTGACCATCCATCCCCCCAGGGTTGGTGTCTTACAGTGCTTGGCTTTGCTGGGGCTACTTTACTCTGTCTCTGTAGCCAGTGTCCCTCGCTGATGTCCCCTTGCAGGTGCTCTGTCCCAAAAGCCACAGCGGGGGGGTCCTTTCATTGTGGTGGCTGCCCCCCAGAAATGTTTTGTGATGGAGAGCACAGTGGGATTCCTGCTGACACCAAGCCACAGGGATGTATCTGTGTTCTGGGGGTAACACATGTGTGTCCCCAGATCCATGGGGTGGGGGAGCCCAGTTTTGGGCCCTGAGGGGAGTGTTGGGTTCTGGGCTGCTCGGCAGGGTCGGGCAGTGCCGATGATGCCGGGTCTGTCTGCAGGCGCTGCAGAGACTGGCCAGCCAGTTTGTGAAGAGAGACTGGCAGAGGGGCCGTGGCGAGGCCGGTGACTCCAGGTGGGCTGGGGACAGGGACAGGGCTGGGGACAAGCAGCTGGGGCTTGCCATACCAGCCCATGGCCCTCCCAACTTGGAGATGCTTATTGCCAACCAGGATTTGGGTGTCACCGGGACGCAGCCATGGGTGGGATGTCCCCATTTCCAGTCTGCTGTGACTGGGGGTGCTGGCAGTCCTGCTGGGCATCCCCAAAAGGTGTCACAGGGCAGAGAGTGCCTGGCCCTGTGTTAACCTGTGCCCACAGGAGCGTGGCAGCTGTCTGGAAAGGCGTCATCGAGGGGACAGCACACGCCGGGCAGGTCCGTGTCACCGCCTCCGAGAGCTACCGCGCCCTGGCCGCCGAGGCCGCCCGCAGCGCCCGCCTCTCCAAGGAGAGGACGCTCAAGAAGGTACCGGGGCAAGGACATGTCCCTGTGCCCGGGCGGTGGGGACAGCTGTCCCCCGCAGCTGACGCTCCCCACAGGGCATCGAGCGGCTGCAGAAGGCGCAGGTGGAGCTGCTGGAGACGGTGAAGGAGCTGGACAAGGCGAAGAAGCAGTTCAGCCACCTGCGGCGCAGCAGCGAGGTGGCCAAGGACAAGGCGGCCGATGTGGAGGCGCGGTGAGTGGGGCACACGGGGCCGGGGGGCTGCTGTGGCTGAGGGTGGTCTCACATCCCCCTCCATCCTCCCCAGCCTCCGCAAGAGCGACCGGCGGATATTTCACACCAAGGCCAGCCTGCAGAAGCTCAGTGCCAAGGTCGGTGGCACGGGGGTTGGCAAGGTACCCACGTGGGGGACATGGGGCACTATCACCAGCCTCGCTGCCCACGTCCCCACAGTTCTCAGCGCGACTGGCCGAGCACTCGAGGCAGCTGGCGGGGGTGCAGAACGAGTACAGCTTCGCCCTGGTGTCTGCCTCTGCCCACCTGGAGCATTACCAGCGTGTGGAGCTGCCCGCAGCCATGCAGGTAGGAGATGCCCGCACCCCCCATGCCCCTTCCCCAGGGTCCCACAAGGAGCATCTCCCCACTGCCAGCAGGGAGGGTCCCACTGGCACAGGGTCAGGGCTGGCTGCCTGGGGGGTCAGGGACACTCCAGTGGGGGGATGTGGCAGTGCTGGGGGGGGGGTTCCCTCTGCTTTCCCCAGGCTCTGGACGGGGACCTCTACGAGCGGCTCCGGGAGCACTTGTCAGCTGCCAGCAGGACGGAAGTGGAGACCTGCCGGGCCACCCGGGACTGGTTCCAGGGTGTTGTGGAGGCATCTGCACGGGTAACAGCACTGTCCCCATAGCTGGGTGGGACACGAGGGCACAGGTGAGGCCCCAGCCCCATGCCGCTCCCCTGCTGCAGGTGTGCCGGGAGCAGGACCTGCTCCTCTTCCTGCAGGACCACCCCGCCTTCTCCCTGTCACCTGAGCAGCGCTTCCAGCTCACCGGGGTGGAGGAGGTAAGTGGAAGGGGTCATTACAGCAAGGTGGGGTCTGCGTAGCCATCCCCTTGTCACCGCCATGTCCTTACCCAGGTGTGCCTGCTGCCACCAGCAGACGACGGGGCCAGCCTGGAGAAGGAGGCGCGGCGCTGGGCCACGCGGGTGGCCCGGGAGCACAAGAACAGGGCACACAGCGAGGAGGTGGGTGTTGTCCTGTCCCACGGAGCACCGGGGGGCTCAGGAAGGGGCTTTTGCAGCCCCTCACCAGCTGCCACCACCCTCTGAGCTGTGGGGCCCACCCAGGTGCTGCAGCGGCTGGAGGCCAGGCGGCAGCAGGGGCTGGAGGCGGAGGCAGCGACCGTGGAGCGGCAGATGGAGGAAGTGAGGGAAAACATCCGCAAGGCAGAGGTGGGACCCCCATCAGGGAGCTTGGGGTGACATGGAGGTCTGTCAGCCCCAGGGTGGGGGATGTAGGGACAGGGAGGGGTGGTGGCTGGGATGCTGCTCTTGGGGTGTGGTGCTGGGGATGCCACCACGCCCGGGGATGGGAGTGATGGGGCTGGAATGCTGCCAGAGGTATCCTGGAGACTGTGACAATGTGTGGTGTCCCCAGGTGAGCCGAGTGAAGGCTGAGGCACGGCTGGCACTGCTGCGGGCGGCAGGGCTGGACGTGGACACCTGGCTGGCCGGGGCCATGGTGGGGACAGGTGAGGAGACCCCCACGGGGCTGGACCTGGCCGAGTTCGATGACTATGAGGACAGTGATGAGCCAGATGAGGACAGTGAGCCTGGGCCTGCTGCTCGCACCTACCCCTACACCTGCCGGGTGATCTTTGGCTACCAGGTATGGCCCTGCCTGCCTGGCCCTCACCCTGCCTGCCCAGGGCTGGCACCTCAGCCTCTCTGCCACTTTGTCCCCATCTCCTGCAGGGCTGCCAGGCGGACGAGCTGTCCATCAGCCAGGGCGAGGAGCTGGAGATCATCGAGGATGGAGACGCAGAGGAGTGGGTGAAGGTGAGAGCAGGCTGAGCCCCTCTCCATAGTCAGGGACACCTTTTGGAGGTCCCCAGGCTGGCCCCACTCTGGAGCCTGCGATGTTCACATGGTTTCTGCCTCCTCAGGCTCGGAACAAGGCTGGGCAGGTCGGCTACGTCCCCGAAAAATATCTGCTGTCCCTAGGGTGTGACTCGGGGGCTGGGCTGGGCCCCCCAGGCCCCTCTGCCTTGCACCGCCAGCTCTCCAGCATCATGGCTGCAGAACTGGTGCTGGAGCCTGGAGGTGAGTGCTGGGCATCACCCCCATCCCAGAGAGGGGGGCGGGATCCAGAGGGTGCTGAGCCCCCTCCCCGCCCTCCCCACAGCCTGGCTGGTGCGAGCCCTGTACGACTACGAGGGGCAGAGCCCCGAGGAGCTGAGTTTCCCTGAGGGGGCCATCATCCGGGTGCTGCCCCGCGCCGCCGGTGAGGTGGACGATGGCTTCTGGACCGGCGACTTCGACGGCCGCGTCGGTGTCTTCCCCTCCCTGGTGGTGGAGGAGCTTACAGGGGCCCGGGAGGCAGCCGGCCAGGTTGGTGCCAGGAGGGTCGTTGTGTCACCCTGGCACTTCCATGAGTGCTGAGGTGAGGACCCGCTTCCCACCATGCCCATCTCTCCTGGCTGTGTCTTCCCAGGAGCTGCCATCACCATCCCCTCCGCCCTTCTCCCCTCCTGGCCTCGCGCCTGGGGCCAGCCTGGTCCCCAGCTCTGCTCCTGAGACAGCGCTGGGAGGTGAGTGCTGGGGAAACTGGGAAGGGGCTGGGAGAGCCTGAAAAGCCAGGCTGAGCTGCTCGGCACTCCCAGGTTGCCGGCAGGATGGCACAGGCAGCGGGCAGAGCTCTCCAGACTTGGCAGCCACGCGCCTGCGGCCGGTAAGACCTTTCACAGGGATGCTGTGACCCCAAAACCTGCCCCAGCCCTTCTGTAATAGAGCCACCCATGGGTTTCGGGGGGTCTGAAGGGGGATGAGTGGCCTCAGCATGTTGGCACCACTTCTCTCCCTCTCCCTTTCCCTCTCCTCTCCTTCTGCAGCTCCGTGCACCGCCCCCGCCGCCTGGCAGAGCCCCCGAGCCCGACCCCGAGCTTCACTTCAGCTGACCCTGTGGGTGCCCCCAGCCCCCCTCCCCTAAAAAGCTTTGCCCGAGCAAACCACCACAGGCTGCTGTCCCAGCAGCAGGAACTGCTGCTGCCCCATGCCCCGAGCTGGTCTCTCCAGGGGCTGCATCCTGCCCAGTGCTGCTTGCAGAGTGGTCCTGCATCCCAGTACAGCACCCAGAACACCTTTTTTGGGGTGCCCAGTGCCACAGCCAGGCCCCATCTCACCCCCTTCTTGCCTCCACCCTTCCTGCCTGGCATCACCCGTGCACTCCCAGCCCTGATTCCTGGAGGGCACATCTCTGGCCCCTGCCAGCCCCCACAGCACCTCCCCAGGGACAGGAGCAGGCGTGGGGGGCTGTTCCAAATAAATCAATAAATCCAGCTGGCCCTGGCGAGGGGTTCAGCAGCTTTAATGGTTGTAGCTCGTCTATGTACAGGGCGTTACACACCGAAGCTGGCGCGGCCCCGGGGCTGCCCGCTGGCTTGGCCCGGGACCGGGCTCCGGCCCCGCCTGTGCCGGGATGGGGCCGGGAGCTCCTCTCTCCGCCAGCATCTCCCAGGGACCTGCCGGTGCAGGGTTTGTGCCTGTGCCCGCTCTGCGTGGCAGGGGTGCCCGGGGGGGGCTGTGCTCTGTGGTGAACGTGCCCGGTGGGCGGGGGGTGCTCCCCACCGCCCCGGGGGGGGGCTCAAGCCGCTGCCTCCATCCCTGCCCCTCGCCGCGGCCCCCTCTGATCCTTCCCCCGAGCTGGGGGGCCGCGGGGCCAGCGGGCTCTGGGTGCTGTCCTGCCCCTGCCAGGCCCGAGGGTCCCTCGGGGGGGTCTCCGGGGAAGGTGCGGTGGGTGGGACTCGAGTACCTATTGCCAATGGGATGAAGGCTGGCGCCGAGCGCGGTTGTCGGTGTCGCCGGCGCGTCGCTCCGGCCATGCCAAGCGCGTAGCTGCCCACCCAGGGCCGGGCACGGCTGCCCCGCGGCTGCCCCACGGCAGAGCCCCCAGCCCCGAGGGGCCCGGGGCTGCGCGCCTCCCGTGCATGCTCCTGCCGGGAGCGGAGAGGAGCTGTGGGGAGAGAGGCAGGATGGGGCCGGTGCCCGCAGCCATGGCACCTCCCCACCAGCCGCAAATGGGACTCCCCGGGCTCGCTGCCTGTGGCTGGGCACGTCCCGACCCCTGGAGAAAGGGGTCAGCCTCTCTCCATCTCCAGCAGCAAGCTGAGACCCACCATGGCAGGGACACTGGCAGTGCCCTCCCACCCCCCCAGATATTGTCCCAGGGGCAGGGGACAGGCACTCACGTCACACACGGTCCTGCTCCGCGGCGCTGGGCTCCTGTGGGATGGAGGAGGGGGGTCAGCGCTCCCATGGAGCTGGGATGGGCTGGGGCTTTCCCGTGGCCACAGCAGTGACCCGAGGGGCAGAGCCCCACTGAGCCCCCAGGAGCCAGTACAGCCCAGGCACCTTCTCTGCCCTTCCCCACCACCTGCAGGACGGGATGAGCAGCAGCCAACCACCTTGGTGCTGGCTCTGACTGCCACTGAGGGCACGGGGGACAGGGGAGGGTGCAAGTGGCACCAGGGCTTGGTGACAAACATCCCAGGGAGGTCCTGTCACCATTCTCCTGGGACCCCATATCCTGGAGCAGCTCAGCATCCAGAGCAACAGCCTGGCACTGCAGAGGGGACAGGCATCACCATGTGCCTGGGCTTGCCCTGCACCTAACTGCTTCCTCGGGGATCAGAGGGATTCCCAAGGCTCAGTGGGCCACAGGAGGACCTGTCACCACCTCCCCAGGTTTCTGGGGAAGGGCTGCAGCCCATCAGCTCTTTCCTGCCTTGCTCTTCTCCATGAAACATCTCAAAGCTTTCAGCCTGGTCACCAGAAAGCAAAAAGGGAAACAGTGGGATCCTGCTTGGTCCTTATCCAGCATCCAGCCAGGCACCTTTCCCAGGCCTCTCCTGTGCTGACCCAGTCCTGCCCCATCCCACCCCCTGCCAAGGGCTGCTGGCACGTGCATGGGCCGTGCCCAGCCTGTGCAGAACCAGCCCCAGGGGATCTCCATGGCTTTAAAGCATGCCAGGAATTTTACCCAGGCATTTGGCTTCCTTTTTCTTCCAAAGGCTTTGCCACACGTGCCCTGGTGCTGGTTTTGTGAGGCAAGTCAAGGCCCAGCTCTTGGAGCTGCTGACACTCCACAGGGGGTGTTTCCCAGCCCCCTTCCATGAAAATCACCTTTTCCCAGCTGCAGAACCACAAATGAGTGTGTAAGCGAAATTCTGGGTGTCTGAACCACCACCACCAGCCTCATTTGCTCACTGGTACCAGCACAGAGGCAATTCCAGGAAGAAAATCCCCTGGAGCTTTCTAACCCCTCCAGCAAGGTGGTTGGGTGGGATATTGGGAGGTACCAGGGTACTGGGAGCTCCAGGGAGGGTGTGCTTTCCTCCTCTCTGAGCACAGCTCCTCAGGAGCAGGGAAAACAGCCAAGAAACGACCACTTGGCTTTGCCATTTCCTGGCCTTGGAGGTAAGGAAGTCTCCTGGGGAAATCTGCCCCTGCCTGATCCTCACTGGCCACACTGGACCCCACTAAGGCTACAGCTTTGGGGACACCCCGTGCAGCAGTGGAGTTCTGCCAGGTCAAAATCCCAATGGATGTCCCCAAAGAAAAGGAGTCCCTTACCAAGGGGAACGGGCAGCAGGTCTGCAGCACCTCCCACTGTCCCTGGTGAGACCTGTCACAGTCACTCCACTGCCTCAGACATCGGAAAATAGGTGGGAAAAAGCAATCCCCCTCCAGCCCAGTGGACCACACGGGGACCAGGAAGAGGAGGAACATACCTGCTGCTTCCCATCCTCTCCTCCGGACTGTTTCCTGCTGCTCTCGTCTCTCCCCAGCTCCTCGGCCTGTTCCTGCAGACTCAGGCTCCCGTGAATATCCGACACTTCATCTGCCGACGCCAGTCCGATCTCCTCCAGGCAGATGCCGGCTCCCTCCCTCGCCAGCTCTCCCGGGATGTTGGGGCTCGACGCTGCCAGCACCGGCAGGCTCGCCAGCCTGCGCTGCCGGCTCGAGCTCCCGGGAGCGGAGCCAGCATCCGGCAGGGACCCCGCCGGACCGGACCCCGCCGTGCCGGGCTCCACCGGGCCGGACCCCGCCGGGCCGGACCCCGCCGTGCCCGCCCGCCGGCTGTCACGGGTTCCGGAGCTGGCCGGTGTGTTCGCGGCTGGGCTGGCGGACAGGCTTTGCTCGGCGCTTCTGGCACTCTGGGTGCCCGTGTGGATGGCTCCGTTCTGCAGGCCGCCCGTGGGGACAGTCCCGTTGAGCGCCCGCTCCCGCTGGAGCAGCTCGCTGCTGCGCTCCAGCTCCTCCGTGCTCGGCGGCCGGCTCCCCGCGGGCAGGGCCCCGTCCTGCTGCTCCGGCAAGCACGGTTTCTTGCCGATGTGTGTGACACGGAACCTGCAATGGAGGCAGGACAGAGCAGTCTTTTCCGTTCTGTACCTGCAGCTCCGGATCTCCTCTCTTTGCCGTGATCCCCAACCTGTCTGACCCATTCACACTTACACAAGCCATGGCTCCCAGACTGATTTTCCCACTTCATTTTGAGCGAAACAAACAGAAAGGGAAGGATGGGAAGCTCAGTCCAGGTCTTGGCTGGGGCAGAGCTTTTCCTTCCAGCAGCAAGATGGATCACAGCTCTTGGAAATGCTCTGAGACAGCCTGGATGACACTGTGCCCTCAGTGAGGGCAGGACAGGGGTTTGGCAGTCATTTGGATACAGGGACCAAAGGCTGGAGGGGCTGTTTGGCTAAAATCTGCCAGAGCACATTTTGCACCATCCCCTGGAGGGTACCTGAGTGTTCATCAAGGTTCCACCATGAGCAGGTAACAGCTCAGAGCTCTGGCTGGGCAGGAGATAAGCTGCAGAAATGGGTCTGACACCCTCAAAGGGTGGGTTCATGATCAGAGCTGAAGCAACGTTGCCCGTGGGGAGAAGAGAGGGGTTAGGGATCATACACTTATGGAATGGCTTGAGTTGGAAGGAGGTCCTAAAAGATCATCCAGTCCCACCCCCTGCCATGGGTAGGGACAACTTCCCTTCAATCTGGTTGCTCTAAGCCCCATCCAGCCTGGCCTTGGACACTTCCAGGGATTCAGGGACAGCCACAGCTGCTCTGGGCACCCTGTGCCAGGGCCTCCCCACCAATTCCTTCCCAATATCCCTTCTAACCCTGCCCACTGGCAGCAGGGAGCCATTCCCCCTTGTGCTGTCACTCTGTGCCCTTGTCCCAAGTCTCTCTCCAGCTCTCTTGGAAGCCCTCTAGACACTGGAAGGGGCTCTAAAGTCTCCTTGGAACTTTCTCCTCTCCCAGTTCCCTCAGCCTGGGAGGGACAAGGTGACAGCAGAGCCTGAAAGTCTGAATTGTGATTGTGCTGATTGTGAGTCCTCCTCACCAGCACTGCCAGCTGCTGCTGGACCAGCAGAGAGGAAATCTCCTCCACGGGGAGCTGGTGTCCACCAGGCAGAGCACTCCAAGGCCAGCACTGAGAGCTCGTGCAGCCCATGGCTCACCCACAGCCACCCTCACTGCGCTTGGATCCCACTCGGAAAAGCCAACAGACCTGGCTGGGGTTCAGCTGCGAGGCAGTGTCAGGGCAAAGCACAATTTCAGAAAGTTCAAGTGCTTCTGGTGTGGAAAGAACAGCAAGACACAAAAGTCAAGCACATGGCAGCACTGCTGTTCCAAAGGAAAAAGCAGAGAGGTCCAAAAGATAAGAACAGATGCCAGGAGAGTTGGCAGAGATGAAGGAGATCACTTCCAGGCTGGAGCCCAGCCTGTGGGCAGCACCAACCCCTCAGCAGGGCCAGAAAGCTACTCTGGACTGGGAGGGTGGAGGAGAGAAATGCTCCAGAGAAGGTTCCCAGGCCAAGCAGCAGAAAATGTGACCTTTCAGGTCTGTCCAGATATTTGGAGATAAGACACCAGCACTGCGATTTGGGGAGACCAAAGAATGTTCTGGCCCTGTAGAGGGACAGGAAGGAGACACAAGTGACAGGATTACTTCTTGGTAATGCCACTGAGCAATGTCAGCCTGGAAGAGTTGGGAGTGGATTCAGAGAGCAGGAAGGGTTTGGACCAGAGTGGGCACAAGAGGTAACATAGCCAACCTCTGGCTGGTGAGGGAAAGCAGAGAAGCCCTGGCTGCCTGCCTCATCAGCATCCCTGGGATTCAGTGGGATGTGACACACTCTGGCTGATGGGGCTGAGGACAGAGGGTCAGACACAGATGTTTTATGGACAAGCTCTGCCACTGACTACACCTGGCTGAGGGAAAGCGCTGAGCTACGTGGTAAATCATCCTATCCATACATAACCCTGGGTGCCACACAAGTTTAGAACAATTTAGGTGCAAAAAGCCCTCAGGAGGTCTCCAGTCCAGACCCCTGCTCATATCTGGGCCCTCTCCTACCCTAAAGCACTTTGTCCAGAGCCCTGTCCAGTCAGGTTTCAGAAATCTTCAGGGATGGAGATTCCTCCACTCCTCAGGGCTCTGTCAAGGGCTGCACCATCCTCCTGCAGAACAGTTTTTCCTTGCATCTTTCTGGATTTCTCCTGTTGTAACTCATGGCCATTGCCTCTTGCCCTTCCCAGTGCAGGTCTCTGAGGAGAGTCTTCTTCCATCTTCATTTAAATTCCACCCACCCTTTGGTGTTAGAGGACAATTAGATCATCCCTTTCTAATTCTCCAGGCCAAAAAAGCCTCCTCAGATGCTCCATACTCCAGCCCTGGATGATCTTGGTGGACCTCCACAGCTCCCATCCTTTCCACTCCTCAGGGATGAGCCTGTGCCTACCAGGACCAGGGCTCATTCCACGTAGGACCAGGCTGGACCCTGAACCACTGCATCCAAGGCAAGAACAATACCAAAACCAAAGGAGAACAAGACCTGAGGGTATCTTTAGGAGTGGGTTAAAGAAGCCCTGTTTTGTAGGGTCAGTGCTGGGTCAAAGTACTTCAAAATATTTGTCATAAATAAGACACAGGAAGGTCAATCCTGGAAAAGTCATCCAGGATCTGGAAGGGAAAAGGGGCCAGCCTGGAAATAAGAAGCAGAATCTGGGGGTGGGATTGTAACTCATGGGCACATAGGTCCTTTAGCAGCTGGACCTTGTACCAAGGAGATTCAGGATTGAAAGTAAAGCCTTGGAGAAATGGGATGACTGCCCTGTGGAGAAGGCTGGTGTGGGGTGTGACACTAACAGGGTTAAAGAGGAAAAGCAGGAATTGATGGAAGGTGCCTTTGGGAAAGGAGAGCATCTTCTCCAGCACTCCGAGTGCTGAGAGGAGGCTGGGAGAGCACGGACAGAGGACATGGAGGAGGGGATGGAGCTGGGCACCAGCCAGGGAATGAATTAGTGGTGAGCAGGAACAGTGCAGAGCCCCTGCCTGCCGGGCACCACCTCCAAGGACAGCCACGGGCACGGAGGGGGGAGCTGGCAGTGCCCATGAGATGTGATCCAAGCTGCAATTGGGCCTGGGGAGTCCAGCAGCTCTCCCTGCTTCTCCAGCTGCCCAGAAAGCCCCAGCTCACCTCCCTGCTGAGGCTCCTGCCCATGGTGGTGGGAAAATCCACATGATAGGACATAGGGAATGGCTTCCCACTTCCAGAGGGCAGGGATGGATGGGATACTGGGAAGGAATTGTTTCCTGGCAGGGTGGGCAGGCCCTGGCACAGGGTGCCCAGAGCAGCTGGGGCTGCCCCTGGATCCCTGGCAGTGCCCAAGGCCAGGCTGGACACTGGGGCTGGGAGCAGCCTGGGACAGTGGAAGGTGTCCCTGCCATGGCAGGGGGTGGATGACAATAACTTTAAGGTCTCTTCCAACCCAAACCATTCCATGACTCCATCATGCCCACTCTGGCTCAGCATTCCCATGAAAGGACTGTCTCTCTGGACCACAACACAAAGTTTCATCAAGGCTCAGGCCCTGAATGAGGACCTTGTGCACAATCTGAGCATGGTAGGGCTTTGTGTCTCACCACGGTGGCCATGCAGGGACCAGCAGCTGCTTGTCACCCTGCCCCAGTCACCACAGCCGGAGGGAGCCAAGCCCAGGAACTTTCCTAACCCTTTCTGCTGGGGAATGGGGCAGCCTGGGCGAGCCTTCTGACTGTTCTACGGGTTAGTGACGACACAGTGAGACCACAGGAAGCTCAGGAAGTCCCTTGAGGTGAAACCAGGTGGGGATGGAAAGCATTTGTGGGAAGTATGAGGAACACTCCCCTGTTCTTACATTGCTGCTGTGTCATCTAATTACAGACATCGTTGGAGGCAGCAACCTGGAGCAGCACAGCCCCTCTTCCATTCTGAGCAGGTGGTGGCTTGCACCTGGGACATGCTGTCCCCTCTGTCCCCCCCAGTGAGGTCCCTAAAGCCCCCAGTTGGGCAGCAAGGCCCTGCTTGCACCAGGCTGGGACGGCGGGCTCTGAAAGGACACGGAGCTGGGGCTGTGCCCAGCACTGACTCAGCAGGAAAACCCAGCTTGAGTCACCTTCCCAGAGAAGGAGGGAAGCCACCGGTGCATCACAGCCTGCCACACACCACAGGCATTTCCAGGTGCAGGAGCCACCTGGCTGCTCAGGAGCTCCAGCTGCAGAGCTGCTGCTGGGGCATCTCAGTGTGCAACAGCAAGAGAGAACCTTGGGCACGTGGGGAAGGAACAGGAGGACTGAGGAAAGCCCGTGGTGCTCATTCCAGCAGGGAAATGTCTGGCAAAGCTCGTTTGGGTACCTGCCCACTGAGAAGACAGTGGTCTCTCCGGGGTGCATCCTGCTTTTGCCCTCCTTGGACCGCCCCTGGCGCTGCAGAGGGTGCCTCTTCCTCCTGCTGCAGTGGATGCAGGGGGCCTGCGTGGAGCCCAGGTGCACTGTGTGGTGATGTGGTGGGCCCCCGTCCTGGCTGCTGCTGTGGTGACAAAGGCTGCAACAGAAGATGACAGGCTGTGTCACCTCAGGGAGACGTCCCAACCCTGGAGCAGCCCCACTGCAGCAAGGCCTGGGGGCAGCAGCTCGTGGGGGGGCAGGAATGAGGAAGAGCTGTTCCACTTGACAGTGGGGTGAAGCACTCCTCAAAGCCCACAGGAGAGCAGGACTCCCTGTTGGGAAGATGCTTTGTAGCAGGTGGAAAGGGGCTGCTTGTCCCTCACTCACAAGCTGCTGTAAGCTTCCCTCACCTGGGCACTGGCACTGGCATGTCCACTTCATTTTCCCCTAACATCTCCTTGAGGGCCTCCACATTTGCTGAAGAGAGAGGGAAAAATGGGAATGCTGAAGAGAGAGGGAAAAACGAGCCAAAGTGGTCAGCACGGCTCCGGGCCAGCCCAAGGAGGTGCTCACCTTCGTTTTGGATGATGCATCTCACAATCTTCTCCACGGTGTCATCGTTCTTCTCGGCCTCATCTGAAAAGAGACAACGTGGCACTGAGGGCTGGGATTCCAGGGCTCTGCTCACTCATCCCTTCCCAGGAGCAGCTGCATCAGCAGAGTTGTTGGAGAAGCCTCGAGTCTCCTGTCACACTGGGAAGCCACTGGGGAACACCAGATCCCTCATCCTGGAAAAGAAACAGCTGAGCCAGCAGCTGCCTGTGCAGGGAGAGGGGGGGGCGTGTTGCTCCTTCGGAGCATCTGGAGAAAGGAGAGGGAAGCAGGTTCTAAAAAGTTGGACGAGGAGGGTCCTTGTCCAGCCCTGGAGCCCCTGGCTGCAGGATGCTGATAGTGCTCAAGGCTCCAAGGGCAGACAGGACACATCCACAGAAAATGAACCCACTGGGACCCCCTAAACACAGAAATGGGGAGCACACAATGACAGAGAGAGCCCCAGAGCTGCACACTATTGAAAGCTTAAAAGACTGTTTTGAGGAATCTTGGCTGGTGCCTGCTCTGCTGTGGAGTTCACCCACAGCTTTCAACTCAACCTACTTCCAGCCACTGGTGGAGGCAGGAAGCCTGGATGGATGGGTGGGTGGGTGGATGGATGGATGGATGGATGGATGGATGGATGGATGGATGGATGGATGGATGGATGGATGGACGGACGGACGGACCTCCAGCCTGGTCAGCAGTGTAAGATGTTCCTGTAAGCAGGTTGGAGCTGTGGTCTCGCAGGCAGCTGCCTCAAAGGCTCAAGAGCTGTTACTATGATCTCAGAAGATCTCCATCATCCCATGGAGATGTTTCCCTGGGCTGTGGCATGTCCAGAGGGCAAAGCCCATCCTGGCTGGAAGGTTCAGAGGCTGTCTCCATGTCATGTACAGCCAAGACATTAAAGCCAGAGGAGCAGGTCCATGGGCACCTGGAGGCTCTGGCTGCACCCAGGACGAGCCCGAGGAGCCGCATTTCCCTCCTGAGCGCAGGCAGCGGCAGCAGGAGGTGCTGATCCTCCCCAGCACTGCCGGCGGCACGTGGAGCTGGAGGAGTTCTGTGGCACCATGTGGCTGTTCCCAGCCTGGGAAGCAGCCGGAGGAATGTGTGTTCCCCACTTCAGCAGAGACTCAGGCAAGCACCGGATGACAGAGCTCGCTTGGGCCGGGCACCCACGCTCGATGCGGCAGTGACTTCCCAATCCAGCCAGCCCAGAGCGACTTGCAGTGGCCTGAAGCCACGGAAAAAATTCTTTACAGGTCCCTTCCCCTTCCAGCAGCAGCCCTTCTTCTCTGGTCAGCATGAACACAGCAGGGACCAGAAGAAGACATGACCAATAACAAACACCAGCTGGCTCCCTGCCAGACATCCTAATGCCAGAGGGGCAGAGGCCCTTGTGCTCCAGCTGGGAGAGGTTTTCCTTGAGGGAACAGGGGTCATGATTGAGATGCTGGGGATTCACCAAGTCCTGGATGTTCATCAGAATTACCTTTTGGTGATAATGCTCCTTTGGGAAGGGCCAGGCACTGGCTCCCACCTCCCTGTCACCTCCAGCCATTGTCAGCTCATGGATCAGAGGGATCCCTGGCCCTCACACTCCCGATCCCCAGGGGACACCACACTGCTCTCACCGCCCCAGCCCTCTATCCCAACCCAGCCACACGTGACAGGTAACCCTCCCAGCCCCATCCCACATCCCAGAAGGGTGCAAGAGGAGCACCAGCCCACAGCAGGCACAAGGCCGAGCCCCCAGCAAGCCCCACTGCCCCAGCACTCACCATCCTGGAGCTCCTCCACCTCGTCTTTGTCATCTGGGTCAAGCTCGTCCCGGAAGGTGCGGCACCGGTAACCCTTCTTCTTCAGGACATGGCAGATCAGGAACCCCACCAGCCCCATGATGAAGAAGACAAGGACAAGGAGGAAGACCACAGTAATGCCGTGCTGGGGATCTGTCTCCCCATCGTGGGGCTCGTGATGGTCTGACATGCGGATCTAGGAGGAGGGGGAGGGCAGGTCAGAGCCGCGGCGCTCCCCCCACGCTGTGCCCATCCTCCCGTTCCTCCTGCGGGGCCAGGGGCAGCTCCCAGCCGGGGGGCGGCTGCCGGAGGTGGCTCAGCCCGAGCCCCGCAGCGCCCGGCGCGGTGCGGGGCCGCCCGGAGGGCAGGACCGGCTGGAGGCGGCTCCTCGCGGTCTCCCAAGGACACTGCTGCCCCGCACGGCCCCGGCAAGAGGTATCCCAAGGGCAGCGGCGGCGGCAGCGTCCCCGCAGGCCCGCCGGCCCCGGGCTGCGGCGCTCCCCCGTCCCTTGCAGGCGGCTTCCCAAGGGCACCGGTGCCACGGCCTGCCCGGGGCTCTGCGGCGGGCGGCATCCCCCGGCTCGCCCTTGTCGGAGGATGGCTGAACATCCTCCCGCGCCGCGCCGCTCTCCCGCAGCCCTCGGTACTCACGGCCGAGGCCCTCCACCGGCACCGGCACCGGTACCGGCAGCGGCAGGCAGGGAGCCGCGGCAGCCGGGCTGGCGGAGGGCCGAGCCGCCGGCCGCTCCCGCATCGTCCTCCCGCAGAACCGAGCCGGCTCCCTCCGCCCCGGCTCCCCCGGGCGCTCCCGGCTCCCTGCCCAAGGGCTCGGCGCCCGCGTTCCCGCTCGCCGGCTCCGCTCCCCGGCACGGAGAAGGTCCCCCCCGCCTGTCCCCCGGCCCCGCTGCGGCGGTACCTGGGCCTGCGGTCCTCCGCAGCGCTCTCCTCTCCACCTTCACCTTCACCTTCACCTGCCTCCTAGCAACCCCGCATCCCCGCGGCTGGGGACCGCGGCGAGCATCCTCCGGCCCCCGGGCCCCGGCTCCGTGCCTGCCTTCCCCGGGAAGGAGCCAGCTGCCTCTGCCTGCCGCTCTCTGCCGCTCTCTGCCACAAGAGCACCCGCCTGTCCCGATCCCAGAAAAAAATCACTCCGGAGCTGTTTCGGCGGAGGAAGGTGCGGAGCGGAGCTCGGGGAGATGCCGGAGGCTGCAGCAGGACACGCAGGAGCGCTGCTCAGGGAAGCTGCCAGGCTGCCGCCCGCCCCGGGGTGAATAACCTCACCCGCACGCGTGCCAGCCCCGAGCTCCCCTGGCACCTTCCTTTCCTTGAATTTTAGGGCACTGAGCCCTGGCGATGGGAGGGAGAAGAGTGGAAGTGGGGCTCAGTGAGAACCGGACTGATCGCACAGCAGCGTGGTGGGGGGGGGGAGAGGGGTGCAGACCCCCACACGCGGATCCCAGCACCGAGCAGAGGGTGGAAAAAGAGCCCCGGGAGACTCCTGTGTCTCCCTCCCTCCTCCCTAAAAACGGAGTGGCTAAGCCATTGGAAATCTCACGCTGTGGTGGTCCCATAACCTCCTTCTCCATCTCCACCACATTATCCTCACTCTGGGAGGCTTCACCCACCACTCCTTTGCTACTGGAAATCAGACTCCTCCATCCTTCCATCCTTCAGCCACCTGCCAGTTCTCCATCCAGATCCTGAGGAATGCAACCCTTGAAACCCCTCCCAGCCCATCTCCACTGAACTGAGCTCCAATCCATGCACACATTCTTCCATGGGAGCTATCCCATGGGAACCCCTAATGGGAATTATCCCACTACAGTCTGTCACACAGCCTGTGACTCCTCCAGGCTCTCAGCTCTGCCTCGCTAAGGGCTCCTGTCCCTCTGCACAGGTGACCAAGTTGGCTCTCAGGAGCCTCCTCCATCAGCGTGACTTCAGGATGTCACCACATCACAGGTGACACCCACCTGCCCACTGTCCTGACAGAGAGACAGGAATGGAACATCTGTGCAAGAACAAGACTTCTCCTCCTGCCACAGATTGCTGAGCCACAGGAGAGGAGAGCTCTCCAAACTCTGGACCAACAAGCTGCTGCATCATGCAAGTTTCAGTGGAGGAAGAGCTCACAGAGTAAAGCTCAGAGGCAGTTTGCTCCTTGCCCCTGTTTCTGAGCACAGCTGGCAGCTCTGGGTTTCTGCAGGGCCCTGAGGGGACACAGTCATGGCCAGCATATTCCTGTTCTCCTCGTGCCCACGCACACTGCCCTGCACAGTAAATCGCTCTTTCTCCTCCTGGGCGTTCCCGCCCACCCAGAGCATTGCTGCACCCTGCCCCCTTCCAGCTCCCCACCCCCTTCCAGCATCCCACCTCCTTTCCTGACTCCAGCCGTGCCAGGCTGATCAGTTCTCCTCATTCGAGGGGACATTCCCATTTTCCCACAGCCTCTGGTGTGTGGTGGCATTTCCACAAGTGTGGCACAGCAGCCCAGCCCCACCTGAGGACAAATCCTGGCCTTGGTGGGGTGAGCCAGCATGAGGAGGGGGTTCTGGGGCTGTCAAGCTGCTCCCTCCTGGCTCTGCAGCTGGATTACCCCAGCTGATTGTTTTTCTTCCTAATTCTCCCAAACCAGGGATCGAGTGCTCCTGGTCTCCATCCTGCTTCCACCACCTCAGCTTCAGTGTCCCTCCAGGGCCTCAGTCCTTGGCCCACTGTGGGATCCCGTTAGCATTTTAATGGTCCCACACAGCACCTCACAGGTGACCCAGAAACAGCACCCTGGCACCTCTGTGCCCCAAAAGCAGCCAGCATTTGAGGCATGGAGCTGCACAACAGATCTCCCCTTCCAAGCAGGCTGGCCTGCTCATCCTGGCCGTGTGGGGACAGAGCCCACATGGGGACAGCCCCACACCAAGCTGGGGAGGTACAGCCATGGCTGTGGGCTGCCTGCTCATGGCACATCCACAGTCTGGGCTTCCTCTGGGCCTGCTGACCCCATCCCAGCTCCTCTCCCATCCTGTGTGACCCCACCAGCCGAGGCAGTGGGATCTGAGACACAGGACAGTCCAGCCAGAGCTCTGGGGTAGGTAGCTGCCTTCTTTCTGCCTGCCCACCTCATCCAGCACCACCAGCTGGAGGAGGAGGAGGTTACACAGTCCAGCACGGTGCTGGTCCAGAGACTCCTCTCTGCCTGGTGAGGGGCACTGCTGTGGGAGCTGTCCCTGCATTTCCCATGTCCCTTTCAGGGAACTGAACTCCTCTTTTTCCATCTTTTCAGGACTTATGAAACCTCCTTGCTCATGGATGAACCAATTAGTGATGAGCTCCCCTACAGTGGTGAGTTGGAGTTGCCTTTTTTCCTCATGAGCTCAGCTGGAATTCTTGGGATGTTCTATTCTGCATTGACCAGGGCCAAAGTGTCAGCACTTCCTGACCTTGGAGATGGCCTTAGCCATGCCTGGAAGTGTCCAAGGCCAGGTTGGATGGGGTTTGCTCTAGTGGGAGGGGGTTGGAATGAGATGAGATTTAAGGTCCCTTCCAACCCAAACCATCCCCTGCCCTTCCTTCCCAGGCCCCCCCTCAGGGCTTCCCTGACTCCTGGAGGTCCTTGGAGGCTTCACTCCCTCTCCAGGCATTGCCTGGAAACACTGAAATTTCAGCCTTTGGGGGCTTGGGAGGGAGGGGACAGAGTGGCCAAGGAGAGGCTGGTGGGACAGTGCTGTCACCTGTCTCCCTGTCCCTTGGCCGGCTGTGGTCCCAGTGAAATTCCACATTACCTCTTGTCCGCTCTTTTCCTGCTTCTCTTCCCCAGCCATTGGAGCAAATGTCACCCCACAAGCAATGGGACCACGTCCTTTTGGGGGATCAGCCGCCCTGGCCTTGCTGCCTGTCCACGTGGCAGCTAAACAGGCTGGGCTGCCCAGATCCAGGCTCCTCTCAGGGTCTTCACTTCGATGCTCAGCCCAAAAATTGTCCTCACGTCTGCAAAGCTGCTCCATCCCATGGTGTCAAACGTGGCCCTGGATCCTCAGCCCTGCTCCAGCTTTCCAAACATGCCCAGCAGCTAAAGGCCATTAAACCACAGCCTGCTTTTGCTCTCTGAGCACAAAGAGCATCTAAAAATATCCCTCTCTGACACTTCCCTGCTCTGCTCCAAGACCCGTGAAGATGCCCGGAGCAGCACCCAGCTTCGAGAAGGACAGCTCAGGCAGCAGAGAGATCCCAGCTGGAAGCAGGGCTGTGTCTGTGCTCTCCTCTCCTCAAGCAAGGATGTGTCTGTGCTCTCCTTTCCTCTAGCAGGGATGTGTCTGTGCTCTCCTCTCCTCAAGCAAGGATGTGTCTGTGCTCTCCTTTCCTCTAGCAGGGCTGTGTCTGTGCTCTCCTCTCCTCAAGCAGGGCTGTGTCTATGCTCTCCTCTCCTCAAGCAGGGCTGTGTCTGTGCTCTCCTCTCCTCAAGCAGGGCTGTGTCTGTGCTCTCCTCTCCTCAAGCAGGGCTGTGTCTGTGCTCTCCTCTCCTCAAGCAAGGATGTGTCCTCTCCTCAAGCAGGGATGTGTCTGTGCTCTCCTCTCCTCAAGCAAGGATGTGTCTGTGCTCTCCTCTCCTCAAGCAGGGCTGTGTCTGTGCTCTCCTCTGCTCTCCTCAAGCAGGGCTGTGTCTGTGCTCTCCTCTCCTCAAGCAGGGCTGTGTCTGTGCTCTCCTCTGCTCTCCTCAAGCAGGGCTGTGTCTGTGCTCTCCTCTCCTCAAGCAGTGCTGTGTCTCTGCTCTCCTCTCCTCAAGCAGGGCTGTGTCTGTGCTCTCCTCTCCTCAAGCAGGGCCGTGTCTCTGCTCTCCTCCCCCGATCCCCAGGCGGGCACTGGGACGTGTCCTGGGTGGCTCCGTGTCCTGGGTGGCTCCGTGTCCTGGGTGGCTCCGTGTCCTGGGTGGCTCCGTGTCCTGGGTGGCTCCGTGTCCTGGGTGGCTCCATGTCCCCAGGCTGGCGTTATCTGGTGGCAGCAGCTGGTGGAGCAGGGACAGGACAGGACAGGCGTCATGAGGGAGCACCAGAGCAGGGACGGGACAGGCGTCATGAGGGAGCACCGTCACAGCTCCGGGGGCTCCCGGCACAGCCGTGCTGCTCAGCACGTTCAAATCCCAGAGATTTCCTGCAGCAATGTTCCTGAACTCAGGCCTCAGTGTGCACCAGCCATGCCACTTGTAAGTGCTCTTATCAGAGTTTTCTCAGAACCCTCTGGAATCCATCACAGTTTCTAAGACATAAACTGGGCTAAACAAGAAGCTGAGAAACAGAATTCCAAGACCACAAGAAGTAAATAAAAGCAGCAAAGCACCAGGACTGTGACCAGTCCATATTCTGAGAGGTGCACTCAGAACCAGACAAAGGCACCAATAAGAAATGTGTGCAGAGTTAGAATGTATAAATAACTGTATAATGTAAACAAGAAATGGCTTCTGCTTAATCATATTGGTCAGTGGCCCAGGAGTCCTGAATTCCCCCCAATTTCCCAGGCTGGGTGCTGGGCTCGGTGCCAGGTGCCCTCTCAGTGTCCCCAGCCCCAGCTGTGCCCTGCAGTGTCACAGTGAGAGGGTCCTGGATCTCCTCTGGAAGATTGGAATGAAATTATCTTTAAGGTCCCCTCCAGTCCCATCCCCTAAACCCTCCCATGATCCTTACTACACGCTGGAGCTGGGATCCTAAAAGCAAACCCACACAAGGAGTGGTGTGGAGGGGGCACTGTCCCTGCAGGGGGGACAGAGGCAGCCAGAAATATCCTTTAATAACCCCACGATTTCATCCCACCTTGACACCTGCAGCCAGCACAGCACCCAGAACTCACAGCCATCCCGCCCTGCCCCACCCCATACAGGCAGGAAGCTCCCCTTGCTGCTCCCAGGGGGTTTCCATGCCCTGGGAATGCCAGCCTGGCATCCCTGAGCTGCCAGGGAACATCTCAATGCCTGCCTGCCCTGGTGCCCATCCTCAGGCAGCTCTGGGGGTGCGCCCTCTCTGAGGAGCCTGACTCCAGCACAGCTTCCTTCATCCCAAACTGCAGGGAGCATCAAGCAGGAGCCTGGCAGGACCAAGCATTGATTTTGGTTTGGTTTTCCAAGCCTTTGGACAAGGCTTCCTGCTCTGTCCATCTGTCCTTCCCCCAGCCCCAGGGAGCAGGTTCGTGCTGCCATTCCCACGCCATGCTCCTGTTTCCATCTCCTGTCAGCTCCAGCTTTCCCCCATCCCTCTGCCTCCTCACCCCCAGCGATCTCCCACCCAGCCTTTGTCCTCCTCCTGCCTGGCAGCGCCTCCAGAGGGTTCTTCCCAAAGCTCTGGAGAGCCTGCACCCCCCAGGGTGGCACCTGGTGACAGCTGGAGGTGGCAGGTCCCCATCCCTCAGGGATTGGGATGGAATGAGCCCCATCAGGGTGTGGGTGCCCCATGCCCCCACTGCCCCATCCCCTGAGCCATGGGGTGGGGGCTGTGGGGGTGACAGGGGAGCTGGGAGTGACTGGGAGACAACTGGGGGCCTGGATAAGAGAATCCAGTGGCCAGCTGGGCTCACTGGGAGTAACTGGAGCAGCTGGGAGTGACTGGGAGCAGGTGAGGAGGAGGGAGGAGGGATGGTGACAGCTGAGGGAGCAGGGGGAGAATTATGGGAGAGAACCAGTAGGCAGCTGGAAGTAACTGGGAATGACTGGGAGGTAGCTGCAGGCCGGCAGAAGGGAATCCAGTGGGCAACTGGGATCTGCTGGGGGTAACTGGGATCTACTGGGGGCAGCTGGGGGTAACCAGCAGTAGGAGAGGGGCAGCGAGGGATAACTGGGGGAGCTGAGGATGACTGGGGAGCTGACACGGGGTTATGGGAGGGGGTCCAGCCGGCAGCTGGCAGTCAGGGGGTGCAGCTGGGGGCACGCAGGTGACACTGGGATGTCGCCGCGGGGAGCTGGGGGGTGATGGGGGCGGTGTGTGGGCACCGCGAGCCGCGGGGAGAGCCGGGGCTCAGCCGTGAGGCGCTGGTGGCAGCTGGGACCAGTCCGGAGGAGCCGGGGGTGACACTGGCAGTAACTGGGAGCAGCCGGTGCTAATTGGGATCGGCTGGCGGTGACACCGGGACAGCGGGTGGCCACGCCCCGCTCCAAGCCACGCCCTTTTCTGGGTGTGTGTTTGCGTGGCCCCGCCTCCAGCCCGGCCCGGCCCCGGGCGGGTGTCGCGGAGTGATGACGTAAGCGGGAGCGCGGCGCGGCCTGTCCGCCATGGCGAAGACCGTGGCCTATTTCTACGACCCGGACGTGGGGAACTTCCACTACGGTGCGGGCGGGGCCGCGCGGGGCCGGGGCAGCACCGCGGCGGGGCGGCAAGGGGCTGCTGTGGGGCTGGGGCCGGGCGGGGCCCGCTGAAGGCGGGGGTGCGGCCCTGCCCGCCCTCCCTGTCCCCGCTCCCCCGTCCCCGCTCCCCTGTCCCCCGTCCCCGCAGGCCGGACCTGCTGCGGAGCGCGGCGCCCGGCGGGCGGCGGCAGCGGCCGTTGTGCCCCCGCTGTCGGCCCCGTTAATCCCCGCGCGGTTCCGTTCCAGGCGCGGGGCACCCCATGAAGCCGCACCGCCTGGCGCTCACGCACAGCCTGGTGCTGCACTACGGCCTCTACAAGAAAATGATCGTAAGCCACGCGTGACCCCGGCCGGGCGGGGTGGGACAGCAGGACACCCCGAGGGCTCAGCCGGGCTCTAACCTGATCCCTCAGGGCTGCTCTGGGGACCCCACGGGTGGGGACATGTTCAGTTTTGCCCGTAGAGCTTTGGGGGCCCCAAGGGTGGGTGACAGTGCTCAGTGATGGCTGCAGAGCTCTGGGGGCCCCAGAGGTGGGTGACATGTTCAGTGATGGTTGTAGAGCTCAGTCCTGTGGTGTTGGAGCAGTTGTAGAGGATTCCAAGGAGCTGCTGAGGTCAGGCAACTACAGAGATCCAATTTATGAAAAGAATTTTAGGTGTTTAGATGTGAGAAAAGTTTCCTTAATTAATAAAATTCCCAAATAAAAACACATCCAGTGCAGTGAGTGTGTGGAAATGCAACACTGGGGGATTGTGGGAAGCCTTTGCGAAGTTTTTTTTCCAGATTTTTACTGTCACTGTGTGGATTTCCACAAGTAACCTCCCCAGAGTTTTTTTTTGGCTTTATTTATTTCCAGAAGAAACTTCCCTAGCGTTTGTTTGGTTTCCACCAGTATCTTCCACAATAAACTTCCCCGGAGGTTTTTTTATTATTATTTCCACAAGTAACTTCCCCAGAGTCGGGCTTTTCCTTGCAGGAGCAACCAAAAAGCCTGTTCTGACCTAACACTTGTAAATGGCAAATCCCTGCCTGAAGGAGGCAGCGGGCAGAGCTGTACATTTTTAGCCTTGAAATTCTTTTTTTGGGGGGTTATGTTTTCCACAAGCTGCCACTGGGAAGCTGAAAAGCTCGGGGACAACTTCATCCCAAAACAGTCAGGGACTGGCCAAGTCAGGAGAAAGGAAACCAGGGGTTTGGAGCAGCTGGGGCTGTAAAATTCCTGCTGATTTGGTGTTGTGGTTGCATTGTCTCTGCCTCTTCCCACCTTGGCCAGCTCAGAACCTGGGTGGGATTGCTGGGAAGGCTGCAAGGAGCCAGCTTTGCTCTGCCAGCAGCTGAGTGAACATTTCAGCCTGCTTTTCCCTCCCTTTCTGTTGGATTCCCACAGCCCTGCTCTGAAAGACTCTGGCTGTCCAGTGAGAGCCATTTCTCCTCTCTTTGCCAGCAGTTTTGGGCTGGTTTGGTGCAATGAACCATTCCTGGGGGATCCCTGGGATTAAGGAGTTGCCTCATCCCCTGTTTGAGTTGTCAGAGGCAGCAGCCTCTGAGAAACACCAAATTCCACATGGAAAACACCAGGAGAGGAGGAGATGGGCTTGTCCTGGTTGATGGTGGCTCTGAAAATGCCCAGGTTTCCTGCTCAGCACAGAAAACAGGAACATGCTGCGGTTGTCCTGAGGGATTTCCCTTTGGAGACCAGCTTGTGCATCTTTCCACTTTTTCTATGGAGTGGTTGCTTTAAATAAGAGAAATTAAAATAAGAGAAATCACTGAAAAGGTCTCTTATGAATTGAATTCCCTCTCCCAGTGGGGTTAATTTTAAACTTCCCCTCTGCTGAAGGATGTGCCCCAAGTGCCAAACCTGTGTTGTCACAAGATCCTGGATTTGAGTCCATCCACCTCCCTGGGCATTCCCCCCATTGTCCTTTCCAAAGGAAACAAAATTTATGCAACTCTTCCATCTGTCTGGGAGGTTTCCCCAAATAATTTGGAACCTGTCGGTAAATCTTAGAGAGGGATCAGAACCACCCCTAAATCAAGGTCTTAAATTGGTGAGTGAGGAAAGAATGACCCCCCCAGAGAAGGAAAAGCTGTGGTTTATTTTGCTGCCCAAGCAGGAGAGTGTGCTATGGGGTAGGAAGAAATTTTATGGCAAGAGCTACAGTCAGGAGAAGCAGGATTTGGGTTTATGAAGGGGAAAAGTGAGAGGAGAGCAGGTTCCACGGAGCAGCTGTTGAATTTAAATGAGCACAATTACCAGTGTTTGCATGTTTTTATGTACCTCGTGCAGGCCACTTGTCAGTTAGCCTGAGATTCCTTCCAGCCCAAGGAAACAGAGTTTAGATGGGAAATAACTCCTGCTTTTGTCTCTGGAAGGTGTTCAAGCCCTACCAGGCCTCCCAGCACGACATGTGCCGCTTCCACTCCGAGGATTACATCGACTTCCTGCAGAGGGTGAGCCCCAACAACATGCAGGGCTTCACCAAGAGCCTCAATGCCTTCAACGTGGGTGACGACTGGTGAGTGCCCAGGGGCTGCCCTGCCCTGCCCAGGGCCCTGCTGGAATGGGCCATTCCTGCCCTGCTTTAGGCAACACGAGCATGTGTCCCTCCTGTGCTCTCTGGGTTTGAACAGACAGGTGTCTGCTAAGGAAGGCAGGAGCCTCCCCTGAGATGGAAAATGCAAACCCCTCCTGTGGTACTTGCAGGGTCCCCCGTGGCAGGAAGGAAATTGTAAGAGCGTGAATGAGAGATTTTTATTGTATCCAAGATGTCACAGCAGTCCAGGGTCGTGGGTGACAGAGCTGTGCCCACAGCTGTCAGCTCCAGCTGCAGGCAGCCCTGGAGACCCTTTGGTTTGGTTACAGTGCATTATTTACTTTTCTTTGCTGAACATCTTCACACAGTAGAACCAATCTATACCTGAACTATTATCTCTAGGCTATCATAACTACAATAATTACCATATTCATGTTACCATTCTCCAGTCACTCACAGTCAGTACATCACAGTTTAAGCTAGAAGCTGTTTTTCAGTTTTCTTGCAGTGGAAAATTCTGAGCCCTTTTTTCTACTTGCCACATTTGCTGACTTGCTTGCCTGTGCTCTCTTCCTGCTTGGTAAAAACATCTTCTTGTTTGGGGAGGGTTTATCCTTTGCTCTAAGTCACAAAAACCCCTTGTAACTAACACATCCTTTGCCTCCTTGGTTAGCCAGTCAGACTGGCTCAGCAATTCTTTTCTTCTATATCAAAACTTGCTTCCATTTCTATTCCTTCTTCTATTCCTTCTTCTGCTAAGCACACATATCTGTGAGACTTTCTTGTCAAACTTTCACCCTTCCCAACAGGAAATGATAAATCTGACTCCATGTTCTTAGAAAGCTAATTTATTATTTTAGGATATTATATTACATAAAAGAATGCTATACTAAGACTAAACTAAAGAATAGAGAAAGGATACTTACAGAAGGCTTAACAAGATATTAATGAAAAACCTGTGAGTCTTTCCAGAGTCCCAACACAGCCTGACTTTGATTGGTCATTAAGTTACAACAATTCACATGAAACCAATGAAACAATGACCAGTTGGTAAACAATGTCCAAACCACATTCCAAAGCAGCAAAACACAGGAGAAGCAATAATTACTGTTTCCATTTTTCTCTGAGGCCTCTCAGCTTCCCAGAAGAAATCTTGGCAAAGGGATTTTTCAGAAAATATGACAGTGACACCCTCCCTCTGAATTATTATAATTTTGAAATTAAGGGGCTGTCAGGCAAAGATATGGGAGGAGGAATAACAGTTCTTTACTAGGAAAATTAAAAATACAAATGCAATAGTGCAAACAAAAACAAACCCCTGCCAGAGTCAGAGCAGGCCCTGAGTCCCTGTATGTCAGGGTGGTGGCACAGCCCCATCCCAGGGGGGCTCAGGGTGGTGGCACAGTCCCATCCCAGGGGGGCTCAGGGTGGTGGCACAGTCCCATCCCAGGGGGTCTCAGGGTGGTGGCACAGTCCCATCCCAGGGGGTCTCAGGGTGGTGGCACAGTCCCATCCCAGGGGGGCTCAGGGTGGTGGCACAGTCCCATCCCAGGGGGGCTCAGGGTGGTGGCACAGTCCCATCCCAGGGGGCTCAGGGTGGTGGCACAGTCCCATCCCAGGGGGGCTCAGGGTGGTGGCACAGTCCCATCCCAGGGGGGCTCAGCCCTCCTGCAGTGCCAGCTGTGGTTCTGCTGGAGCAGGGATCCTGCACAAGGGGGGAGTTTTCCTCTGGAGCCCCAGGGCTGCTGGAGATGGGCCTGCTCTCCCTCTGGGAATGCAGGGCAGGAGAAAGCTGCTCCTCTGGGAATGCAGTGGGCAAAGGCTGCTGGGCTGTTTCCAGGGCAGATTGGATCCAGGGAGGAATGCTTGGCTCCTCCCCTGGGCAAGCATCTCCCCATGGGATGATGGAATTTGATCAGCCCTGCAGGGACACTCAGTGGCCATGGACAGCAGAGATCTCCTGGAGGGAGGATGGGCTGTAGGAGAGAGAAAGAAAAAACTGCCCCATGAACAGAGAACTGCCCCAGCTCTGACAGGTGGGAAATGGAATGCACACCCCCATTTCCAGCCTAAGACATGCGTGGATAAGGTGTGGAGCCTCCTTGATTCCTTTCTCTTCACTGGAGGGGTTGCAGTGCTCCTTTTCTGGCTCTAGATTTGGGCTTGTTGGGTACCAGACTCTGCTTGTTCTGGAAGAGCTTCCAGTTCTTCTGGAATGTGGCAGCTGTCTTTGGTAAGAATTTGAGTGCTTCATCCAGCTCTGGGGGACAAAGAGCATCAACCTGGTGGAGCAAATCCAGAGGAGGCACCAGGATGAGCAGAGGGATGGAACAGCTCTGCTGGAGAGCTGGGATTGTTCATCCTGGAGAAGGGAAAGGGTGACTTCACTGTGGCCTTACAGCACCTGAAAGAGATGACAAGAGAGCTGGAGAGGGACTGGGGACAAGGGATGGAGGGGCAGGACACAGGGAATGGCTCCCACTGCCAGAGGGCAGGGATGGATGGGAGATTGGGAATGAGAAATTGTTCCCTAGCAGGGTGGGCAGGCCCTGGCACAGGGTGCCCAGAGCAGCTGGGGCTGCCCCTGGATCCCTGGCAGTGCCCAGGGCCAGGTTGGATGGGGCTTGGGACAGGGGAAGATGTCCCTGCCATGGCAGGGGGTGGAGCAGGATGAACTTTAGGTTCCCTTCCAACCCAAATCATTCTGGTACTGGGAGCTATGACAGTCCCCTCCCATCTCCTCAGGCAGTGTCTCATCATGTCCCAGCTGTGGGCAGGAGACTCTGACAGGTTTTGAGAACAGTGGAGCCTTCTCAAGGCTGCTTTGGAAGCTTTGGGAATCATTCTCAAATTCCCTGTGTTCCCCACTGTGTTTGCAGCCAGTTCACTCTCCTGCTGGGGATCAGTGAGTTCAGGGTCAGAGTGATCCTGATCCCAAATTAACCCTTCCACAGAGAACTGAGCTTTATTCTTGCTCAGGTGTTACCTGGGGCCAGTTTAATTCCTTTTTCTCTGCAGAAAAGGGGAGGAATGAGGAGTTCTGAGTTGGAATGTGGTTTCTTTTTCAGCCCAGTGTTTCCAGGCCTCTTTGAATTTTGCTCTCGTTACACTGGGGCCTCCCTGCAGGGAGCAACACAGCTGAACAACAAGGTAAGGGCTGAGATGCTGATCTTGTGGAACCCAGCTGGACCTTTGGAGGAGGAGGAGTAAAAGCCAGGAAGGTGCTGTGGATCCCTGGGATGGGCAGGTGGCAGTGGGAAGGAGGGTACAGGGTTGTTGTCACCATATTGTCACTTGAAACTCACTTCTCTTTCACCTGTTAGATCTGTGACATTGCCATAAACTGGGCAGGGGGCCTCCATCATGCCAAAAAGTTTGAGGTAATGAGATCTGTGGATTCCTCTTGTCTTTGGGGCCTGGGCTCTGTTGATCTCATCCTAAAGCTCTTGGGGTTTCTCTCTCTTCCAGGCTTCAGGCTTCTGTTACGTCAACGACATCGTGATCGGCATCCTGGAGCTGCTCAAGTAAGGACAGGGCCCAGGGCTGAACTCTGCTGGCTGCTTTGTGCTTTCCCTCTGCTTCTCCTCTCTTTCCCTGCCTCATTTGCCTTTCTGGAATTCAGGAAGCCCAAAAACTTCATTTTTGTCCTGGCCTTACCTGTAAGATGCAAGAAGGGGTTTGAGCGCTGGAACATCTGACTCCAGTTTTGTTGGAGTCAGATGTTTTGTTATCCCTCAGGGAGCTTGAGGGATACAGAAGAGTTCTTCAGTCCCATTTCAGAGACTCCTGAGTCTCAGCCTTTTTGCCACAGTGAGTCTTTTGTAGGTAAATGCAAGTTTTGGTTCACTGGAGACACAAAAATGACTCAAATCTTTGTTGGGCACCTTTAGAACAGGATTTGGGCTGCACATGGATGGTCAAAGGACACTTGGTCTCCATAGAAAAGAGTCGGGTTATTTTTCACTTTAGGAAATGAAAAACCAGTTCAGAATTAGAGGAAAAGTTACAGAAATAGATTTAGTTTCTTGAATTGATCTGAGATATTTTTTAAATTTTTTTTTTTTTTTTGGTACTTCAAAGTGCCCTCCTTGTCACTGAACCTCAGACAAGCTGTCATGGAATTAAAAAGGATTTGGAGTTGATCAAACAATAGTTACATGACTGCTGGCAAGTTTATTTGCTCTCAGTCAGATTTATGGGATGTGCTGGGGTTTCTTGTTCCCCCTTCCCTGCTGTGTTTGGAACCCCAGGATTTCCCTGGCAATCCCTGCACTCCCATTTCCTAATCCCATCCACCAGAGGCCTCAAATAGAGCCCAGTTACCCCTCATGGGATGTTATTTATGTCCCTGTTCTTCTGTTGCCTGTTTCCAGGAGCCATTTCTGCATTTATGAGTTTGCATCTGTCTCTGTGTCTCTGGCTGCTTCTCCAGTAAATTTAGCCCAATCTGAAATTTTGGTGCTCACCAGCTGGGACACAGTGCTCCATTTCCCACCTCCTCCATGCCAGCTTGCCTTTCATTTCCTGATATGATTAAAATCACTGGAGCTCTTAAAGATTAACTGTGAGCACATTGGAAACAAGAATCTGCAACTTGTGAACACCCAGCTGCTTAAACAAGTTATTTTCCAAGATATTTCTGGCCCTGTCTAAAACCTTTTTGTTCTAATATCCATTTCCAACCACCTCAGAAGAAAATCTTTTGGATACCAATTTCCAAGCACATCAGAGGAAGATGTTTGGGATGTCTGGAATCCCAGCTTTGATGTGTTCCACAGGTACCACCCCCGGGTGCTGTACATCGACATCGATATCCATCACGGGGACGGCGTGCAGGAGGCTTTCTACCTGACAGATCGGGTCATGACAGTGTCATTTCACAAATATGGCAACTATTTCTTTCCTGGCACAGGTAAGGTCTGAATTTCTAGTGGGAACCTGCTTCAGAATCCCTTGGAAGCTCTGCTGGAGTAGAAAAGAGTAAATCACAAAATTCGAGCTGTGGGGGAAAATGGTGGGAGAAAGTGGTTAGAGAGGAGTAGAGCTGTAGTTAGTTGTAAGAAAGGGGTCTTGATTAGGTGGAAAGACTCAGCCCAGCTGAGACCTGGCTTTGCACAGCTCTGAAGCCTCAGGGCAGTTGTCCTGTCCTGTGTTGCAGGTGACATGTATGAGGTTGGGGCAGAGAGTGGCCGTTACTATTGTCTCAACGTGCCCCTCCGAGATGGCATCGATGACCAAAGTAGGTGTTCCCTTCCCTTTCCCCTTGGCCCCAGGGGTTTCCTGGTCCTCCTGCTCCAGAGCCATGACAAATCCACCTCTCTCTCCAAAGGTTACAAGCATCTCTTCCAGCCAGTCATTAACCAGGTGGTAGATTACTATCAGCCTACTTGCATAGTCCTGCAGGTAAGGAAGCAAACCTCTGTGCACACATTCATGCTTGCAGAGGGCTCAGAGGACTGTGTCTGTGTTACCTTCTGTCCCCTAGTGGGGATCTGGAGAGCAATGCCAAATTGTTTTTCTGTTTTTCTGTTCCCCAGTGTGGTGCTGATTCTCTGGGTTGTGACCGGCTGGGATGTTTTAACCTCAGTATAAGAGGCCATGGGTAAGTACAACAGGGCCAGGCTCAGAAAAACCACCTGAAGGGCTCTGAGGAGTTTCTGCTGTCAGGTTGGAGCTTTGGCTTTGGCCTGCCAGCAGTTTTGGAGGATTTTTTTAACATTTGTGTGACTGGAGGGGGTCTGAGAATGAGGCTTTGTAGGAGGTGCAGCAGGGGGGTGGTGAAGGAGGAGGAGGCCATGGAGATGGTCCTGAGGACTGGAGACAGCCTGGGAGAGCTGGGGTGCTCACCTGGAGAGGAGAGGGCTCCAGGGAGAGCTCAGAGCCCCTTGCAGGGCCTGAAGGGGCTCCAGGAGAGCTGGAGAGGGACTGGGGACAAGGGATGGAGGGACAGGACACAGGGAATGGCTTCCACTGCCAGAGGGCAGGATGGATGGGAGATTGGGAATGAGGAATTGTTCCCTGGCAGGGTGGGCAGGCCCTGGCACAGGGTGCCCAGAGCAGCTGGGGCTGCCCCTGGATCCCTGGCAGTGCCCAAGGCCAGGCTGGACACTGGGGCTGGGAGCAGCCTGGGACAGGGGAAGGTGTCCCTGCCATGGCAGGGGTGGGATGAGATGAGCCTTAAGGTCCTTCCCAACCCAACCCCTGTGCTGGAGATTTCCTGGGTGGCAGCTCCAGGTGTATCACACCAGCCATGGTGCTGTTGGGAGTTCAGGGGAGCATTTCTGGCACATGAACCTGTGCTGCAGTTTCCAGCCCTGGCATTTTCCTGTTTGGGGTTTGTAGGGAGTGTGTGGAGTACGTGAAGAGCTTCAACATCCCCTTGCTGGTGCTGGGAGGAGGAGGTTACACGGTCCGGAATGTGGCTCGCTGCTGGTGAGTCCTCTCTGCCTGGTGAGGGGCACTGCTGTGGGAGCTGTCCCTGCATTTCCCATATCCCTTTCAGGGAACTGAGCTCCTCTTTTCCCATCTTTTCAGGACTTATGAAACCTCCTTGCTCGTGGATGAACCAATTAGTGATGAGCTCCCCTACAGTGGTGAGTTGGAGTTGCCTTTTTTCCTCATGAGCTCAGCTGGAATTCTTGGGATGTTCTATTCTGCATTGACCAGGGCCAAAGTGTCAGCACTTCCTGACCTTGGAGATGGCCTTAGCCATGCCTGGAAGTGTCCAAGGCCAGGTTGGATGGGGTTTGCTCTAGTGGGAGGGGGTTGGAATGAGATGAGATTTAAGGTCCTTCCCAACCCGAACCATTCTGTGGTCTCCCACCACCCACTTTTCTGGGCAGGTACAGCTGTGTGTGTCCAGGGTGATCTGGTTTGCACCATTGCCTGATGTTCTGTCAAATCCCTTGCACTCAGGGTTGAATATCACTGTGCTTTTTAAGCTCTGCTCTCCCCCAGGCAGGTGGGAGGGTGAGCTCTGCTCTCTGTACAGCTTCTGGCCCTCTGTGCTCTAACTCTGCCTCCTTCCATCCCAGAGTACTTTGAGTACTTCGCTCCAGACTTCACCCTTCACCCCGATGTCAGCACGAGGATTGAGAATCAGAACTCCAGGCAGGTGAGTGCTTGCAGCTGTGCTGCAATGTCACCTTGGAATCCCAAAACCCTGTGGTTGATGCTCTGTCCTGTGAAACCAGCTACAGCCCAGGGCAAAAAAAGCAAGGAGAAACAGCAACTGGGTTGTGTCAGTGTTTCCTGCTTGGGTGGCAATAATTGAATTCTCTCTGCTCTGATAAGTGACTTTTTGCGCAAATGTGTTGCTCTTGGCCAGCACAGAGGTGATGCAGGCAGGTGACAGAGCTGTGACACGTGGCACTGTGGTGATCCCTGTGTGTTGTGTCCCTGTAGTACCTGGATCAGATCAGGCAGACCATATTTGAGAACCTGAAGATGCTGAACCACGCTCCCAGCGTGCAGATCCACGACGTGCCCTCGGACCTGCTCAGCTACGACCGCACGGATGAGCCCGATCCCGAGGAGAGGGGCTCTGAGGAAAACTACAGCAGGTACCAGAGCCTCTTCTGGAGCAATGGGCTTCCCTTTCTGCCCCTGGGAGGGGGTGCAGAGGAATCCATCTGAGTCCTAGAACAAGTCATAGAATCCCAGAATTTGGGGCTGGAAGGGACCTTAAAGCCCACCTCATTCTCGTGGGTGGGGAAGTCACTTCTGAGTCTCTTATTTTTACCCAGGGAGCTTCTGTGGTCTCCTACCATGACATTCCCTCAGACCCCAGGGGTTCCAGGTCTCTGTCCTTTCCCTGACAGGGATTTCTCTTCCCAGGCCTGAAGCTCCCAACGAGTTCTATGACGGTGACCACGACAATGACAAGGAGAGTGACGTGGAGATCTGAGGGCTCTGGGCTGCGGGGCCTTCCGCCTTGGACTCGGATGCTTGGAGCACATAACTGGGCCCTGCAGGAGCCTGTTCAGCCCTCTCTTTGTCTTAGACTGCGTGTGGTGCAGCAGAGCCAGCCCCTCTGCAGGCTCCTGCCTCCTGGAGAGGCACAGAGGTGACGTGTGCTCCTTACTTGTCACCACGTCGCGGTTCCGGCTGTCACCGCTGTGGGAATGGAGCCGTGCTGAGTCCTGGCTGGCAGCTGTGGGACTGCCACAGAGCCTGAGCCACCTCCATGGGTCCCATGCAGGCTCCTGCCAGCCAGCTGGGAGCTGGAGCAGCTGTGCCTACGATCTCTGCCTCTCTGCAGCACTCGGGATCCATCCTGCTGTCCCTGACCTGCACTCAGGTACCACCCCGCTGTCCCCTGCAGCCTGCACTGAGCTGCTCCTGGTGTCCCTTCTAAGCAGCTGATGCTCCACAGCTCCAGGAATTACTGCATAAGACCAGTTGTGGGGTAGGGGTCAGGTATGGCCTTGGAGCAGCTCAGTGGAGTGGGATGGAAGGATGTGTGCAGAGCATAGGCTCATTCCTTCCCCCCACAGCCAGATCTGCATTCACAAACGAGTTCTGCAGCACTTTGCTGAGTTGGACACAACCTCCCTGTTGTGTTTATTCCTTGGGAGGCTTAAATCCCTGTGGAACAGAGGTTTGGCTGCCCAGGTCAGTGCTTAGTGTGTCCTGCACCTCTAGTGTAGCTTCCAGCTGTGCTCCCCAAGTTCACACATGGTCCTGCTGTGTGTCAGCAAGAGATCTGGGCTGTTTGCTCTGGGAGGAAACAGTTCCTGGGCTGTACACAGCAGATGTTGCTCTGCTGCTGGATGAGGGAAGCTGCTTCCTGCAAGTGCTCTGTTCCTGCCCTCATCCAGCAGAGAATTCCCTTGGCCATCCCTCCAATCCCAGATTTTGCTGCTCCTTCTCCTGAGTCCTCAGCTGGTACCTGTGGTGGTTTGGAACGTGCTGTCTGGGGAGGTGGGGGGTTCAGCCTCTGTCTGTATGGTTCTGTTTGTTTACTGATGTCTTTGAACATTAAAGAAGAGGCAGTATTTTTCTTACCTGACCTGTTGTTTGTCTGTTTCATCCCCACACCTTTTTGCTCCTGTTCTCCCAAGGGTCAAGCATGTCCCTGGCAGGGCAGTGTCATCCACTGTCTGAAGGAATGGAGGGAATTCTGCTCCTCAGAGTAAATGTTGGTGAGTTTCTGGCATCACTGCACACGAGGGGAGCACCCTGAACTCCTTTTCAAGAGGCCAGGTGGGGTGGACACTCCTGCTATGCCTCTCAGTCCAGCAAAAGCTTTGCAGGAAGCTGCAGAGCTGATTCAGGAGATTTTTCCTGCAGTTATTTAAAATGCCATGATTTCTGAGAGTTGCAGTGTCCATAACAGCCTGTGCACGTTGCACTCCCACTGTCCCAAGGCCCTTTTGGGGACTGATTTGTAGTTGTGGTCACTAAAACATGAAGGAGGCAGTAAGTCAGGGTGTCAGTGGGTGCCCAGAGAAATCCCTCAGAAATAAATTGTGATAGAATTAGTCTGGGGATGGAGAGGGGTGAGCAAAGGTCCAACACAGCTCCTGTGTGAGGAGGGATCTGGTGGATCAGGATCCTTCAGCTGAGGAGGGAGAACAGAGCAGGGAAAGGGAATGTCATGGGGGAAGGTAATGTCATAACCAGGAGTGTCAGAGAGGGTTTCTCCGAGTTCCAGACTGCAACAGCAGGGGCTTCACCAGAGCCTGGAATGCCAGGACACAGGGAATGGCTTCCCACTGCCAGAGGGCAGGGCTGGATGGGATCTTGGGCAGGAATTGTTCCCTGACAGGGTGGGCAGGCCCTGGCACAGGGTGCCCAGAGCAGCTGGTGCTGCCCCAACCCTGGCAATGCCCCTGATGGGAGGATATTTGCACCTGGAAGTGGCTGAGTTCTCTGTTGGGTGCACTGAGGCTCCCTGTGCAGAGCTGTGCTCGGACACCAGGTGGCAGCTGGATCCCTGGGATTCCATGGAGGCTCCCTGGCCCTGCTGCAGCCCCACAGGGGGGTTTGGGGTGGGAGCAGAGTCCTGGCTGTGTTCTCAGGGAGGTCTGGGGGTTCTGGGCACTCTCAGACCTGGCTGTCACCAGGGCACAGGGGCAGGGTTTGCTCCTGCTGCACTTCTGTGACTTCCCTGTGTGAGCTTCCACACTATGCCCTGCAAACCCCTTGGCAGCAGGGATGTGACCAGGCTGGCACTGCCCTTCCTGCACAGAATCTCCCAGAGATTCCCTCCTGGGGAGAAATTAATAATCTGTCTTAATTTCCCATAAAGAATCACATAAAATACTTTTTTTCCCCCCCTGCTTTACCTGTGAGCCCCAAAACAGAACAACCCCAAGTTAATGAGCTCACTGCACCATCTCCTGGAGCTCAGGCTGTTCCACAAGTGTGGCATGGCTGGGAGTCTGTGCACCCCTGTGCCTGGGTAGGAAATTGGGATAAGAACCTCCTTGTTGCTCTGGGAGGTGTTGGTACCTTCCCTGGTTCCCACCTCTGTTTCCCTGGAGGGAACTTCCCACCTCCCAAACTTTCTGTAGCACAGCTGAGATGTTTGGCTGCTGTTTACACCTCACACCAGTGCCTGCTTGCCCTGTAGCACACACTGGCACTGACAGGAGCTGATTTTGGGGTGTGCTGCCCAGCCAGGTGTGGCTCTCACCCCCAATCCCTGTTTCTCACTCCCCTCATGCCAGAGGGCCCAGGGAATCAGGAGCATTCCCTGCTGCCCCTCCAGGCACTGCCACAGCCCAGGCTGGTTTCCCATTCCCAGGGTAAGGTGCAGCACAGCCACGGGGGTGTCACCTCTTCCCCTTCTCTGATCTTACAGGGACTGAGAGTTTGGGGATAGAAAAGTGCTTTAAATCTTCTCCCTCCCTCTATTCTGAGCAAAGGGGGAACTTGGCAGGCCCTGACCCACCTGAGTGTCCTGGTTATTTCCTACTAACCAAATTTCCTAGGTGGAGAAGTCCATGGGACTGGGGGGTGTGGATTTGATTCCTCCTGGGGCAGAATTACCTGCAGGAAGGAAAAGCAGAGGTGTTTGCTGCAGGCCTGTGCTGCTGGGCTCAGCCCTGCCAGTGTGGGACAGGTCAGTGACAGTTCAGGTGCTGCAGCAGAGCAGGGGGGCTGGGCTGGGGCTGCCAGGGCACTGCAGAGCCCAGCAGGGGCACCTCTGTGGCCTGGCTGTCACCAGGAGCAGAGTTTGCTCCTGTGGCTTCCCTGTGTGAACTTCTGGCCCAACAAATCCTGTGCCACCCCTCCCCAGGGCTCCCATTTCAGTTTAAATCCCCCACCCCTTGTCCTGTCACCACAGGCTCTGGTTCAGAGTCTCTCTCCACCTTCCCTCTAAGCTCCATCAGTGCCAAGGGCTGCTCAAACCTCCCTTCCAAGCAGAGCATTAATTAATTAATTACTCTCAGCATTACCCCACCACCCTCATTGTGCATTTCCTCTGTCCTGTCTCAACCTCCTTCTTCCAGTGTAAACCCTTCCTCCTCCTCCTCCTGCCATGGCAGGCCCTGATAAAAGGTCTCTCTGCACTTCTCTTATCAGCCCCTTCCAATGTGGGAAGCCCCAGATAAGGTGTCCCCACACAGTCCCCCCAGTCTGATGTCACATTAAACTCTGCAGTCCCAGGATGGACCAGGCCAGTCCAAAATTAGGGATTGTTCAGGGAATTTGCAGTCAAGTTGGAGTCCCTGCAAGGCCAGACATTGTCCCAGCTCCTTTCTCAGCATAACTAAAAAAAAAAAAAAAATTGTTTAGTTGGTAGAATTTGATTTGTTTTTGAAGAATTTTTTGTAGTATTATTATTATTTGAGAAGATTTTTGGAGTATGAGGAAATGGGATTAATTTTTTGTTTGTATTTTGTGGGTTTGCATTTTGCAAAGATTTTTTTTTTTTAGGTTTTGAGGGGGTTTTTTTTGTATAAGGAATTGGTAGTTGTTTTTGTTGTTGTATATTATTAGAACTGGAAGGGGTAATAACAGGAGTGGTTAGAGGTGGTGTTGCAGGTGTTTTGTTGAATTTAACATGAATTTTTTTTGGTTTTAACGTGGTGTTGGTGCAAGCATGTAGGTATTGTTTATGGAAGTATTTAGGGTGTTGTTATTTTGTTGTATGGAAGGTGTTTGAGATGGTATTTTGTGTTTAGATTTAGATGCTTATTATTTTTTTATTTCTATTTCAAATTGTGAGTTGCTGGTTTCCATTTGGACCTGAGGATGTTGTCTGTAACTCTTGGATGGAGCCCCCAGGAATTCCTTACCCATCTCACATAATGCAGAGCAATCCTGGAAGTCAGTGGCCCCTTAGGTCCATGAGGTCACATCCAGGGTGGATTTAGCTCCTGACACATGGATTTGGAGATTCCCTTAAAGGGCAGTGGGACTTCACTTCCCCAGGCTGGGGCTCAGGGCCCTGAGCTCCTTGTGTGGACCAAAATTAAATTTCTCTTGGGACTGAAGCTTTGGGGTTTCCTGGCAGTGCTGGGGACCAGTCCCAAAATTCCAGTTCCAGCATCCCTGTGCACTCTTCCCATGGCCTCAGATTCCCAGGATTCTCTGGCATCCCTTCCCCTTGCTCACAGATATCTGCCTGCAGGCATCAGGGTCTTCTCTAGCCAAAACCTCCCTCCCCTTCCTTGTCCATCCCAGTGTCCCCAGCTCTGTCCCCTCAGAGCCCTCTGGGATTCTGCAGCTGTGGCTCCTCTCTCCCTCCATCTCTTCCTGATGTGCCAGCATTGGCTGAGCAGTGGCAGCAAACAGGGACAGAAACTTCTCTCTGCCTCTGGAATATTCTCAGGAAAAAGGGAGAAATCTGTCCAAAACCAGCAGCTGGTAAATCCAAAAGTTTCTGCTGAGGAGAAGGAGCAGGGGGAGCTCAGCAGGGTCCTTCTTCACAGGATGATTTCAGTTCAAAGGCTCCTCTGGAGGGCTCAGGCTCATTCCTCCTGCCCCAGGTAAGGCCAGTCCAAAGTTAGGGATTGTTCAGGGCATTTTGCAGTCAAGTTGGAGTCCCTGCAAGGCCAGACATTGTCCCAGCTCCTCTCTCAGCACAACTGAGCTCCCTTCTCTGCTGTTTAACACCCTTGTGAATATATTCTCTTTAAATAAATCAGGATTTACCTGATGGGACCTGGTGGCTCTCATCCCTTCACCTTCTCCCTGCTCTTGCCTCCTCATTTCCCCTGCAGTGGTGTTGGGGAACACACCCTGCCAGCACCAGGGTGCTCTGGCAGGACTCTGGGGGGGCAGCACTGCTGGGAAGTTGTGGGAGAGGTTTTACAGCAACTTTGGTGAGCCAGAGAGGAGTTTGAGAAGAGGATCCATGTTCACCCTGAAAGAATTTCCTACCAAGGTCACTGACAGAGAAACCAAGAGAGAAAGAAGGAGAAATGAGAGAAACCTGCAACTGCCTGTTCCAATGAGCACTTTGTCTCCTGACCAATGAGTAAAGTGTGAACTGATGAGGTTTGTAAGAATGAAAAGCATGCAGGCTAGAATAAAAACAGTTTGAAGCCTTCAGAAAATGGAGTGTGTTCCTTTGCATTGTCTCCATCTCAGCTGCACCAGGGAATGAAGGTTCCTTTGCTTTCTGGAGCCTGTTTGGAGAACCTTCTCCCTGGACTTTGTGCTGAGAGTGATTTCTGCAGGACCTGTGGGGTGCCTGCTCCCTGTGAGCCCTGGGACAGGGGTTTGAGTGTTCCTGCAATTCCTGGAAGCTGCAGTCATTCCCAATCTCACACACACTGGAAGTGCAGGTGGGCTGCTCTGGGAAGTGTTTGTACCTTCCCTGATTCCCAGCTCTGCTTATCAGAGCCTGGAGGGAGCTGCCTGTGGCTGGGCTCAGCAGTGCTCTGCAGGCCAAAGGGCTGAGTTAGCAGAGGAAGAAATGGATAAAATGTGAGTTTATCCATTGCAAGGAAGAAAGCAAGGCCACTAGCATGGAAACTGATAAAACAGGTACCAAAGGGATATTTGCAGTTAGAGGACACCTGCCTTAGTGAGCACTATTTGTGCCTTAATTTGTTCTAAGCTCTTCCCAATTAATTACTGCCATTAATTGCTTTATACCAATAAAATACAATAAACTCTTGCTTTGTCCAATGAATAGAATGAGCTGTTTTGCTGTAAGTAATGACTTAAAATCACACTTTGTTAAGAGTGTAAAGCTTAGGAACAACTTACAATAAAAAAGAAGCTGCTGTTGTCACTGCACAAGTGTGTGTGTGTGTGTGTGTGTGTGTGTGTGTGTGTGTGTGTGTCCATCTCAGCAGTGACTCTCCCCACCTCACAAACTTCCTGTAGCACAGCTGGGATGTTCAGCAGGTGTTTACACCTCACACCAGGTGTTGCCTGGTCTTGGACTGACTTTTGCTGATGTTTTAGTGCAGCAGCTCTTTCCCTGCCATTCCAGCACCATCCCTGGGAGACCTGGCCTGGTGCAGCCCCTGCAGCCAGCCTGGCCCAGGTGTTCTCCTGGCTGGAAGTGCTGCTTTTAACAGAGGACAGGAGGAAAAGCGAGCGGGAGCGAGGCCAGGCTGGGTCCCGGGGCTGAATCTTTGGGAGTGAGGAGCTGCCGCTGTCCCCGTCCCTGCTGCCACTGCGGTGGCTTCACCAGTGCCAGTCCCCTGCCACCCCTCACTTTTTGGGGAGCTGTAGGTGCCACCTGCCCCCAGCCCTGGGGTGCAGCTCCTGCCTGTCCCGGGGTGCTGCCCCTGCGAGCAGCGCTGGGGCTGTCACTGGTGAGGCTGAGTGCCGGTGCCAGGAGCTCACTGGGAGGCACTGGGAGGCACTGGAGGGCCAGCAGTGCCCACCACACCCCCACAGTGCTCCCATTGGGGCATCACCACTGAGGAGCGATTTTTTTGGGCAATTTAAACTTTGAGGAGCCCCTGTCTGAACCCTGAGCTAGACCAAGGAGTTTTCCAAAGGGTTCCTGCCTCTGGGGGGGTACCGGGGGTGTCCCGGCCGTGGCAGCGGGGGGTTTCCCGGTGCCCCCCGTGCTGTCGCGCTGTCCCTGCAGTGTCGCTCTCACCCGCCAGGTGTGCGCAGTTGAGCCGCGCTGGCGCCGCTCCCGGGATGAGCTCAGCGCGCCGCGATTGGGAGCCGGGATCAGCTGCTGGCCTGACGTGATGCTGACGCGGCCCCGCATCCTGCCCTGAACCCTCCCCTAAATCCTCCCCAAATCCCCCCCCGCACCCCCGGCCCCCCCCGTGACCTCCTTTAGCAGACAAAGACGGGAAGTGCCGCCTGCGTGCGCATCCCGCCCCTCCATCCCCCCCTTCTCCTTCCCCTCCCTCCGGCCCCCGCTCTGAACCTGGAAAAAACAGCTCAGCTCCTATTTCAAGGAGCTTTTGTCCTCCTCAAGAGCTTTCTTGGGGACATTTGTCTTTCTTTCTTCTGCCTGTGACGGGAACATAATTGGGAGTGGGTCTCCATCTGCCGCGGGGGGAAAGGGGAGTCCCGGGCAGAGATCGCAGCCAGGAGCATCCCCAGACTTCAGGGCGCTTTGGATGGGGCATTTTGGGAGCAGGAGCGGGGATCTGCAGGGGTTTGTGCCCTGAAATGGATCAGGGATTGCGCATTGCCTCGGTTGTGGGGCTCTCCCATCTCTGCAGTGCCCCCCACACCCAGGGCTCTGGGCCCAGCAGTGCCAAAATCCCAATTCCTACCCCAAATCCCGTCCCTATCCCAGATCCTGCCTTCCCACAGCTCTCCCCGTGCCCTGCCCAGCCCGGGGCCACCCCGATGTGTCACTTGTGCTTTCCCAGCCCTGCCAGCCTGAGTCACCGGGGTGTGCTGGGAATTCAGCTGCCCCTGGAGCCCCAGAGCCAGGTTTTGCAATTTTTTCAGTCCCCCATTGTTCATGGGATGAGCTGTCCTGGCACCCCCTCTCCTAATGCCCCTTTTTATTCAGCAGCACTGCAAAAACTCCCTCTCCTCAAGTGCCACTTCCCTGCTGAGCTCCTGCTGTCCCAGTGCCACCCTCAGTGTCCCCTGCCATGCAGGAGAACATGCCCTATTTTATATATCTATATATAAAAAAAATTAAATATCATATATATTATATATATTTAAATATATCTTTTATATACATTTTAATGACAGTAATAAAATCAAGGCTCCCTGGGAGTCCCATCCTGGCTGTCCTCCACTCCATTCACCCCCAGGCATCCCCCAGAGCTCCAGCTCTGGGTCAGCTCGCCCTGATCCCACAAAAAGCTCTGCTCTCTCCCGGGAAAGGCCCCTGGAGGAATTCTTGCAGTTATATAAATTGAAGAAGTTACATAAGGACTCTGCAGGGCTGAGGGCTCAGGTTGGTGCTGGGCATCCCATTCCTGCCTGAATCCCACCCCTCAGTGCTGCCATTTTACCTCCCATCACCTCCATCTGTCTCTTCCATTTTTTAAAACCTCTTTGCTTTTCTTCCTCATCCCCTCAGTGTTTAAATTATTACCAGAAAAAAAAAAATAATAAAGAAGTATCTTGGATTTTTTCATGTTTTTTCACCTCCTTCCTGAGCGATGCCTTTTGGCCCTTTTTGAACAAATCTTGAGAAATTTCTTGCAAGATTTCCTTGGGAATTTCAGCCTCAGATCCAGCAGGATTCGGCCCAACCCTGGCACACTCCTGCCTTGAAACACTCAGGGAGCAGCAGCTTGCAGGGTTTCCATGGACCCTTTCATCCCCAAACCTTTCCTGGGGCTTTTCCTGCTCACCCCATTTCAGGTGGGGCTGGTTCTCCCTTTATATCCATCTTCAACCCTCCTTCCCACCCCACAAGAGAAAATTTGGGTGTTCATCCTAATGTGGAACTTCATAGAAATGAAATTTAATAAAATTTCTCACACATGAAAAATTGTATCACCGTGCAGGGCAGTGCCATTAATTTTTAGGAGTTGTGTGTGTGAAATAATTTGGTTTTAATACAAATTGCTGTCATTTTGCTGAGGATTTTAAATGTAGCACAGCAAGAAAAATAGAAGGGTAAAAGGGGAGGTGACAGCACTCCAGGAGATTTTTAAGCAAATAGAATTTCAGCCTCGCAGGATTTGGCCCTAAATGGGGTCACCCCGCTCCAGGTGGGAGCTGATTCTCCCCTCATATCCACCTTCAACCCTTCCTCCCATCCCACAAGAGGAAACACAAAGTTTTGGGTGCTCATCCTAACTGGATGGAACTTAAATGAAATTTAAAGTTTCTTTCAAAGCTGGAGAATTATATAATTGTGTGGGGCACTGGCAATAATTTTTAGGAGCTGTGGGTGTGACAAATGCTGGATTTAATACAAAATACTCTCCTTTTCCTAAGGATTTTAAATGTTACACAGCAGGGAAAACAGAAGTGTAAAAGGGGATGGAGAGACAACCAGGGGAGCTCAGGGGGTGACAAAGCTGCTGAAAACTTTTAAGCAAAAAGAATTTCAGCCTCAGATCCAACAGGATTTGGCCCTACACTGACACAGTCCTGGATTAATAGTTGGATATTCAGGGAGCAGCTTGCAGGGTTTTCCATGTACCCTTTTCACCCCTAAACCCTTCCTGGGGACCACACCTGGTCACCCCATTTCAGGTGAGTGCTGGTCCTCCCCTCACATCCATCTTTAACCCTTTTTGCCGTCCCATGAGAAAAAATACCAAGTTTTGGGTCTTTGTCCTAATGTGGAATTTCAAATAAATTAAATTTAATGGGTTTTTTCAAACCTGGAAAATTCCATAATTTTGTGTGGCACTGGCAATAATTTTTAGGACCTGTGTGTGCAAAATATTTGGGTTTTAATGCAAAATACTGTTCTTTTGGGGAGGTTTTGAATGTAAAACAGCAATGAAAATATAAATGTAAAATACGTGGCAGGGAGAGACAACCAGGAGACCACCGTGGGTCACAAGGATGCTGAAGCTTTTTAATCAAATAATTTGACTATCACAAGAATTTTAATCACCCGGTGAGGAATTTTGGGGGGTTTTTTGCTGCCTGGAGCCTGCGGGGCTGGAGAAGGGCCGGCGAGCTCCTTGTCCCCCCCAAACCCATCCAGCAGCAGAGGGTGCTCATGCACCGCCGTGCGATTCATCCTTCTCCCTCAGCCATCTTAGGGAAAGCTTTCCCTTCCCTGCAGTCTCCATTTTATGTTCCTGACGCAGAAAATAAAAAGGTCAGCGCGGGGGGGAGGGAGGATGGGAGGGAGGATGCGCCGGGGGGGTGCGGGATGTGCTGAGGCAGAGGCTGGCTGTGGGTTTTGGGGTGCCAGGGCGGGATGGGGGGGCACTGAGGGTCTGGTACCCAGGGGGGTGCAGGGGAGGGAGGGCAGGGTTGGCGAGGGGGGAGGTGGAATTCCAGCTGGAATGCTGCGTGGAGCCCCCCGGCAGCCCCCAGGGCGGGTGGTGCCCCCTCCCTCCCTGCATCCCTGCATCCCTGCATCCCTGCATCCCTCCCCGCAGGATGCTGCAGCTGGATGTTTCTTTTAACCCCTGTCTCCACAGGGGGCTGAGCAGATCCCCCAGGCTGCCTGGAAGCAGGATGGGGCTCGGGATGGGGCTCGGGATGGGGCTCAGGATGGGGCTCAGGATGGGGCTCGGGATGGGGCTCAGGATGGGGCTCGGGATGGGGCTCAGGATGGGGCTCAGGATGGGGCTCAGGATGGAGCTCAGGATGAGCTCAGGATGGGGCTCAGGATGGGGCTCAGGATGGGGCTCAGGATGGGGCTCAGGATGGAGCTCAGGATGGAGCTCAGGATGAGCTCAGGATGGAGCTCAGGATGGGGCTCAGGATGGGGCTCAGGATGGGGCTCAGGATGGGGCTCAGGATGGAGCTCAGGATGGAGCTCAGGATGGGGCTCAGGATGGAGCTCAGGATGGAGCTCAGGATGAGCTCAGGATGGGGCTCAGGATGGGGCTCAGGATGGAGCTCAGGATGAGCTCAGGATGGGGCTCAGGATGGAGCTCAGGTTCAGGCTCAGGATGGAGCTCAGGTTCAGGCTCAGGATGGAGCTCAGGATGGAGCTCAGGATGGAGCTCAGGATGGAGCTCAGGATGGGGCTCAGGATGGAGCTCAGGATCGGGCTAAGGATGGAGCTCAGATTGGAGCTCAGGTTCAGGCTCAGGATGGGGCTCAGGATGGAGCTCAGGATGGAGCTCAGGATGGAGCTCAGGATGGAGCTCAGGATGAGCTCAGGATGGGGCTCAGGATGGAGCTCAGGATGGGGCTCAGGATGGAGCTCAGGTTCAGGCTCAGGATGGAGCTCAGGATGGAGCTCAGGATGGGGCTCAGATTGGAGCTCAGGATGGAGCTCAGGATGGGGCTCAGATTGGAGCTCAGGTTGGAGCTCAGGTTGGAGCTCAGGATGGAGCTCAGGATGGAGCTCAGGATGGGGCTCAGGATGGAGCTCAGGATGGGGCTCAGGATGGAGCTCAGGTTTGGGCTCAGATTGGAGCTCAGGATGGAGCTCAGGATGGGGCTCAGGATGAGCTCAGGATGGGGCTCAGGATGGGGCTCAGGATGGGGCTCAGGATGGGGCTCAGGATGGAGCTCAGATTGGAGCTCAGGATGGAGCTCAGGATGGGGCTCAGGATGGAGCTCAGGATGGGGCTCAGGATGGAGCTCAGGATGGAGCTCAGGTTCGGGCTCAGGACGGAGCTCAGGATGGAGCTCAGGATGGAGCTCAGGTTCGGGCTCAGGATGGAGCTCAGGATGGAGCTCAGGATGGGGCTCAGGATGGAGCTCAGGATGGAGCTCAGGATGGGGCTCAGGATGAGCTCAGGATGGAGCTCAGGATGGGGCTCAGGATGGAGCTCAGGATGGAGCTCAGGATGGGGCTCAGGTTCGGGCTCAGGATGGAGCTCAGGATGGAGCTCAGGATGGAGCTCAGGATGGAGCTCAGGATGGAGCTCAGGATGGGGCTCAGGTTCAGGCTCAGGATGGAGCTCAGGATGGAGCTCAGGATGGAGCTCAGGATGGAGCTCAGCTTTCTGCCCTTGCCAGGCTCCCCAGCCCGGAGGGACTTTCCTGTTTTCATTGTTCGGGACGCTGAGATCTGTCCTTGTTCTTTCTTTCCTTCCTGCCTGCACACGTTCGGGAGGGGGAGGGGATTGCCCCAGCTCCGTGACCATCAAACCCTGGCAGCAGCACCTTCCCCAGCTGTGTGGAGAGTCCCAGGAGAGCTGCCAGCATTTATGGAGCAATTGTTGTCATCATCCCGCTTTGTGGGAGCCTTTTTTTGTTACTCATGGCTGCCTGCTCCGTGCTGAGCAGGGCTGAGGGGTGAGCAGGCACCCCCAATCCGGGATGTGAAGCAGCCCAGGGGTCCAAACTGCTCCAGTTCCACCCAGCCAGCCAAGGATGCTCAGGGATGGGCTGTGGTCCCCCCCAGCCCCTGCCTGTCTGTGCCCTGTGGTGGGCACAGCACATCCCTCCCTTCCACGTGAGCTTCCAAAGGTTTCCTGGGATTGTCTGAGTGGTTTCCAGGCTAAGGAGTGCAGTTTGGGGTTTGGGGAGGGGATTTTGTGGCACCTCATAGCTGAGAAGTGAAGTGCTGTGCCCTCCCCTTCACAGGACTGTGCTCACAGACAATCACTGGTGTCGCTGCATCCAACAAACTTCAACCAGCCCGAGCTGCCAGCTCCAAAACCTGCCCGAGGTGGGGATTAAACACTCCCAAATCCGGGCCAAGTCCATCAGCAAACTGGAACAGAAACCCTGGGAGAGCTGACTTGTCTCCTGAGCATTCAGCTGGGTCTGCCCAGGCAGCTCATCCCTCAGAGCCAGGGAGGGGAGGAATCCTGAGGGACCATTCCCAAATCCCCGTGGGACCATTCCCACAAATCTGCTCCTTCCACATCCTGCCTGTCCTTGTGCTTATCCTGCACCCAGTTTATTCCAAACTCTTTCATTCCTTTCCTAAAAACCTGCTTATGCAGCTCAGTGGAGTCAGTTTTGGTCAGTTTTGGTCTGTTTTGGTCCATTTTGGTCAGTTTTGGTCCATTTTGGTCAGTTTTGGCCTGGTTTTGGTCAGTTTTGGTCAGTTTTGGTCAGTTTTGGTCCATTTTGGTCAGTTTTGGTCAGTTTTGGTCAGGTTTGGTCAGTTTTGGTCCATTTTGGTCAGTTTTGGTCAGTTTTGGTCAGTTTTGGTCCATTTTGGTCAGTTTTGGCCTGGTTTGGTCCGTTTTGATCAGTTTTGATCAGTTTTGGTCAGTTTTGGTCAGTTTTGGTCAGTTTTGATCAGTTTTGGTCTGTTTTGGTCAGTTTTGGTCTGGTTTTGGTCAGTTTTGGTCAGTTTTGGTCAGTTTTGGTCTGGTTTTGGTCAGTTTTGGTCAGTTTTGGTCTGTTTTGGTCAGTTTTGGTCAGTTTTGGTCAGTTTTGGTCAGTTTTGGTCTGGTTTTGGTCCGTTTTGGTCAGTTTTGGTCAGTTTTGGTCAGTTTTGGTCCGTTTCCCCCCAGCTGCTCCATCCCCTTCCCGCAGCCACACACGAGGATGCTCCCTGGCCAGAAAACATCCCGAGAGCCTCTGTGATTCCTGGGGACACTCCGCTCACTCCGAGCGACTTTTCCTTTAAATCCGCCGAGCTAAAGCTCCCTTTGTCTGTCATCTTGCGCCTGCCTGGACGAAAATAGGTCAGCGATTCCGTGCCGGGCTGGCGGAGCAGCGCTGCCCCAGGCGGCGGGCGGGCTCGGGAGGCTGGCGGAGGTGGCCCGGCCATGGGCCAGCTCCCGGGCAGGGATGCTCGGGATGCTCGCAGAGGTGGCTCAGCCATTGGCCAGCTCGGGGAGGGATGCTCGGGATGCTCGCAGAGGTGGCTCAGCCATTGGCCAGCTCGGGGAGGGATGCTCGGGATGCTCGGGATGCTCGCAGAGGTGGCTCAGCCATTGGCCAGCTCCGGGGAAGGGATTCTGGCCCTCCCTGCGCTGTTACCGGGCAGGAGCCGCTCCCGGGGCTGCCGGGGGAGCAGCACCCCCGAGCCCACCCCTCTCGCCCAGCACAGTTGGGTTTTCAGGATGCTTTTCTGCCTCTTAGTGATGTCTTTTTGAGGGTAGAAAATGAAGGGAATAAAAAGCAGTTTATTTATTGAAGGGCTTTCAGGTACATTTAGGGCAGATGAAGCCATCCAGGGCTGTTGGAACACGGGATGCTGAGAATTTTAAACTTTAGGGAACACTGCATTTGGCCTGAGGCTGTGGAGTGGGCTTCCAAAATTGATTGATAGCAGATTATGAGACAGGAGCTTCCAAAAATGGCTTTCAAAATTGATTGATATCACTGGTTAGGAGACAGGGGCTACATCCAAAAATGGTCACGGGTTCTCACTTTTATAAGTTTGGGCCATTTGCATATTGGGGGTAAATGTTCCAATTACAGCTGCAGGTAATGAAGTCATTGACCCCAGGTTTGCTACCCTCCAAGTCACTTTTGTTTCACATTTCTCAGGGCCTGAGGCAGTGAGGTGCCCTTGATTCCAGGCCTGGAGAGGAATTGTGTCTGCCCAAAATGGGAAAGCAGCAGCTCACGCTGTGTGTGGAGTTTAGGGTTCTACACTAAAGAGCTGCAGGGCTACAAATAGATGAAAAATACAAAAGCTGAAATCCTGAGGCAGATCCCTGCTCAGGGGGGCAGATTTTGGGGTTTGTGGGCACCCAGGGTGGGCCCAGCCCCTGTTCCTGCTTGCTCCAGCCCCGGGTGAGGCACTGAGCAGGGGGTGCCCTGTGGGAAACACAGCACAGGTAAGAAAATTTTGAGGAATTGTGAAAGCAGGCCTCAGAAACAGGAAAACAAACAAACAAACAAAACCCAGAAAACTTCGAGCTAGCTGCAGCTGCAAATCCGAAAGTAGAAAAGTTACAATGGTACAGCAAGCAAGGACATGAAACAATAGTTTGAGTTTTGGGCTTGGCTAAGATAGACCTTAAGACTGCAGAAAAATATGCTTAGCAAGGTAGTAGAAGGTTTTGAGCTCAATAATAGAGTATTGTGCATTGTTAATAGGAATCAGACAAGCAAGCTTTGTGTGAAGGAGTGTGTGTGCTTCTAGTGGTTGGCTAAAAATCTTTATTATTTATTTCTTTATTTTTAAATTATTAGCTTTAGCAATGTGTTATTGGCTAGAAAGTTTTCTAAATCCTCTGTAACAAAGCAATCTTTGGCTGCTGCTGGCTCTACAGGAGCTTTGCCACCTTCCCACTGTCTCAGCCATGCAGCGAGGCTGATGCCACATCCTCCTAGGAGGAGCCTGGATGCATTCTTCTCCTGTGAGGGCAGGCTGAGACAATTGGGATTGTTCATCCTGGGGCAGAGAAGGGTTTGGGGACACCTCAGAGCCCTTCCAGCACCTAAAGGGGCTCCAGGAGAGCTGCAGAGGGACTGGGGACAAGGGATGGAGGGACAGGACGAGGGCTCATGGTTTTAACTAAAACCGAGGGGATTCAGACTGGATATAGGGAAGAAATCCTTCTGGGAGGGTGGGCAGGCCCTGGCACAGGGTGCCCAGAGCAGCTGGGGCTGCCCCTGGATCCCTGGCAGTGCCCAAGGCCAGGCTGGACATCCTTGGAGCAGGAAGTGTCCCTGACATGGCAGGGGTGGCACTGAATGGGATTTAAGGTCCTTCCAGCCCAAATTATTCTGTGACTTCTCATAAAAGCAGAGATGCTCTCAGCACCTTCTCCTAAGAGAACAATTGCATTTATTCCTGCTTTTTCCCCACTCCACCTCCCCCTCTGTGCTCCCTGCAGCATTCCTGCTTTCCCCCTGGGGTTGGGCTAAAGGTGCCCAGCCAGCCTCACACAGAAATTCATCCTCAGCCTCTGCTGCTTGTGCTAAACACCAGCTACAGCAGGAAAATTCCTTTTTCGGGCGCTGGGAGGAGGAATAAATAAGGAAAAAGAGGAAAAAAGGAGAAGGGAAACCTCCCCGGTGGCCACCTGGGATGAGAAGCAGCAGGAGTCCCTCACTAATCCCTTTCTGCAGAGTGCCCAGGTTCTTCTCCCACTCTTTGAGCTTCCCCATGGTCAATCCCGAGGCTGGAAGTGCTGACTGGAGCAGGCTTTGATTAGGAGCAGACGCTAATTACCCGTTAAGCCCAGCCTGCTGAGCCCCGGGTGATGATTAGCGCTGGTTTAATGACCCTTGTCCCCTCTTGTTGTCGTCTGAGGGTCCCGGGCTGAGGTCAAAGCGCCAAGAAAGGGCAGGAAAAGGGAGAGGAGCATTCCCAGCCCTTGTAATTAACTCTTCTAATCGCTTCCCGCTGCCACACAAAGCACCGGGCTGGGCTGATTTTAAGATAAGGGTTAGAGATCTGCAGCTTAGGGCACTGTGTGGCCTCAGGGTTAGTCTTGGGTCTGGATTTGGCAGCTTTCCCAAGGAAAAAGACACTGGAAAATTTCTTCTGCCTGCCCCACACCCTGTCTGGCAGCAGGGCCTTTATTTCCATAGTCTAATTTTCTTCCCCATCCTGCTGCCTGGGAATGGTTTTTAGTTTTGACCAGTCAGAGATGAAAGAAAGGAAAGGAAGGAAAGGAAGGAGGGAAGGAGGGAAGGAAGGAAGGAAGGAAGGAAGGAAGGAAGGAAGGAAGGAAGGAAGGAAGGAAGGAAGGAAGGAAGGAAGGAAGGAAGGAAGGAAGGAAGGAAGGAAGGAAGGAAGGAAGGAAGGAAGGAAGGAAGGAAGGAAGGAAGGAAGGAAGGAAGGAAGGAAGGAAGGAAGGAAGGAAGGAAGGAAGGAAAAGAAAGAAAGAAGAAATGAAGAGAGGCTACCGGGGCTTTCACCTCCATGGACATCAATTATTCCCCCTGGACTGCTGAATTCCAGCTTTGTTCCCTAAATTTCCTGATAAACCGACCCTATCCCTGTAGGGAAGCAGCTTTAGCATCACATTTCCATGTGGGGAGTATCTAGATGGGGGAAATTTGGACTGGATGGATTTTGAAGATCCAAGCAATATTTTTTTATGTACATATATGTTCTAGAAAATCTTTTTCCCCTGCCCTTGTTCCCATTCAGAAATGTGGTTGCTTGGCTCCACACCCCCATCCTGCTTTTTTTAAAGGCAGGAATAAAGGAGAGTTAAGAACTCCCTATTTATCTTCCCAAAATATCCTGAGAAGGTCTCAGTTGTCCTGGATTTTTCACAGAAATCCTGGGTTGTCCACATTGGAGAAACGGGAAGACTTCAGTGGAAAAAGTCATTTTCTCTGGACACATTTAATTCCAAACAGAAATAAAACATTTTGGCTGTGCAATGTCAGTAGGAAAATCTCATTGTGATTTTTTCCCTTTCTGCAGCGCAAGAAGTCAAACCTAAGTTGTCAGAACTAAAAGAAGTCTCCTGCAGAGGAATTTAAGTGTTCCCAGTGCTGCTTAGCCCTGCTGGGGGATGGTGGGGCGAAGGGAGTGGGGTGGGAATGGGGAGAGCAGGGTCCTGACCCAGGGATGGGGCTCCATAAACCAGACCTCAAAGGAGAAACAGGGCAGAGGAAAATGAACCCAATGCTGTCCCCAGCACAAGGTTTGAGAAGCACAGTGGGGGTGGAACACCTTGGAAATGGCTTTTCCTGTAATTTTTTCTTTTAATTGATCAGAGCACTATTTTTACCCAGTTCAGATGCACTCAGGGCTTAGAGGCTGCTCTCTGGGGAGGATGAGGATTCTGTCCTTGCTGATTCATTCAGCCCTGGCTCAGGATCTCTCTGATCTCCCTGTGCCCAGGTGTCAGAGTTCAGATGGAGACAATACAAAGCAACACACTCCATTTTCAGAAGGCTTCAAACTGTTTTTATTATAGCCTGCATGCTTTTTAAACATTCTTACAAACCTCATCAGTTCAACTTTACTCATAGGTCAGGAGACAAACAAAGTGCTCACTGGAACAGGCAGCTGCAGGTTTCTCTTATTTCTCCTTCTTTCTTCCTTGGTTTGTGAGTCAACCACAAAATTCTTTCAGGGGAAAACATGGATCCTCTTCTCAAACTTCTCTCTGGCTCACAGAAGTTGTTGTAAAACCTCTTCCACACCCAGGTGTGTGCAACCCATCTGGAGCTAGCACCCTGAGATTCTCCTTCCTCCTCCTCAGCTCCTGGATATCTCTGTAAATCCATTTCTGGCCCTGATCATGGACACTCAGGCTGAGCTCTTCTGAAGAGGGCAGGGTTAGATTTGATTCTAGAAAGGTTAGGTTAGACTTTAGGAAGCTTAGATTAGATTTTAAGAAAGTTAGGTTAGACTTTAGGAAGGTTAGATTCGATTTTAGGAAGAAATTCCTCCCTGTGAGGGTGGGCAGGCCCTGGCACAGGGTGCCCAGAGCAGCTGAGGCTGCCCCTGGATCCCTGGCAGTGCCCAATGCCAGGCTGGACGGGGCTTGGAGCAGTGGAAGGTGTCCCTGCCATGGCAGGGGTGGGATGGGATGGGCTTTAAGGTCCTTCCAACCCAAAAGCTGGCCCAAGGATGGGGTCTGAGTGCAGAACTGCTCTGAAGACAGAATGTGCCTGTGCAGAAAATGTTCCTGTTGCTGTAACAAGTTGGGAAGCAGCACAAGAGCAGCTGTTTCTCATTAAATGCCTGTTTCCAGTCCTGTGGGGCTCCAAAAAGCAGCAGGTCTCTCCATGAGCTGCTGCAGTACCTGGGGCACAGCCATGCTCAGGGAGGCTCAGCTCAGGAAGCATCTCTTGATCTCTGCTGAAACACATCTTTGCCTCATCCTCCTGCTGGTTTCTGGGCTTGTCCCCGTGCTGGGCTCTGCCTCAGGCCAGCAGGACACAAATGTCTGATTGGGCTGAGGCCTGTGGGGCTGCAGGAGTCCTTTAATGCTCTCTGCTTCTGATCCTGCAGGCAGGAGCTGAGCATGGCAAGGGAAAGCTCCATCCCTGCCGGGGCTGTGCCTGCACAGCCCTGCACCTGCCAGGGGGCACAGGAGGGCTCAGGAGGGGGGACCTTTAAGCCTCTGGTCCACCCCTGCCATGGCAGGGACACCTCCCACTGTCCCAGGCTGCTCCCAGCCCCACTGTCCAGCCTGGCCTTGGGCACTGCCAGGGATCCAGGGGCAGCCCCAGCTGCTCTGGGCACCCTGTGCCAGGGCCTGCCCACCCTCACAGGGAGAAATTTCTTCCTAAAATCGAATCTAACCTTCCTAAAGTCTAAGCTAACCTTTCTGAAATCGAATCTAACCCTGCCCTCTTTACAAGAGCTCAGCCTGAGTGTCCACGATCAGGGCCAGAAATGGATTTACAGAGATATCCAGGAGTTGAGGAGGAGGGAGAATCTCAGGGTGCCATCTTCAGACAGGTTACACACACCTGTGCCAGGGCCTGCCCACCTTGCCAGGGAACAATTCCTAACTCCCAATACCCCATCCATCCTGCCCTCTGGCACTGGAAGCCCTTCCCTGTCTCCTGTCCCTCCATCCCTTGTCCCCAGTCCCTCTGCAGCTCTCCTGGAGCCCCTTTAGGCCCTGCAAGGGGCTCTGAGCTCTCCCTGGATCCTTCTTTGTCCAGGTGAGCACGCCCAGCTCTCCCAGCCTGGCTTCATGGCAGAGGGGCTCCAGCCCTGCGAGCAGCTCCGTGGCCTTCTCTGGAATCACTCCAGCAGCTCCAGGTCCTTCCAGGGCTGCCTTGTGCAGGGTGGCCTAGAACAGAGACCAGACAGAACTAAAGAATAAAGCAGGGATTTATTAGCAGGCCCCAATGGATCCACCTTTGGCAGCACAAGAGCCCAGCCAGGGCTGCACCCAAGATGAATCAAAATGGGCACAAAATGCACGAGCACTCACAGGGCCTCTCACTTTGATCAGTTCTGCTCCTTTTGCATCTTGGAGTTCATTGTCCAATTCCAGCTCCAGCCCAGGCAGTCCCATCCTTGTTTTTCTCTCTCCAGCCCACGGGGTTTGTGCTCTTGGGCCATTGGATCATTTGTCCTTGGTGCCCAGCTAGAGCAGGAATTGTTTTGTCTCCCTGCTCTGTGCACAGAGCTCACCATCCCCCAGACCCACACTCTAAAGCAGCACAGAATCTGAAAAATAAAAAAGCTGAAACCTGAGACATGACCTGTGCTGTGGCCCCCCCAGGGCTGGATGCTCCAGGGGGGGTCCAGGAAGAACACCAGAGGATTCCCAGCTCCTGCAAGCCCCTGCTGCTGGCCAGGCTCCCAGTCCCTCCTGCACGGTCCCATTTTCCTGCTCAGATGTTTTCCTGACCAGATTTCCTCACATCCATCTCCAAAAAAACCAGTCCTGGGATCAGAGTGATGCCAGGGCAGGTGAGGTGACTGCTGGGGGTGGGAACAGGGAGCTGGATCTTGGCAGCTCCCAGCAAAGACAATTTTAGCTCCTTGCTGAGTCTGCAAAGCCCAGGGCTGCGTCCCAAAGATGCTTTATTTGTGTGGCTACAGTGGAAAGCTTTTTATTCTGAAAGCTGTGGATGTGCTGGCTGCACAGGGAGGGAATTATTGATGGAATAAGGGGATGTGATGCCTGGGAGGAAGGATACCTATTGTTCTGTCTGGGATGAAAGGCTGCTGCTGCTGAGTCAGTGGTGGGAGGAAGGAAAGCAGGAGCAGGATGTGGAGAGCAGATGCATCCGTCCCTGAGGGCTGAAAGCTCTGCTGAACCCCTGACTGTGCCCCAGTGCTCTGCTCTGCCTTACCTGCTCCAATGTTGGCATTCAGCTCCAAATCTTCTCCTAAGCCCCAGGAAATCCCAGCCCCTCCCCTGTCCCAGGCTGCACTGGAGCTGGGTACTCCTCAGAACCTTTTTACTGCTCAAGCTCTTCTTTCAGTCTTGAAACAGCTTCAAGCAAATCCAAAGGAACCCCCTTTATTTTTCTCACCTTGCAGACTGGCAAAACATTCAGATCTCCTCTGGTGAGTGTGTCCCAGACCAAAACACTGTAAAAGCAGCTGGGGAGAGCCTCGGTGCTGCCCTGGGGAGCATTTATGATGCAGAGAGCTCAAATCTGCCTGGGAAATGCCCAGGAGCATCAGTGTGATGAGCTTTGCCCGTGCTCTGAGCACACCCCCCCCCCCCCCCCCCCCATCCGGGGGCAGGAAGGAGGAAGGATCACATTTCCCAGGATATTTGCTGGCCAGAAATTGCCTGAAGCAGTTAATTCTCTATTGGGGGGTTATTTGGCTGGATCTAAAGAGGGGGGGATGAGCCCCACTCCTGGCAGAGAGGTCAGAGGGTTCTCAGTGGGTACAGCTGGAGTCCTGATGACTCCAGGATAGGAACTGCCCCTACTTAGAGCAAATATTTAAGGAATGTCCTTCTCCATTTTTATGTCTATTTTTTTTTTTTTAGTGTCTCCTGAGAACTTGAAGAAAAGCTTGAACAGGACACGGGGTTGGATTTTGAATGTGCAGGGGAATATTGTGAACTTCCCAGCCGACACAGATAAGATAAGTGACAAATCTGTGGGGGAAAACTGACAATATCCTCTTGCTTTTAGGGAGAAAAACATTTCAAAGAGGATGTGGGCTATGACAACAGGAGGCCATTTCCCCTTGTCCACCCTTCCCACAGGAGGTACGAATGTCACCCCAGCACTGAGAAGATTAGGCTGGGTTCATCTTTGAGTGCCCTTGAGCTTCTCTAGGCAGCTGTGCCAGGGCCTCACCACCCTCCCAAGGAAGAATTTCTCCCACATATCCTCTTCCAGCTGCTCTGCCATCAGCAGGGACACCCTTAACTGGAGCAGATTACTCAGAGCCCTACTGCTCAGCTCTGCCATGCTCCTCACTCCCCTTTAAAGAGGATTTAACCCTTTTTGTGTGGTTTTCTCCCTCCCACCCATCACAGCAGCTGTTCCTCCTGTCCTGCAGGAGCTGCCATGGACAGGCAGGAAACTCAATCTGCCAAGCTGGGGAGGGGGGAGGCAGAGGAGAAGCAGCAGTGAGAGCAGCAGGGAGCAGCTGCTGGACATGGATGGGATGCAGCTGGGTGTTTGGGGCAGCAGGAGCTGTGGGCTGCATGCAGAGAGCTACAGATGAAGAGAGGGATGCTCTGCAGCTGGATCACCAAGGATGGAGACTTGGGGTAGCACAAGGGGCATTTCACTGGGAGGAGAAGCCTTGAAAGCAGCAATTTCAGGTTTGCCTGCAGAGCTCCACTTTCATCTGAGGGACACCCCACAGCAGCCCCATGGCTGTGCAAAGCCTGCTGAGCTCCAGAGAACCTTCTCCGTGCCCACATTGTTTGTGCTCTTGGGCCTGAGATTTGGATCATTTGTCCTTGGTGCCCAGCTAGAGAAGGAATTGTTTTGTCTCCCTGCTCTGTGAAGAGACCTCACCATGCCCTCATATGAAGCCCAGACCCACACAGTAAAGCAGCACAGAATCGGAAAAACAGAAAAACCAAAACCTGAGGCATCACCTGTGCTGTGGCCCCCCAGGGCTGGATGCTCCAGGGGGGTTCCAGGAAGAACCCTCAAAATGGGTTCTTTTGGCCCTGCAAAATGCAGCAATTTGCACGCCAGCCCCAAGGCTGTGCACCCCTGCAGTGCTGCACTCCTGCACTCCATCTCCTCCTGGATTTCCTGGGAAGCTCGGTGGGTGTCAGCATCAGAACTCTTTTCCCTCTTCCCAAGCTGTGAAGTTGTGCCAGAATCCTCCATTCCAACCACACACATTTCACATTTATTTCAAATGTGGTTGAAAAGGGAGGAGGGGAGAGGCCATAAATATTCTTTCCCAGGACTGTTGCCTGAGCCTGGGAATACCCAAAGGAGTGGAATGGCCCCTGTGGGGTTGGCGCTGTGGGACAGACCTGGGCAGCCCAGGTGGCTCTTTCATCACCCCAAGTGTGTCTGTACCCCTGGCTGAGTAAATCTCCCCATGGCAGGCAAAGTTCTGGGGAGCAGAGAGGATGTGGCCTCGCTCCTGGCACTGTCCATATTTTCACATTTCCACTTTCCTCCCTGGCTCTGTGCATGCTCAGGGACATGGGTGTAGAACAAACCCTGTCATTTTGTGATGAAGCAGCCACTTCCTTCACATTTTTCCTACATTACCCACGAAATTTGGATGTTACTGAGTGTAATTCTGGAAACCTCCTGAGCCTGCAGCCACTCCAGGCACAGACCTGCAACAGTGACCCCTCTCAGCAGTTGTGGCTGGTCTGAATTCAACCTTCTGCTTGGCCCTGGAGGTTCATGTGGCTCTGCATGTCCCCTGCTGTCCCCACGGCGTGGGCCTGCTCCCTGCTACCAGATGCATTCTTTGCTTCCAACATACAGCCTCAATTACTGTCCTCTCCCTTGATTTCCTGCCTCTCTGGCTTTCCTGAAACTCATCCCCTCCTCCTGGCAGCTTCAGCTCCTGCATTGAGATGCTTTGCAAGCTCTCACATTCCTCCCTGCCTCCCTGCTGCTGCTCTGCTGCCTCTAACCAGGGGGTGCTGATGCAGAGCAGGCACAGAGCAGGCTCAGATCCCCCCAGGTGCTGTCACTAAGCCCAGGAGCCCCAAGGGCCTGGCTGGTCACAGCCAAACCGCCCAGCCCAGTGTGCTGCAGGGCTTTGTCCAGAGTCCCCCCCCTCTCTCAGCACCCATCCCACACCCCCTTGAAGTTTTCAGGGTTTTTTTTTTTTAACTTGATTTGCAAGACTCAGACTTCTTTTTATTTCCATCTCCTCCTGAGGCTGAGGGCTTTCCCAGCCTCTGCCCTTTGAAAGGAGCATCAAACCACCCTGGGTTTCCCCTGGGCACTGCTTGGCCTCATTCCTGGGCACTTACCCCTGCAGAAAAGCCATGTGCCCGTGGCTTCTGCCTCTCAAAGCTTTGGAGGAGGGGAGAGAGCTCTGTCAGTGGCTCTTTGTGGGAAATGGATTTGTAGAAAACCCTCAAAACTTGACAGAAGGCTCACACAGTGAGTAACTGTATGCAAACCTTGAGATGAGAAATGGTGACCTAGAAATGCCATGGAATAGGACAGACATTGTTGAGAGAGAAATGGAACTAGAAATAAGTTTCAAAGAATGGCTTTGTAAAAAAGACTGGATACTTTGGAGAAATAGACTGTGAAAGATGCACTGTAGTGGGACCCACGAGGGGTAATTTTAGATAATTGGCTTTAAGGCATTTACAGCATGGTGTGACAAAAGCTGATAGGCCAAGAAATGCTTCTAGTGTATTGTAATTAGGAAATAATTGCCTTCTGATCATGATGGAGTGAATTATAACATCTGTATCATCCCACCCTTCTCCTGAGACTGAAAATGGAATATAGGTTTTTAAAACACCTCTCAGTTGCCCCATCTCTGGGTCAGAAAAAGGCTTAATCCAACAGCTCTTCAGCCCCTTCCTGCTGCTGGGGGAGCCCCAGGCCCTGCAAACCCTGAGCAATCTGAGCTTATTCAGGGCTCAGGGGGAGGTGGGAACGGCTCAATCCCACAAATGAGCCAGTTAATGATTCCCAGCCCCTCGCTGGCACGTTTCAGGCTTTGGAAGGGGGTCTGGCCAGCAGCTGTGCCAGCAATTGTAGCTCCAAAAGAGCATTTTCTTTCTGTGTCAGCTTTCATCTGTGGCCCCTCTGCATTCCCCTGGTGCCTGCAGATGCCAGAGTTTCCAGGGCTCCTGCTGCTCCAAGCCCCTGGGACTCTTCCCTCCCATCCAGCCTTGGAGCTGTGTGATGGGGAGGGGGTGAAGAAGGCACTGCTGGCCCCGTGTTTCCTTCCTCTTCCTGTCCCATCCTTCCCTGAGCGTGGGAGAGGCTTTTTCCCAGGATAAAAACAGCTCAGCAGCATTTGGGAAAGGCAGGAAAAGCTGAGAGCTGCATCTCTGAGTGCAGCAGTGCAGGGGAGCAGTTTGGGATGCAGTGGGGGATAACAACACTTACAGCTGAGCAGCCACAGCCACGTTCAGCTGCAGCAGCCCCCTCGCATAATAAGGTTTATATATTCTATATATATGAATTTAATCTATATTAAATATTGTAAACTCAATATTTTTACAATATGTAAATAATATATTTTTCAATATATAAATATTTTAAATATATTATATTATATTATATTATATTATATTATATTATATTATATTATATTATATTATATTATATTATATTATATTTATTATATTATATTATATTTATTATATTATATTACATTATATTATATTTTTACAATATATAAATATTGTAAATATTTTTAAACTGTATTATAATAAGCCTGGACACTAGTTTCTGATTTTCTGGTTGAGCAATGCCAGCAGGAGCATCACTGATGGAGTCACCATCTCTGGAAGTGTTCAAAAAGTGTGGATGTGGTTTAGAGGTGAACAGAGTGGTGCTGTGAATTTGATGATATTAAAGTTGTCTTCTCCAACCTTAACGATTCTGTGATCCCCTGAAATGTGTGACACCTCCCTAAATTCCTTCTCACCTTCTCCTGGTGCCTCTTCCTGTTGCAAGCAGCAGTGGATGCACAGAGAAGGACAAGTCCAGATTTCTGAAATCAAACACAAAGCATTTTTAGGAATCCTGGAGTGCACAAAAGCTGGAGGGGAGTGGATGGAGCACAAAGCTGAGGATCCCGGTCACAACATCCCTCCACACCCCTTGAGTGGTTTGGATGAGCTCATTCTGAAGTTGCCACAGGGCCACCACCCTGCCACCCTCAGAGACCCTTCAGAGCTCCCCAGACCCACCCCAAGCACTGTAAGACCCCCAAAAGCCCCAGTAGGTGCCAGTCACTCAAACCTGCCCCAGAACTTCGAGGGGTGGATTTGGGCAGGTTTGTCCCTGCCAGCCCAAATCCCAGCGCTGGGGCTGCTCCTTCCCAGGACACCCCAAAGCTTCAGGGGCTGTGAACTGGCACCCCAAAGCTTCAGGGGGCTCAAGGCTGTGAACGGGCACCCTCAGCCCTCCCGGCCTCCCCTCAGTAGCCCCAGAAGCTCTCCAGTACCGGCCCTCACGGCCCCTGAGGCTCTCCGGTACCGGCCCTCATGGCACCAGAGCCGGTTCCCGTACCGGCCCTCACGGCCCCAGAGCCGGTTGCCGTACCGGCCCTCATGACCCCGGAGGTGGCTCCGGTACCGGCCCTCAGCGGCCCCAGAGCCGGTTCCCGTACCGGCCCTCATGACCCCGGAGGTGGCTCCGGTACCGGCCCTCAGCGGCCCCAGAGCCGGTTCCCGTACCGGCCCTCAGTGGCCCCAGAGCTGGTTCCCGTACCGGCCCCTCACGGCCCCAGAGCCGGTTCCGGTACCGGCCCTCACGGCCCCAGAGCCGGTTCCGGTACCGGCCCTCAGTGGCCCCAGAGCTGGTTCCCGTACCGGCCCCTCACGGCCCCAGAGCCGGTTCCCGTACCGGCCCTCAGTGGCCCCAGAGCTGGTTCCCGTACCGGCCCCTCACGGCCCCAGAGCCGGTTCCCGTACCGGCCCTCAGTGGCCCCAGAGGCTCTCCGGTACCGGCCCTCAGTGGCCCCAGAGCCGGTTCCCGTACCGGCCCCTCACGGCCCCGTGCCCGCGCTGCGGATCCGGGGTGCCGGCAGGTGGCAGCCTGGGCAGGCGGCACGGGCAGCCTCTCGCAGATGTTTAATGGGATTTCAGAGCTCCGGGATCCATCGGGAGCTGTTGTCACGGAAACGCCGATCTGCGAGAGCCCGGGCGCTCGGCCTTAACCCCCTCGCTGCCGGGGAGGATGCGCCGGAGGGGAGCGCTCCGTGCCCGAGGCTCCCAAGCCCCGCCTGGCTCTGTAGGGTCAGCTGTTTCCTTTAGGATTGGGGTTCCAATTGCCTTTTAAACCTGCCTCGGTGCTGTTGCATCCCCGGTGCCCCAGGAGGGATGTCCCGTCTCCTGCCTGCGTGTCCTGCTCCTCACCTCTTCAAGTTTGGGAGGTTCCCACACAAAAAGCTGGACCAGTAGGTGAGGTTGGGTGCCCATCTCCCGTCTTGGGGGGGAAATATCCTACTAATGCCTGCTCCCAGCACATCCCACCCCTCTCGGGGTCTGGGGCTGGACGGGAGAGGGCACCCGAGCTGCGCTGCCACTGGGGTGGTGGCCTTGCATGTGTCACCCCCGCACGTGGCTCCCCCCGGGGGGACAGCCCAGCCCGGCGGTGGGGAGGACGAGCAGCTGCGGCCGGGGCTAATCTGCTTAGGCTGAGCAGCAGCACGGGAGTGAAAGGGAGATTAGAGGGCAGGGGGGCTCGGGCAGCCCGGGATACTCATTGGAGAGGCACGGGAGACAACTGGGGCAGGCACAGAGGGAGAAGAACCCGAGGGAGATGAGAGGAGCAGCCAGAGAGACCTCAGAGGGCAGCAAAGAACAGCTGGGGGCTCAGGGGAAGGGAAAGGCTTTAGGAACATGCCCAAAAATCCTTGTGGAGCATCCCCCACCTCCTTCTCCCAAGGAGGAAGGTGTTGCCAGGCAGTCTGGGCCCCAATCCATTCCCTCCATTCCAGAGGGGGGAGCTGATTGCATTTCCATCCCCCATCACACTCAGGGGCATGAAAACATTCCCTAAAGCATATTCAGAATAGAAACCCACTGGACTTTACCCTCTCCCTAAAGGACATGGGATATTTGCGGTCCTTTCCTAGGGTAGGAACCAGATGCCATTTTCTGGAGCAGAGCAGGCTCTGTGAGGGATTCCAGGGGCTGGAATTCCCTGTTCCTGCCAGGCTGCTCTCCCAGGTCTAGTGTTCTCCTTGCCCATAGCTATTGGGGCACAGCGATGGATGTTCCATGGGGAGTTCTGCCATCTGGAAGAGGTTTTACAGTGATTTCTGTGGGCCAGAGAGAAGTTTCATAAGAGGATCCACGTTTACCCATGAAAGAATTTCCTACCGAGGTCACTGACACAGAAACCAAGAAAAACAGAAGGATAAATAAGAGAAACCTGCAACTGCCTGTTCCAATGAGCACTTTGTCTCCTAACCAATGAGTAAAGTGTAAACTGATGAGGTTTGTAAGAATGTATAAAAAGCATGCATGCCAGAATAAAAAGAGGGTTTGAAGCCTTCTGAAAATGGAGACTGTTGCTTTGCATTGTCCCCATCTCTACAAGGACACTGCTGGGGCAGGGGAGCGTGGCAGGGCAGGAGGTGCTCACTGAGCTGTGTCTCTGCTGTGCTCCTTCCACAGGGAGCTCCAGGGCTGGCAGGGTTGGAAAAAAGCAGTACCTGCTCTTCTTTGTAGTGTTTGTTCCATCCTCTCAGCTGTCAAGGAAACCATGGCATGGGCCACATACCCAGCTGGGGTTGCTGTGGTTGCTGACGTGTTCTGGCCTTTTAATCCAGATCCAAAATAGCTTCTCCACCCCTCCATTTGTGCTGGCTGACAGAGCACCTTCCTCAGTGCCATTGTCTGTTCTCCTGCCCGGGAGTGAGGCCCAGAATGCCAAAGTATTTCTTAGAATCATAAAATCACTGAATAGTTTGGATTGAAAGGGACATTTAAAGGTCATCTGGTTTCAGCCCCAACCACCTTCCGCCAGGGTAGAAGAGTGGGGAGGAAGATCCCTCAACCAGGCATTTGCAAAAAGAAAACCAGAGCAGAGAGGTAGAAGTGGGGATGCTACAACTTTTCTATTTCTCACACAGGAGGAGGAGAAAGGTCAGGAGAAGCGTGAAAGAAATCTCCAAAGTTTCCACAGCCTAGGCTGGCAGTGGGATTTTTGCTCATCTTTTACACACAGAAAAGAGCAGGGCTTTAAAGTAACATTGAGGGGCTGGGGCATGTCCAGAGAAGGGAACAGAGCTGGGAAGGGGCTGGAGCACCAGGAGAGGCTGAGGGAGCTGGGAAGGGGCTCAGCCTGGAGAAAAGGAGGCTCAGGGGGTACCTTGTGGCTCTGCACAGCTCCTGCCAGGAGGGGACAGCCGGGGGGGTCGGGCTGTGCTCCAGGGAACAGGGACAGGAGGAGAGGGAACGGCCTCAGGCTGGGCCAGGGCAGGCTCAGGGTGGATTTTGGGAAAATTTCTTCACTGAAAGGGTTGTCAAGCCCTGGAACAGACTGCCCAGGGCAGTGGTGGAGTCACCATCCCTGGAAGTGTCCAAAGGCCACATGGATGTGGCACTGGGGACACAGCTCAGTGGTGACCACAGCAGTGGTTGGACTCGATGACCTCAGAGGCTTTTCCAACCTAAACAATTCTGGGATTGTAATGGACTCTTCTGCCTTTTGGCCTCAGTGGGTCCAGGGTTAATCTGTTCTTAGCCCAGCCTTGCTGAGCCAGCAGCCAGCAGCAGCTTGGCCCCTGCCATGCCCCGGTGCTGTGACACTCGGGGTGTCCCTGTACCCCCTCCCTGATGGCATCAGCTGTAGGCAGAGCACCGTGTGTGTGCTCAAATGCCACCTCAGCTGGTGGTGACAGTGTTCCCTGTGTCCCACTGACACCTCCCTGAGCTCTTTCACCCCTGCAGCTCTTTCCCAGAGGATCACTGTGTGCTCAGACCACAGGAATCTCTTCCACTGCAATCAAAACCCTGAGGGGACACTGATCACTGTCACAGCCATTGCAGATCCTGCTTCCCTTGGGGGGGAGGATTTCCCCTTCCACAGCTGCAACAACAAGGGGCCCTGCCCACTGTCTGGAGGGTGCAGGGGACACAAGGGCTCCACTCAGGGGGGTAGGAGCCAGGGCAGGGAGTCCCAGGCCCATGAGCCTGAACTCTGCCTGTCCCCATGGGATTTTCTTCTCCTGACCCTTGGGTTTTCCCTTTTCTGCTCTTTTCAGAAGGTGATTTCAGGGCAGGGTGGCATCTGTGTGGTCCTGTCGTGGCTGGTGAGCTGCTAAACCCCAGCAGCTGCTCAGTGACCAAACACCTGCCAAGGGGAAGTGATGAATGAATTCCTTATTTCGCTTTGTTTGCAGGCTCAGCTCCTGCCTTATCTATTAAATCACCTTTATCTCAACCCTCACCCTTCCAGCTCTGCCCCCATCCCGCTGTGGGGACTGAGGGAGAGCTGTGTGGGGCAGAGCTGCCAGGCCTGTGCTGGGTCTGGCATCGCTCTGGGTGGGATCCCTGCTGGAGCTGGTGCTTCCCTGAGCCCTCCTCCCCATGAGCCCCCTGTCTGATGCTCTGTGCAGCTCTCCCAGTGAGGTTCTCCTTCAGCTGTCAGGACATTTCTCCATGCCCTGTCACGGTGCCGAGGGAGGCAGGAGGAGCTCAGCGTGGGAGCTGTGGCAGCTCTGATCCCCATTCCCACCCTGCCCAGGCAGCTGAGCCCATTCAGCCTCCTGCAGCTCCATCCCCAGACTGGGGAGGAAGGGGAAAAGCTGTGGGGCTGCTGCTTGAAGGAGCTGTTGTGGGGGAGTGAGGTCAGGGAGAGGGAGAAGCTGCAGCACCTTTGAGGGAGGCGTGAGGACCAGGGCAGGGTGTGGCAATGTACCTGAACAGCTCAGGCTGCAGTGAGCACCAGCCATGCCCCTTGTAACTGCTCTTATCAGAGTCTTCTCAGGCCCCTCTGGAATCCATCAAGGTTACTAAGACATAAATTGTGCTAAAATAAGAAAAAGCTGAGAAACTGAATTCCAAGACCACAAGAACTGGATAATGGGGAGCAGTGAAGCACCTGGACTGTGACCAGTAAGAGCCTGAAACGAGAAATGTGGGACTGCAGGCAGCTCTCAAAAATGTGTTTATTGTATACAAGTGCTGTTTATTGTACAGAAGATGTTACAGCAGCCTCAGGTCGTGGGTGACAGCCAGGCCTACAGCTGTCAGCTCCAGCTATGAGCAAGCCTGAAGCCCCTTTAGTTCTGGTTACAAAGGTTGTTGTTTTTTTTTTTTTTTTTGCTAAGCATCTTAATACATAACAACCAATCAACACCTTACTGTTACCTACAGCCTATCACAACTACCATCATTACTACATTATGGTTCATTACTATCCAATCACATGAGTTAGTATGTTTCAGTTTAAGATTAAAGTTGTTTTTCAGTTTTCTTGCAGTGGAAAATTCTTAGGCCTTTTTTTCACTTGCCACATGGCCTGTCTGTTTGCCTGTGGTATCTTTCTGCTTTTCCTAAGATCTATTTCTGCTTGGTAAGAACATCTTTTCGTCTGTGGTTAACATATCCTTTGCTCTAACTCATAAAACTCCTTCCAACTCAACCTTTACTTTCTTAGTTGTCCAGTAAGACTGGCTCAGCAATTGTCAATTTACACATCTGTTGTTCTTCTATATCAAAACTTGCTTCCACCTTTATTCTGCTCTCAGGTTCTGCATTCAGAGAGCTTTCTGCCAAGCACACATAGCTGTGAAACTTTCTTGTCAAACTTTCATCCTTCCCAACAGTGACCAATCCTATATTCTGAGGTGCATGCAGAACAGGGAGACAAGACAAAGGCACCAGTAAGAAATGTGTGATCAGCATGTGCAGAGAGTTAGAATGTATAGATAAGTGCATAATATAAACAATAAACAGCTTCTGATCAATCCTACTGGTCAGTGGTCCAGGAGTCCTGAATCTCCCACAGCAGGGCCATCACAAGAAGGCTCAGTGGGCTGGGCTGGCTCAGTGCTTGTGCTGCCCCCAGAGCTGCACCTGCAAAGTTCAGAGCTGCTCTGTGGTTTCAGTGATTCAACCAGTGTCCTTCTCTGTCACCTCGATGTCACAGCTCTGCCATCTGCTCCCAGCACACCGGGAAGTGAAGGCAGAAAATCAATCCCAAATCCATCACTGCCAGCCCAGGGGGAGCAGGGGCTGAGCCAGGCTGGATGTGGGGGCACTCTGATTTCTCAGACCACGCACTGGTGCAGAGATCAGACACGTTAGCCCTTTTCCCAGTGCCCAGCCCCTTCCCTGCTGTGGGTGGTGATGTTCCTCTCTAACCCCAGATGGAGCCAGGGGAGCAGGGCAGGTTGCAGCTTTGCCAGTGACAAAACCACACTGGCACAAAAATCTGTGTGTTGTAGGTAGAGGCAGAAATTTCTGGGTCTTCCTGAAATGTTTTGTCAGTCCTGTCCAAAGCCACTGCAGCCTCAGAGCAGATCTGCTGGGGATAAAAACCAGCATCTTTGGGCAGGGGTTCCAGCCCAGCAATCCTTTGGCCAAGCCATAAACACTCATTGCCCAAAATGCTATTAACGCTCAGTAACTCTGGGGTTTTCCTGTCCTGCTGCTGATGGCAGGCTGATAAAGCCCACCTGAATTTCCAAAGGGGTCTCTTGAAGCTGAGTTCCTGTGGGAGGAGAGGGGAGGTTCCTACATGGCTTCAGCCAGGTATTGAACTGGCTAAAAGGCAGGAAACAAATCACAGCAGGCAGGCTGGCAGTAGCAGGAATATTTCTGACAATGTTCCAGTAGGGAACAAACAGAAGGCTGTGAAGGGATGCAGAGGGACCTCACCTGGATGTTTGGTGGCTCAGAGGGCCACAACAATGCTGTGGGGGCTGGGAGTGCTGGGGAAGGGAAGGGTCCAGGGAGATTTTAGAGACCCTGACAGTGCCTGAAGGGGCTCCAGGGGAGCTGGACTGGGACTGGGGACAAGGGATGGAGAGACAGGACACAGGGAATGGCTTCCACTGCCAGAGGGCAGGGATGGATGGAAAGGAATTGTTCCCTGGCAGGGTGGGCAGGCCCTGGCACAGGGTGCCCAGGGCAGCTTGGGCTGCCCCTGGATCCCTGGCAGTGCCCAAGGCCAGGCTGGACAGGGCTTGGAGCAGCCTGGGATGGTGGGAGGTGTCCCTGCCATGGCAGGGGTGCAATGGGATGGGCCTTAAGGCCCCTTCCAGCCCAAACTATTCCAGGACTCTGTGTGACTTTTCATAAAAACAGAGATTGTTAAGGTCCCTTTCAACATTCTGTGATTTTATGATCTCAGAAGGATTTTCCTGCCCTGGCTGCTATTCCCATCTACCTACATGAACAGAGGGATGCTCCAAGCCAACAATTTCCAGTTGGAGCAAAACATGGATGTGTGAGGTGTCCATATCATGTCTGCAGTAGTTAAAACCTCAAAGCCCCCTCTGAGATCAAGAAATCCCTGGGAAAGGAAGGAGAGGAATGAAAAGCAACCACACCAGTGGCTTTTTTCCCCCCCTCCTTTGTTTTAATTTAGCTGTGCTGCCTGCAGCTCTGGCTCTGCTGCCTGAGGAGGGACCTCATGAGCCAGATCAGGCGCAGAGGGAGGCAGCAAATGGAGTGGGATAGCCCTGGAGCTGCTTAATTCAGGAAAGGGGCATGGAGGAGGCATATGAAATGATAAACCGGAGGTGTTTGTGTCCCCATTGTAAGGAAGAGCTGAATGAAGCTGGGAGGGGCAGCTTTAAATGCCAAGCTGTCACTTCCCAGCCCTCCCCTGCACAGGATGTCGCAGATCCTTACGGTTTGTCCGGGTTAAAAAAAGCAATGGGATATATTTATGGAATAAAAAGGTGGGAGGATGTGAGAAATTTCACTGTTTGAGAAAGATGAGAGCGTCGGTGGGGGCGTGAGGGAGCTGCAGGGAGCTGCAGGGAGCGGAGGGAAGGGAGGAGGGAAGGAGGGAACGAGGGAAGGAGCAGTCTGCCGGGTTCATGCTGTGGTGGGAAGGGGGTTAGCCGGGGGGAGAGACGGGCTGTGGGAAGAGGATGGCTCTGCCCGGAGGAGCAAGAAGCTGTCGCTGAAATGTCGGGCTCAGGAGAGGGACTGGGAGCGTGGGAGAGCAAGGGCCGGGGGGAGCAGGGGCTGCCGGCTCAGAGCGGCGTTTGCAGGGCAGGAGGACAAGCGGTGCATTGAGAGCAGGCTCCGGCTTCCTTTCAGCCCCGTCCAGCTCTGCCCAGCCCAGCTGGCAGCTGGGGGGACACCCGCACCCCCCTTCCTGCAGCCCCAGGGGCTCAGGCACAAAGCCTGGCAGCTCTGAATGCTCCCTGTGTTGTCTGCGCTCACCGAATGCTCCAGCCCGGCTGCTGCCGGAGCCCAGGGGCTGTGACCCAGCAGCAGCACCCACACAGAGCCCAGATAACACCCACGGCTAGGGGGGACAGCTGGGAAGGGGGAGGGATGGGAGATGTCCAGGTTTGAGGGCTGGGGGTCCCCTCCCAGGCAGGCTCCGTGTGTGACAGCCCCGCTCTGCACAGCTCAGTCCTGCCTGAGCCCCGCCATGCACACCCCACGGGTTCGTGTTTTAGGGCTGAGCACAGACCCAGAGGTGGCATCTCCTGCCCACTGTGCCACAGTTCCATCTTCCTCTGTTTGCAGAGGAGGAAATGCACCAAGGAGGAACGAGAGGAATTGTCAGGGATGCTCCAGTGCTGCCTTGTGCAGCCTGGCCTAGAACAGAGACCAGACAGAGCTAAAGAATAAAGCAGGGATTTATTAGCAGGCCCCAATGGATCCACCTTGGGCAGCACAAGAGCCCAGCCAGGGCTGCACCCAAGATGAACCAAAATGGGCACAAAATGCACGAGCACTCACAAGGCCTCTCACTTTGATCAGTTCTGCTCCATTTGCATCTTGGAGTTCATTGTCCAATTCCAGCTCCAGCCCAGGCAGTCCCATCTTTCTTTTTTTTTCTCTCTTCAATCCACATTTTTTGTGCTCTTGGGCCTGAGATTTGGATCATTTGTCCTTGGTGCCCAGCTGGAGCAGGAATTGTTTTGTCTCCCTGCTCTGTGCACAGAGCTCACCATCCCATAATGTGAAGCCCAGACCCACACACTAAAGCAGCACAGAACCTGAAAAATATAAAAGCTAAACCTGAGGCATCCCCAGGGCGTGGAGATGGTGAGAGAGGGGTGCTCAGTTTGTGATTATTTAGCAGTCTCCAAAAGGATTTTAAATCCTTCAGCTTCCTCCTGCCCAGTCTCACGTGCCTGCCTTTGGAAGAGGAGATCCCTCAGGAGCTGGGGGGGACAGCACGGGAAGATTTTCAGCCCTGGAAGAGTTAAATCCTCCCGCCTGCAGCGCCTGGGCAGTAACAGCCGCTGCTATCCTTGAGCAGGTCCCCTCCCTTCTGCCTCCTCCTCCCGATGGTAAAAATTCCTCTCCCGGGGCACCGCGGGCAGGAGCGGCGGTGCCGGTGCCGGTGCCAGCCCCGCGGCCGGGCCGGTGCCACTCTCACCCCGTGCCCTCGGCCACCCGGCTGGCACCGGCAGCTGCTCTAATTCGGGGTTCCTGCCGCGGGTGTGGCGTCATGAGCTGGATGAGCTCAGGCTTTGAGCTGCAAAGGCTTCTTAAGGGGAGAAACCCCTGTCTGGCTCCGGTTATTGGGGCACCGGGGCTGGGCTTAGCGGGATAAGGCCGGGCAGCGGAGCGGGGGCGCCGGGGCCTCTGATCCTCTGCTGGCACAGCCCGGGAGAGCCTGGGACAAAAATCTCCATCACAGCGCCCGCCTGAACCGGGGAGGCACGGGGGATGGGCAGGGGATGTACAGGGAATGCACAGGATGAACAGGGGATGCACGGGGGGCACAGAAAATGCATGGGATGCATGGGGGATGCACAAGGAATGCGTGGGAGGCACAGGGAATTAATAGGGTGCACAGGGAACACAGGATGCACAGGGAATGCACGGGAGGCACAGAAAATGCATGGGATGCACAGGGGATGCACGAGAGGCACAGGGAATTAACAGGGTGCACAGGGAATGCATGGGATGCACAGGAGATGCAGGGGATGCACGGGAGGCCCGGCCTGCTGCGGAGGTTGTGTCTGGAGCTCTGCAATCCCATTTGGGTCACAGTGCTGCCCATCAAGAGCTCTGGGGTTCTCTGGCATTGGGGTGTGTCCTGGTTTCGGGCGAATTTGGGAGAGAACCTCCAAAGGGGTTCCTCTGGAAAGCAGATTCAAGCAGCCTCCCCCAAACCGGTTCAGGAAAATACTTCCTTGGAGAAAAGTGGAAAAAAACCCTGTTTGTTTAACAGGCAAAGCATTCACCAGCAGAAAAAAAATGAACAAAATAAACAATAAAACCTCTTGCCACTCCAAAAGAGATGACAAATTCAGAAAGTTTATTTTTGTGGGTTGCAGCTTGGCTCACTCAGTCTCTTACCAGTCTCTTACCAGTCTCTTATCAGTCCCTCTGGGCCAGGCCCGGCCTGGTGGGCCACAGGTGGAGCTGCCGGTGCTCTTCTGGATGTTTATCAGTTTCTCTGGGTCTGGATTGAAGGCACTTGAGACAGCAGTTCATGTTCAGACTCAAGTGTTTATTATTTTTATCAGTAAAACTGTCTCACTGCTGTGAGTTCTGCAGCCCTTCATCAGAAGGCACAAAATGGCCAACAACCTCTTGTTCCAAGGTCTTTCAAGACTAAACTGTCCAATTAAGAACTGACACCTGGATTATTTCCCCTTTTAACCCAATAACTGATCCCACAGAGCCCACAATGGGGACTTTTCTGCCCAATTACAAAAGGCACCCAAACGCATGGACAAGGAGGAAGAAGAAGGTGAAGAAGAAGCCCAGGATGACACCCTGTGCCCTCCATCTTGCTTCCATCCACAACATACTAAAAATCCCAAAACCTCAATGTCTCACCCAGTGACACACCTACACTGCTCTCTATAATCTATTGCACACTTTTTTGGATTCCAGTCTATCTTAAAGTCTGGGAAACTTTCTCCATGAATGAGGGGCAAGGTCAGTGCTGCCCTGGGGGTCAGGGCACCCCAGAGCAGACAGAGATATATTCCTGTGCTCTGGGTTTGCACAGGTGTTCAGTCCAGAGCAGGTTTAAACAGTTTCAAGAAAAATAAAAACCACAGTCCAGGGAAATCCTCTGCCCCAGCTAAAATTAACTAAAAGCAAAGGAGAGCTCTGTCCTGCTGTCTGTCCATCCACAGACAGCACAGACCAGGAGCAGGAATGTGGAGGAGGGAGTGCAGTGTCTGATAGCAAACTGAGCTTCTTCTCTCCCTGCTTTGCTCTCAGACCAGCCTTAAAGGTGCAAAACATATTTCTGGGCTAAACAGACCAATGGGGATAGGAGCATCATAAATTCAGCCCAGGACAGGTGAGACAGGGGATACCTGAGCCCTGAACGTGGGGCACCTGGGGCACTGACCCCAGGGACAATGTCTGGACTCCCCCGTGTCCCCAGGACGGGTGGCCCCTGGGGAAGGTCTGTGCCAGAGCTGGCCTGGCTGAGCTCTCCCCATTTTTAACATCACCTTGTTTTCAGAGCCAGCAAAGCCAGTGAGGTGACAAGAAATGGAGCATCCCTGAGCCCAGCAGCTGCCCCAGCTGGACACTGATCCTGGAAAAAGGCAGAAAGCTGTTGGACCCAAACGAGCCTTCAGTAAGTAAAATAAAGTTTCATTCTGGTGTAGCTAAGGCTGACAGACCAAGAAAACCTTATAATATACTGTAATTAGGAAATAGTTAACTTCTGATTATAATGGCATAAATTATGACATCTATATTATTTTAACCCTTCACATGAGACTAAAAGCAGAATAACAGTTTCAAAAATGCCTCTAAGTTGCTCCATCTCTAAGTCAAAAAAGATCTTAATCCAGCAGTCCCTCTGCCTTCCCAGCACCTGGGCTGTGAGAGGGCTCCTTGTGGGGCCAAGAGCTGTGCCACCCTCCTGTCAGGGTGCCAGTGCTGGCCAGGGCAGCCAGGAGCTGCCAAATGCCCTGGAAAGCTTCAAAATGAGAGAGGAATTGGGGCATGTGAGCTGAATCCAGGCCAGCCTGGAGCCCTGCCTGGGAGTTTGCATTTCCCTGCACCAGCTCCCTTTTCTCCATGGCTTTGCAGCTAGCTGTGGGATCTGAGAGCACGGTGTTATCATGACAGCTTTTCTGTACAAAAAATGGAGAAATAAACATGATTTTTGGTACAAAAATGTGATTTTTGTCTAACTTTGCTGGTGCAGAGCTGAAGCCAGAGCCCTGTGGCACTGAGCTGCAGGGAGCTCATCCAAGCTGGAGGGGGCAGCTGAGGAGCTGGAGCAGCATCGCAGCTGCGGTGAGGGCAGTGCCACCACATCCCCAGAGAAGGCTGGAAATCCTCTTCCCTGCCCCACACCTCCACCTTGGCACACCAGGTGTGGTGTCTCAGAGCCCAGACACAGGCTCTGGGGGATGGAGGTGTCCCCCCTGCCCAAATGTCCCCAGGGCTGAAGGCCAGGTGGGTGGGAAGTGGGGAGGACAGGAGCCACCCTCCCTGTGCAGCCACTTGTCACAATGTCCCCCCAGGGACAAAGCAGCAGCAGAGCCCTGGTCACTCCACTGGAGCCTGTTTGTCCTTGAGGGTGTGCACACCTGTGTGACAGCTCTGTGACAGCAGTGTCCCTCCTGGTGACCCCCAGAGGGTCCCCCTGCCCTTGCAGTGACATGAGGAGCCTCAGCCCAGCCACCAGCTGAGTTTAGAGGTCAAAGCAGCCAGAACTGGGCCAGGCTGCAGCTCCCTGCTGCTCTGCTGGGATCAAGGACACCTTCTCCCAGATGGCCACTTTGGCAGGACAAATGCTCATCCACGTGGCCCTGGCTTGGTGGCACAGGGGGTTTGTCCTTGGGACTGAGCCCAGGGCAGCACAGGGACACCCCAGCCCGGGCTGTGTCCTGCCCTGGGGCCCAGGGCTCCCTGCAGCAGCTGCTTTGCTGCCCAAGCCCTGCTGGCACCTCCTGGTGGGTGCTCCAAGGGCTGCCCAGTCCCTCCTTGTGGCCAACCCTGTTGGAGCTCTGGATGCTGAGAATTTTAGACTTTCTGTGCTGAGAGACTCTGTCCCCAAGAGAACACTGCATTTGACCCGAGGCCGTGGAGAAGGGTTCCAAAATTGATTAACAGCACCGGGATTGTGGGAGTGGAGTTTGACTAAAAGTGTGTAATATCACAAGGTAGAAAACCAGCCCAACCCCAACCCCTCCCACCCAGGCAGGGCTCCTTGACCCCCTGCCTGAGGTGGGGAGCAGCCCTGTCCCCCCTCCCCGCCACCAGCGTGGCCACCTGATGGTGGCCAAGAAGAAGAAGTAGAAAGGATGGACACGCCCAGATTCCTCCATCCTGGGACCTCGAGCCTCCATCCTAAAACCCTAAAAAATCTATTTTTCACCCTGTGACAAACTATTATTCTACTTAAACTCTCTTGACTTGTAATTCTTCATATAAGGTTGGTGATTTTTCCATGGATGAAGATCAAAGGCACAGGGGTCTTGGGCTCTGTGCCAAAGTCTCTGAGCCCCCTGGGCAGGGGCTCGAGCCCTCCAGGGCAGTCAGAGGAATTTCCTGGGTGTCCCAGAGTGTCCCTGCCTGTTCCCCAGCCCCCTTTGCCACCTCCCTGCTGCAGAGGTGTGGGGTGGAGCCAGACGACAGCACTGGCTCCACCAGGCTTTCAGGAGCAAGTCCCCACAGGCATGGACACACAGGGACTGCTGGGATGATTTAAAATCCAGGGCAGAGACCTGATTATTGCCCTAGTTTGCATCAAATCTCAGTTTGGGTTTTTTTAGCAGCCTTTTGATGAGCTTGTCAATGACAAGTTGCTAATTGAGGAGTGGGAGGCCCACAGTGTCCTGTGAAAATGGGGGAGAAAAAAAGCCAGGATAAAAAAAAAGCTGTTTAAACCTGGCACTGGGCCTGACTGCTGGAACCAGGAGGATGGAGGGGAGCCAGGTTGGGGTGGCCTCAGAGAGACCACGGGGGTGCTGCTGCTCACTCAGGGGGTGGGGAGACCCCAAATCTCTGCAGGGGCTGGGAGAGCTTCAGCAGGGACACTGCCCATCTACCCAGGCTGCTGCAGCAGGGGGAGGACTCTGGTCTCTCACAACATCAGCCCCCTCCAGCACCCGGTAGAGCTCCAGGCTCCACATCTTTTTATTCCACATCCCCTCAATATATTCATTGACTTATAAATTCCCTACACGTACTGCTGGGCTAACAAACACACTTTAAAGCTAAAACACGAGGTAAAAAAGGAGGGGGGAGAGATGAAAAAATACTGGTTTTAAATATTTTTGAAGTTATTAATGGTAAAAAACACATTTTCTTCTTGCACCCTGTGGATTATCTCTGTGGGGGCAGTGGGGTTGTCTGGGCCCTCCCTGGCACCCAGGAGCCCCTTCCCCATTCCCCTCTGTCCCTGCACAAAGCAGCTTTGTCTCCCTCTTCCTGTCCCTCTGCTCCTCCTGGCCGCTGTCCCTCCCTGGCATCCATCCCATCTCACCCTGCAACACAAGGACCCTCCTCCTCCTCCTCCTCCTCCCTTTATCTGGGGGGGGTCCCAGCCCCCCACTGTCCCTGGCAGCTCTCAGGGTGATGGGGAGGATGGCAGCGTCCCCACCCCCAGCCCTGGCAGCACCCACACGCTGGGCCAGGGGTGCAGGTGGCACTGAGCGAGGGTGGGCACTGCTCCCCAAAGCCCCCTGCAGCTGGGGTGCCTTGGGGGGGCTCTTTTCCTCCTGCAGCCCTTGGCTTAAGTGGCTGCTCTCCCTCCCCTGTGGCAGCTAGGTTGGAGTTCACCAGGAGGGCTCCTGTCAAATCCCAAATCCCAAATCCAGCCCCATGGGGTCCCAGGATGTGTCTCTGCTTCCCAGCCCAAAACTGGCAGTGCCTCCCAAAGCTTGGCCAGCAGGATGTGCTGGGCTCTGTGTCACCCACCTCCCTGTCCCCGCGGGAGGAGCACACCCCAGCACAGCTGGATCTGCTCCCTTTCCTGCTGCCAGAGACCCCAGGAAAGCTTGGGGTGGTTTGGCTCAGCATTGCTGCCCCTTCATGGGGAGAGGGGCCCAAAACCCCCTGCCCAAACTGGGCCTGGCTGCTTTTGTCATGTGCCAAAGGGAGAAGGGGCAGGCAGGCAGCCCTGGGCACGGGCAGCCCCTGCACCTTGCCAGAGGAGCATTTGGGCTTTTCTTGGCCTTTTTTGGGGTGGAGTTTTGCAAAGCTCTGCCTTTGCCCCAGCTCCCTGTGGTTAATGGGGGCTGCAGGAATGCCTGGGGGAATTCACACGGCCTGGTGCTTCCAGGGATGGTCTGTGGAGCCAGCCCTGGGCTCCGGGGGAGCAGAGGGATGTTCCTGCCTGCAGGGGCAGCAGCAGACCCTGGGACCAGGCACAAGGGCTGGCTCTGCCACCAGCAGCTCGGTGACAGTGACCCTGGCAAGTGCCACGCACAGCCCTGCAGGGGCCACAGCGAGTTCCAGCAGGGAGTGGGGAGGCTCGGGAGAGGGGACACACCCAGGGGCATCCCCTTGGAGCTGAGCCCTGCCATCCGCTCTGTGTCCCAACAGCAGTGCCCAGAATCCTTGTCTGGTCTGCCCTCATCCCTCCTGGCACTGCCTCCCTGCCCTCCCCTCTGCCAGCCCCATGACCTCAGGCTCTGGCTGCTTCCCTGGGACTGATCTCCTCGGGCAGCCGGCCACCAGCACGGCTGGGACAAGGGCTCTGTCCCACAGGGAGGACAGACAGACAGAGTGTTCTCCCAGCAGCCCATGGAGAGGCCACCAGGTCACACAGGCTGCAAAAGGGCAAAATCCCACCGCATGCAATTTTCTCCGGAGAGGGGCTGAGGGCTGCTCCGGCCCCTCCACGTGATGGACGAGCCTTTGGCAGCCCCGAGTCCCAGAGGGGGCGGCCAAGGGCCAGCAGGGCCCTCCCCCCGCCCTCTCCTTCCCCGCGGTCACAAGGCTTCAGTCAGCAAAAGGAAAATTTCATTCCATTTACGCACGCTTTATTATTGTTATAAATAATAATAAATCCCAGCGGCAGGAAGTGGATTTAGGGAGCAGGAAGGGATGTGGAGGATGGTGAAACACCTCTCGCTTCCCCCCCGGGGGGGATGTGAGGTGTGAGAGGAGCCAGCTGTGTCAGGGGAAATAAAAGCCCAGGGGATGCTGTGGGGGGCTGGGGGGACTTTCCCACCACATCCCCTGCTATGGATATCCCCTCTCCTCACCTGGCCTTTTGCACCCACTGCCCCCGTAGATCCCTTCTGGATATTTTTATCCCAAATACTCGGATTTCCAAGTGCTTTTGGATGGCATTGCCTGCCCTCCCTTCCGAGGTGTTTATGGGAGGAGAAGCCCCTGCTGCCACCAGCTCCAGGGGTGTCTTCTGCTCTGAGCAGGCTCCAGCTCCCCGTGTCTGTGTCACACCCAGGGTGATCTCCCCAGTGCCTTTGGGGACCCCAAAGGAAGGGGTGAGAGAAAGCTGCATGAAAACTCAGCTTTTTTGGTGATTTCCACCCCCCTGCTTTACTGGGTGAAGTCATGACTGGAGGAGCTGCTGATGGGACTCAGGCCATGACCACAACCTGATGGAGATTCCAGCTCCCCACCCAGCCCTCCCTGGGGCCCAGTGACAGGTCAGCTCAACTCAGATCCAATGGAAAGCTGGCTTGGCTCAATTATTTCCTTTTTTTTAAATTTTTTATTTTCTGTTGTGTTTCAGTTTCAAGGTCAGTCGGAAAAAAAAAACCACAAAACAAAAAAAAAAAAAAAAAACAAAACTGCTGCAAACAAGGGCTCCACCAGTTGGTGACATGGGACCAGCACTACCTGTGGCATCTGGATGCTCCAGCTCTGTCAGGAGCAGGGAGAGAGTGGGAAACAATCCCCAGAGGGTGACAAAGGGGTCTCCACCACTGTGTGACCTGTTCCTGTACCACGGAGAGCTTCCAGCCCTGCTGCCTGCGGGGTGTGGAGGTTCCCTGGCCCCACACCAGGGCTGTACCTGGGACAATGGCAGGGAGGGGAGGGAGAGTGCTGAGCTAATCCCAGTGGTGGGGAAAGGAGATGGAGGAGAGGGAGAAGCAGCAGCAGGAGGGCAGGAAGGAAGGTGAAGGTGAGGTGCCTCCACCACGGTGGAGGAAGATCTGAGCCCCTCCTGGCTGTTGAAGGATGCTCAGAGCAGCCCAGCATGGAAACCCTGACCCAGGCACAGGACCCAGCTGGAACTGGCTGGGCACCTCAGAGTGTGCTGGTGAACCCCCCTGGTCTGAGGGGACACAGCCACTGCCCCCCACAGCCAGCAGTGGGCACAGAGGCTGGGACCCCCTGCCCTACCCCAGCAGAGCCCCTCGGTCCCCAGCATGGCTGCAGTGAAACACCTCCAGCATCCAGGAGCTCCTTCCCCAGGCCAAGTCGCCGTTCCCGGGAGCAATGCCACCATCCCCGCCATGCCCGAGCAATGCCACCACCCCCGCCATGTCCCGAGCGCCTCCGGGGGCTCTGTCCTGCCTCTCTCTTTGTGTCCCTTTTGTCAGGGCTGTGACTCCGGCTCTGTTCCTGTTGCCTCCCCCGTGTCACCTCCCGAGCTCGGGAATTCCCCCAGCTCGCCACACTGCGCTGAGCACGTTCCCGCTCCCGCCTGTCCTCGGTAATTAGCGCGGCTGACCGAGTTTCCTTCATCAGTGCTAATTGGCCAGGTCTGTGTTCGCGGCTTCCCCTCCCTGGCTCTCGCCGTGCCCTGCGGTAATTTCAGCGAGAGAAGTGAAATGGAGCTCGAGGTGCCCCCTCTCAGCGCGCACATCCTGACACCGACACCCGCAGCTGGGACACGGGGACACCGCGGGGCTCAGGGCACCGGGGAGGCTCCTCGAGCCAAACCCAGCCCTGGAGCTCTGCAAATCTTTGCTCCCTGCCAGTGGTGGCTGTCACCCGCCCGGGGACGCACTCGTTTGACCATCCCTGGTTCCTTCACCGCCAGCCCTCGGCACTCAGCTCCAGCACCCGGTGGCATCACCAGCCAAGCGGGCAGTGATGCCCGGTGCCCTGGGATGAAGCCACCCAGCTAGGACAGGTGCTGGGGACAGCCCGTGGGTGGCACCTGGAAGTGCTCAGCCCTGCTCCCCATTAGCTGCGGGTCATGGGATTGATCCTGGAGCTGTCCCTGGTGCAGCTCAGGTGACCCAGCACGGGAGGGACAGCAGCTCGGGCTGGGGGCACAGGACACGGTGTCACAGGGGCCCCAGAGCAGCAAATCCCTGCCCTGGCACTGCCCTGACCCCCGTGGCCTCCCCTGTGGTCTGGGACCGCCTGTCCCAAAGGAGGACACCCCTCACATGGGTGGGGGTGTGTGTGTGACCAGAGCTGTCCCCGTGGGCACAGGGGAGGCAGGAGAGCTGGGTCTGTGGGGTGCAAGGGGATTTGGGGAGAGGGATGTCCCTCTGCGAGGTGCATGGGGATTCTCAGGGGTCTGTGCAGCTGGAGGGGGGGTTGGTGTCTCTGTGGGGCACTGGGGGATCTGGGGAGTGTCTGTCAGTCTGCAAGGGGGGCTCAGGGGGGGCTCGCTGTGTGCAAGGGCAGAACTGGGGGGTATGGGGGGCAGAGTGTGGAGGGCACAGAGCTGCAGCTGGACAGAAACACCGGGTGGGGACGGGGGTGGGGACTGTGCCCTGCACACCTGGAGCCTCCTGTGCTCTGCTAACAGGAGGGACCAGCCCCAACCCCCAATCCCGGGCTCTGTCTGTCTGTCTGTCTGTCTCCCGGGACTGCTCTGCCCCCGCCTCCTCCATCCTCCCCCTCACATCTGGCCAGCAGCAGCTTATTTTTTCCTCCAGGGTTGCGACATCCTGAGCCACGGGATGTTTTTCCTGAGCCTGTGTTGGACCCGCAGGGGGAGGGTGGGAGGATTGTCTTGGCCAGGGAGCTCTGGTGACAATATCTGAATGCCCTCCCACCCACTGTCCCCAAGTGCAGAGAGGGGAGATCAGGAAAGCAAATCAGACCAGGGCTGGAGAAAGGAGAGTGGATTCCTGCGGGTGATGGGGAAGGGTGGTAGAATCCCAGCTGGGTCTGGTTCTCCAGATCCTCCAGGACTGGGCAACAGCAGCCAGATCCCTGCAGTGATGGAGAGGGGCAGCTGGAGCCTCTTGGGGCTGCAGCTTCCAAGCCCATCATGTCCTCAGTCATGATCCACAGCCAAGTCACCCTCCTCTCAAAGGCGTGGTGACCACAGGATGGGGGTGCCACCAGAGCAGGCCTGGGGGCACAAGACTTGGGGTGCCCCTAGAGCATCCCCACTGCTGGAGGCAGGCAGGGGCTGAACCACCCCCTGTCAGCAGCACCGGGATGGCCAGACCCCACCTGTGCCTCCTTTTTCCCACCAGAATAAACACCATTCGTTCAGAAGAAACCATTTTATTATTTTTTTTCCCAAAGAAAAAAAGCAATATAAATATTAGAGTATAAAACTTGCGTGTAACACATCGACATTGGTCTATATGGGTATAAGAAGGATATAAGCATATATATAATATATAAGTATAATTCAATATTAGACACATTGAAAGGGCAAACGTGTTTCATTTCACGCACACTCGGAGCACAGACCACATGGAAAGAAGATACAGAGAAAATTGAAAATACTGATGTCCACAAGTTAGTTACTGCAATTAAAAATAACACGCCACTAAATACACGACACTCACTACGCTACCTCAGATTGCAGATTAAAAAGAAAATATAAAGACTACGATTCAGCTACAGCATTTCTAGGGGAGGGGGGGGGCAGGTGGCAGCTGCAGGGGACAGGGTGGGAACAGCTCCCAGCGCAGCCAGTGCCAGAGGTGGCTGGATCTGGATGAAACACAGAGGATGCTCCTGCTGCCCTGGTTTGGGGAGGGGGCAGGGGTGGGGAGAGCCTGGCTGAAAGGGCTGGATCTGCTCGGGTGGGTGAGTTACGTGTTAGTGATTAAAAAAGGAAAAAAACAACACAAACCCCCCTGGGAAACTTGGTGTGGCCCCTTCCAAGCCACCCCACAGCTCCTCTCCTGGCTCTGGCTGCACACAGTCCCCATCTGCCTCTCCCGGGGGCTCAGAGCTGCTTTGCTATGGGAAGCTGGCCTGGTGCTTTGGTGATGGGCACATGGAGAAACCCTAATCCTCATCCTTCCATTCTCCCTGCAGGGTACGAAGCCCAAAGCCAGCGGGAGCATCACCTCCTCCTCCGGGCTGGCCCCGCACGGTCCCGTGTGCCACTCCCCCCATTTTGCAGCGTCACCCCCTGCTCTTGGGTCCCTTGTCTGGATGTGGTCCCCAAACGCCACCAAAACAACCATCACTTACTCAGCCACCAACTCTGCACCAAAGCCATGCACCGGCAGCTCCGCGGGTCCCGCCCCTCGAGCGAGACCCCGGGAACCGCCCAGCCACCCCAAAGAACCTTTGGGGCCCGAACTAGAAGCAATATTGAGTTTCCCCACCCCGCCTGAGCCATCCCACCCCCTCCCACCCCTTCCCCAGGGCAGCCTGGGCGGCTGCCGGCGCGTTCACACCACGTGGGCATGCGAGGACTGTGCGGGTCCGTGGAGCTACGGCGCTAGTGCAGGTGTGAGGAGAGGGACGTGCATGCAGACACCGTGTGCAGACAGTGAGGCGTCGTCCCCGTGTCCCCTGGGCAGGGACCTGGCCAGGCCTGGCCGCGGGGGAGCGAGGCTCTCTTAGCCTTAATTCCATAAGAACATCGACTGTACATATAAATATTTACTGCAAAGAAGGTTTGAGATGTGTCTGCTCTTCGGAGACCCCTAGAACCGCCGGGGCAGCTGCCGCGCACCTCGGCATGCTCCTCATGGAATTCCCTGACTCTCACACAGCTGGAGGGCTTTTTCCTTATCATATTTCAGGCCATTAGTGGTTACACTTAAAAAAAAAAAAATTTAAAAATGCTTAGGATGCAGCTTTGCCATATTCCCTTTGACTCATGCAATATAAACACTTTTTTTTTTTTTTTTCCAGATGACAGGTAAGCAGGAACTGAAGCACTCCCTACCAACTTCCAGATTCCAAAATCCATCGCTATCATTGACTGGGGGTGAATTTTACGAATGGAAAATTTAACAGCAAAGAACTGGAGCGTGGGCTCTAAGCTAAGAACTTCTTTCTCCTTTCCAAAAAATAGCTGAAGGGCTATAAATTAAAAGATCCACATTAAAATTATTTACACTGGGCAAAGCCGAGCACAAGCCTTGTGCCTTTCTTGGACTACCTGGGAGCAAACTGGATCCAAAGACATGGCAAAAGACCTTCCGCCCTTGCATATTCTAATACCCGAGGGATCGTATAAAACATTATTCACAGGGCACTTGTTTGTGTTGGGATAGGTTCCAGATTGGTTTTCATCATGAGACCTGAGAGCAGCGAGCCCCTGCTCTCAGCTCTGATGATGACGAGATACATTCGCAGCATTTCCTACTTTTTGCACCACAAAAAAATTCACATTCGTCCTCCGGCCTGGGCTGTGGTTTTGGGGGAGTGCTGGAGCCGGCTGCCCTGTAGCTCTAAGGTCTCCTTTTACTTCTTCACTACTTTTTCTCCTTCTTCCCGGATTTCTTCTTGTTGCCTCCGGCGGGGGCGGCGTTCTTGGCGTCGCGCTTGCCGGCGGCGTTGGTGAGGGTGGCGTTGCTGCCCGGGATGTACACGTTCTGCCGGTAGTCGGGGACGTGCTGCAGGGTGAACTGCGGGCCGTAGCGGGCGCTCAGCCCCATCGTGCCATTGCCGCCGCCCAGGGTCGAGTTACTGTCAGCAGCTTCTGTGGGGAACGCCGGGCAAGGGGGGGAAGAGAAGGGCAGGATGTTAAAGTCAGCTGGAGACCCCCACCCCAAACCCCAGCAACCCCACAGGGTGTCAAACCCAATCCAACATCACCCTTCAGCTCCCCACGGGACAGCCTGGCACAGAAACTGCCCATCGCAAAGATATTGTGCAGTCACACCATTAGCGATGCATTAAAGGAAATCCGATATTTATTTATTTTTCCGCCGCATTTAAAACCCTGCCCGCGGTATTTTTCTGCAGCCAGGTTTATTCAGGGAGCAGGACACGGGAGAGGAGAAAGAGAACCCCTCCCCTGCAATACCACAAAATGGCTCTAGGAAGCCGAGCACGAAGGAAATCAATGCCAGAGCGTGTCTGATGGTCCAGAGCTGGGAGCAGGGGGAGGGGAGGGCAAATTCATTCCTGTCGCTATGCAAAGCTCCAGCACGGAGCGAGCGGTGGGGAGGGGCACAGGGCCCCCCGGGATGCTGGGGCTCTGCTGCATGCTGGAGACCAGATGGAGACAGGGGGATGCACGGGGGCAGGGGGGGAACGAGCACGGGGAGATGGCAGGGCTGAGTGATGCTGTTGCCATGAGCTGCTGCACGTTCTGCTCCAGTGCAGCTGCCGGTGCGCGGCTCAGGGTGGGATCCTCCTGAAATGGTTTGCTGAAATTCAGCCTTTGTCTGAGAGACTGTGGCTCCCATCTCAGCCTTTGACTGCCTCATGCTCATGGCTGGGGCCAGGCTCTCCTGAAGGGTGGGGACACCCAGCCAGGGCACCCAGAGGGCCCAAGGCAGAGCCCAGGGGTGCTGCTCCCTCCTTCCAGAGGCAGAGAGATTGTGGGAACAAAGAAAAACAACGAGCAGAGGTGGTGGGCTGGTCCCCTCGTGTTTCTCCTCACTCCAGACCAGCTCTGTGCAGCCTCTGTGCTGCCTCTGCTTTCCCCTGAGCAGATGGAGGTGGCTAAGCCAGCCAGAAAGCTGGACAAAAAGCTGGAGCACATCCCACCATCCTCTGAAATATGGCTGTGTACACATTCCCTTTGCAGGGGTCGGAAGGATGAAGCAACTGCAGTTGGAGAAGTTGCAGCTGCTCTGTTGGAGCGGGCAGGGAAGAAAAACAGCGAGGCTGAAAACAGGAGTGACATTGTGCACTGGGGCAGGGCTGTGGGGTGCACACAGGGAAATAAATGCCTTTCACTTCCTGCTCTGGAAGCATTCCCCAAAGGAGAATTCCTCCACAGTCCCCATGAAATGGGTTCCAGACCCAACAGGGCTTGCAGGACCTCGTGCTGGGGAGACGTGTGTGTAATTAGTGATATTTATTACCAATCCCCACTCTCCTGAGCAGCAGAACATTTCATTAGCAACCAACTCGAGCCCACACCCTTGGAGGTGTTAGAAATGACCCTCATGGGATGGGATGACTGGAGATGTGCAGGGACCACAGGTGGACTTCTGTGAAGAGGTTTTACAGTGACTTCTGTGAGCCAGAGAGAAGTTTGATAAGAGGACCCACGTTTACCCCTGAAAGAATTTTCTACCAAGGTCGTTGACACAGAAACCAAGAAAGAAAGAAGGAGAAATAAGAGAAACCTGCAACTGCCTGTTCCAATGAGCACTTTGTCTCCCGAGACCAATGAGTAAACTTAGGAGTTTTGTGAGAATGTACAAAAAGCATGCATGCTATAAAAAAAAAGTTTTGAAGCCTTCTGAAAATGGTGTTGCTTTGTATTGTCTCCATCTCAACTCTGACAGAATACAGCCTCCAGCCACAAGAGAATTGTTTTTTCTGGGCTGTCCCAGCTGCAGCCAGCCCAGTGAGAGGCTGGGTGCACTCGGGCACCTTCTCCTCCCTGGGTGTTGCTGCCCTGTGTCCCTCTGGGGCCACCCCAGGGCTCTGAGCAGTGAAGGGCTGGGGGTGCCAGCACCACCCAAGCCCCATGAATTAATTTGCAGTCTCAGCACAGCTTCCAGCAGGGACAAAAAGGGACAAAAAGGCACTGGTGAAGTTCCCAGCCTGCCATCGGGCCCGGGTAAGGGCAACTGGCTGTTTCTAGGTAACACTGACATTAAGGCTGAAAAGAAGAGAGAACAGGAACAATAGAGGGTTATAAATGGGCACCGAGGTGCTCCTGCCAAGCAAAGCACTTGAGCACTTGTTGCTGGAAAGGTCATGCTCAGCCTCTACCAGCAGCCTGTCATTATCTCAAACTGTCCTGAGGAGGAAAAGGAGAATTTGGGCTCTGGCAAAAATAACCGGGAGTGGCTCCATCGCCCCCGGGGCAGAGGGGAGGCGGGGCAGCCCCAGAGCAGGTGCTGCTGCAGCTGCTGGGGGGGCTTTCAGGGGACCCAATATAGCGTGTCTGTCCCTGCCTGGGGGCACAAGGACCTCCCCTTTCTGTCTGCTCTCCCACCATCCCACGGCACCTCTCTAAATTCTCCCTGGAGCCAGAGTATTTTAAGGACAGGATGTCTGTCCTTGAGAGTCTGGGGTGCTGGAGCATCTGTGCTCCTTGGGCTGGCCCTGCAGCTGCCTCTGCCCATCCAGATCCCTCCAAACACTGGTTTTTCATGTTGCTCCCAGCTGCGAGGCAGGAAGATCCAGAGCAAGGATGGCTGGGAAGGGAGACAAAACCCTACAGCAAGGTCACAGCCCTGGGGGGAAAATCAGGTCCCCAGATACTCTGTGATGGTAATTTAACCATTGGGGAAGGGATTTAATCCTCAAAGGACTGGATGGTGCGGGCTTGGCCTGGCATGGCCGGCACTGCCTCCTGCTGAAGCCAAGGAAAACCCCTGGGCCAGGCTAAGGATGCATCCAAGGCATCGCTGTGACCCCCCTGTCACCCCGGAGCTCAGACTGAGCTCAGTGGGTGACAGTGAAACGTAAGGATTATTTAAATGGCCAGGAAATCACACCCAGGGATGGGCAGCACAAAGCTCAATGGGCAATTAGCGCTGCCCCTAATCAAACTATTGGCTTCAAGGGAGAGCAGAAAGGGGGACAGAGAGCAAGGGTGACCCGAAAAGGCTGTGCTGGAGGGAAGAACTGCTGCTGGGTCCCCATCCACACGTGCAGCACAGAAAGGACCGAACGGGATGGAGAAGGGACAGCCATTATCTGCAGGAGGGATTTGATTTACATCAGCCCCGGGGCGGACCCGAGCCGAGGGAGAGGCTGGGACTGTGGATTGGGGAGATTTGCTGCAACAGAGCCCGGGGCTCCACGAAAGTCGGTGCTTAACCTGGAAGGGACCCGCTTAGCTCTGATCCTGGGGATTGCTGGAGCGGCAGCCAGAAAAACAGCTTTATTTACCAGCGAGGAAACCCGATCTGGAGACACTGGGCGATGATAACCACATGCAACCCCCAGGGCTGTTTTTCCATGGTGGTTTTTCAGAGCAAAGACACATTTTCACATTGTTTCTTTCTCTTGAGTGTAAACAACTCCCTTGCCCCAGACCTTGTCCCCCTCCCCAGCCACGGCAGCTGTCTCCTGGTGTCTGCAGAGCACCAAAACTCAGCTGCAGCAGCTTTCCAAGAAAGCAACACCAAAGCCATTCCTCCTCCCTCAGATTCCTTCCCTCCCAACAGCTCAAAGGAAACATCCTAAGTATTTTGCACAGGGTTTTATGGCTGTGTTTCTATTTTTAAATCAAGGGGGGGAAAGACTTGAAGGTATTTATAAATAAAGGCTGTATGAAAACCAGGCTCTTTATCCATAGTGCTGCACAGAATGGTAATTGTCCTTGTTTTACACAAAGCCACGGAGACTGTGGCTGCGTGGGAACATCCCTCCCTGCCCAAGGCTTCTGCACAGCCATAAACCAGAACAAACCAACCCAAAACGACCCCAAACCACCCTCCTGTGAATACAACTGCAAGGAGGCAGCAGCAGCCAGGGGAGGAAACCTTGGTGAGCCCATGGCTCAGCAGAGGGGCTCGGGGAGCTCCTCTGCACACCAGATTTGTTGGGAATACTGAGTCAGGCATTCCCTGTTTCCCTTGGTCCAGCCTCCAGCCACACACAACTTCCAGCCTTCCTTCCTCCTCACCTCACAGCAAGTTTAATTTACTGTGACTTTCTGGAACCAAGTAGTTCATAAAACATCATCTCCAGACTGGCTCTCCCATGTAACACAACCACAGAACAGCCAGGCGGTGTTGCTTCAGTACAAAGCAAAGAGTTTGGGTGGAAGAAGTGTCCCTGTGTACAGGAACCAGGTATCTCCTCTGCCTGGATCCCTCCTGACCCCTCTCTCTGCAGGGACAGCAGGGCTTTTCCCCCTGGATCCCTCCTGACCCCTCTCTGTGCAGGGACATCAGTCATTTTCCCCCTGGATCCCTCCTGACCCCTCTCTCTGCAGGGACATCAGTCATTTTCCCCCTGGATCCCTCCTGTCCCCTCTCTCTGCAGGGACATCAGGGCTTTTCCACCAGCTCTGGGATCTGTTGCAGCAGAACCTTTGCAGCCCAACCCAGATAAATCAATCCCAGAGCATCTTCTCTCTCAGCATGACCCCGAGGTGCCCCCCAGAGCAGGAGTCAGGGTTTTCCCAGGAGGGATGGACACCAACCATTGGCTGAAGCCAGGATCATGGCTTGGAGCATCTCTGTGTCAAACTGGTTGTTGGGCCAGGCTCCAGCTTCCTCTCCATTCTGGGAGCTGTGGGAAAAGAAAACAAACAGCAAGTTACTCCAGTTCAGTCAGGGGGAGTGGGCTGGATCAGTGCATGCTTTAAATCCTCCCATAAGTAGCACTCCGGGGCCAAGACCCTTTCAGAGTGTCCATCCCTCACCAGGCTCTTGAAGAAAAACCACCAAAAGCATTTGGGGACTCACTGGTGCATCCAGCAACACCTTCCTAACTCCTGCTGCCTTCAGAGGTCATGGCTAAGCATCTCATCTCCTCCAAACCCCACCAGTATGGAATCACAGAATGGTTTGGGTCAGAAGAGGACGTGAGGATGATCTATTTCCACCCCCCTGCCATGGGACAGAATGTCATCCATTGCCAAAATTACAGTGTCATGTCAGAAAAACTGCAGTCCCAAAGGCCCAGGGGTGCATATCCACCCCTGTAGGATCCTCTGCCCTTCTGCAGGCTGGGAGTGGAAGCACCTCTCAAGCTCTTTCAGGTCACAACTCCATTCTGCAGCTTCATTCATGTGCTGGAGGGTGAGAAAACCCCACAGTGGGGTGGGAATTTGGGTCATCACAGAGCAGCTGCCTGGCACCACAGAACCTGCTCTGAAAAGAGTCCAAGCTCAGTCCTAGGGAGGCTGGAGCAGCAGGGAGAGGAGAGGGAGAGGGAGAGGGAGAGGGAGAGGGAGAGGGAGAGGGAGAGGGAGAGGGAGAGGGAGAGGGAGAGGGAGAGGGAGAGGGAGAGGGAGAGGGAGAGGGAGAGGGAGAGGGAGAGGGAGAGGGAGAGGGAGAGGGAGAGGGAGAGGGAGAGGGAGAGGGAGAGGGAGAGGGAGAGGGAGAGGGAGAGGGAGAGGAGAGGAGAGGAGAGGAGAGGAGAGGAGAGGAGAGGAGAGGAGAGGAGAGGAGAGGAGAGGAGAGGAGAGGAGAGGAGAGGAGAGGAGAGGGAGAGCATTGGGCCTTGGCTCCCCTTGGCTGCTGGGGGTGCTGAGCACCACAGATGAGCCTGGGAGAGCTCAGGGGATGCTGAGAGACTTTGGCTGAGGAGGTTTTGTGGCTGAGGCTACAATCAGCACTCTGTGTGCAGGCTAACAAGCCTGGCTTTCATGTCTGCCAGGTGTCAGCTGTGCTCAGCCACTGCTCACTGCTCGGGGCTCTGCTCCCAGAGCCCCTCCAGAGCCCTCACACTTCCTAAACATCTCACCAGTTTCCTGGGGTCCCCTCTGCTCTGTCCCTAAATGACCCCACTACTCAGATCAGCATTGTCTCCTCTCCCAGTCCCTGCTCTGACCACCCACAGCCCTTTCCATCTGTTGGAATGCCAGGATTTACCCCTTGGTTGTGTACTGGCTCCCTTGGGATGAGGGCTGCCCTGGGAGCTCTCCTGAAGTGAGGCAGGGGAGGATGGAGGGTTGGAAAGCCCTTCCCAGGAAAGGACCTTACCCCATTTCCCAGGAAAGTGTTCAAACCACCAGGCCACAAGGCATGGAGGTGCCTCCTCCACCCCTGTGGTCCCAGCCCTTGTAACAGGAGCTGCCAGACCCCAACAGCCTGCTGAGACCCCAAAACCCTGCTCAGACCCAAAACCCTGTCCAGACCCCAAAACCCTGCTCAGACCCCAACACTCTGCTCAGACCCCAACATCCTGCTCAGATCCCAACACTGCCCAGCCCCAACACCCTGCTCAGACCCCAATTCCCTGTTCAGACCCCAAAACCCTGCTCAGACCCAAACCCCTGCTCAGATCTCAATACCCTACTCAGACCCCAAAACCCTGTTCAGACCCAAAACCCTGCTCAGACCCCAACATCCTGCTCAGATCCCAACACCCTGCTCAGACCCCAATGCCCTGTTCAGACCCCAACACTGCTCAGATCTCAATACCCTACTCAGACCCCAAAACCCTGCTCAGACCCCAACAGCCTGCTCAGACCCCAAAACCCTGTTCAGACCCAAAACCCTGCTCAGACCCCAATGCCCTGCTCAGACCCCAAAACCCTGCTCAGACCCCAACACCCTGATCAGATCCCAATGCCTTGCTGAGACCCCAATGCCCTGTTGAGACCCCAAAACCCTGCTCAGCCCCCAAAACCCTGCTCAGACCCCAACATCCTGCTCAGATCCCAACACTGCCCAGCCCCAAAACCCTGCTCAGACCCCAAAACCCTGCTCAGACCCCAATGCCCTGCTCAGACCCCAACACTGCTCAGACCCCAACACTCTGCTCAGATCCTGAAGCCCTGCTGAGATCTCAGCATCCTGTTCAGCCACCAGATCCCTGCCCAGCCCCTGAATTCCTGCCCAGCCCAGCTCTGGGGTGTCCCTCTGGCAGCCCCGTGCCCGAGCACTCTGCACCCTGCACGCTGCCCATGCCAGCTCAGGGCCACGTGCTGGGCACCAGACGGGCTCCTCACGCCCTGCTGAGCATCCCCCTGCCTGAGGGCCCCCTCCACCTGTGCCCTCACCCACGGAACAGGCTCAGTGTGGGCATTTTGGAATCGGGATGGACCCACAGGTGCTGTTCTTGAAGGCTGTACCTGCCACAGTGACCTTGTAGCTGCACTAAAGCCCTGCAGGGAGAGAAGCCTTGAATGCAAGTGAGCTCTCAGCATCCCTGTGAAATCCTGCCCCATGCACAGGGTGCCCAAGGCAGCTGGGGCTGCCCCTGCATCCCTGGCAGTGCCCAAGGCCAGGCTGGATGGGGCTTGGAGCAACCTGGGACAGTGGGAGGTGCCCTGCCCACGGCAGGGGGTGGAACGAGATGGGCTGTGAGGTCCTTTCCAACCCAACCCATTCTGGAGTTCTGAATATAAGTTCAAACTGCCTTTGAAACACAGTATCTGTCTGTAAGGATGCTGTGCAGACACTCCCAGGCGCTCTGCACAAAATGTGATCTGAAGCAACTCGTCCAAGATGTGCAGGACCCGAGGCAGGACCACAGGACCGTCCCTCCCCTTCTGTATGCCGTGCCTGAGCCATCCCCAGCCGGGCACAGGGCGCTGCTCCCACACCAGGTAATCTTTGGGGGATGCAAAGAAGCACTGATGGAGCAGAGGCTGCCCCGGCAGGACCCTGTGGGCAGCATCCTGAAATCCCTGCCCATCCCGGGGCATCCCGGGCACGATTTCCAGCCCTCCTGCACGCCGGGGGTGGTGGCACGGCTTCAAAAACCAGAAGTGAGGCGTGTTCCCCTCCCAGATGGATTCCTCCGTGCCGAGACTCCACTGCCCCCCCATGCCAGGACAAGGTGGGGACAGCCCTGGGGCTGCAGTGACCTGGTAATGTCACAAACAGGGCTGGGAATAGAGCCCCGGGCTAGATCCAATAAAGGACTTAGGAACCTGAACTCCACTGCAAACCACAGCCCGTTCAGGCACCCGTTCACCCCAGCAGCTCCTGCCCCACCCCCAGCTGGAAGACGAGGTTCCCACGTTTTTCAGGGCTTCAGGAAAGCTGCTCAGAAACATCCCTGAGCCTCCCAGCGCTGATCCTGCCTCTGGGAGCTGCCCTGACATGATGGTGGTACCCAGAGATGGGGGAGAGAAAGCACAATAAATATCAAATACATTTAGGGGTTTTTTTTAAAGTATTCCAGTGGTTTGAACTCTGCTGTGAAATCAGAGGCTCAGGTTCAACTCTCTCTTTGATGTGGCAGTGCCAGCATCACATTTTCCCCCTCCCAAAAGACTCTCCCCTCCTCTTCCACCCCTCCTTCAGGCAACTCCTTCAGGTTCCCCTGTACAGATGTTCCTCCTGTCTCCTGTCACAGCCTCTGTGTCCCACAGCAGAGGGAATGCAGGAAGGAAAGGCTCACCCCGTGCTCAGGAGATTCACCTGCACCAGGACTCCTGACCCCCTGGGCTGCATCAGGGCACAGACAGCAGAGCTGGCACCCCTGGGCACCAGACCTGGCCAGGAATGGCTTGGAAAGGGAGGGCTCAGGGGTCTGGGCAGTCCCTGCAGCCTGGGAGGGGTCTGAGTGGCACAGCCCAACCCTGCCGAGGGTGGATCTTGCTCAGGCTGTTCTGAGCTCCTGGTCTAGAGCTGTGTGTCCCAGGAAGGAGGGCTGTGCATCACCAGCCAGCTCAGCATGGGCAGCACTTCAGACCCTTTTCCTTCCTGCTCTCAGTGAGGGATGAGCACGTGAACTGCTGGCATGAGCCTCACCAGCCCCTCCACTTTGGGGAACACCAAAGCCCAACCTCCCCTTAATTCCCTGTGGGATCAAAATCAGACTGCAAGAGGGGCACAAACCATAGAATCCTACAATGGTTTGGGCTGGAAGGGTCCTTAAGGGTGCTGCAGTGCTCCTCAGTGCCACCTTCCAAGCAGAAGGAGCTCCCCCAGCCTCTCCCACCCTGCCCTGGCCTCCAGTGCTCAGAGCATTTTGGTGGCTCTCATATGGCCCAGTGCTCCAGCTGTGGATATCTGGGTGCCACAGGGGAATTGAGGGCAACTTCTTGTCCTGCTGGCTGCAACCTGACCAGTAAAAGCAGTCACTCTCCACCACAGCAAGGGTGCACTGGTGATTCGTGCTCAACCTGGCACCCCCATGTCCTTTTTTTCACCCTTACTGCAGCCAGTGTCCCCAAATTTTGCACAAAGAGCCCCAAAGCTGTGTGCCTGCTCCTCATGACGCCATAAAGAAAAGCTATTTTAGAAATGCCTTAGCATTGCAAAAGAAATTTCAAAAAAATTTTTAAAAAAATAAAAAGGGCATTGAACTCACTTCTCTAAGCAGGAAATTCAAGTGTCTCAATTACTTGCAGTGCAATCATCCAGAATTCAGAGGCACAGAAAAAAAACCCAAGGGCTGTAATCTAAAAACATCCAAAAATAACTTCTCACAGAGGAGAATGCACACAGCTGATGGCCAGACCTGGCTGCCTTCCAGGGCTATAGGATGGGGCTGTGAGTCACAGCTGAGAATCACTGACTCAACAATGAGCAGCCCTCCCTGCCCTGCTGCCCTGCCCGGGGTGGGCACACCCCTGAACCCCCCTGGCACGGCCACCCACCCCTCCACAGCTTGGGATGCTGCTGCAGGGAGCCTGCCCGGAATGGGAGGGCTGGTTCCTGTGGAAATACTCCAAGGACTGGCTGGTTTTAATACAAATACTGTTGATTCAATAGGGTGTTTTTCTAAAAACCCATCCCCCATAGGATAGATTTTTTTTTTTTTCCCTCTCTGTTCAGTTCTACTCCACACTTCAAAGCTCAGAAAAGAGCTGGCTTTCATTTTCAGGAATGCTTCCAGCCTAGCTAGAGCTGAGAGAAGGAATCAAAGCCACATTTGAGACAAGCCCGGGGTGCAGCATCTGCAGGGGCTCAGGGTGTGGTGGGCACGGAGCACAGGCCAGGTGCTGTGTCAGGAGAGGCAGGCACAGCCTCTGCACCGCCTGGAGCTGCCTTCAATAAACCTGGCTACGTGGAAATCAGGGAATAACCAGACAAAAGGCTTTCCTGGCAGCCCTGCCACAGCCCCACTGCATCCATCTGCATCCCAGCACTGCCCCACTACCGAGAGCTTCCGCAAGCACCCACACCAGGGGGGCACTTGGGTGCTTTGCTCATCAGGTCCTTTTTTATCTTCCACTTCCAGCACAAAATTATTCCACTTCGAGCACAGAATTATTCATTTCCTTGCGGGGTTGCCATGGAGCTCATCACTATGGCAGCCAAAGGCCTCGCAAACATTTATTTGCACAATCGCCCGATGGATTCCTGAAAATTTGTTTTCTTTGCTCTGCAGCTGGAAACACGAGTCACAGCAGCGCCACAACAAACCGGGAGAGTTTATTCGTGCCAGAGCAGTGCTGTCAGAGCCCCAGGGGATGGAGAGGGCAGCTCAGTGCCCCAGGGCACGGCGAGGTGTCTGGCAGGGCTGTGGGCAGTGCTGGGCTGGGGATTTTCCCGGGACACCCTCAGCATGCTCTCTCCTCTCTTTTTGGGGCTTTCTGGCTCCTGTGGCCGTGCCCTGTCCCAGCCAGGACCTCTCCCAGCCCGTGCTCCTGGCTGTCCCCAGGCAAGGCGTTGTGACTGGGATTTATTCTCCTGCCGGCCTCTTCTCCTTTCATTCCCATTTACACGCCAGCCCCGGCTGCTGCTCCCCCTTCCCCTGGGGCAGCACCCAGCCCTGCCCTCCCCAGCCAGCTCCCGGAGCCAGGGCTATCCCCAAGCCCGTTCCTGCAGCCCCATTCCCGAGCAGCCCCTGCTCGCTGCGGGCTGTTCCCCTGCTCCATCCCCCTGCCCTTCTCCTTCTCCCAGCTTCCTCCCCATCCCCCTGTCCTTCTCCTTCTCCCAGCTTCCTCCCCATCCCCCTGCCCTTCTCCTTCTCCCAGCTTCCTCCCCATCCCCCTGCCCTTCTCTTCCTCTCTCCCAGCTTCCTCCCCATCCCCCTGCCCTTCTCTTCCTCTCTCCCAGCTTCCTCCCCATCCCCCTGTCCTTCTCTTCCTCTCTCCCAGCTTCTTCCCCATCCCCCTGTGCTTCTCTTTCCTCTCTCCCAGCTTCCTCCCCATCCCCCTGTGCTTCTCTTTCCTCTCTCCCAGCTTCCTCCCCATCCCCTGTGCTTCTCTTTCCTCTCTCCCAGCTTCCTCCCCATCCCCCTCTGCCTCCCACACGCGGCTCCAGCCGGAGGCAGCAGCGGCAGGAAAATCTCAGCCTGAACATTCCCCGGCTGGCAAAGTGACAAGTGACAGGGAGCAGAGCCGGGGCTGAGCCTCCGCTGTGCTCCAGGCGTGTGGGGACACTGCCCCGAGCCTGGGGACACTCCCCGAGCCTGGGGACACTGCCCCGAGCCTGGGGACACAGCCCAGAGCCTGGGGACACAGCTCTGTCCGTGGGGACACAGCCCTGAGCCTGGGGACACTGCCCTGAGCCTGGGGACACTGCCCCGAGCCTGGGGACACTGCCCCGAGTTTGGGGACACTGCCCCGAGCCTGGGGACACTGCCCCGAGCCTGGGGACACAGCTCTGTCCGTGGGGACACAGCCCTGAGCCTGGGGACACTGCCTGTGCCTGGGGACACTGCCCGAGCCTGGGGACACTGCCCCGAGCCTGGGGACACTGCCCCGAGTTTGGGGACACTGCCCCGAGCCTGGGGACACAGCCCTGAGCGTGGGGACACAGCCCCATCCCTGGGGACCCTCCCCGAGCCTGGGGACACTGCCCCGAGCCTGGGGACACTGCCCCGAATTTGGGGACACTGCCCCGAGCCTGGGGACACAGCCCTGAGCGTGGGGACACAGCCCCATCCCTGGGGACCCTCCCCGAGCCTGGGGACACAGCGCAGGGCGAGCATCTCTCTGTCCTACTCCCCACGCCCGCATCCCGCAGCCCCCACCCTCCCCAGCCCCAAAAGCCGGGATCAGCTCCAGAAGTGCCACCATTCCCCGTCCCTGGCAGGGGACGCTGCCGGCCCTTCCCCCTCGGCCCCTGGGCTCATTCCCGGCAGCTCCGAGGCCTGAGGGAGCCTGGGTGAAGCTCAGCTTCAGGATCGTGACTTTGCAAAGATGCAAAGATTGAAAATGTTAGCGAGGAACGGCGCGTGGGGGAGCGTTTCCAGCCCCCCAAAACAGGGGAGCCTTCACTCCCAGCCTGTGGAGCTGCTGGGATGCTGCTCTGCTGGATGAAGGCAGAACAAAAGCCAAAAATGTTCCTAAAATGGGGCCAGGGCAGCGTTCCCTCTCCCTGGAACTCTTGTAACCCTCCTGAAGGAGACAGAGCTCAGAGCAGTAATTTTTTCCCCCAGGCCATCCTGCCACCATCCATGTCCCAGACATGCCAGGATGGATATTTTGGGAAATTCTTTGGAAAGGTTGTTGTGCCTGTTTTTCAGAGCCATCTCTGCAGCCGGCCATGGCACGAGCTCAGCTGTGCAGGAAACACATGGAGGGAGAAAAATTAAACTAATACACATAGCACCTGTTAAATCACCTAAAATAGCTTTTCTATACATGAAACCCCTGATATTCTGGGGTCTCTCCACAGTGAGAAACACATCCCATCACCCAGATATTTCCTTTTCTCTACAAAAGACTTTTGTCCCACTTGGCAGGATCTGGAGGGTTCAGACTTCAAGGGCCGTGACAAATGCAGATAAAGGGATTATTGGCCCAGAATGCTCCATAAGGGAAGGAAATACTCAGTTTGAAGGGGCTGTGTGATGTAGAAAGAAGCCCAAATACTGAATCTGCTGAGATTTGGGCTGTTAGCAGCCAATAGAGTGGCCCCTGCAAGCAGGAGTGGTCACAGGTGGCAGAGAGGACAGCTCTGTGGCCTCCTGACTCTGGAAGGGGAGGTGGGGTGGGACAGGACACATCTCTACAAAAACCTTCAGCTTCCAATCCCAAAATCAGATCAGTTCTGCAGGAAGAGGTGGGGGGAGAGGAGTTATCCAGAGAAAAGTCCTGCTCCCAGCATCAAAACAGCTCCTGCCTGCCCTGCAACCCAAACCCACTCCAAAATTGCACCCCAAGGCTGCAGCCCGTGCCCAGAGCAAAGCCAGGCTCCGGGCAGCCTCACAGTCCTTTAAAAGCAGGGCTTTGTCTGTAGGGTTGAAAGGAAACCCCAGTAATTAACTCACAGAACTGCTGGGATGGAAAAGTCCTCTGAGATCATCAGCTCCAGCCATGAACTCAGCACTGACAACTCCACACTAACCCAGGCCCCAGGTGCCACATCTGCACAACTTTCAAATCCCCTCAGGGACAGACACTCCACCACTGCCCTGGTTCCTACTCCTGACCACCCCTTTAGAGAAGACTTTTTCCCAGTATCCAATCCTAACCTGCCCCGGTGCAAATTGAGGCCTTTTCCTCCTCCTGTCCCTGTTCCCTGGAGCACAGCCCAACCCCCCCGGCTGTCCCCTCCTGGCAGGAGCTGTGCAGAGCCACAAGGTCCCCCCTGAGCCTCCTTTTCTCCAGGCTGAGCCCCTTCCCAGCTCCCTCAGCCTCTCCTGGGGCTCCAGCCCCTTCCCAGCTCCGTTCCCTTCCCTGGACACGCTCCAGCCCCTCCAAGCAGGAGGCTCTCAGTTGTCTTCAATCTTTCCAGTTCCACAGCCCACCAGGTCAAACCTGGCAGATGGAACAGTCTGGCCCTTCCTGGGCTTCTGTGGTTCTCTCCAAGGTGTTTGCTGAGCAAAAGCCACACAAGAGGCTGGGGACCAGTGTGGGCTTCATCACTGGACACAACCACCCACCCCAAATACTCCCCAAAAAGACAACTTCTCTCCCAGGCTCCCCAGGACATGGCACAAGTTGGTGATTTGAGCTGTTCAGCCCCAAGGATTTGGTAGGGGGAAATCTCCTTCAGAGCAGAGCTCCTCCACTGGCACAACTCCCCCTGCACTCAGAGCCCACACTGAACACAGCAGCTCTCACTCTTAGGAGAGCTCTGTCACTTAGGTTAGGGCTGTTCCTTCAAAGCAATGTGCTCAAATGGAATTCCAGAGGCTGCTGTGATTTTTCAGGCTGCAGGGCTCCACTCACACCTTCCCCAGGCCTTGGGGAGGCAGCTGAGAGCAGGTCCACACTCCACAGGCTGCAGGAGTTTTGGAGGAATCACTGCTCACCACTGAACAGGCAAACAAATCCAACCCAGTCAGAAAAAGCAGGAATTTTAGCCCAGAGACTGTTACAACTTTATAATTCACCCAGAATGTGAATGGGTGAATTGCAGAATGTGTGGAACCTCACCTGGCAAAGCAAATACCACTTCTGGCTTAACCCTGGGGTGTGTTTGGCATGGCAATGTGAGGACTGTAATTATTTCCTAAACTTCCCACAGGGGCACTTTGCTCTGCTGCTGTCAGTGAGAAGCTGCAGCCTGTCCAGCAGCCCTGCCTGGCATGTGCCCATTGCCACCTTTTCCATCAAGGAGCAGAAGGCAAATCCAGCAGTGTTTATCTGCACAGCCCCACTGGTGCCCTGTGCTTGTAGCACCTGCTGTTGGATCCACTACAGCACCAAACTCCCAGAGTAAATTCCTCCGTGTTTACAACACCCCCAGACACCCCTGGGGCTCCTGGGCCTGCCTTTATTTATTTTTAGGAAGGATGTGGGCAAAGCCTGCAGCTGTGGCCACTTGTCCTTCTGCTGGGGGAGCCCAGGAATGTCCGTGGTTCCTCTCTGGCCCCAGCTGCTCTGGGATGTCCCCCCAGACACAAACGTGGGGTCAGTGCCCTGGTACACTGTCATGCACCCCAAAAACACACCACAAGCCCCCCCCACCTTGGCAATACCTGCATGCTTTGAGCCTCAAGAACACCCCAGAGAGCTTAGAGGACTATTCTTTATTCCTCTCCCCAGCCCCAGCACACACAGGCAGCCTGTTGATAGTCCTGCAAGCCCAGCTCTTGAAGTTCTTGCATGAAAACAAAACAAAGAATGGAAAAAAAAAAATAAATCCCTCTTTTCCTTCCTGGCTGTCTCTTGCTGCAGTGTCTCCCCTGTGAGCCCCAGGCCCCTGGTTTGTGGGGGGGGATGATGGCTGGGGCCAGGCAGGGCAGCTGTGATGCTGCTTGATAAACAAGTGGAGCCAAGTGAACATCACCATTGGCTGTGCTCAGCCGGGGAGGGGAAGCCTGGCTAGCAACAGCTTTGGGAAGCTTTAACAAAGGGGGATTTAGGATTGGAGAAAACACATGGAAGGGGGCTGTGAAATGGCAACGCTGCATCTCCTCTACACGCTCTGCTCCTCCCTCCCCTGGAGTTGCCATGGATTCTCACACTGCTTCCCACCTCCCTGTGAGTCCCCTGCCACTGTCTCTGGGGTGTCTCCTGCCTGCCATCTCCTCCCAGCCTGCCCACACAGCCCAGAACTGTCCTCAGCCCTGCCACAGGATGCCTCCCAGACCTGTCTCACCCTCTCATGTCCACCTGTGAGCAACACAGAGCCCTCCCCATCCTCCAGGAAGGAAATCCTGCCTCCAGCCCGGTGTTTTCCTGAACAAATCATCACACAGACCCCAAAACAAAGAGCAGCCAGGGTCAGGCAGCACCATGAACATGCAGGGCACAACAATGAAAATACAAACCAAAACAACAAGATGGGTCCTTTGTACCAGCCCCAGTCCCAGCAGCCTCCTCCCACAGGGAAACCCCACAGTGATGATCCCACAGGGATATCCTGAGATGCTGCTGGACCATTCATTTACTGCACTTTGGCCAATTCATCACTGTAATCTCTGCTAGAGCCACTGATCTGATTTACCCAGGAATGGCATCTGCTGCTCGGAATCAGTCTGGATTCATTCCCCTTTGCCCAGCGACAGCATGGGTGTGGTTTTTTTTAAGAAAAACAAACCACAAACATCATTTAATTAATCATCCTATCCTCCTATTTCTCCCAAACAAGATTAATTCTGTTGTGCTCAGGTCTGCCTCGCTACCACATTTTCAGAGCATATTGTCTGAGCTCCTCTCTCCTGAGCATGTGCACCAGAGCTCTCTTCAGAACAAAGAGCAGATTCCCTTTGTTGTCCTGGAGCAGCAGCTGATGTAGGAGATCAAGAGCTGGTCCCTGCCTCATTGAGCTTCCCCTGCTCTGCCTGGTTCTAGGTGCCCAGAGACATGTGGGATTTGCTGTGATGGGCAGGGCTATGTGGACAAGAGACAGGATTGTTTCTCCCCCAGCTCCCATGGAGACAGCAAGGCAGAAATCCCAACATGGGTTTGAGCTTGTTTCTGGCTAGGGTCAGTGCCAGGCTCCCCCCAGGACTCATCCAAACCCCTGCCCTAAGCTGCTGTGTCTTTATTGTCGTTTAATTTGGGTCAAATAGTTAAGAGCACATCCCTTTTTTTTTGATTTTCAGCTGAAAGTCGAGCTGTGCTCCCCCAGCACCAGGCAGAGCCCTGCACTTCAGAGAGCTCATGGTGCTACAGAGCTTCACCTGTCAGCAGGAGACACATTTGTACAGGGTTTAACAGCAGAGAGAGAACAGCAAGCCAGGCTCAGGCAGCTGCACTTGCCCCCTCTTTAATGCCTGTACTACCAAGCAGTGCCTGGGGAATTCACACACCAGGTATCAAAACTCTGGGAAGAGCACGGGAACAGCACAATGGGGAGTGGGCTGCTTTCCAGGAGCTGCCTGTTTGATCACCAGGGAGATGTCAGGGCTGGGCACTGAACATATGAGAGCACTTTCTATTTCCATCCTTTCATAGTGTCACACAGGTTTGGATGAAAAACATCCCCCTTCATTTAACCTAAAACAGGATGAAAGAAATGGGGGGGGGAAGAATCTGCAAGAGCAGTTTTTGGACACAGGCAAGTGGGGAAAACCAGCAGGAATTAAAATCCACTGAGTTTTTCCAGTTATTTCAGCAGCAGCCTGTGCTTCAGCAAAATCTCTTTCCAAAGCCAGGGTTCAGCCCATGCTGTGGGACCCCCTGTCACAACATGGGGCTCAGAGCAACCTGGTCCAGAGGAAGGTGTCCCTACCCATGGCAGGGGGTGGAAAAAGATGAGCTTGAAGGTCCCTTCCAACCCAAACCATTCTGTGATTGAAGAGCAGCTGTTCAGGGGCTGTCCTGGGCACCCAGGTCACAGATCCTCAGCAGTGACATGGTGGCTCATGCAGCAGAACCAACATGTCCCACTCCTTCAGCTCCCCACACACACTCTGAGGCTGCCTTTCCTCTTGCCCTCTCTCTTCCCACACCACAGCTGCTGCTGCTGTCTTCAGGCCCTGGGAAGGGGATGGAGCTTGTGAAGAGATCCAGGCAGGGGCTGGGAGCTGGGCTGAGTGTCACTGTCCCATGACCTGAGGAAAGTCCCTGTCACTGAGCTGAGGGGGTCTGGACTGCATCAGCTCTGTGCCCTGAAGAGCCCCAGCATGATGCTGGAAGAGGGAGCAGCAGAGCCTGCTCTGATGGGGCTCATTTGCTGCCTCCTCACAGCAAAACAATTACAGCAGCTGTGGTGCACTTCTGCATTAACAGGGCTTTGTTAATTGTCATTTCAACTAGAGCGGAAATGCTAAGAAAGATTTTCCTTGATTAAAATGTTGTCAGTGATGGGGAGCTCAACAGACCCCTGAGAAAGCCATTCCAGCTACAGCTTTGCTTTAAAGTCCAAGGCCAGCTTCTGCTAGGAACACTTAATCTAATTACATCAAACCCTCACTCCATTTCAGCTTTATCAGCTGGAATAGCAAAGTTTAATCACTTCAACAAGTTGGCTATAGCAATCTCTTAATTTTCTGATAAGATAAATTATTGAGCCAGGGAAAGAGCCAGGCACAAGCAGCTGCTGCAGATGTTTAACTGCAAGCTCTGACACCAAAATCCAGCACCCACTACTCCCATGCCAGCATTTGAAACTCCACAGGAGCTGCCCAAGTGGCCACCAGGAGTGACCAAGCACAGAGATACAGTGCCTGAGCCAGCCAGAGGAGCAAGCACACCACCCAGATTTACTCCTGATTATTCAGAGAGTATAACCCTCAGCTATGCCCCAAAAGATAAAATCTTTTCACATATAAATTATCCTGGAGCCAGTCTGCTCATACACAGTAACCTCTGGTTGGGTATTCACAGAGAAAGGTGGAATTCAGTTAAAGCTCTCTCTTTCAAGGGAGTTCACCCTCTGAAGGGGATCCCTGCTCATGAACCAGGAGAGAAGATGGGAGAGGCAAAGAACATTTTGTTGTCAGTGATCTCTCACTACACCAAGACAAGCAGATCTGGGTGGGTCAGAGGCAAGAGAGCCCTGGTCAGGAGCAGGGTACACCCCTGGGAGCTCTCTGCTCTGCTGCTGGGGCCTCTCTTCTGCCCTCACACACACCTCACAGAGAGGTGCTGGAATCTTCCCTCACTGGGGATATTCCAGAAGTGTCTGGACACAATCCTGTGCTGTGAGCCCTGGGATGACCCTGCTGAGCAGAGAGGTGGAGCAGGTGAAGCTCTGTGGTTCCCCCCTCCTGACCCATCCTGTGGCTCTGTGAGCACCTCAGCAGCACAGAGCTCAAGGCTCCATGGCTGGGACAGGGAGTGATTTCCAGTGGCCTCCATGAAGGGAGAGGCACTAAGATTTTTGACTCAGGAAGGAATTTACATGCTCAGAATCTGCTTTAGCAAAGAGCCCTTTCTCTGTGAAACCCATTGTGTCCAGTCCTTCAACCATCTCCCCACTTCACCTGGAGTTCTTTCCAGTTCCTGAGGAGCAGACACCAAACCCAGACACACCACTGCCCACAGCAGCTGTCACAGCCCCACCAAACACAGCTGACACAGGAGCAGCCCTATTTCTGACTCCAGCAATGACAGGGACACCCTCTCTCAGAGCTGCCGCTCATGGACTTCCCAGCACTGAAAGTGGCACACCAAGAAAAGAAACCTTCATCCCACAGATAAATGAAGGAAGAGCCACTTACCCACTTGTTCCAGGTCTCTGGGTCTGAGAGAAGCGCCAGTCTGTGTTAGGCTGAGCTTGCTGCAAAGAAAAAGAAGAGTTTTAATACCTCCATTCTTGCCTTTGGAAATGAAAGTGAACTGATCCTGGATTATTTCAGTCTGGAATATCAGCATGTTCTGTCCAAGTGAAGCAAATCAATTAGAACAAAGAGAAAGCTCCCCCTCCCCCTTTCTTGACTATTTCTGAAGCAGCATGAATACCAAAAAGCATGACAAAAACTGTTCTGAGAATAATCTTCCAAAGCAGCTCAGGAAGCCAGGCTGTGAAAGAAATGAAGCATGAAATAAACTGATAAGGGCATGAATTCAGCAGGAGCAGTGGTACCACAGTAATGAGCTTGGAGGAGGAAGGGGGTGTGAGGGGGTGGCAGAGTTAATTGATACTGAGAAAGATGCTCTTAATACTCTAAGGTAAAATGGTAACAGACCTTCCTAACCTCTCTTCTTCTGTCCTTAAAAAGGCCTGCCTGAGATCTTGTTTTTATGCATGGTATTTGAATGACTTTTCCTAGCTGTGGTGGCCTTGGAGCACTACAATATTTTTCTGTCCACAGAAAAAAGAATAAACTTCCGACAGCAAGAGGAAAAAGCATTATTTGTTTAGGAGACACAATAACCTTCAGACACAGCAGCACACTTTGTAACCTCATTAATAAGCCCTCATATCACTCCCTGCCCGTGTTATTTTACAGCCAGACAATGAACATTTTGTAAATAAGGAAGGAGATGGAGCAAGCTTGTATATTCCTGTTTGAATCACGCCTTTGTGGAAAGCACTAAATAGCACAACTGTTTCTGTCGGGAAAACACACACGCTTCCGAAAATCATCATCACCTAAATGAACTCCAGAGTGATGACATACTACCTGGAAAGGACAATGCTTCCCTCAGCTATTTTAGGAAGGAGCAGTTCATAGTCCATACATAGTGGAACATCAGTTTTATAGGATTATTCTGCTTGTACATGCAATTACTAAGGAAAAGTGAAGACGAGTAGAGCTGACCTAGATTTTTATTTAGTAGATGTGCTCTCACTAATTTCTCTGCAGCTTTGATGATACTCATGAAAGAAGATACTAGAATAAATTACTCCCCTAAAATAGATGCCCCACTGGTCCCCATGCTGCATGCAAATGAAGCTGTTGAAAGACTTGCCCTCCAGTTTCCAGATACACATTTTTGCACACGCTGGCACACAATACTGCACTAGATAAGCCCTTCCCGATATTTTGAGTAGCCCTTCCATATTTTGAATTCCTGCTGTAATTACCATTTTCAAATTTAGGGCAGGCATTTGTGACACAAAATTGCTTTACTTTTTATATCTCAAAGTTATAAAAGCTCCAGCTAAACACAGTCACCTACATCTATATTTAGGCATCTGAGGACAAACAGCTCAAGTTTTCAAAGCTTGCCGCTCCTCAGCCTCTGCAAGCCAAGGGCACATAAGGTCACCAGGATCTTTGTGAATAATGTCACTCCTGACATTTCAGTATTTTAGTGCTGAATAGCGAACTCAGCTCCTCGCTCAACACGACCAGGCTGGAAAATGATCCCTGGCCGAGGCACAGTCAGTAATTAATGACACTTGGGGTTTGAGAAATGAGAAATTTCTACAAGGCACCTCTAAAACTGAGCAAAAGAAACACAGGCAGACTTTCAGATAACCTCCTCCGCACCACAGCTCGTGTGCCATGTAGGGAAAATGGGCTGAACAGAACCAAGAAGTTAAACCCCCAGAAAACCTGTTCCCGACCACGCTAAGAATCACTTTAAATAGAAACAAGTACGAGCGGGGCCAAGGGGAAACTCTCCACTGCTACAAACACAGAATCTTTGATTCTATAACGCTGCTCAGCCCCTTCCCCCACCTCCACCAAGCCGAGCCAAAACTTTCACCTGCCACCTCCCAGGAGATGACAGTGACACGTGTTCCCTGAGGCCACCGTCTCAGGAGGAAGGACGGACAGAGAAGAGCCAAGTGGCCTGGATATGACAAACTGTTGCACTCAGCAGAGAGGACAGTAAGAAACAGCCATGTCTTACCCCATCGCAGGGACTCGCTAAGGTGCTGGTCACCTGCTCATAGGCAGCCACGGTCTCCGCAGTGCTAGAATGGCTGAAGGGCTTTACAAAGAGGAAATCGCTCTGCTCAGACATGGGTGAGAAACAAGAGGTGTAATTCTGTGCCTGGGAGGTCAAGCCCGCTCCTCCCACGTCCAGGTACTTGATGAAGCCATCTGGCTTCATCTGCCCTCGGAAATGGGAGGCGGGCTTGCGGCCAGTCCCTCGGCAACAACCCGCGAAGGTCCAGCTGGCACTGCCAGCTTTGAGACACCGGGCAGCCACCAGCCCGAACATCACACAGGACACGAGGGAGATGGACACCAAGGAGATGATGAGGTAAAGAGTTAGGTTGGTATCCTCAGAAGAAGGCTGGGGGAGGTCCAAGGACTTGGAGAAGTCCTGCACGCTGTTTTCCTCCGGAGAAATGACTATTACCACGGAGGCCGAGAGGGACGGCGTGCCATTGTCCCTCACTTCGACCACCAGCCTGTGGGAATCTTCTGACTCCCTGAGAGCCTGTGCAACCCTTATCTCTCCAGAGCGGCGTTCCACTTGGAAAGGCAAAGCCTCAGCAGACTCCTGCAGCTGGTAGGACAGCCAGGCATTATGGCCACTGTCAGCATCAACTGCTACAATTTTAGTTACCAGATAGCCAGGCTCTGCCAAGGCCGGGATGGCTTGGTGGAAGGCAGAGCCCCTGGGCACAGACGGGTAGACAATGTTGGGAGCATTGTCATTCTCGTCCAGGACAAACACATGGACCACAGCAGTGCTACTCAGAGCAGGAGACCCAGCATCCTTCACCTCCACAGGCACCTGGAACACCTTGTCCTGCTCGTAATCCAGAGCTCGCACGGTGTAGATGGTGCCATTGTCCTGATCGATTCGGAAGTAGGTTGAGATAGGTGCATCCTGCATCCCATTGTCCAGGATGGAGTAAGACAGCTTGGCATTGCTACCCTCATCGGGATCTGATGCTGACACTGAGAAGACAGAAGTTCCAGGGAGGGAGTTTTCCTGAACGTGAGCTGTATCAAAAGGGCTGGAGAAATTCGGTGCGTTATCATTCACGTCAGCAATGCGGAGGTAAAATGTTTTTTGTGTGGCCCTCTGGGGGGACCCTGAATCCACAGCCCTCACTGTGATGTTGTATCCACTGGCCTTCTCCCGATCAAGGGGACCACTGGTGACCAACGAGAAATGCTCTTTAAAAGATGACACCAGTTTAAATGGGAGCTCTTTTGCTATCTGCAGACGGACCTGCCCGTTGTCACCCGAATCGCTGTCCTTCACACCAATGAGGGCGATCACCGTGCCTGGGGCTGCATCCTCCTGCACTGGGCTGGAGACAGAGGTCAGCACGATCTCTGGGCTGTTATCGTTGATATCAATTAATTCCACTCGCAGGTGACAGTGGCCTTCCATGGCTGGGGATCCCTTGTCCCTGGCTCGAACCGCAATCTCGTAAGCACTGGATTCCTCATAATCCAGAGGGGCTTTGGTTCTGATCTCTCCTGTACGGGCATCTAAGGAGAACAGTTTGGTGAATTTACCAGGTGCATTATTGCTGGTTTTGAAAGAATATTCCACATCCCCGTTGGGACCTTCATCCAGGTCGGTGACATTCAGCTTGGTGACCAGAGTGCCCACTGGCACATTCTCCTCCAGAAGTACCTTGGATATGGGTGGGTCACAGACAGGAGGGTTGTCATTTGCATCCAAGACATGGATGGTAACCCTGGCAGTGCCAGATCTCACGGGATTCCCTCCATCCAGGGCTGTCAGTGTTAGATGATGAACAGGCACTTTCTCTCTATCCAGCGCTTTTTCAAGTACGATCTCGGGCATTTTAACACCATCTCCTCTCACGTTGATGCTCAGGGCAAAATGCTTGCTGGGGCTGAGCTCGTAGGTGGAGATGGAGTTGGAGCCCATATCTGGGTCTTCTGCTACTTCCAAGGGCAGCCGAGTCCCAGGGTTGGCTACCTCAGTGATCTCCAACAGCACCTCTGGCTTGGGGAACTGGGGCGCGTTGTCGTTCACGTCGAGGACGTCCACCTCAACACGGTGGAGCTGGAGGGGATTCTCCATGACGAGCTGGAGGTGCAGAGAGCACGTGGGGTTCTGCCCACACAGTGCCTCCCGGTCCAGCCTGCTGTCCAGGAGCAGCACACCTGCTGCCAGGTCCACCTGGAAGTGCCGCTGCCCCCCCTCGCTCACCAGGCGCAGGTTGCGGGCGGCCAGGCTCCGCACCTCCACCCCCAAGTCCTTGGCCAGGTCGCCCACAGAGAAACCCGGGTCGCGATCCTCGGGCACGGAGTAGTGGAGCTGGGCGCAGCTGGGAGCCGGCAGGCAGGAGAGGGCTGCGAGCAGCAGCGGGAGCTGCCATGACAAACTCTGTCCCGCGAGCATCCCGGGCCGGGTGTGCGAACGGAGCAGCGCGGAGAGGAGCGGCGGCGGCTCCGCGCAGCCTCCCCCTCCTCCCCGCCCCCGCAGCCGGCCCCGGCAGCCGGAACCCCTGCGCCCCGGGGGGGTCCGAGCGGGTTGTGCAGGGAGGAAGCCGCCGCCGGAGCCGCCGGAGCCGGACAGGGAGGGATGGAGGAGGCGGGGGAGGGGGCGAGCGCAGCCCGGCCGGCTGAACCGCTTCTCGATACGCAAAGACACACAAAGTCGGCGAGCGGAGGGGATGGACCGAGTGACAGTTTTACGTCTCTCCACAGCCCCCTCCTCCTCCGCCTCCTCCTTTTTCTCTCCCTCCTCCTCCCCTTCTCCATCTCACCGCCTTCCCCAAAATACGCACGGCGTAGCCCTCCCCTTCCCCCGCTGCCGCCACTCCGCCCCCGCAGCGCCGGGAGGGCGCCGGGGACTCCCGGCAGCGGGGGGAACCCGCTCCGCCCCGCCCCGCCCGGCTGCTGGCACCGGGCACCGGCGGACACCCCCTCCCCAAAGCCGGCCGGTTCGGTGCCGAGCCCCGCGAACACCGGGGTTGTGTTCAGGCTGGAGACCACACCCCCGAGCTCACCTCGCTGCACAGGGTGGGATCCGCGGAGGGTTTCACAAACATGAACTCGCTGATATCCGAGACCGGCGAAAAGCAGGAGCGGTAACGAGGGGCGGGGGGTGCCGTTGCTGTCACCTGCACGCCCATCACAGTGTCCCCTTTCTTAGGCTCATAGTGCAAGTGCCCAAAGATGTGGCTGGGAGGAGGCTGAAGCGTGTTCACGCTCTCCACGCAGCAGCCCTGGTTGGCCGGTGCAGAGCCCCGCCGGAGGCACCGAATGCCCAGCGCTGCCAGTGCCACCAGCGAGACGGTGGAGATGAGCACCAGGGACACAATCAGATAAAGCGTAATACTGGGCAAGCCCCCACCATCAGCGGCCTGAGCCTCGGAGCCCTGCAGGGCCTCCGGACCCTTCTCCTCCACCAGCACCACCAGTGTGACAGCTGTGGAGAGCGGGGGCTCCCCGGCATCCCGGACCACCACCAGCAGTTCGTGCTCAGAGGCGTCCGTCTCCTGCAGAGCCCGCATGATCCGGACCTCCCCGGAACGCAGGGCCACGCTGAAAAGCCCCAGGTCTGTGGCTTCCACGAGGTGGTAGGACAGCCAGGCATTGCGCCCCGAGTCCGCATCTATTGCCACCACCTTGGTGATGAGGGCAGGAGGGACGATGGAGGGGGAAATTCGGAACTGAGTGGCAGAGTCCTCCCCAGCCCTGGGGAAATGCACCCGTGGGGCGTTGTCGTTCTGGTCCACTACAAAAACATGAACCAGTGTTCTGTTCCTCAGGGCCGGGGAGCCACCATCAGAGACCTCCACGTGGAACTGGAGATAGGTGGTTTGCTCATAGTCAAAAGGGAATTTGGCGGTGACCTGCCCATTCGTGGGATGTATCGAGAGGTAGCGAGTAGGATCCAGGCCTGGATCTGTCCCACCAGCTCGCAGGATGGAGTAGGACAGGCGGGAATTCTGCTCAGAGTCGGGGTCGACAGCAGAGACTGTAACCAGCACGCTGCCCACTGGATTGTTTTCTGCCACCAGCACTTCATAGGACGCTTGCTCAAACTGGGGAGCGTTGTCATTGACATCTATCAGGGTGATTGGCAAGATGGTATGGCGGGAGAGGGGGGGATTGCCCAGGTCCGAGGCAGAGACGGTGACGTTGTAGTAGGCAACGTGCTCCCGGTCCAAGCGGGTGCTGGTGAGCAGCGAGTACTGGTGCTCGTAGTCCTTGCGCAGCTGGAAGGGAAGATCTGGAGACACGTGACACAGGACCTTGCCCTGCTCGCCAGAGTCCCTGTCTCTGACGTGTATCACGGCCACCACTGTGCCGGGCAGTGCATCTTCACTCAGGGTGCTCGAGAAGGAGGTGAGAATGACCTCAGGGGCGTTGTCGTTGACATCCGTGATTTCCACCACCACGCTGCAGTGCTCCTCCATCGTGGGCGACCCCATGTCCTTGGCCTCCACTTCGATCTCATACACTGTCGCCTCCTCAAAGTCCAGGTTGCCCTGGACACGAATCTCCCCAGTTTGCTCATCGATGGCAAAGATCTGGCGTAAGGCAGCTGAGTTGTGGCTACTGAGGGAGTAGCGGATGTCTCCGTTGGGTCCTTCGTCCACATCCGTGGCATTTAACTTCACCACGAGGGTGCCCAGCGGCGAGTTCTCCACCAAGCGTGCTCCGTATGATGGTCTGTCAAAGACCGGGTGGTTGTCATTGGCATCCAGGACCTGAATAGTGATGCGTATCTTGCTGGACTGTGGGGGAGAGCCCCCATCTTCAGCAGTCAGGACCAGGTAGTGGAAAGCTCTGAATTCCCGGTCCAGGGCCCGCTCCAGCACCAGCTCAGGGAACTTCCCACCATCAGTGCGGGCCTTCACGTTGAGGTTGAAGTTGTCATTGGCACTCAGGTGATAGGTCTGCAAAGTGTTGGTGCCCACGTCGGGGTCCTGGGCTGGCTGGATGGGGAAGCGGGCACCCAGAGATGCCAGCTCGTAGATGCGCAAGGAAACCTCATCGCTGGGGAACTGCGGGGGGTTGTCATTGATGTCCAGGATCTCCACCTCAATACGGTAAAACTCCACCGGGTTCTCGATGGCAAGTTTCAAGTGGAGGAAGCAGCGTGGGTTCTGCCCGCAGAGCTGCTCCCGGTCTATCCTCTCGCTGACCATAATAACACCGGTGTTCACATTGACAGAGAAGTACTGGGAATCCGAATCCGACAGTACCTGCAGATTAGCTGCCGCCAGTTTAGCCACATCGGTGCCCAGGTCCTTGGCGATATTGCCCACAAAGGCACCCCGTGTGAGCTCCTCCGGGATGCTGTATCGGATCTGAGCAGATGAGCTGTGCAAGAACAAACAGAAGGAGAAGACGCGCGGCAGCCCCAGGGACCGGCGCGCCTGCCCTGCCCTCGGCATCCTTGCCGGGTGGCCGGCCGGGGAGCGATGCCCTCGGCGCCGGGGGCCGCGCTCAGCGCTCGCCGCTCCCATTCATTGTTTGGGGCGGACGCGGCTCGACGGGGCGGGGGGAGCGCGGCCGCGCAGCCGCCCCGCCATTGGCTGCGGGCGCGGCGGCGCCGCTCCAATCGCCGCGCTCGTTCCCCAGGACAGCAACACCGGCGCCAATCACGGCCCGCGCGCCGCCGCCGCGCGCCGCGAACCGGCGCGGCCGCTCCGCGCCCCCCGCGGGGACCGCGCCGTCGGAGCGCCCGGCAGCGCCGGACCCGCCCCGGCATCGCCGCTCACCTGGCCGCGGTCCCGCAGCGTGCCGGCGGCGGGCAGGAAAGCCCCGCTTTCCCTCGGCAGGGTGGCGGGGGTTGGGCAGGGCCGCAGGAAGGTGAAGTCGCTCCGCTCGGAGCCGGGGGAGAAGCAGGTGCTGTAGCACTGGGAAGGGGAGTCGGTGGGTCGCAGCGTGACCTCCATGTACTTAAGGGTGCCGTCGGAGCTGAGCTGGAGCTTGGGGCTGGAGTGCTTGCAGAAGTCCCGGGAGGGCGACTCGCTGAGCCAGCAGCAGCAGTAGGGTGAGACGGCGGCACGGCCCCTGCGCCGGAGGCACCGGGCGGCCAGGAGGGTGACGGTGGCCAGTGCCACCGTGCTAATGGCTGCCAGAGCGATGATCAGGTAGAAGGTCAGGTCCGGCTTCTCCTTGGCGCCAGCCAGGAAATCCTGAGGCTTGAAGCTCTCCTCCAGGTCTGCCTCCTCCAGGGCCACAGTGATGGTGGCAGTGGTGGAGAGCGGAGGGTCACCGTTGTCCGTCACCAGGACAAGGAGCTGCTGCACTGCCATGTCGCTGTCCTGGAAGGCACGCGCGGTCCGCACCTCCCCGGTGTACAGCGACACGTGGAACAAGGAGGGGTCGGTGGACTGTGGCAACAGTCGGTACGAGAGCCAGGCATTGTGACCAGCGTCTGCATCCACTGCTGTCACCTTGGCCACCAGGTAGCCCGGTGGGGCAGACAGTGGGACCCTCTGGGGTGCTGGCACATCGCTGTCACTGGCAGGGTGCAGGATGGTGGGGGGATGGTCATTCTGGTCTAGCACAAAGATGTAGACGGTAACATTGGCATAGAGAGGGGGGGACCCCGAGTCCCTCACGACCACAGACACTGGCAGAACCTGCAGCAGCTCGAAGTCAAAGGTGCGCTGAGCGTAGAGGTTACCATTGTCAGGGTTGATGTGGACAAAGGAAGAGATGGGTGCATCCTGCACTTGGCCACTCTCTATGGAGTAAACAAGCCGGGAATTATCCCCATCGTCAGGATCTGAGGCAGAGACGGTGCACAGCAGGGAGCCAGGCGGGTTGTTCTCCTGGAGAAAGGCATCGTAGGAGGGCTGCGAGAAGCGTGGGGGGTTGTCATTCACATCAGATATATTGAGGAGCAGCGTGAGCGTGGTGGTGAGGGCAGGAGAACCACCATCCTGGGCGATCAGCTCCACTGCGTACTGTGAGGTAGACTCTCGGTCCAGGCTCTTCTGGGTGACCAGGGAGAAGTGGTTCTGAAGGGACCTGATGGCAAAAGGCACATCAGGGGAGATCTCCAAACTCACATCCCCGTTGGCCCCCGAGTCTCGGTCCCGTACATTGAAGAGCCCCACGACAGTCTCGGGTGGGGTGTCTTCTGGCACCGGATTCAACAGGGAAGTGAGCAGCACCTCTGGGGGGTTGTCATTGGCATCCTCCACTTGTACCTGCAGAACACAATTGCCCTCCATCTCCGGGACCCCTCCGTCATGGGCTCGCACATAGATCTCATAGAAACGGGATTCCTCAAAGTCTAGGGCCCCACTCACCCGGACCTCGCCGGAGCGGGGATCCAGGGCAAAGAGCCTCCGCACCGAGTCGGAGGTGTGAACCCCGAAGGAGTACTGTGTCTCCCCATTGGGACCCTCATCGGGGTCAGACGCATTGACCCGGAGGAGCACAGCCCCCACAGGTGTGTTCTCCGGGACTTTCACCTTGTACGTGGTACGGTCAAAGGTGGGAGCGTTGTCATTGACATCCAGGACCTGGACCGTTATCTGCGCCGTGCCCGAGCGCGCTGGGCTTCCCCCGTCCACAGCCGTCAGCACCAGCTGCACCTCCGGCTGCTCTTCCCGGTCCAGGGCACGCTCCAGCACTAGCTCAGGGAAGAGTTTGCCATCCGGCTGCTGCTTGACATCCAGGGAGAAGTGGGAGTTGGGGCTCAGCCGGTAGGAGCTCACAGCATTGGTGCCCACGTCGGGGTCCTGCGCGCTCTCCAGGGGGAAGCGCGCAGCCACCGTGGCAGACTCGGCGATGCGCAGGGTGCGGTGAGCGGTGGGGAAGCTCGGGGAGTTGTCATTCAGATCCAGGATCTCCACTTCCAGGCGGAAGAGCTGCAGGGGGTTCTCTGTCACCACCTGCACCGACAGCACGCAGCTGGCAGCTGCTCCGCACAGACGCTCGCGGTCCAGCCGCTGGCTCACCACCAGCGCGCCGCTGTCCAGGCGCACGGCGAAGTAGCGCAAGCTCTCCTCTGAGCCCAGGCGCAGCCTGCGACCCGGCAGCTCCTCCACCTTCAAGCCCAGGTCCTGGGCCACGTTCCCCACCACGGTTCCCAACTCTGACTCCTCAACAACCGAGTAGTGGATCTGCCCGGAGCCCCGGCCCCAGCCGCAGAGCAAAAACAAACTCAGTACTTGCCATTTCCAGGCGGGTCGCTGGAGGCTGGCACTCTCCATGTCCGTGCGCATCCGGCCCGGGACACGGCAGGCACTGAGGAACTGCGAATAAATCCCCGGGTCTCTCTCTCTTGCACGGCTTAGAAAACAGCTCCGGGGCTCCGGCAGGCTGCGGCTCCAACTGTCAGCCTCCAAGCAGAGGGGGTGGGCTGGGGGAGGGGAACTGAATCACAGCCCCAGCGCGGAGGTGGGAGGGGGGGTGGGGGAGAAGCAGATTTCCCCCCCTCGCTTCAGATCAGCACCCAATTGGCCGAGAGCTCCATCCCCTCCCGGCCAGCAGTGGCTCCGGAGGTGCGGGAAGCAGGGGCCTGAGCCGGCAACAGCGGGGCTGCCACCCCCGGCCTCCCCTCTGCCAGCCTGACTCACTTGCTCCGACAGCTCGCTTTGCGTTCACAGGGAAACTGCACGTCCTGGCAGCCTGCAAGCAAGGTACAAGCCCTCCCTGTGTGCTCCCCCTCCACAATGGTGGCTTCACATCGTGCCCACAGACAAAGGGCAGCTGTCATGAACGCAGGCCAAAGGACTTTTCATGCCCGATGAAAAGGTGCTTGTTAGAGCCCCGAGGTGCCAGGGGCTCTTCTCTCACCCCTCTTCTCCCCCTCAGCTACTGCTTTGGCTGCTGCCTGCACCCCATGATTGCCTCTCTGAGTGAGGCATCACTGCCACCAGTACCACCACCGGCCAGGAGACTTTGCACTGGGAGGGGGACTCCCACCCCTGCCAGCCCACCGTGGGAATGGCTGGCTGAAGGTGCAAAAGCAAAGGCAGGTGGGCCATTCAAAGCCAAAATACAATTGCTCCGAATGCATACCTGACTGCAAGCCACTTTCTCACCCTGGGGCAAGGAAGGGGTCAGTCTTCACAGCATCCAAATCACTGCAAACACACAGAGCCAGACAATAAGGCCACTAGATCACCACAGGATCACAACACCAGGTCAGGATCTCTGACTGGGAAGAAAGCCCAAGCCTCCCACCTGGCAGACACACACACAGACTGATACTCTGTGCCTGGTTCAGCTTTGCAGTCAGTCCCCTGAGGGCAGAAGCAGGGGTCTTAGCCTCCCCAGGGGGGAGCACAGTAATTTCCTGCTCTCCTTGTCACAGATGATACTGGCAAGCTGCAGACTTTTAGTTCCATTCACATCCCTGCAGAAGCCTTGTGCAGAGTCACAGAATAGGCTGGGTTGGAAGGGACCTTATGAATCATCTCATTCTGACCTCCTGCCATGGGCAGGGACACTTTCCACTAGACCAGGTTGCTCAGAGTTCAATCCAGCCCAGCTTTGAACACCTCCAGGGATGCGGCAGCCACAGCTTCTCTGGGCAGCCTGTACCAGTGCCTTGCCACCCTCACAGGGAGGAATTTTTATACCTGTTATCTAATCTAAACCTTCTGTCAGTTTAAACCATTCCCTCTTATCCTGTCACGACATGCTTTTGTAGAGTCCCGGTCTGTCCTCTGTCCCTGGTGCACTGAAGGCCACCCTGCCCCTCCCCTGGGTGCACACAGACCCTGGGGGCTGGGGGCTGCAGTGCTGTGGCACACAGGGAGCAGTGCCTACCTAGGATCCTGCCTGTCCCCACCACCTCGGCACCAGAGGGACCTGGGGAATAGGTGGGAGAGGCTGAGGGCACCCGTGCCTGGGGTGTCAGTGGGGGGACAGTGACGGGGACAGTGACGGGGACAGCATCCTGCCGAGAGCAGGGACGGTGAAGGTGCGGCAGTCCAGGGCCCTCCCTCCCGCCTGCAGCACCTCCCTGCCTATTCTAAGAGCCGTGAGGCGGGACCACCGTGCTGCCAGTCAGGGAGGGACACCGGGAGGAACCTTAGGAATGGTGAGAACACCGCCCGGGTCCCACCTACCGCCGGCTCCGGAGGAGGGGGGGGGGAAGGCGTCCTTAAAGAGACAATGCAGAAAAACACCGGACAAGGGATTCTCCAGCACACAGAGACCAATTCCTTATTGTACATACTCATTCCCCCAGGGCTCCTGACGGTGCCACCAGCAGGAAGCTGTCACGGTAGCCTTGGCTCTGGCATGTGCCCTGTCCCCATCCCAGACAGTACAGCTGGGTGTCAGACAGAGCTTTCCATGGCAATACGGGGTGCTGCACCCCTGGAGATGGGTTTGGTGCTGCTGCAGTGCCTCAGCAGAAGCCCCTGCAAAGCCCACGTAGCCTGGGAGAAACCATTCAGTGCCCTGAGATGGCTCAGCCACCAAGGACCATGAGCAAGGGCTTTACACAGGGATCCTGCTGCTGTTTGGGCCTGTCAAAGCTTGGGATGGGCACAGTGGGACAAGGCAGGAAGGGTATGGGGTGTCTGGGAGAAGGAGATGTTCCTTATTCCACAGGGTCAGAGCTCACTCTGTGGGAAGGCACCAAGCCAGACAACCCAGGGATTACTGGAGATCCTGTGGGGTAGGATCCCTCATGGCAGGACACACCACCTGCTAGAGACAGGGCCAGCACCCTTCCCCCTGCATCCCTTTTAGGGGCTGGCTGTGCCCTGCAGAGCAAGGAGGTGAAAAGCCTTTGCAGGCTTGACACAGTCCATTGTCACCACAAAGACTGAAAATCCAGGGCCCAGAGCCAGCCCCGCTGATTTCTCACGGCCAGTGCCTTTCCAGTGCAGCACTGGGGAGCAGGAGGGAGTCATGGCTGGGGCTCAGGCTTGCTGCCCTCCTTCTACCCTCACTCTCAAATAATTTATTGCCCTCACCCCCAAAGGCATCTTGTCAGGACATTTAGGTGGATGGGACATCCTTGTCCCCAGGCATAGCACAGCCCACACAATGCAGAGGAACACTTGCTCCTGCAGCTGCTGCAGCCATTCTCACCTGCCACAAATCAGAATTGCTGAGTCTGAGCAGTGACGCAAGCAGGGGAAAAAATAAAAAGGCATAAAATAATTCTGAGAGGTTTCTGCCTCCATCTGTGATTTGGCCACACTGAGCAGGCAGCACACGCAGCCTCACACCCATGAACAGCTTCCGCTGCACCTCACTTCCTTCTGCTCTGAGGAACCAGTCATTCCTACCCACTGCCTCCCAGGAAGGACAAATTACCAGCACCAATGACCTTGGAAATCCACCAGATCCACACTCCTCCTCCACTGGATCCACTACCTGGCCTCACCTCTGAGGACTGAAGGATTCCTGTAACTGAAAGCTTTCAAATTAAGCAGCACAATTCTCATCGGGGAGAAGCACAGGAGCTGCTGCCATGCGCAAACGCCTTCCAGCCTGCAGTCAGGACACCAGACATCACCCAGAGACAGCACATTACCAATCATGCAGAGCTTGTAATGGGGTTTTTGAGCAACATCTCACTGGACGACTCACCACCCTGCTCAGAGCCAAAGGCCAGCTCAGCAGAACCCTGCAAGCAAGAGAAGTAGTGTGCAATCCCACCCCCTCCCCCAAAGTGAACATCAGCACAGAACTTCTGTGGAAATAAAACCAGAACCATTCAGGAGTCAAACATGAGGAACGGCACAGATGGAAGGGACTGCTCTGTGACCACGGGCTGTCAGAGGAGCCAGCATCATCCTTCAGCTCTGCGTGCTGCACTGAGAGAGGCGACACGCCGATCCCCAGCTCCCAGCCCCACCTGCACCCCCAGCTCTCCAGCCCCCACCAAGTCACGATGCACAGAGATTACGTTCTCCTGCAGTGCAAGTGCTCCCCTTGGCTCTCCTTTTGCACGGGGAAGGAAATACCATTAACAGCAAACTTCATGCCAAGGATTAACAAGTGGTTTCAAGCTGACCTCAGCCTCCACCGGTTACTCACGCAAGGCGTGCCCACAACTGCCTCCAAAAGATGTATGATTGCCAACATGAGGAAACTGACTCACTTGATCCTGCTCATCACTGTGCAAAAGTCATCAGCCCTCAGAATGGCTCATTTGACCCCAAAGAACACCTGTTCAGCTGTAGCTGAACTCTTTAGGGGCGTGGCACGACTGGATGTCCCTCCCAACCCCAACATGCCACCACACGCGTACGGCACAAAGGAACCGTGGCTGTGCCCAGCGCGGGGACACACCAAGGAAGGAGCTACGTTACCTCAGCAGGTGTGGGGAGCCGGCTGGCAGTGCCCACAATCTGGTGGTACAACCCTGGTTCACCATTCCTTATGGTGCCCTGGCGGCTCCCCAAGGGGCTGGAAGTGAAGGGCTTTTTACACAGGAGATCACTCTGGCGAGAGTCTGTGGTGAGATAGACCTGGTGGTAGAAGCTGGGTGGCGTGAAGCCACCCCTCACGGCATCAATGTGGTGTAAGGGCCCTGGTGTCCTGTACATGGTGCTCCTGGAGCTGTTGTACAGCTCCCTTGACTGCCTCCACTTGTAGCACTTGAAGATGCCCACGGACAACATGGTGATGAAGAAGGCTGCTGACACCAAAATCACAGCCAGGATGAGATAGAAAGTCACATGTCTCCTGGGATCATTGGCAGGTGCCACATCAGTGAGGTCAGTGAGCACCTCCTTGACCATCTCGGCCACAGAGATGGAGATGGTGGCACTGGTGGACAGCACAGGCTCTCCGTGGTCTTTCAGCAGGATGACTAAGGTGTGCTCGGGAGCGTCATCCTCGCGGAGCTGGCGGGCCGTGAAGATCTCCCCGTTGTGCAGCCCGACCGAGAAGAGGCTGGGGTCAGTGGCCTGCAGCAGGGTATAGGAGATCCAGGCATTGTACCCTGCATCCGCATCCACCGCCACCACCTTGGTGACCATGTGGCCAGCAGGAGTGCCTGGTGCCACCACATCGGTGTAGGTGGCGGTGGTGTTGGGGTGAGGGTACAGCACCGTTGGGGCATTGTCATTGAGGTCAGTGACAAACACACTGACTGAGACATTAGTGGCCAGAGGCGGAAGGCCACCGTCCTGGACCTGCACCATCATGTTGAACTCCACCTGGTCCTCATGGTCCAGGGAGGTGAGCAGGTAGAGGGTGCCATTATCCCGGTTGATGGAGAAGAGGTGGCCAAAAGTGGTGTCACCCAAAAGGGTATAGGAGAGGTGGGCATTGCGCCCGAGGTCCGGATCTGTGGCGCTCACATTAAGGATGGGGATGCCAGGCATGTTGTTCTCCAGGACATAGACATCATAGGAGTCCTGGGACGACCTGGGAGCGTTGTCATTGACATCTGACACCTGCACCAAGATGTGTTTTACTGCAGACAAGGGTGGTGAGCCCGAGTCCTTGGCTGTGATAGTGATGTTATACTCTGCTGCCTTTTCCCGGTCCAGAACTCCTTCTGTTTTCAATGTGTAGTAATTTTTGAGGGAGGAGCTGAGCATGAACGGGATCCCAGGGGAAATAAAACAGTTCACCAGGCCGTTGTCATGGGAGTCCAAGTCTGTTACGCTCAGCAGAGCTACGACCGTCCCTGGGGCTGCATCTTCAGGCACAGGGCTGTACACAGAAGTCACTGTCACCTCTGGAGCATTGTCATTCACATCCACGACTTCCACCAGCACTTTGCAATGAGCCACACCAGGAACGGCTCCCTTGTCTTTAGCCTGTAAGTAAATCTCGTACAACTTTGTTTCCTCATAGTCCAGCTGTCCCTTGACCCTCAACTCCCCTGTGGCTGAGTCCAGAGCAAAGAGTTCTCGTACCTTGGCGGGGGTGTGGCTGCTGAAGGAGTAGATGATGTCTCCATTGGGCCCATCATCCAGGTCGTATGCACTGATCCTGGCGACCAGGGTACCACTGGGCGTGTTCTCCCTCACACTCGCCTTATAGGTGGACTGGTTGAAGACCGGGGCATTATCGTTGGCATCTACCACATCAATGTGGATCTGCACGTGGGCCGACCGTGGCGGGCTGCCTCCATCCAGCGCAGTCAAGACCAAATTCAGCTCCCTTTGCTCCTCCCTGTCCAGCTCCTTCTCTAACACCAATTCCGCGTATTTGCTGCCATCCACCCTCGTCTGCACGTCGAGCGCAAAGTTCGGGTTGGCGCTGAGCTGGTAGGTCTGCAAAGAGTTAATTCCCACATCGGGATCTTGCGCGCTCTCTAGCGGAAAGCGCGCTCCGGCAGCCACCGACTCACTGATTTCCAGCCTCGCCTGGCTGCTGGGAAAAACCGGGTCGTTGTCATTGATGTCCTGGATCTCTACGGTGCCGCTGAACAGCTCGAGCGGGTTTTCCACCACGATCTCAAAGCTGAGGGAGCAGGGAGAGAGCGCGCCGCAAAGCTCCTCCCGGTCTATCCTCTCGTTCACCAGCAGCGCCCCACTCTTCAGATCCACCCCGAAGTACTTCTTGTTGCCGCCGGACACCACCCGCAATCGGCGCTCCGGCAGCCGCTCGAGGTCCAGCGCCAGGTCGGCTACCACGTTCCCCACCGCGGAGCCTCTCCGCGCCTCCTCGGGGATCGCATAGCGAATCGCGGCGGAAACCCAGTCGGAAACGCCGAACAAAAGCAAGAGGCTCAGTACCTGCCCCGTCGTCACCCCGCGGCTCCTCACAGCAACGCCGTTCATCGCACAGGACGGCCGCGCTCTCCGCTTCGCCCCCCCGCCCCGGCTAGAAACTCTCAGCTCGCCCCCTCATGCCGCTGCCCAGCGGCCCCGGGAAGCGGCGGCGGCGGCGGGAAGCCGGGCATTGCTCGGCGGGCTCGGCGGTGACTCACTCGCAGAGTCTCTCTGAGACCGTCTGCGCCTCATCCCGGCTCCGAGCGGGGCCGGGCCGCCAGTTCCCCCCCGCTCCATCATTGGCCGACAGCGGCACACAGAGTCCCGGCCAATAACTGCACGGAGCGCGGCGCGCCCGAGCCGCACCGCCCCGAGCCCCGCCGGAGCGAGCGCGCCGACCTCGGCCCCGGGACAGCGGGGTTCGAGAGGGCAGGACATGAAGGGAGAGCACAGCCCTGCGAGAAACCCTGCTATGGAAACAGCCAGGCGGGGGGAGCGCTGGCAGAGGCAGGGTAGATCGGGCACGGGGACTGCGTGTGTGGGCAAGAAGCTGTAAAAGTCGGCAGAGTGACGCCAAAAGGGGCGATAAGGAGATAGGTGTTTGGGGTGTGTGCGTCCCGGGAACACCTCGCTGAAATGAGGCAGTGGGAGTAAGAAAGGGAGGTGGAGAGGGCGGGAGGATGAGTGGGGAGGGTCCTCCGGGGTGCGCAGGGGGCCAGGGAGAGCCAGCACCGGCACGAGGCGCCAGCTCCCAGTGTTTCTCTCAGGACCTTCAAGATGCCGGTCCTCCCACCCAAATGCTTGGCCAGCCCCTTTCGGGGAGGAAGCCCCTCTCAAGGTGTCGGGACGTCGCTGCTCAGTATGCCACCAAAGCAGCGTGGCCGGCAAAGCGACATTGATTTCGTGCGGCTGTGTTATGAGCAGCTCCTCCGGCCGCAACACTGAGTCCCGCCGCGGGGCGGCTCCCGCCGCTGGATTTTCAGGAGCATCATCCCTCCTGCGGGATCCTCACTGCCACCACTATCCCAGCAGGCGTCTTCCCCGACAAACCGCAGAAATCTCGGTTTAATATGCCCTCCTACTCTCGCAATCTCCCAGGTTGCTCCCCGGTACTTTTTTCCACCAGCCGGACTCAGGGCAATCACGCTCTGCGACCTGCGGTGTAGGTTCACCGGGGTGGGAGCCGATCCCGTTCCCGCGCAGCAGCAGCCTGGCAGGTCACAGCACCGGCAGTGCCTGGTCAAAAACCTGCCTTTGAGTTGTCGTTGCTGTCATCAACAACTCGTGCTACGTCGGCTTTTCCGACTTTTCACGCACACATAAGGATAAAATTACCGAAATTCCGGCATTCGTCGTCTGTTACCCGCAGAACCGCTCGGCTCTCACGGGGTAATGAAAAGGAAAGAGGATGCTTGATAAGGGAGCGTCAGGAGCCCTGTGAAAACCCAGCTGTGACACAGCGCCCACAACCGACACTGATAAGGAAAGCAAAAACCGGACTGGAAATGAGCGCCCCCGCGTTCATTCGGTTATGGAGGCTCCCAGAGCCTTGCAGAACTGGCTCGGAAACATGCGGCGGGTTATTTGTTACCCCGCTAATTGTGGGGACTGAGCTCGTAGCGGCTGCAAGCCACCCGCACCAGCGCTGGACAGCAACATTCGCCAGAGCGAGAGGGATCTCGACTCTGCCTGCGTGTCCTCGCCCCGCACAATCCTAAAAGCTGGGGTGAGCACAGGGGATCCACCCAGAGACGCGGCAGTTCGGCACTTACATGAAGAGTCGACAATATCGAAAGAGTCGGCGCAGTCTGTCCTATCTACATGCTCAGCTATTTCCTTTTCTCCTGATTAATCGTTGCCAAAAGATAAACTTTATCAGCACTATTTATCATTCTTATTACCTGTCTGCAGAATGTGATAAAAGTTCACATAGCGTTCACTTGTGATAGGGTTTCACACAAATAAAATCCAGTATGAGTCATCTAACGTTTCCAAAGCACTTCTTTTCTCATAGAAAACCAAATCCCAATTTTCTTTCTTTCTCACATATAACCTAAACCCAAGAAAATCCACATCTCTCTTCGACCCAAATATTGAAAAAGTCTTCAGCAACTTATTTCTCTGAAATAAACTCTGAATCTTTTTCCCAACCACTGTAAGTTCTGAATCCTTTTTTTCCAATCACTGCCCATTTTAGGTTTTTCCTACACGCTATTTCTCAGCGTGGGGACCACAGATCTGAAGTAATTTCCCTCCTCATGTATGAGTGCACACACCACCCGTACCAGAGCACCTTCTCCCTTTAATCCCAAGTGGGATGGCCAAGCAATGGAGCGATGAGTAGAAAAGAGATTTTAGAAAGGCATGAAACACAGAACATTTCCATCTCCCGTATTTCGATTAATCTGCAGACATTACATCTCCTCCACCTCGATGGGAAGCCTGAATATTGCAGACGACGCTTCAGAGCACCTGAAAGCGCCGCTTTGAGGGAGAGGAGTGAAAAAGTACAACAGCTAAGGGGGAAGACGCCTTCCCCCGCACCAGGAATTCCTCCGGGGATTGGTACAAGCCAAATCCCACCCTGAGCCGCTCACATCGGCATTTTTCCCGACTCCACTCCAGGGAAGCCGGTGGCAGCGGGCAACAAAAAGCTCCTTCTGCTCGATGCCAGGCTTGGAGCTACACTGAAGCACCAGCTCAGTGCTCAGACTCTACAGAAGGAGGGGAAAAGTTGAGTTACGGGTGTACACAACACCTTCCGTTAAAGGGGTTCAGAGCGCTAAAGAACCGAGCTTGTCAGAAAAGGAGAGAACTCCAGCATAGCTGCCCCCTCGGAGTAAACACTCCGGGACAGATCACATATCACTATCACATGAAAGCGCCCAAAGGTGGCTGAGACAGTCGTCACTAGACCCAGACGAAAAGGTTATCTCAGCTTCACGCTCCATTACACTTTTGGTCCCGCTCCACCCCAGTCCACCTCACCACTCCAGTTTGGTGAAACTCGCAGCTGTCTGTCCTTCTCCAGGACAGACAGAAATACTGACAACATTTACGTCGTTCCTCGGGGAAAATCAGCAATTAGCAGATAAGACTTGGCAGGTCAAAAGGATGGGTCAGGATCTCAAGTACACCCCCACTCACATCCCCACACCGCTGAGCTAGTGAGCAGATCTGCCAGCTCCCCACTGATCATCCACAGCAGAACAGAGGAAAAAGGATTCACAAAAACTCACAGAGAAGGAGCGTAGGACAGAAGCTCACCTGTGCCGAGCTCCCACGGCTAGGAGGGTCCTTCCCAGAACCAGTGCCTGAGCCGGGATCGGCAGGCAGGAGATCGGCAGTCAAGGCTTCCGCCCCTGGTCTCAAGAATGTGAAGTCCTTCTGCCCCGACTCAGAGGCTAAACACACCTCGTAGGAATAGGGCAAGGGCAGCGTGCTGTTGCAGTAGTTGTACGGTGCTTTTGAACCCAAGGTGGAATACAGTTCCTTATCAGAAGTTATAAAAATAGGAGGGCTCCTCGACTGTCGACACTTAAAGAAAAAAACAAAAATGACCGTGGAAACGAATAATAAGGACACGACGGAGAGCGACACAACAAGAATGAGGTTCAGATCAGACGTCAGGAGGGACACAGCGTCTCGGTCGCTCAGCTCCGGCAGCGCTTCCTGCAAGCTCTCGGCCAGCACCACGTGCAGCGTGGCCGTGGCCGACAGCGCCGGCTGCCCGTGGTCCTTCACCAGGGCCACCACACGCTGCTTGGCCGCGTCCCGCTCGCCCACGGCGCGCGCCGTGCGCACCTCGCCGCTGTGCAGCCCCACGCGGAACAGCGCCGGCTCCGACGCCTGCACCAGCTCGTACGACAGCCACGCGTTGCGCCCCGCGTCCGCGTCCACCGCCACCACCTTGGCCACCAGGTAGCCGGCCTCGGCCGAGCGCGGAACCACCTCGAAAGGCGTCGCCGCCGCCCCTCCCGGAGCCTCTCCCGCCGCCGCCGCCGCCGCCGCCGCGGGCCAGAGCACCCTGGGCGCGTTGTCGTTGCGGTCCAGCACGAAGACGCGCACCGTGGCCGTGGAGCTGCGCGCCGGCGAGCCGCCGTCCTGCGCCCGCACGGCCACCGTGAACTCGCGGCACTGCTCGTAGTCCAAGGAGCGCTGCGCGTACAGCGCGCCGCTCCGCGCCTCCACCGACACCAGCGGCGCCGCGCCCGCCGCGCCCGCGCTGCCGCCCGCCAGCCAGTAGCTCACGCGCCCGTTGGCGCCCGCGTCCGCGTCCCGCGCCTGCACGCGCAGCACCAGCGCGCCCGCCGCGTTGTTCTCCGCCACGTACGCGCTGTACGCCGCCTCCTCGAACTCCGGCGCGTTGTCGTTCACGTCCGACACCTCCAGCACCAGCTCCGTGCTGCTCCACAGCGACGGCCTGCCCCGGTCCCGGGCCACCACCGTCACGCGATGCTCCGACGCCTGCTCCCGGTCCAGCGCGCTCGCCGTCACCACCTTGTACGAGCCGCCCGAGGACGCCACGATCGACAGCGGCGCCTCTCCCGACAGCTCGCACGACACCTGACCGTTCTCGCCGGAATCTGGGTCGTTCACATTCAGCAAGGCTACCACGGTGCCGGCCGGAGCGTCCTCGGGCACTGGGCTCGACAGTGATAGAATCGAGATTTCGGGCGTGTTGTCATTCACATCCTGCACCTCCACTTCTACCTTGCAGTGGGCTACCAAACCGCCACCGTCCCTCGCCTCCACCTGCAACATGTAGCCGCGTGTGTCCTCAAAGTCCAGCTCCTCCTGCAGACTGATCATCCCGCTCTCTGCATTTACCAGGAACTTCTGAAGTACCTTGGTCGGCATTTTCCCGAAGCCGTAGGTGATGCGGGCGTTCGTGCCGGCATCAGCATCGGAGGCAGAGACATTCAGTACGGTTGAGCCGGGAGGCGTGTCCTCTCGCAGGCTGACGCGGTACCGGTCCTGCGCGAACACGGGCGGGTTGTCATTGGCGTCGGTGACGTTGATCCAGAGCTGGGCGGTGCCAGTCCGGGGCGGGTCTCCACCATCCAGCGCAGTCAGCTGCAGACGCAGGCTGTTCTCGCTCTCTCGGTCCAGCGCGCGGCGCAGCACCAGATCCGCGAACTTGCTGCCGTCCTGGCTCTCCTTCACCTCCACTGAGAAGTACCCGTTGGCCTCCAGCTGATAGCCCTGCAGCGAGTTACTGCCCACGTCTGCGTCTTCGGCCACATCCACGGAAAATCGGGCACCAGGCGGTGTAGACTCAATGATTTCGTAGTGGATATTTTCCTTAAGAAAGCGCGGCGCGTTGTCGTTCACGTCCTCGATCACCACTTCGACGTGGAAAACGTTCAGCGGGTTGTGCACCAGCGCCTCGAAGCTGACAGAGCAGGTCGCTGACTCGCCGCACATCTCCTCCCGGTCCAGCCTCTCGTTCACGTACAGGTTCCCGTTCTCCTCATTCACCGTGAAGTATTTCAGCTGCTTCTTGCCGGCAGACGCCACCCGCAGCTTGCGCGCCGGCAGCTCGTCCGCGCTGAGCCCCAGGTCCCGCGCCAGCGGCCCCACCAGCGAGCCTCTGCCCAGCTCCTCGGGGATGGCGTAGCGGACCCGCTCGGCCGCCGCCCGGCCCCACACGCCCAGCAGCAGCAGCAGCAGCGCGGCCAGCAGCGCTCGCCCGCCGCCCGGCCCGCGCCTCTGCCGCCGCCTCACCGCCATTCTCTGCCGACTGCGCTCGCCGCGCTCCTGCCTCCTGCCGCTGCCCTGCCTCCCTTCCAGCCGCTCTCGCCGGCCACAACACACACCGCTGAAAGGCACCGAGGTCAGCACGCCTCCTCTCGCCGCCGCCGCTGTTGGCGGTGCCGCTGCCGCTGTGGCCGGCGCCGGGCGAGCGAGCAGCCTGCGGGGGCAGGACGCTGCGGCGGCGGCGGCGGCGGCTCCAGCGCCGCTCGGCGGCGGCCAACAGCGACACCCGGAGGCGCCGCCGCGCCACTGCAGCCGCCGGATGGTTGCGCCAGCGGGTCTCGCCCCCGGCCGCGCCGTCGGCTGCTCACGCTGCTCACCTCCTTCAGCTACCCAAAAGAGCGAGTCGGAGTTCACTTTGGAGAATTTTTTAATACCCGTGGAAAGGGGAATCGAGGAGCTCTGTTCAGGAGCTAAACTGCAGAGCCTGGCTGGGGAACGTGTAGTGGAATAGTGGAGGATCACACAGACTTTGTACGAAGGATCACAGGTGAGTACAGGTAAGTACAAGCAGGTACACTGTGCACCAAATGCCTTGCGGATTCCTACCCCTTCTGTTACTGCTGTGGGCTCTCTTTACCCAGCTCTTTTATTTCATTTCTACCATCTCTGTGAAGCAACATCGACTAAATACTTGGGAAGAGAAGCCTTTGTATAAAAGAAGCACCAGGAGCAACATCTTCTTCCTGGAGATTCTTGTTTATATTCCTTTTATTTTATATCCCTCTCACAGTAACTGTGACTGGGAGAAAATGGCAAGTCTTATTCTCTATTACAGCATCATCCTTCCATGTTCCCAGTTTTACAAATCATGGAGATTACCACAACTTCTTGTCCTAGATCTGGGAAGAATGACCTGGTAAAGCATTTCTTCAAAAAGCTTTTTCAGTGAACAGCCTAAGTAGATCTAAGAACGAGGCCAGACTGAAAAAGGTATCCATGCTCCCAGGATACTTCAGTTAGCAGCATGCTGAATATTTTACTCTGAGAATTGTAAAAATGAGGGTTAATACTCCTCTGTGGTGATGCCAGAGGCATACATGACATCTCAGCTACCTTTCCAAGGACAGAGACTTCGAGATTCAATGACAAAAAAAAAGTCAGAAAAATTAATCTCAGAAGGGCACAACTAGAGAAGGCAGTTTGCCCCCGGCTCAAACACACTGACATGTCTTTTGCCATGATAAAATGATAAAACACTGAATGCTCCTGGCGTGGGATGGTCTGAAAACAGAAATGATAAAACACTCTTGAGAGCACACCTGTGAAAAAACAACTGATCCACCTCAGTGCTTGTTTGTGCTGACTCCACGTCTCTGCAACAACCAAAGGAAATCAGGAAATACAAAACTCTTCACAAACCAACAGCTCTTGTTTCATTACCTTGCAGGGATCAGTGCATGTTATGATCAGCTGAACCATTCCAAGCACGACCCAAACCAGGTTTTGGGAAATTACAGGTACAGCAGGTTTTACCAGCATTGCCATTGCTCAAGAAATAACTCCATGAATGCTTCCTGTGCTCATTCACAGGGTCCTGGTGATAACTCAGTTCCCACTTATGCCACTCTTGCCATTGTCTCGAAAAAAAGACACAAGCTACGAGACTCAGTTTTTATCTCTTCTGCTGCTGTAGCAGCAGTTATTAGGAAATGATCACTCAGCCTCAGCATTGCTGTGAGAACAGGCTCTTCCTCCACAACAAGAAGCAGCCACACTCTGGCTTCAGAGAGAGAATGCTGAGAAAGTATTTTAAGTAGAATTTCACCTTTCCTCACCCTTTGTTGCATTACATAAATTAAGCACTGCTTTCAAATAATTAACGTTAATTGAAAACTCTGTGTTCTACGACAACTGCAATAAATACAAAAACGGACAACTGAGTTTTGGAAAATCTTCAACCAATAAACAGTTCATGATGAAAATACCTGTCTATGTCTAAGAGTCCAAACCTGTGAGCAATGCTGTGATCAGGAAATGAGCATTGGCAAATGAACTTTAGGCATATTAGGACCTACTGTCGCTGCACCCTCAGCTACAGCACCATCTCTCTGAAAAAGGCACAATGGCAAAGAGTAAAACAGAGAAAAATTGCCCATAGGACAGCAATCCTTTGGAAATCAACTTTTCTTTTGGCACAAGAGGCTTCTGGTGGAAAATCAGGTCATTCTCACAAAATCACTGCAGGTGCACTAACTCTGGATTCTGCTCACCGGCTGCTAAGGAGCACAGAAAGAAAAAACATTTCTAACCAGTGATGCATTAACAATGTACCTAACGCTCTTTCTCCTACATTGCATCAATTTTAAACACTTGGCATGGAAAGAATGAGCGCTGCTACGTGAGAGAACAGTATAAAACAAGATTTAAGGCGATGCAAAAAGCACAAACGAACAACCCTTCACACACACCTATCTTCACATTCCTTGCACTGCCGTGCCACCTGTAATGCATCTCAGCAGAAATCTCGATAGTACACTCTAATTTCTAGATATTACCCATAGTTTGAAGGCATAAAAAGAGGCATATGGTCTCTAATCTGAACCTTCTGTCTGGGAACATCCAGTTCTTCCCATCTTGGCAGGAGCACAGTGATAATGCACCACTAAGGTGACAAACCAGTGTTAACATATATAATTTAGATTAAACATCACTAGCAAAAAGCAGTTGTGCTACTCTTCCACCATCTCTACTCACTCCTGAACACGAAGCTCACTTTTTACTCAACCAAAGAAATTCCCACAAGCAAACTCAAAAAATGCCTGGGAATAGTCTCCTGGAAAAACCAGAATGCTACAAAAAGTTGACAGTGCTGCAACTACTGGATGAGGAACACTCAATGAGGCCCTTTAAAAAGTCAGAAATGTAACAAACCCAAAAGAAAGCAGGAAAACACGGGTCCACGTTCAATTTCAAACAATGGCTTACATTTATCCCAAATATTATTTACAGAAAAGGAATATGGGGAGAGGGATAATTAAGTATACCAAAGACAGACTTGAGAAAAGTGCCACCGTTAAAAATCCATACTACAGCGTAGTTCATGCTCTATTTTAAATGACAATAAATAATAAAAAAATATAAGACGAGGGGGTACTATATCCACGAGCAAATAATAGTGCGGGGGGGACAGGGAAGAAAGAAAATAAAAGTCATAAGACTGCATACAAAACTAAAAATACTATAACGAACTCTAAAGTCTAGATGGGAACAAAATGTTCTCTCACGCTACCTCAACCACGTATGCTGTCGAGAACACAGTTGATACTGACAAACAATGCAAAGTTCCACTTCTTTACCATGGAATAAAATAGAATAGCAGACCGATTACTGGCGAGATGACGATAATTAAACAACCTGCACTCACAAAAACAAAAGGTCTCAACCACAGAATCTCCAGCAGAGAAGAGCTTGAATTCTCCTAAAAGGCTCAACAAGTGTAACACTGAGATGCGACTCCTACGTCCACCGCCCCCCAGCAAGAGGCACCAGAGCATGGCACACCTAGGCTATGCCTTATTTGTCAAAATATTTCCCTACTCAGGACAGAGACACCAGGGGGAAAAGAGGACAGAGAAGCACTAGGAGGAAGCCTCACGGACAGAATTCCATCCGAGAAACTCACCGAGGGAGGGGAGGGATCCGAGGGGAGGGCGCCGGCAAGATCCTTGTCGCCGAGCAGCGGCGCGGGCTCGTCGGGCGGCGGCCGGGCCGGGAGGGTGTCGCAGGAGCTGGCGGCCGAGAAGCGCAGCTGGCTCTTGCGCGAGTCGGCCGTGAGCGACACGTCGTGCGAGTAGGACTGCAGGAAGGCGCGCACGCCGTCGATGCCCACGAAGTGCGAGACGGGCACGCCGCGCAAGGCGCCGCTGTCGGGCGGCAGCAGCTGCCGGCGGTGCCAGCGGCGCAGGCGCAGCGCCAGCAGCAGCAGCAGGAAGGCCACGAAGAGGCACGACACGGCGGCCACGGCCAGCACGAGCCAGCGCGTCAGGCCGGCGGCCGGCTCGGCCGGCGCCGCCGCCTCGTCGGCCGCGCTGCCCAGCTCGGCCAGCAGCTCGGCCACGCTCTCGGCCAGCACCACGCTCAGCGTGGCCGTGGCCGACAGCGCCGGCCGCCCGTGGTCCCGCACCAGCACCACCAGGCTGTGGCGCGCCGCGTCGCGGGCCAGCGGCGAGCGCGCCGTGCGCACCTCGCCGCTGTGCAGCCCCACGCGGAACAGCCCCGGCTCCGTGGCCTTGGCCAGCTCGTAGGACAGCCACGCGTTCTGCCCCGCGTCCGCGTCCACCGCCACCACCTTGGCCACCAGCGCGCCCGCCTCCGACCGCCGCGGCGCCAGCTCCACGCCCGACCACGCCGCCACCGAGCCCGAGCCCGAGCCCGCGGCCGCTGCGGCCGGCGGCGGGTACAGCACCTGCGGCGCGTTGTCGTTCTCGTCCACGATCTGCAGCCGCACCGACACGTTGCTGCTCAGCGCCGGCGCGCCGCCGTCCTCCGCCCGCACCCACAGCTGCAGCTCGCGCAGCTGCTCGTAGTCCAAGGAGCGCAGCGCGTACAGCGCGCCCGTCTCCGCCTGCACCGACACGTACGACGACAGCGGCGCGCCCCGCACCCGCCCCTCCGCCAGCCGGTAGCGCACGCGCGCGTTCTGCCCCCAGTCCGCGTCCGTGGCGCGCACCGTCAGCACCAGCGCGCCCGCCGCGTTGTTCTCCGCCAGACGCGCGCTGTAGCGCTCCTCCGCGAACACCGGCGCGTTGTCGTTCACGTCCAGCACCCGCAGCGCCAGCACCGCGCTGCTCTGCAGCGACGGCGACCCGCCGTCGGCCGCCTGCACCGTCACGTTGTACTCCGACACCTGCTCCCGGTCCAGCTCTCTCGCCGTCACCACACGGTAGTAGTCTTCAAAGGACTTCTCCAGCCGGAACGGGCCGCCCGCGTCCAGCGAGCAGCGCACCTCGCCGTTGGCTCCAGAGTCCCGGTCTTGCACGTGCAGCAGGGCCACCACCGTCCCTGACGGGGCATCTTCAGATATCTCGCTCAGCGCCGACGAGACAGTGAGTTCGGGGGCGTTGTCGTTCACATCTGTTACAGCAACGACAACGTTGGCAGTGTCGGAAAGGTCTCCCCCGTCATGTGCCTGCACCTCCAGTTCGTAGGAATCGCCTTCCTCGAAGTCCAGGCTCCGCAGTAGTGTGATAGCTCCAGTGTCGCAGTCCAACTGGAAAATCTGCGAGGCTTTCTCTGTTATTTTCTTGAACAAGTATTTCACGTGTCCATTCGGCCCCTCATCGGAGTCACTGGCAGTGACAGTGACAAGGGTGGAGCCCACGGGCACGTCCTCGGGCACGCGCACGGTGTACTCCGCCTGGCTGAACACGGGCGCATTGTCGTTCGCGTCCAACACGGTCACGCGGATCCGAGCCGTGCCCGTCCGTGCCGGATCGCCGCCGTCGCTCGCCCTCAGCACCAGCTCGTGAAACGCCGCCTCCTCCCGGTCCAGCGCCTTCGCCAGCACCAGCTCGGGACGCTGATCGCCGCCGGGGCCCGCCTGCACGGCCAGTGAGAAGTGCTCGTCACCGCTCAGCTCGTAGCTCTGCAGAGAATTCCGGCCCGAGTCCGGATCGTGAGCATCTGGCAGAGGAAACCGCGACCCAGGGGCTGTCATTTCGCTCATTCGCAATTTTTTTTCTGCCTCTCGAAAGCTGGGAGGGTTGTCGTTAATGTCCGTGATTTCCACTTGGATCCCATAAACCTGCATCTGTCCCTCCACTATCAGCTCACAACGCAGCACACATTGCTGCACTCTCTCGCACAGCTGCTCTCTGTCGATCCTCTCTGCCGTCACTAAATGTCCCGTCTTCCCGTGCAGAGAGAAATACTGCGTCCTACCTTTGTCCAAGATATGAACGCTGCGGTCTCTGATATCCGGCAACTGCAGCCCAAGGTCCTTGGCCACGTCGCCCACGAACGAGCCCTTGGGCATCTCCTCGGGCACCGAGTAGCGCAGCTGCCCCCACGCCGCCTCCCACGCCGCCAGCAGGACGGCCCAGAGCAGAGCTCGCTGCCGCCGGCCCCAGCGCCTCCCCGCCGCGCACATCTCCGCCGCTGAACGGCAGGCTCAGCAGCACCGCCGATCCAATCCCGCTGCCACTCAATGCTGTCAGCTTCGGTACCGTGAGCTGCCGCCGGTCCTTCCGCCTGGCTCTAGAATGGAACCAGCAGTGCGGGAAACTATCAGTGACCGCACGTTCGGTGATCGAGCGAGCAACCGAGAGAGCCGAACCGCAGCGGGCGGGGCTGCCGGTGGCGCTCCGAGCTTCCTCTCGCTCCTCTCGGTCAACAGCGGCGCCCGCAGCCTCCTCCCGGCACTGCAGGCACCGAGCGCTGCCCAGCGCTGCCCGCCCTGCCTTGCTCCATAAAGGGCACGGTCACCACGGGGATGTCGCTTTTCGTCCAGCGCCGATCTCCTGCCTCCGCATTTCTCCAGCCCATCTCTGCTTTCATCCTCCAGGCTATCGCCATCGGAAGGAAGGCACGGGCATTCCGTAGGGGGGGTTCTTTAACCGCACGGAAAACTCAGCACTTCCTAATGTCAGGATATGTAAATTAAAACGTATATTTCGTATTTCACCCTGTAGATTATTATTAGTATTATCCTTTTTGTTCAAAAGCACCTTCAACATCAGGCTCTCACAGAGAAATCGGGAAGATTCCATATCCCGAAAAAGCATAGGTATTAGGTTCCTTAACACAAGTGGGACGAGAGCAATTGCATGCTTCTTGAAGTCGGGGAGTTAATTCTAATAGGATGGAATTATGGGTACAAATGAATATACAGCTGAAACTCTCAAAGGAACCTTTCAGAACTTGAAATATTTGACATCTTTTCCTAATATACACCTAGTGTTTCCTTAGTTTCTACAGATTTACATTTATTCAAGTAATTCTAGGTTTTCATTTCTTCCTAAATTCACTGTGTAAAGCACCCTAGTTCGTTAGTAAACTTATAATCTAAGTATTTCTAATTACGTTGATACGAAATGTGCTCAAGAAAACAATAATGGGACCGTAGAACAAAAGTACAACTCTTGAAACTGCGCTGACCACTAATCAATGTGCAAATGATTCAAGTGCCTAAACCCTCCTCTGCCAATCTCCCTGATATGAGATCCTTCATATCTCAGATCTTTATCCCAGTAAACAGAATTACAAAAATTTGCTGTTCTCGATATACCCGATTTCTATTAAAACCCCCAATATCTTCCTGTAAAGAGGATATAAAAATAAAAATCTATGAACAGAAACCTTTCAAGACTCTCACTAATGTACGAAATAAAGATCATGAAGAGCAAAACAGAGCGAACTGCCAGCCAGGACTCATAAAGGAAGACATTGAGTCCCACTTCTTCATTCCCCTCCCCAGAAATCAGCCACAATCTCTTCTTTCACTCAGAAAAAAAGAGGGAAAGGAACTTTCAACATTCGTTTCCTTGCTAAATCTAACAAGGACAAAACAAAGTTTAACGAAAAACTCGGATAAGCTATAAAGGAGCTCCAAGCACACTTTTCTGACCAAATCAGTCAGGAAGGATAAAATGTCCAACCCTAGATGTCACTGATTTTTGGTTTTGTTTTTTTTTTTTCTCGACACCATCAGGCAAAAACAGCCATTCTCCTTCCACAGAACACGAATCTGCTTTCAATGTTGCTAACACATTCGAATTTATAGAGCTCCAGTGTTAAAAAAACCTCACGCCTGAAGCTGAACCACTGACCAAGGCACAATCAAGTTCCTTCTGCTCTGCATTAACGGGGGATAGCCTGTTCCTTAATTCAGTCCGTCATGGAGGCAGGACTATGAAACTAACAAAAAAACGACTCCGGGAAACAAGGAGAAACACTGAAAACGGCTTCTACTAGCCGAAAGAAGAGCGCAAGTCAAAGCCTATCATCGGAAGGTGTTACAGAGAAAAAATGAAAAACTTCCGCTGCTAGGAAGAGATACAGATGACGAACCCTACTGACAGCGTGCGGAGAATACCCGGGGAAAAAGATGATGTTACGGAAAGCGTTAAACACCAGAAAAAGTGCACGCTTTACAGACCTGGGCTGCGTCGGGATTAGCGGGCGGCTCTCCCTCGACGGCGCTGCTGTTGGAGCTCGGCTTGTCGCAGGAATCCCCGCCCAGAAGCTCCTCCGCCGACAGGATGGGCACCGGCGGCGGCGGCGGCCAAGCGGCCTCGGGCACGGCGCGGGCCGGCGGCGGCACGCACAGGTTGTAGGAGTAGGGCAAGGTGCCCTCGCAGAAGTCGGCCGGGAAGGCGGCGCCGGCCAGCGAGAAGCGCTGCGCGCCCAGGCAGCGCAGCACGGCGGGCGGCCCGGCCCGGCGCAGCCGCGCCAGCACGGCCAGCGCCACGCTCAGCACCAAGAGCGCCGAGAGCAGCGCCAGCGCCAGCACCAGGTAGAACTGCAGCTCGGCCGCCGCCTCGGCCGCCTCAGCGCCCGCCGGCCGCTCGCTCAGCTCCGGCAGCGCCTCCTGCAAGCTCTCGGCCAGCACCACGTGCAGCGTGGCCGTGGCCGACAGCGCCGGCTGCCCGTGGTCCTTCACCACGGCCACCACACGCTGCTTGGCCGCGTCCCGCTCGCCCACGGCGCGCGCCGTGCGCACCTCGCCGCTGTGCAGCCCCACGCGGAACAGCGCCGGCTCCGACGCCTGCACCAGCTCGTACGACAGCCACGCGTTGCGCCCCGCGTCCGCGTCCACCGCCACCACCTTGGCCACCAGGTAGCCGGCCTCGGCCGAGCGCGGAACCACCTCGAAAGGCGTCGCCGCCGCCCCTCCCGGAGCCTCTCCCGCCGCCGCCGCCGCCGCGGGCCAGAGCACCCTGGGCGCGTTGTCGTTGCGGTCCAGCACGAAGACGCGCACCGTGGCCGTGGAGCTGCGCGCCGGCGAGCCGCCGTCCTGCGCCCGCACGGCCACCGTGAACTCGCGGCACTGCTCGTAGTCCAAGGAGCGCTGCGCGTACAGCGCGCCGCTCCGCGCCTCCACCGACACCAGCGGCGCCGCGCCCGCCGCGCCCGCGCTGCCGCCCGCCAGCCAGTAGCTCACGCGCCCGTTGGCGCCCGCGTCCGCGTCCCGCGCCTGCACGCGCAGCACCAGCGCGCCCGCCGCGTTGTTCTCCGCCACGTACGCGCTGTACGCCGCCTCCTCGAACTCCGGCGCGTTGTCGTTCACGTCCGACACCTCCAGCACCAGCTCCGTGCTGCTCCACAGCGACGGCCTGCCCCGGTCCCGGGCGACCACCGTCGCGCGGTGCTCCGACGCCTGCTCGCGGTCCAGCGCGCTCGCCGTCACCACTTTGTACGAGCCGCCCGAGGACGCCACGATCGACAGCGGCGCCTCTCCCGACAGCTCACACGACACCTGACCGTTCTCGCCGGAGTCCGGGTCGTTCACGTTCACCACGGCCACCACGGTACCGGCCGGCGCGTCCTCGGGCACTGGGCTTGACAGCGACAAAATAGTGATCTCGGGCGCGTTGTCATTCACGTCCATGATGTCGATCTGCACTTCGCAGTCATCAGTGAGCCCGCCGCCGTCCGTTGCCTCCAAGCCAAAAACGTATTTATTTTCCTTCTCAAAATCGAGTGGACCAGCCGTCCTGATCTCTCCACTCTCGCTGTCGATAGAGAACATGGAGGGCACGTTGTCTGGGACGTTGCCAAAGGAGTAGGACACTCTTCCATTTGAGCCCACGTCTACATCCGTTGCCCGCACCCGAAGCACCAGAGACCCCGCCGGCAGATTCTCTGCCACTCGTGCCTCGTAGACGCTTTTGCTGAACACGGGCGCGTTGTCATTTGCGTCTGTCACGTTGATGAGAACCAGAACAGTCCCAGACCTCGCAGGTTCTCCGCCGTCCACTGCCGTCAACACCAGTTCAAAGGAACTATGCTTTTCCCGGTCCAACGCTCTCTCCAAGACTAATTCCGGCTGCTTCTTGCCACCCGGCTTTTCTTTCAATGTCAGGGAAAAGGACGGGTTGCTGGTTAGTTGGTAAGACACCAACGAGTTCCTACCCACATCTGCATCCCGGGCCATTTCCAACGGAAAACGAGCACCCGGAAGCGTCCATTCACCAATCTCGAGATCCAGAGCAGCTTTCCTGAAGGCCGGGGAGTTGTCATTCACGTCCTCAATCGCCACCTCGACATGGAAAACGTTCAGCGGGTTCTGAACGAGTGCCTCGAAGCTGACAGAACATGTCACAGATCCGCCGCACATCTCCTCCCGGTCCAGCCTCTCGTTCACGTACAGGTTCCCGTTCTCCTCATTCACCGTGAAGTATTTCAGCTGCTTCTTGCCGGCAGACGCCACCTGCAGCTTGCGCGCCGGCAGCTCGTCCGCGCTGAGCCCAAGGTCCCGCGCCAGCGGCCCCACCAGCGAGCCTCTGCTCAGCTCCTCGGGGATGGCGTAGCGGACCCGCTCGGCCGCCGCCCGGCCCCACACGCCCAGCAGCAGCAGCAGCAGCAGCGCGGCCAGCAGCGCTCGCCCGCCGCCCGGCCCGCGCCTCTGCCGCCGCCTCACCGCCATTCTCTGCCGGCTGCGCTCGCCGCGCTCCTGCCTCCTGCCGCTGCCCTGCCTCCCTTCCAGCCGCTCCCGCCGGCCACAACAGACACCGCGGAAAGACAGCCAGACCGCTCGGGCCGCCTCTCGCCGCCGCTGCAGTTGGCGGTGCCGCTGCCGCTGTGGCCGGCGCCGGGCGAGCGAGCAGCCTGCGGTGGCAGGACGCTGCGGCGGCGGCGGCGGCGGCTCCAGCGGCGCTCGGCGGCGGCCAACAGCGACACCCGGAGGCGCCGCCGCGCCACTGCAGCCGCCGGATGGCCGCGCTCCAGGGGGCCCGGCTTTGGGCGCGGCTCGGCGGCTGCAGCGGCCCCGGGGGCTCTCCCCGACTGCAAACAGCGACAGCAGAAGTTCGGGCTCGGTGTGACTCCCGAGGCGTTACTAGGTCAGATGCCGTTTTGGGCATTCTTTCAGTTCATGTCATTTATTCCCATTGAAACCTCAGATAGAATTATTCGTGGCAGAGCAATACAGAATGGATCTAAGATGCTCTTAAAAAATTCGTAGTTACTCTATAAGAACAAGGAATGATATTCTAGAAAGGGATGACGTTGGGAACCTTTCAGCTCCCCCTCATGCATTTTGAATTCTGCTTCCCTTGCACGGGACACATTAGCTTGAGAATCAGATCAGCCTAAAGCAAAGTTTAGAGCTCTGTGATAAGAATGAATAACGCTTATTATTTTTTTCTGAATCATGGAATGTCTTCTTTTGTGTCTCCATACTTGAGAGCTTTACAGTGAATAAGTGCAAAGCCATTTCTGAGTCTTTCATTGAACCAAATGAAAAATGTTTCACATCAGAAATAGAAACCATTGCATCTGAGCAACATGGCTCCTTATTGCCGGATGTCTGTCATTCACTTTCAGCAAAGGGATCACAGGGAATAAATGACACAGGCCTAGACCCCAGAGATGAAATCTAAGTATTTTCCAAAAGAAACCCCTTTGGCACACCAATTTCCTGGATCAAAACCAGTCTCTCGGCCTACTCGAACTGCATTCTAAGTCTTCAGACACATCCAGCATGGGTCTGGCTATTTAGACAACGCTCCTGAAACCACCACAATTTATAAATTCATGTTTCCTCTCCTGTAACTTGTAGCTACACAACAAAGGAAACTGTCTTGTCCCAAGCATACAGGACCTCAAACCACACACCCCAGCCACAGTAATTTCCTTGGACCATGAAAAAAGAGAAAGAACTTGGAACCAGAGGTGAGGCCCTCATCAAACTACAAGGACAAATGGAACTTTACACATTTCTTTTATCCATTTCAAACCACACCACAGGAAACTCCCACACTGGCCCTGTCTCTTGACAGACCGACTTTCCTCTGTCGTCTCACAATACAAATCAAATTTTGAGAACAGCCATTATTAAAAGTCGCTCTCACATCTTTTCAAATCCCAAGAATCACAACACAAATGCATGCACAGCGATTTTTCTGCTCATCACAATAATCCCAACAATTCTGAAATGTATAGCCTATAAGACATCAGCAGCTCAATTTGTGATCCAGTCATCAAAGTGTCACTCAAAGGTAACACCATCTTTGTCCAGCACATGGATTTTCTGGAGGATGCCTGACTCTCCTACTCTGAATGCAAGGTTTCCATCTCTGCCCAAAAATTACCGTTCATGAAAACATCATGAAAGTGAAAACTGGTGAACACACAACCTGGCCCTTTGAGTCAAATGATAGAATATCAAAAAATGAAGACACCTTTAGGCAGTTTTCAGAAAGTCATTAATAAATACATGAATCAAAAATATGCATGTCTTGTCTCCAACATTACGTTCTCAGAAACAAATCTCTCCTCAACCCCTTTTGCCATCAAAAGAAAAGTTCCTCACACAGCTTCCCATTGCCATGGATAAAGTTTCACTTCTCAACCTGAGTACGTGACAAGCATGAGTATTTCTTCCAGTAAATCTTTAAGAAAACACCTCTATGAAAACGAGCAAGGCAAGAGGTTTACATCTGCAGAAAGGAGGGGGTCAGCAAAGACTCTTGATGATGATGGCACCAAGGTCAGGCTCTAAGCTCGGGTACTTAGCAGGTAAGAATACAGGGCTGGCTCCACCCAAAATTCCCTTTATGGCACTTGCCATAAGAACCTAATTAAACCGTTCATTAAAAAAACACAACAACCTGCGAACACAAAGGAAGAGCCTCCCAGGGCTTAGCACACAGCTCAATTTAAATCTGTTATGGCAAATTTACCAGGGAAGAAGAAAATCATATTGCACAAAAGCAGGGCTGAGAACTGAACAAGGCCAAGAGCAACCAATGTCTCTCCTGTTTAAAGGCCCTCCACACTCAGGTCACAGGACTCTTGTCTCCAGCGCTAAACAACATCCAGGGTATTCTCTGACCCTCATAATCTGCAATAACATGAAATCAAACCCCAACTAAAAAATCTTTACATACACCACCATCAGGCCATCCACATTTACCGGGAAGGGCAGTTGCATTTCTCTGCAAGGCTCAGTAACCTGACATTTCAGATTATCTAAACAGGAGAAGGGTATCTGGGAGTGAAACATCCAAAAAAACACTCACACAGGAGCTCACACCAAAGGCCATGCTCACAAGTCCTCAATGTAATTTATTTATACAGTAAAAAAGGAAGAATGCGAGGAACAACAACTGCGGGTTTCATATAACAACTAGGACCAAATGAATTTCTACACCATTTTACACCTTTTGAAATTTAAAAAAAAAAAAATCACAGCAAATTTTTAATCTGCCCTGTACCTACAAAAAAAGATTTTTCACCCTCGCCAAACATTATGCAAAAGAAAGCTACAAGGGAAGTCAGCCTTCTTTGAAAGATAAATGGTACACAAAACCTCTCACTGTCTGAGAATAATCACTGATACCCAAAGGAAATGAGAGCTACAAACTAAAATAAAATATTGTCAAGAGCATAAACGATACCCAGCTCTAAGAGGGCCCCAATCATCACAACAACTGCTTATCCTCCTTCAGCACATGGGTAACTTTCAAGGTACACGATTCTCAAAGTTTAAAGTGATGTTACACACAGGGCGACTCAGTGTTGTTTCAAAAGAAAGTCAATCGGCTCAGGAACAGTTCCCGTCCGGGAAACACCTGACCATCCAAACAATGTAAATTACACTTGCATTGGATGCAACACATCCTTGACAATACGGAAGGCTGAGAGGAATTACACACGTCAGGAGAAGAAAAGCTGAAACAAAACGCAACTCTATAAAAGAAGAAACCTCCAGCCAAGAGCAACCTCTCTTTTCCGACCGTGCCCACCAAATTAAAGGCTGAACACGGACCCCATGTCCATCGCCCAGGGGCAAGAAGCACAGGGCCCCAGAGTGCCGATGACAGAGAACTTGCTTTCCTTCTCTACAATTCCTCCTACACCGTACACAGACCACGGGAACAAAGGACAGGGGAGCACTGAAGGGAAATGACGAGCAAAGATTTTGGCCCCAGAAACTCACCGAGGGAGGGGCGGGATCCACGGGGAAGGCTCCGGCAGGGTCCTCGCCCCCGAGCAGCGGCGCGGGCTCGTCGGGCAGCGGCCGGGCCGGGAGGGTGTCGCAGGAGCTGGCGGCCGAGAAGCGCAGCTGGCTCTTGCGCGAGTCGGCCGTGAGCGACACGTCGTGCGAGTAGGACTGCAGGAAGGCGCGCACGCCGTCGATGCCCACGAAGTGCGAGACGGGCACGCCGCGCAAGGCGCCGCTGTCGGGCGGCAGCAGCTGCCGGCGGTGCCAGCGGCGCAGGCGCAGCGCCAGCAGCAGCAGCAGGAAGGCCACGAAGAGGCACGACACGGCGGCCACGGCCAGCACGAGCCAGCGCGTCAGGCCGGCGGCCGGCTCGGCCGGCGCCGCCGCCTCGTCGGCCGCGCTGCCCAGCTCGGCCAGCAGCTCGGCCACGCTCTCGGCCAGCACCACGCTCAGCGTGGCCGTGGCCGACAGCGCCGGCCGCCCGTGGTCCCGCACCAGCACCACCAGGCTGTGGCGCGCCGCGTCGCGGGCCAGCGGCGAGCGCGCCGTGCGCACCTCGCCGCTGTGCAGCCCCACGCGGAACAGCCCCGGCTCCGTGGCCTTGGCCAGCTCGTAGGACAGCCACGCGTTCTGCCCCGCGTCCGCGTCCACCGCCACCACCTTGGCCACCAGCGCGCCCGCCTCCGACCGCCGCGGCGCCAGCTCCACGCCCGACCACGCCGCCACCGAGCCCGAGCCCGAGCCCGCGGCCGCTGCGGCCGGCGGCGGGTACAGCACCTGCGGCGCGTTGTCGTTCTCGTCCACGATCTGCAGCCGCACCGACACGTTGCTGCTCAGCGCCGGCGCGCCGCCGTCCTCCGCCCGCACCCACAGCTGCAGCTCGCGCAGCTGCTCGTAGTCCAAGGAGCGCAGCGCGTACAGCGCGCCCGTCTCCGCCTGCACCGACACGTACGACGACAGCGGCGCGCCCCGCACCCGCCCCTCCGCCAGCCGGTAGCGCACGCGCGCGTTCTGCCCCCAGTCCGCGTCCGTGGCGCGCACCGTCAGCACCAGCGCGCCCGCCGCGTTGTTCTCCGCCAGACGCGCGCTGTAGCGCTCCTCCGCGAACACCGGCGCGTTGTCGTTCACGTCCAGCACCCGCAGCGCCAGCACCGCGCTGCTCTGCAGCGACGGCGACCCGCCGTCGGCCGCCCGCACCGTCACGTTGTACTCCGACACCTGCTCCCGGTCCAGCTCTCTCGCTGTCACCACGCTGTAGTAGTTGCCGTGAGAGCTCTGCAATCGGAACGGGACATCCCCATCGAGTGAGCAGCGCACCTCGCCGTTAGCCCCCGAGTCCCGGTCCTGCACGTGTAGGAGGGCCACCACCGTCCCCGAAGGGGCGTCCTCAGAGATCTCATTTAGCGCTGATCTTATAGAAATAACTGGAGTGTTATCATTTATGTCTGTTACGGTGATCGCGACTTTGGCGGTGTCGAAAAGCTGTCCTCCGTCCCGTGCCTGCACCTCCATTTCGTAAGAGTCGCCTTCCTCAAAGTCCAAGCTTCTGAGCAGAGTGATTACACCCTTCTCCGAGTCCAGACGGAATATCTGTGAGGCTCTTTCCGTTATTTTCTTTAACGAGTATTTAACGTGTCCATACAGCCCCTCGTCGGCGTCAGTGGCCGTGACAGTGACGAGGACAGAGCCCACGGGCACGTCCTCGGCCACACGCACCGTGTACTCCGCCTGGCTGAACACGGGCGCGTTGTCGTTCGCGTCCAGCACAGTCACGCGGATCCGAGCCGTGCCCGTCCGTGCTGGATCGCCGCCGTCGCTCGCCCTCAGCAGCAGCTCGTGAAACGCCGCCTCCTCCCGGTCCAGCGCCTTCGCCAGCACCAGCTCGGGACGCTGATCGCCGCCGGGGCCCGCCTGCACGGCCAGCGAGAAGTGCTCGTCACCGCTCAGCTCGTAGCTCTGCAGGGAATTCCGGCCCGAGTCCAGGTCGTGAGCATCTGGTAGGGGAAACCGCGACCCCGGGGCCGTTGTCTCGCTCATTTTCTCTTCCAGCTCAACTTCCTTGAAGCTCGGAGAATTGTCATTAATGTCCGTGATTTCCACTTCGATTTCATAGAATTTCATTTCCCCCTCCACTATCAGCTCACAGCGCAGCACGCATTTCTCCACCAGCCTGCACAGCTGCTCTCTGTCGATTCTCTCCGCCGTCACTAAATGTCCCGTCTTCCCGTGCAGAGCAAAATACTGCGTCCGACCTTCGGTAACAACGCGGATGCCGCGATCACTGAGCTCCGGCAGCTGCAGCCCCAAGTCTTTGGCCACGTCGCCCACGAACGAGCCCTTGGGCATCTCCTCGGGCACCGAGTAGCGCAGCTGCCCCCACGCCGCCTCCCACGCCGCCAGCAGGACGGCCCAGAGCAGAGCTCGCTGCCGCCGGCCCCAGCGCCTCCCCGCCGCGCACATCTCGGCTGCTTAACCGCTCCACTGCTTTCCACTCACGCTCCGACTCGCCAATCGCCGGTGCTCTCGCCGGCTTTTCTACCTCTCTGCAAAACGGCTCTGTATCGCGGGGACAGCTCGCAGACGGCCCGCCGCCGAGCCTGTTACCAAGCGAGCGAGTGATGGAGCCTGTCCTCAGCGGGCGGGGCTGCCGGTGGCGCTCCGAGCTTCCTCTCGCTTCTCTCGGTCAACAGCGGCGCCCGCAGCCTCCTCCCGGCACTGCAGGCACCGAGCGCTGCCCGGCGCTGCCCGCCCTGCCTTGCTCCATAAAGGGCACAGTCGCTACGGAGACGTCACTTTTCGTCCAGCGCCGATCTCCTGCCTCCGCATTTCTCCAGTCCATCTCTGCCTTCATCCTCCAGGGAATCACCATCGGGAGGAAGGCACAGGCATTCCGTGGGCGGGGTTCTTTTACCGCACGAGAAAATCAGCACTTACTAATGTAAATTAAAACACAGTTTTCGTATTTCGCTCTGTAGCTCATTCTTAAGATTATTCTTTTTGTTCAAAATCATCTTCAACAACAGGCCCTCAGAGAGAAAACGGGAAGATATCATATCCCGAAGTAACAGAGCTATCAAGTTCATTAACAAATGTGGGACGAGAACAATTGCATACTTATTGAAGTCAGGGAGCTAATTGTTTGCAAGGGGGTTAAAATAAAGATGCAGCTAAAACTTTAGGAAAAAAGTTTCAAGACTTCAAATATTTGAAAATCTTTCCTAAGATACACCTAGAATTTCCTTAGTTTAAACAGACGTACATTTAATCATAATTTTCTAGGCTTCCTTTTATTTTTTCCTAAAATCAATGTGTAAATGACCGTAGTTGGTTAGTAAAATACTCATCTAAGTATTTCCTAATGACGTTGATGCGATATGTGTTCAAGAAAACAATCATGAAACCGTAGAACAAAAGTACAACACTTGAAACTGTGTTGACCACTAATCAATGTGCAAATGGGCTTGATTCAAGTGCCTAAACTCTCCTCGGGCCAGTCTCCCTAATATGGGATCCCTTCCTATCTCAGATGTTTATCCTAGTAAACAGAATTGCAAACATTTGCTCTTCTAAGTATATGCGAGTTCTACTAAAACCTCCAACATTATTGGGAAAAGAGGATAGAAAAATAAAAATCTCCGAAACAGAAATCTTTCAACACTCTCACCAGTGTACGAAATAAACATCATGAAGAGCAAAACAGAGCCAGCCAGGACGCATAAACGAAGCCATCTATTTCCACTACTGCATCATCCCCCGCTCCAAAACGGGCGATACCCTTTTTTCAGTCAGGATGGCGAATGGAACATTGCACTTTCGTTTCCTTTTTAAATCGAAGAGGGACAAAAGAAAGTTTTACGATCGGGTTAGGGTAAAGATATAAACGAGTTCCAAGCACGCCCTTTCTGAACAAATCAATCGGGAAGGATAAATGTCCAACACCAGATGTAGGTGCTTTCATTTTTTTTCCCTTGACTCCATCATTCAGAACCAGCCATTCTCCTTCTACAGAACACGAATCTGCTTTCAATATTTCTAACACATTCGAATTTAAAGAGCTCGAGTGTTGAAGACAAAACCTCGTGCCTGAAGCTGAACCTGTAAACAAGGACGAGCCAAGTGCTTACTGCTCTCCATAAACAGGGGGATAGCCCGTTCCTTAATTCAGTCTGTCACAGAGAAAGGACTGTGCAACTCATATAAACTCGACTCAGGGAAACATGGAGAAACATCAAGAAAGGCTACAACGAGCCGAAAGGAGAGCTAAAGTCAAAGCCTGTCACCTGAAGCTATTACCGAGGAAAAAAAACCACTTCCTCCTGTACGTGGGGATACAGCTGACGAGTACCAACTGACACCATGCACAGAATACAAGGGGAAAAAAGATGACGTTTCAGGAACTTCCAAAAACAGAAGAAACTCAGGGTTTACAGACCTGCGGTGCGTCGGGATTGGCGGGCGGCTCTCCCGCGATTAGGTCACCGCTCGGGCTCGGTTTGTCACAGGAATCATCCCCGCCCAGAAGCTCCTCCGCCGACAGGATGGGCACCGGCGGCGGCGGCGGCGGCCAAGCGGCCTCGGGCACGGCGCGGGCCGGCGCCGCCACGCACAGGTTGTAGGAGTAGGGCAAGGTGCCCTCGCAGAAGTCGGCCGGGAAGGCGGCGCCGGCCAGCGAGAAGCGCTGCGCGCCCAGGCAGCGCAGCACGGCGGGCGGCCCGGCCCGGCGCAGCCGCGCCAGCACGGCCAGCGCCACGCTCAGTACCAAGAGCGCCGAGAGCAGCGCCAGCGCCAGCACCAGGTAGAACTGCAGCTCGGCCGCCGCCTCGGCCGCCTCGGCGCCCGCCGGCCGCTCGCTCAGCTCCGGCAGCGCCTCCTGCAAGCTCTCGGCCAGCACCACGTGCAGCGTGGCCGTGGCCGACAGCGCCGGCTGCCCGTGGTCCTTCACCAGGGCCACCACACGCTGCTTGGCCGCGTCCCGCTCGCCCACGGCGCGCGCCGTGCGCACCTCGCCGCTGTGCAGCCCCACGCGGAACAGCGCCGGCTCCGACGCCTGCACCAGCTCGTACGACAGCCACGCGTTGCGCCCCGCGTCCGCGTCCACCGCCACCACCTTGGCCACCAGGTAGCCGGCCTCGGCCGAGCGCGGAACCACCTCGAAAGGCGTCGCCGCCGCCCCTGCCGGAGCCTCTCCCGCCGCCGCCGCCGCGGGCCAGAGCACCCTGGGCGCGTTGTCGTTGCGGTCCAGCACGAAGACGCGCACCGTGGCCGTGGAGCTGCGCGCCGGCGAGCCGCCGTCCTGCGCCCGCACGGCCACCGTGAACTCGCGGCACTGCTCGTAGTCCAAGGAGCGCTGCGCGTACAGCGCGCCGCTCCGCGCCTCCACCGACACCAGCGGCGCCGCGCCCGCCGCGCCCGCGCTGCCGCCCGCCAGCCAGTAGCTCACGCGCCCGTTGGCGCCCGCGTCCGCGTCCCGCGCCTGCACGCGCAGCACCAGCGCGCCCGCCGCGTTGTTCTCCGCCACGTACGCGCTGTACGCCGCCTCCTCGAACTCCGGCGCGTTGTCGTTCACGTCTGACACCTCCAGTACCAGCTCCGTGCTGCTCCACAGCGACGGCCTGCCCCGGTCCCGGGCCACCACCGTCACGCGATGCTCCGACGCCTGCTCGCGGTCCAGCGCGCTCGCCGTCACCACTTTGTACGAGCCGCCCGAGGACGCCACGATCGACAGCGGCGCCTCTCCAGACAGCTCGCACGACACCTGACCGTTCTCGCCGGAGTCTCTGTCCCGCACGTTTAGGAGAGCCACCACGGTGCCCGCCAACGAATCCTCGGGCACTGGGTTCGATAACGACAGCAGCGTGATCTCAGGTGGGTTGTCGTTCACGTCCAGCACCTCTACCTCCACCTTGCAGTGGGACACCAGACCGCCTCCGTCCCTTGCCTCCACCAACAACGTGTAACCTCGCGTCTCCTCGAAATCCAGTGTCTCTTTCAGTGTGACCGCCCCAGTCTCGGCTTCTATAAAGAATTTCTGAAGTACCTTGGCCGGCGTTTCCCCGAATCCGTAAGTGATACGGGCGTTGGTGCCGGCATCGGCATCAGAGGCAGAGACGTTCAACACAATCATTCCTGGAGGCGCATCTTCGCGCAGGCTGACGCGGTACCTGTCCTGAGCGAACACGGGTGGGTTGTCATTGGCGTCGGTGACGTTGATCCACAGCTGGGCGGTGCCAGTCCGGGGCGGATCTGCCCCATCCAGAGCCGTCAGCACCAGTTGGAGGCTCGGCTCATTCTCTCGGTCCAGCGGGTGGCGCAGCACCAGCTCTGCGAACTTGGTGCCATCCTGGCTATCTTTCACCTCCACCTCAAAATACTTGTTGGCTTCCAGCTGATAGCCCTGCAGCGAGTTACTGCCCACGTCCGCGTCGTCAGCCATGCCCACGGCAAAACGGGCACCGGGAGAAGTAAACTCGTTGATCTCCAGCTGAAATTTGTCTCGCCGAAAACGCGGCGCATTGTCATTCACGTCCTGAATGTTCACCTGGACGTGGAAAATGTTCAGCGGGTTGTGCACCAGCGCCTCGAAGCTGACGGAGCAGGTCGCCGACTCGCCGCACATCTCCTCCCGGTCCAGCCTCTCGTTCACGTACAGGTTCCCGTTCTCCTCATTCACCGTGAAGTATTGCTTCTCCTCGCTCAACCGCAGCTTGCGCGCCGGCAGCTCGTCCGCGCTGAGCCCCAGGTCCCGCGCCAGCGGCCCCACGAGCGAGCCTCTGCCCAGCTCCTCGGGGATGGCGTAGCGGACCCGCTCGGCCGCCGCCCGGCCCCACACGCCCAGCAGCAGCAGCAGCAGCAGCGCGGCCAGCAGCGCTCGCCCGCCGCCCGGCCCGCGCCTCTGCCGCCGCCTCACCGCCATTCTCTGCCGACTGCGCTCCCCGCGCTCCTGCCTCCTGCCGCTGCCCTGCCTCCCTTCCAGCCGCTCTCGCCGGCCACAACAGACACCGCTGAAAGGCAGCCAGACCGCTCGGGCCGCCTCTCGCCGCCGCTGCTCCTGCTGCTGCTGGCGGGGCCGCTGCCGCTGTGGCCGGCGCCGGGCGAGCGAGCAGCCTGCGGGGGCAGGACGCTGCGGCGGCGGCGGCGGCGGCTCCAGCGGCGCTCGGCGGCGGCCAACAGCGACACCCGGAGGCGCCGCCGCGCCACTGCAGCCGCCGGATGGCCGCGCTCCAGGGGGCCCGGCTTTGGGCAGGGTCAGGCCCTAAACGCGATTTTAAATACGTTTAAAATTTAGGTCCGCTGCTAAATACTTTTATGTATTCTTTTTCAGTCGCAATATATATACAGAAACAAATGTTGATGGTAAAGCTATAAATAAAGGAACCAAATTTGTCTTAATAATATCAAGGCACAGCTAAGGAAATAGGAAACTGTATATATGTCTATAGCCAGGGAAATTTATAAGTACTCTATCATGTATCTTCCATTTTGCTTTCCTGTCTTTGGTCGAATTAAGTTGCGGGGTAGTTTAGTCTAAAGCAATGCTTCTATCTTTATGCTAAGCATAGCATTTGTTTCTGGTTTCTGATTCCGAATAGTTGCTTCTTTTCCATCTACCTTTTTGAGGAAGTAATGACCAAAATGCAAAGCCACCATCAGTCTTTTATAAACTTAAAGAATTCTCTATGTTGAATGGATCCTTTAAAATAATTTAATCTACTCATCAGTCATGGGCAGGGGCATCCATCACTACACCAGGTTACTGAAAAGCCCATCCAACCTGTCCTTGAAGCCTTGCAATGGTGCCACATCCATGATATTTCTCGGCAACTCATTCCAGAGCCTCACCATCCTCATCATAAAACATTTTGTCTAATCTACACCTAAAAAATATCTTTCAAACTTTCTTCTAAATATTCTTTATAAATTGAAGAGACACAATAAATTCTACACAAAGATTTATTTTCTCAGGCTTTAGGACCTGAGTTTTGCCACATATTCTTCATGGCAGAGATGTTGCATTTCTTTGACAATCCATGAAGTCATGAAGAGGGAGATGACCTCCTTCCTCTTCTTTCTGGTCATCCTACTAGTTACGCAACCCTAGATGCAAGCTGGGCAGCAAGTGGACATCACCAGCTCATGACCCATTCAGCATCCAGCAGTGACCCAAAGCATTTCTCTGCAAGGCTGCTCTTAATCCCCTACTCTCCGTTTAAACTGGGAATTGCCCTGACCGACCTGCAGGACCTTGCACTTGACCTTCTTGAACTTCATAAAGTTTGCACAGGTCTGCTCCTCCAGCTTATCCCTAAACATCACCCTTGACCTGTCACTAATGAACTCAGCTCGGTGTCAGCTGTGAATTCACTGAGGGTGTGCCTGATCCCATTGTCTGTGAAGGTACTGAACAGCTTTGATCCCAGTAGAGACAGCACACAGCTCGGATTTCCACCTGGACATGGAGCCACTGTCTATAACTCTTTGGAGGTGACTCTCCAGCCTGTTCCTCAGCCATTTGACAGCCCCCAGGTGTGTGCCCAGCATGTTCCTCTGGCTTATTGGGGTGGGAGGCACTCTGTCCCCATTCTCCCACTGGTTCCTGATCTGTGCGTGGGAATCTTGGCTGGGCTGGGTGGTCACTCTGCCCTTTGACAGCTGCAGCAGAGATGATCCTGCATTATTACCATACAGACAAAATGTTCCTGGGTGAGCCCACCAGGAGTTCTTATGAAACCCTTCCTCTGTACAGCTGTAAACATCCCAGGTGTGTGTGGGAACTGCACCTGCACTTGGGCAGCTGGGACAGAGGAGACCTTCCACATGAGCTCAGGCACCCTGAGGCTGAGCTCATGACAACAATGCAAGAGTCAGAAACACATGGAAATGGACAGATGCAATAACATTTGGTAGGTCTGCCTTGCTCTACAGAAGCAACTCAAATCACCCTGGACTCCAGCAGGCACAGCCTGGTCTTATCTGTGACATGTGACAAGCAGGGCAATGACAGAGTTCTTCGCTAGCCTCACACTCAGAGCTCCCCTCTCTGCTTTTTCTTCCACGCCAGGCCACTGAGAGGTTTTGGATGTGGCTATCTCCTCACTGCTCAAATCTACCATCAGATGACAATGCACTGCAGCCACACCCAGAAGGGAGGTACAATTGTCTGCTCACCACCATTAGGATAAGGAACTGAAGGATTCCAGAGCACAGAAATGATAAACAATCATGCTAAAAGATCAGCAGTCATCCAACTGAGAATGCCTCATCAAACCATTGGCTTAGGGGGAATCTTCTCCCTGTCCTTATCACATGCTCTGTTCCACAGAGAGGCAAAGTCTACTAAAGTCATATTTAGATCTATTTCTCCCAACAGGAACAGAACACAAAGTCACTCTCCTATCTCTTGATTTCCACTCCCAGTGCAACAAGAGTAGGGGACATTACACACCACACATTGCTCTAAAAGGATGGATTGTTGATAATTGTCAGTATACCCACACACTGAGTAAATAAAGAGAAAACCAAACAAAGCAAAAAACCCACAGAAAACCCTATAACATGAATCAGATAAGGAAAGGAAACATTAGAAGGAAACAACGAGACAGAGATGCTCACTGTGAAGTCTTCAAGGCCTTTATTGCAGACCTTAAAATTCATACCTGAGAGCATGGAGAAGTCACTGAGAAGTTGCAATTATGTAGTCCTGAGGACTAACATCGAAAAATAGCAGAGCGGGATCATTTGAAGAATTACTCCTCTCCTCAGCAATTTTTTCTAATGCATAACTTGCTCACCTTGCACAGTTATAAAAACATCATTTCAAACAGCTTCTCCTCGGCCTCTTTCTCCAGGTAAATCTTCTGATAAATTACAACAGATTCCTTTATTGCTTCTGCTACCTACTCATCCTGTCCCCTCCACACACAATTTTCTCCTAGATGACTGAAGTAAGGATTGGCTGAAAACAACAGTCACTGTTTCATATTTCAAAGTACTGACCAGAATTGTGAAAATGAGTTGCAACATGCCTGGAAACAAAGCCCTAAATGAAAGTGTAATTATGGATAATGCATGTTGCACACAGGATTATCTGGCAGTTTTAGCCAAGAATTAATGTTCTACATGAACAATTGCTGTGAAAAGTGTTATTGTTGGAGGACTGTCGTTGTCTTTCATGACAGAGACACCAGGAGCAGAACAGCAATGGCACTGCCTTTGGCACCAAGCATGAAATCAAACCATTTCTCTGCCAAACCCACACTCAGTCCCCCATTTCCCTGGCACACAACTGAGCTCTCACCCTCCTCACTCTGCATTCACAGCCTTTACTTTCACCATCAACACCAACCACAATTTTGGTTCCACGTTGGCCACACAAAAAACCAACACCTTGGAGAAACATCCATTCATGAAGTTGTACTTCTAGAATGAAATATCCAAGGTCAGGCTGGCTGGAGCTCTGAGCCACCTGCTCTGCTGGAAGATGTCCCTGCCCAAGGCAGAGCAGCCGGAACAAGAGGATCTTTAAGGTCCTTTGCAACAAAACCATTCTCTGATTCTGTGTTTCTAGGATTCTATGATTGCATGTACAGCTTCCAGGGATGGATGAGAGATACTCTCCCAACTGGGTAATTATATGTTTTGGAGTTTGCAGGATTGCCAGGCACAATGAGGATCAACTTTACTCTTTGACAAAAAAACAAACAGACCAACAAACAACCCAAACCAAACTAAAAAAATTATCAAAAAACACCCTGAAATCAACCAGCCAAGAATGGTAAAACCTCAGAAGAGTATCAATCATGGCCTCACATTTCAAATTGGGTCACATACAGTACATACACAACCCAAGAAAATGGACATTCATTCATTTTGAACTGTATCACAGTGAACTCCAGCACCAGCCCTGTCCTGCATACACAGACTTCTTCTCTCTGACCAAACACAGCATTAAAGCAAATTTTGCAAACAGACTTCATTAGAAGAAAACTCATGCCCACAGCTTCTCAGAGCCCAAGCATCACAACTAACATTATTTTGCTCCTCCCAGTTGTATGAAAAAGTGTGAAATGTTACAGAGGCCACAAATTATAACCAGCTCTGTCAAAGACCCTCACATCCAAGTACAACCTGAAAGGCAACATCTCCATTCCTCAGCACATGGACTCCTCAAAGCATGTGTGACTTCCCCTCTAGATGCAAAGGAATATGGAACCCAAACTAGGCCATTTCAGCCCAAACCACACAACTGAAAATCATAAGACTTCTCCTGACTCATTTTCAGAAGGCCAGCAATAGTCCTGGGGATCAACGAAACACATGTCATGTCTCCAGCAGGGCCTCCTCACACACCACACCCCCAACACTCCCTCCAAACCATTCACAGATCACTTGGTTAGCACAGGTCTTCAGAATTTTGAGCGACTCCACCACAAGGAAAGTTGCTCAGAAGCCTTACAATCAACCATGCTCAGTATCTCCTTCCTTTTGATAATATTTGACTTCTCAACCTAGCCATGAGACAAGAAACAGCATTGATTACAGAGACATTTTAAAGAAACTTGTCTTTGGAAGTCTTCCTCTTTGCACCTATAACCATGAAAGAACCATTTTCAGATCATCAGAAGAATCAGACAGAAACTTAACACAGAATTGCAGAATGAAGAGCTCACAACTCTTTTCTGTGTTATATAACTCAGAGTACATGATTGAAGACATTGTTTAAAGGCACTGAATACACAGCTTGCAATTCTCACATGCCATCTTGCATAAGTACAAAATTTAGCTTTGAAGTGACACCATTATGATGACATGAAAACACATACTAAGACTCTTCCAGAGTTCTCCATGCAGCTGGAATACAGATCTTCTAGACAATTACTTGGGGAAGAACACCACATTTCTTCATCCTAGACATAAGAAGTGGACAGGGAATGGAGGAAAACATTCCCTTGAGTCTTTCAGCAGACATTCACACACAGCTCACAGCACCCAGATTTGCAACCCTTCACACCATCCATGGTGTCCTTTCACCCATCTAGCATAAAAACGTGACAGTGGAGGCCCAGTTCCCCAGACCATTTCTCTTCCCAGCACCAATTTCACACAGCTCTCTGGACATTTCTGTGCTATGGAATGTATATTTGCTGCTCACAGAAGTTCTGTGGAGACACTTCAGAGGTCTCAAAGGAGAAGCCGAGCAGTCTTCCAAGAGACACTGACTCAGTGAACATCTGCTCACATGGAATTATGCCCACCTTCTATCTCCCACTGCACCTTGAATCTCTTCTTCCCATCCAGGAAATTCTCTTGCCACAATAAATACTTTCTAACCATGGCTCATCCAGCTCCATTTGACAAATCTCTACCTTAAAAAACAAGTACAAACCAAAGTAGTTCTGCCATTTCCTCCTGCATTTCCTCCTCCACATGGAGCCACCCACAGGCTTTTCAAAGAGACACAACTTTGGGAGGATCCTTCATAACAGACAGACAGACACCATCAAGGACCAATAGTTGCCTGGTCCAATCCTCTCTTGGCGACAAAGAACGAAGAATGGATGATGCAAACACTTTTTCTCCTGACCTCCACTATGTATCATGGAGAACGATAAAGGCCGAAAACAACCTGCAGTGGGGCTCCACACAAAGCCATCAACATTTTGTTCAAGACACATTCTACCTATTCAAGCACACGTGCTCTTGGGAAGACACATGACCCTGATAAAAAGTTGTATTTCTAAGTAATGGGATCCATCCCTTCAGGAGAGATAATGCTATCAGGAACATGGATTCTATACAGCAAAGACGATATAGGGGACCAATACCTGGAACATGATTAATATCCAAACCTCCGACCTAACCAACACCTGCCAGCAGCAGCCTTTTCCCTCATCCCTTCTTCACGAACTGGAAGGCTGAGGAGCCACCCCATGCTCACATAGTGATAGCAATGTGCTCCAGCCTTAGGATCTTCATCGAAGGAAACTTTACCATGTTGTTACACAAAGTCTCCGATGAAAGATAGAGAATACGGCAGGGAAAGCGCAGGGCAGCATTAGGAAAAAGAGTTTTTGAGAAAATCTGCGCAGAGGAACTCACCGAGGGAGGGGCGGGGTCCACGGGGAGGGCTCCGGCAGGGTCCTCGCCCCCGAGCAGCGGCGCGGGCTCGTCGGGCAGCGGCCGGGCCGGGAGGGTGTCGCAGGAGCTGGCGGCCGAGAAGCGCAGCTGGCTCTTGCGCGAGTCGGCCGTGAGCGACACGTCGTGCGAGTAGGACTGCAGGAAGGCGCGCACGCCGTCGATGCCCACGAAGTGCGAGACGGGCACGCCGCGCAGGGCGCCGCTGTCGGGCGGCAGCAGCTGCCGGCGGTGCCAGCGGCGCAGGCGCAGCGCCAGCAGCAGCAGCAGGAAGGCCACGAAGAGGCACGACACGGCGGCCACGGCCAGCACGAGCCAGCGCGTCAGGCCGGCGGCCGGCTCGGCCGGCGCCGCCGCCTCGTCGGCCGCGCTGCCCAGCTCGGCCAGCAGCTCGGCCACGCTCTCGGCCAGCACCACGCTCAGCGTGGCCGTGGCCGACAGCGCCGGCCGCCCGTGGTCCCGCACCAGCACCACCAGGCTGTGGCGCGCCGCGTCGCGGGCCAGCGGCGAGCGCGCCGTGCGCACCTCGCCGCTGTGCAGCCCCACGCGGAACAGCCCCGGCTCCGTGGCCTTGGCCAGCTCGTAGGACAGCCACGCGTTCTGCCCCGCGTCCGCGTCCACCGCCACCACCTTGGCCACCAGCGCGCCCGCCTCCGACCGCCGCGGCGCCAGCTCCACGCCCGACCACGCCGCCACCGAGCCCGAGCCCGAGCCCGCGGCCGCTGCGGCCGGCGGCGGGTACAGCACCTGCGGCGCGTTGTCGTTCTCGTCCACGATCTGCAGCCGCACCGACACGTTGCTGCTCAGCGCCGGCGCGCCGCCGTCCTCCGCCCGCACCCACAGCTGCAGCTCGCGCAGCTGCTCGTAGTCCAAGGAGCGCAGCGCGTACAGCGCGCCCGTCTCCGCCTGCACCGACACGTACGACGACAGCGGCGCGCCCCGCACCCGCCCCTCCGCCAGCCGGTAGCGCACGCGCGCGTTCTGCCCCCAGTCCGCGTCCGTGGCGCGCACCGTCAGCACCAGCGCGCCCGCCGCGTTGTTCTCCGCCAGACGCGCGCTGTAGCGCTCCTCCGCGAACACCGGCGCGTTGTCGTTCACGTCCAGCACCCGCAGCGCCAGCACCGCGCTGCTCTGCAGCGACGGCGACCCGCCGTCGGCCGCCCGCACCGTCACGTTGTACTCCGACACCTGCTCCCGGTCCAGCTCTCTCGCTGTCACCACACGGTAGTAGTCTCCAAAGGATTTCTCCAGCCGGAAAGGGACGCCCCCATCGAGCGAGCAGCGAACCTCGCCTTTCTCTCCGGAGTCCCTGTCCTGCACGTGGAGCAGGGCGACCACCGTCCCGGACGGGGCATCCTCAGAGATCTCACTAAGCGCAGACGACACTGTGAGTTCCGGGGCGTTGTCGTTCACATCTGTTACGGTAACTACAACTTTCGCCGTGTCGGAAAGACCTCCCCCGTCATGTGCCTGCACCTCCAGTTCGTAGGAATTGCCTTCTTCGAAATCCAGGCTCCGTAACAGGGTGATTGCTCCCGTGTCGCCGTCCAGTCGGAAAATCTGCGAGGCTTTCTCTTTGATTTTCTGAATCGAATATTTCATGAGTCCGTTCGGCCCCTCGTCGGCGTCACTGGCCGTGACATTGACGAGGACGGAGCCCACGGGCACGTCCTCGGGCACACGCACCGTGTACTCCGCCTGGCTGAACACGGGCGCGTTGTCGTTCGCGTCCACCACGGTCACGCGGATCCGAGCCGTGCCCGTCCGTGCCGGATCACCGCCGTCGCTCGCCCTCAGCACCAGCTCGTGAAACGCCGCCTCCTCCCGGTCCAGCGCCTTCGCCAGCACCAGCTCGGGACGCTGATCGCCGCCGGGGCCCGCCTGCACGGCCAGCGAGAAGTGCTCGTCACCGCTCAGCTCGTAGCTCTGCAGGGAATTCCTGCCCGAGTCAGGATCGTGAGCCTCGGCCAGGGGAAACCGCGATCCTGGAGCGGTCGTCTCGCTCATTCTCAGTTCTTTTTCAGCCTCTCGAAAGCTGGGAGGGTTGTCATTAATGTCCGTGATTTCCACTTCGATTCCGTAAACCTGCATTTCCCCCTCCGCTATCAGCTCACAGCGCAGCACGCATTGCTGCACACTCTCGCACAGCTGCTCTCTGTCGATCCTCTCTGCTGTCACTAAATGTCCCGTCTTCCCGTGCAGAGCGAAATATTGCGTCCTACCTTTTTCCAAGATATGAACGCCGCGATCTCGGATCTCCGGCAGCTGCAGCCCCAGGTCCTTGGCCACGTCGCCCACGAACGAGCCCTTGGGCATCTCCTCGGGCACTGAGTAGCGCAGCTGCCCCCACGCCGCCTCCCACGCCGCCAGCAGGACGGCCCAGAGCAGAACTCGCTGCCGCCGGCCCCAGCGCCTCCCCGCCGCGCACATCTCCACCGCAGAACCGCCGGCACCGCAGCACCGCCGATCCAATCACCCTGCCACTCAATGCACTCAGCTTCGGCACCGTGCACAGCTCTTGGTGCCTCCGCCTGGTTCCAGAATGGATCAGCACCGCGGGGACGATCGCTGGCCGCAGGTTCTGACAGGGAGCGAGCAACCGAGTGAGCCGATCCGCAGCGGGCGGGGCTGCCGGTGGCGCTCCGAGCTTCCTCTCGCTCCTCTCGGTCAACAGCGGCGCCCGCAGCCTCCTCCCGGCACTGCAGGCACCGAGCGCTGCCCAGCGCTGCCCGCCATGCCTTGCTCCATAAAGGGCACGGTCACCACGGGGATGTCGCTTTTCGTCCAGAGCCGATCTCCTGCCTCCGCATTTCTCCAGCCCATCTCTGCTTTCATCCTCCAGGCTATCGCCATCGGAAGGAAGGCACGGGCATTCCGTAGGGGGGGTTCTTTAACCGCACGGGAAACTCAGCACTTACTAATGTCATTAAGTGTAATTTAAAACACAGTTTTCGTATTTTACGCAGCAGCTTATTGGTCCTCTTATCCTTTTTGTTCAAAAGCTTCTTCAACAACAGGCTCTCAGATAGAAATCAGGAAGATACTGCACCCCGAAGAAAGAGAGGTATCAGGTTCATTACCACAAGAGGGACAAAAGCAATTGCATGCTCCTTGAAGTCAGCGAGCTAATTGTTACAGGATTCAATTATAGGTACAAATAAAGATGCAGTTGAAACTTTCAAAGTAAAGGTTCAGGACTATAAATGACATCCTTTCCTAAGATATGCCTACTGTTTCCTTAGTTTATGCAGATTTAGATTTAACCAAGTCAATCTAGATTTCCTTTTTTTCTGAAATGAATGTTTAAAGCACCATAGTTCGTTAGTAAACTAATCTCCTAAGTATTTCTTAATCACGTTGGTTGGATATGTATTCAAGAAAGGAATGATAGAACCGTAGAACAAAAATACAACTCTTGAAAATGAGCTGACCACTAGTCAATGTGCAAATGGGCTTGATTCAAGTGCCTAAACCTACCTCTGGCCAATCTCTCTGATATGACACCCCTTCATATCTCAGATGTTTATCCCAGTAAAGAGAATTGCAAAAATGTGCTGTTCTCAATATACCAGAATTCTACTAAAACCCCTAACATCTTGGCCCAAAGACGATAGAAAAATAAAAATCTGTGAAAAAGAAATCTTTTGGCACTCTCACCAGTGTACGAAAAAGAGACCATGAAGAGTACAACAGAGTGAACTGCAAGCCAGGGCGAATAAACGAAGCCATCTAGTCCCACTACTGAAATCCCCCCCACCCCCGAAACGCCCGACAATCTCTTATTTCACTCAGAAAAAAGACTGAAAGGAACTTCCTACATTCGTTTCCTTCCTAAACTTACAAGGACAAAATAAAATTAAAAAAAAAAAACCTAAAGAACGGGCCTTGGTAAAGCTATATACGAGTTCCAAGTACACCCTTACTGAACAAATCAGGAAGGAAATAGCTCCAACACCAGATGTCAGCGCTTCCTTGGTTGGCTTTTTCTCCCCTCGACTCCATAATGCAGAATCAGCCATTCTTCTTCCACAGAATAGGGAACTGCTTTCAATGTTGCTAACACATTCAAATTTATAGAGCTCGAGTGCTGAAGACAAAACCTCGCGCCTGAAGCTGAACCAGTGACCAAGGAAGAAACAAGAGCTTCCTGTGCTACAGGAACAGGGGACGGCCCATTCCTTCATTCAGTCCGTCGCGGAGACAGGACTGTGCAACTCACATAAACACGACTCCAGGTAACAAGGAGAAACGCTTCTACTACTAGCTGAAAGAAGAGCTAAAGTCAGAGCCCGTCATGTGAAGCTGTTACCGAGGAAAAATGAAAAACTTCCGCCGCTAAGGGGGAATACAGATGAGAAATCCCCACTGACACCACGCAGAGAACACGCGAGAAACAAAGGTGACGTTTCGGCAACATTTAAAAAAGGAGGAAACTCAGGCTTTACAGACCTGCGGTGCGTCGGGATTGGCGGGCGCCTCTCCCACGACGAGGTCGTTGTTCGGGCTCGGCTTCCCGCAGGAATCCCCGCCCAGAAGCTCCTCCGCCGACAGGATGGGCACCGGCGGCGGCGGCGGCCACGCGGCCTCGGGCACGGCGCGGGCCGGCGCCGCCACGCACAGGTTGTAGGAGTAGGGCAAGGTGCCCTCGCAGAAGTCGGCCGGGAAGGCGGCGCCGGCCAGCGAGAAGCGCTGCGCGCCCAGGCAGCGCAGCACGGCGGGCGGCCCGGCCCGGCGCAGCCGCGCCAGCACGGCCAGCGCCACGCTCAGCACCAAGAGCGCCGAGAGCAGCGCCAGCGCCAGCACCAGGTAGAACTGCAGCTCGGCCGCCGCCTCGGCCGCCTCAGCGCCCGCCGGCCGCTCGCTCAGCTCCGGCAGCGCCTCCTGCAAGCTCTCGGCCAGCACCACGTGCAGCGTGGCCGTGGCCGACAGCGCCGGCTGCCCGTGGTCCTTCACCACGGCCACCACACGCTGCTTGGCCGCGTCCCGCTCGCCCACGGCGCGCGCCGTGCGCACCTCGCCGCTGTGCAGCCCCACGCGGAACAGCGCCGGCTCCGACGCCTGCACCAGCTCGTACGACAGCCACGCGTTGCGCCCCGCGTCCGCGTCCACCGCCACCACCTTGGCCACCAGGTAGCCGGCCTCGGCCGAGCGCGGAACCACCTCGAAAGGCGTCGCCGCCGCCCCTCCCGGAGCCTCTCCCGCCGCCGCCGCCGCCGCCGCCGCGGGCCAGAGCACCCTGGGCGCGTTGTCGTTGCGGTCCAGCACGAAGACGCGCACCGTGGCCGTGGAGCTGCGCGCCGGCGAGCCGCCGTCCTGCGCCCGCACGGCCACCGTGAACTCGCGGCACTGCTCGTAGTCCAAGGAGCGCTGCGCGTACAGCGCGCCGCTCCGCGCCTCCACCGACACCAGCGGCGCCGCGCCCGCCGCGCCCGCGCTGCCGCCCGCCAGCCAGTAGCTCACGCGCCCGTTGGCGCCCGCGTCCGCGTCCCGCGCCTGCACGCGCAGCACCAGCGCGCCCGCCGCGTTGTTCTCCGCCACGTACGCGCTGTACGCCGCCTCCTCGAACTCCGGCGCGTTGTCGTTCACGTCCGACACCTCCAGCACCAGCTCCGTGCTGCTCCACAGCGACGGCCTGCCCCGGTCCCGGGCCACCACCGTCACGCGGTGCTCCGACGCCTGCTCGCGGTCCAGCGCGCTCGCCGTCACCACCTTGTACGAGCCGCCCGAGGACGCCACAATCGACAGCGGCGCCTCTCCCGACAGTTCGCACGACACCTTACCGTTCTCGCCTGAGTCTCTGTCTCGCACTTTCAGCAGGGCCACCACGGTGCCGACCGGCGCGTCTTCAGGCACCGGGCTCGACAGCGACAGAATGGTGATCTCAGGTGGGTTGTCGTTCACGTCCAGCACTTCTACCTCCACCTTGGAGTGTGCCACCAAACCACCGCCATCCTTCGCCTCTACAGCCAAGCTATATGTGCTCGTCTCCTCAAAGTCCAGTGCTTCCTGCAGCGTGACTGACCCACTCTCTGGATGGAGCACGAACTTCTGAAGTGCCTTGTGCGGCATTTCGCCGAAGCTGTAGGTGATGCGGGCGTTGGTGCCAGCGTCGGCGTCCGAGGCTGACAGGTTCAGTACGGCTGAACCTGGTGGCAAGTCCTCTCGCAGGCTCACGCGGTACCGGTCCTGTGAGAATACGGGTCTGTTGTCATTGGCGTCTGTCACGTTGATCCGAATCTGGACAGTCCCGGACCTCACGGGATCCCCAGCATCAACCGCCGTCAACACCAGCTCAAAAGAGCTCTGCTTCTCTCGGTCCAACGCTCTCTCCAGAATTATTTCCGGCTTGCTTCCGTCCGAGCTCTCCTTCATGGCGAGAGAGAAGGATGGGTTGCTGGTTAATTGGTAAGTCAGCAAGGAGTTGCTGCCCACGTCTGCATCATGAGCCACCTCCAGTGGAAAACCAGTCCCGGGAGGAATCCATTCACCGATCTCGAGGTCAAGAGCAGCCTTCCTGAAAACCGGAGAATTGTCATTCACGTCCTCGATCGCCACTTCGACGTGGAAAATGTTCAGCGGGTTGTGCACCAGCGCCTCGAAGCTGATGGAGCAGGTCGCCGACTGGCCGCACATCTCCTCCCGGTCCAGCCTTTCGTTCACGTACAGGTTCCCGTTCTCCTCATTCACCGTGAAGTATTGCTTCTCCTCGCTCAGCCGCAGCTTGCGCGCCGGCAGCTCGTCCGCGCTGAGCCCCAGGTCCCGCGCCAGCGGCCCCACCAGCGAGCCTCTGCCCAGCTCCTCGGGGATGGCGTAGCGGACTCGCTCGGCCGCCGCCCGGCCCCACACGCCCAGCAGCAGCAGCAGCAGCGCGGCCAGCAGCGCTCGCCCGCCGCCCGGCCCGCGCCTCTGCCGCCGCCTCACCGCCATTCTCTGCCGGCTGCGCTCGCCGCGCTCCTGCCTCCTGCCGCTGCCCTGCCTCCCTTCCAGCCGCTCACGGCACAAAGCGCAGGGGCCGCCGCAGCGCTGCCAGACCGCTCGGGCCGTCTCTCGCCGCCTCTTGCAGCTGCTGCTGTTGGCGGTGCCGCTGCCGCTGTGGCCGGCGCCGGGCGAGCGAGCAGCCTGCGGGGGCAGGACGCTGCGGCGGCGGCGGCGGCGGCTCCAGCGCCGCTCGGCGGCGGCCAACAGCGACACCCGGAGGCGCCGCCGCGCCACTGCAGCCGCCGGACGGACGCGCTCAAGGGGGCCCGGCTTTGGCGCGGCTCGGCGGCTGCACCGGCCCCGGGGGCTCTCTTTGATTGCAATCTACAAGAGCAGAAGCTCTTGTTTTATGTTGAGGAGAAAACCTAATGAATATAGCAACAACAGTCGTGCCATACCTAAAAGGTTCTTTTGTAGCTGCAGGAAACATTTAAGCCGGTATTATGTAGTGCCATAGACCTTTCCATCTTGTTCATGGAGGTGGCATGAAAACAGAGGAGGAAACAATTATGTATGTCAGAACAAATAAGAAATTTTGCTCTTGCAGTCTAAGAATTGAACTCTTGACTCGAGTTTACAACCAGAATGCAGAGACACAGAACGGAATTCTCTCTTTTAACCACTGCTTTCACCTTTTTCAAACCCATTCTATAAGTTTACACCAAAATTCTAAATGCTTCCTTTTCCCCACCCTGTCTGTGCATCCCATTCAAAAGTGTGAATTCGATGATGCTTTTTAATGTCAACGTTCAGTTCTGACTCAGAACCTTTATTAAAAGTGAAAAGGAAATGCGAAGCCCACAGTCAGTGGACCTGAACTTCAAGCAATATTACTTTCCATACCTTGCAGAAAAAAACAAACTGCAAATCATTACACTGACTCCAGTCCAGGAGAAAATCAAAGTCAGTCCTGATGGTTGAAACCTCAAATTCTAAGGCCTGCCATAAGAATTGATTTCACATTTGTATTTGTTTAATTTTGCGAGCTACGACACCAAAGTGCTATCAACTGGCCAACCCAGATGTCAAAGGATAGCATGAATAGTAGTAAGTTTTTAATAATTTCGAATGATTAATATCAAAACCCCAAACCTCTCTCTGACCTTGCTGAGGAAGTTATATCCCTCCTATGGCCTTCAGCGTTTTTGCCACAGTTCTGCCTGAAAATGATCACCCTCACAGATGATGAAAGGTCACTAAAACCTCAAGATTTAAGCTAGGTAAGATGCACACCTTTGAAAGGGCTACTAGGTCTCTCTTGACTGCACCTAATGATTTTAGTAAATCTCAGACAATGCTTTTATTCAGAACAAGAAAAATGCTTCTAATTAAAACCAAATCAAACACTTCCCACTCTCCCACATGGAACTGGTTATTCTCTGTTGTGCCTCTTCTAGCCCTGTACTGTGTAGGAAATCACAGAGAGGCTCATAGTCGGGTAGTCCTGAGAGACATAAGAACAATGCCTAGGCAGGTGGGGTGTGACCAGCAGCACTCAACAGTCTGGACAATGTTCCAGAGCTTGCCAGAGGGAGATCAGAGGTGAGTGCTGCTATGCAATAAAGCTCCTTGATCATTTTTAATGCTTATTACCCACTTGGAGTAAGCTGCAGGTAGGGCTGTGTGCAAGGGCTGTCCTTGCCAAGCAAGAACCTCAAATCTCTCACTCATTTCTGGTTATTAAGAAACAAAACCAAAAGCTGTTACTGGCCTCTATGAGGTAAATATATGGCTCCTCTAAAGTACAGCTGGTTTTACACATCTCTGCCTAAAAACATCTACTCCCAGAACACCCAAAAATCAGTAAGGTCTGAACTGAGACGGCAATCAAGGCCCAGAGGTCTTACTTTGGACTACTTTGTAAGGAAGTACATATATGGAAATTCATCAATTCTTGTTAAATTTTCTACTTTGTGGCCCATTAACTTCCTAGAAATATGAAGCCACAAGTCTAAAAGCAGTATCAAAGGCCTTTATATGAATAGCACCTTGGGAACCTCAGTTTTAGTTTCTGTATCATTTTACTCACAAAAAAATATTCTGTCTTGGTTTGGGTTTCCAAGGCAGGTCAGTATTTTATGCAGAACAACACAAGCTACAGATGCAAAAGAACAGTCTGCAGATAGAAAACATGAACCATAACTTTCCAGGAAACAAAACCCAAAGGAAGATCCATGGTGGGAAAATGTCATTACTGCTTTCATGAAAATCTCCATCAAAAAGTCACAGAGATGCATAAATGGAGAAAGGAATCTTCACAGAGCAATCATAACCTGTTCTACCCATACATCAACATTCTCACATCTCCAACTCTACAGAACTTGCAGGTCTGCTTTTGAGGCACATAATTGCCAAAAATAACTCATGAAATGATAATGCATCATGATCATACCAAGAAAGAAGGTACATTTGTGTGCTTAGTGGTATTGTCAGAAGAATGACATGCAGTCATCCAACAGAGAATGGATCATCTTGTTGGATAGGATCATCTTGTTGGATAATACCCTTTTCTTGACTCAGAGATGGGGTAACTAAGAGGTATTTTAAAAACTTTTATTCCATTTTCAGTCTCATGAGAAGGGTGAGACAATACAGATGTTATAATTCACTCCATCACCATCAGCAGCCAACTATTTCTTAATTACAGTATACTAGAAGCATTTCTTGGCCTATCAGCTTTTGTCACACCATGCTGTAGATGTCTTAAAGCAAATCATCTAGAACCACCCCTCGTGGGTCCCACTACAATGCATTTTCACAGTTCTATTTCTCCAAAGTATCCAGTCTTATTTGCAAGGCCATCCTTTGAAACTTCTTTCTAGCTCCATTTCCCTCTTAACAATGTCTGTCCCATTTCATGGCATTTCTAAGTCACCATTTCTTGTCTCCAAGTTTGCATGCAGATGCAGACTATATGAGCTTTCTGTCAGGCTCTGAGAGCTCTCTACAAATCCATTTCCCACATTTCCCCCTCTTTCTTGGACAGAAAAAAGTTCTTTGATGGCTTTGTTCATTATTTGCTGTGTGCAGTGAAGTACACAAGGCACTATCACTATGTTACTATAACAATCCATGCATATAAACCTATTTTGCAAGGTTCTTTTAGCCAAGGTGCAAAACTCCATCCTTCAAACAACTTGTCTAACCATGCCCTATTGTTTGTTTTAATTTGATCTCTCAGTTTTTGAAGTTGTTTGTGGATGGACACTGAATGGTCAGACAAGTTCATACAACAAAGTCTTTTAAAATCCTCACAACCATGTCCATGTGCCAGTAAAAGAAAATCCATTGTGGTTTTGTTCTGTAAGGTTGCACGTCTGACAGCACTAACATCTGTTATCACATCACTAATTCTAATGGAAGTTGCATTGACTTCTTGACTCAGCTAACACCTTAGTAGGTGTAATTGTTTCAATGCTTCACCTGAGGCGAGTTGAGGCAGAAGAAATGCTGATGTAAGTCAATTTGCAGGGCCTCAATTACAGTTTTCCTCGTAATGATGGGCAAATCTTTTTTCTCTTGATGGCTCTTTACACTCTAGGTGTTATCAGAGTGAGCTGTCTGATGTTACTTGGCCTACTTTTAATTTTTGAGGCAATGTTTTGTTAGGTTCTATTTCCACAAATGAGCCAATATCCTTTGGTAATTTCTGTGGGGACTCATCCAGCTCAGCAATTTCACTCTTAGGGGGTACTGGGGTAGTACAATTGGACTAGAAAGTTCAGTTTGTACACAGGATGATGGGGAGTAAATTTAATTGTGGATCTCTTCAGAACTGAAACTTAGCACAAAATTCTATTGCCAAAGAACTGAGAATTTTCAATTTTTGATGTTTAGAAGGTGTTTTAAGAAGATTAAAGGTCCAATGATACTAATTAGTTGTGGGATTGGTCTTGTTGGTAGCCTCACACTAATATTTGTCATGATTGAATATTGGCCACTCCTTAGGGCCTTCTGCCAGGCCCTAAAAACTCTCTACAAATCTATTTCCCACATCATCTCACTATTTGCTTAGAGGGAATATCTTCTCCCCCCTTATCACATGCACAGCTCCACAAAGATACAACTTCTTCTAAGGTCATATGTAGGTCTATCAACCCATAACAATACTGAAACAGAAATGTACCCCCCTCTCCTGCTCCCCACACCAGCATTAATGTGACCAGAAAATACATTCCTAAATGAAGATATATCACTACCTAAATGAAACCTACATACACAGAAGATCAGCAAGGGGAGGGGGGCTGGAACTGGGAAAAAAACCCAAGACAAAAGGAAATGGTCAATGTAAAGAAATGTTTTCAGAGAAACTGACAAAGAGGATATTCTAGTCTTCACTGTCAGCATGGAAATTCATCCCCAAGAGCACCTGGAACTCACTGAGGTCTCAAGATCAAAGTGTGAAGTTGAAGTCTTACGCTGGACCACAATGTACATGGTTGCATTTTTTTTAAGCTGTCATCATCTCTCATTGATTTCTCTATGGTCTGCTGTTCATCTTACATGAATAAGTAGCCATAAGTTTAAAAGCCTTATTATAGGTCTGATTGTCAAAATAAATCTTCTGAGAATGTGTAATAGATTCTATTTTACCTTCTGTTACTTTGTTCCTAGCATATGAAATTTTGTCTTAGTTCCTTGAGGTATTTACTGCAAAAAACCACTCACAGCTTCTAATGCATTACGGTCCAGAAAAGGGGATAAAAGGAACCACAACATTCCAGGAGAGAAAGGCCTGAAAGAAAATGTAATTACAACTGTGAAGAAGCTCTCAATCACAACATTGCAGAGAGATATAGGATTGCTCCTCGAGGCAGAGACAATTTTGCCAACAACAGACCTTTGGATGAATTCAATTTGATCTCTCCCTGAAGTGCATCTGGCCTGCAAGGTCAGGTGACTCTCCCCTTGAGCAGGGACAACTCTCAAGGCTTGCCACTCCCTAACAAATACCTCATATATATTATCCATATAGCATGGAGTAGAGTGAACCTTACCATCAACCTTAGTTAAGATGCACTTCTCTGAAGTCGTACTGAAAACAGTTTTAGTAACAGCTCTGATACTGATTCTTTAAGCCATCTAAATTGCTCATTTGCAACATCTACACATGCATCATCCTTCTAAATGCAGATTTATTGTACAAAAGCTGTATTATAAGAAGACTACCATTGTTTTTCAGTACAGGGAAACTGGGATCATAGAAAAAAATGGCAGAGGCATTGGTGATGGCAATTGACAAAACAGATGTGGACTCCATGCACACATGAAACCATCTATTGATTTGCAAAGCTGAGTTTTTATACCTTTTCAGCACTTACTAAAAAGAGCACAACTATAACATGCAACCAGGTAACATTGCTTTATCCAAAGCCTCCTACTAACTAGTGCAGGTATGTGTTATCTCATATGAGTTCTGCTTACATCGCACCAAGCACACTGCTCACTTCTGCATTCCTTCTTCAAGGTTCTGCTTTCTGATGCCAAGGCTTGTGGCCTACTGATGCTAACTTATCCACTTTTGTCATGAGCTGGGCAGTGTTCCCAGCTTGGCTTTCTAGCTGTACCCCTACACACTGGTACCAGAAATGATACCAAACCATTTTTCAGCCAAAACCACACTGAGACCTGCGTATCAATGCCTTTGTCTTAGCAACTGCACAGCATCAAGGGATAGATGGAAACTGCTCTGCCAGCCTTATAATTTGAATAGATACCTATTTTTAGGACTACTGGCCAAACAAATAACCAGTTTTAGAACACAGTAACCAAGGAAGCAATGGGAAAGCCCCAACAGTGCAGGAATCATAGCTTGACACTTATGGCTGTGTCAAATAGTAGTAGTAGTCCTTTTGCTGTAGGTACAAAAGAGGAGTAGGTAGCATCTAGAGGCACAAATCTCCAAGTAATCTCGTTGGAGAACAAGAAAAGGAAAATGCACAGAAGCACAACAAAGGGAACCAAATACCAGCTTGAGTGAAATAAACACACTAACATTTCAAACTACACAACAGCAAAGTCTTCCAGCTGCTCTGACTCTGTGCAGACACAATACCTCAGCAGGCTGAAACACCATGAAGCAAGGCAATCTACTTTGAAAACAGATACCACTGAAAGACATTTTCCACCCAGCATCTCCTTATGGGGAACAAGAATCCCAAAAAGATCCATGCATAGGACCTTGTCTGCTCAACACACTCACAAGTTAAATGAAATGTTCTAAGCACTATAAGAAACATGTAGCTCAGATAAAGAGCTCAGTAATCAGAATATAAGCCTCAACAAAAAGAATCAACACTGAGACGCCATCATTCTTCCTTAGCACATGGGTATTTTGGAAGACAACTCATTCTGCAGCCATTAGTACAATCTTTACACCTATGTCCAAAAACTACCATTCACAGGAAGAGCTGTATGGGATGTAACACTGGATAAAGTTGTGAGCACTGATGATGAACAGAAGCAAAACATTTGCATGCTTACTGCAGGAGACCCTCAGGAAAAAGCTCCCAGGATTCACATCTATAGGCTCTGAAAAAGTCAAAGGGTAGGTTTATGCAATTTGTAAAGTGCAAGAAATTTTGTCATCTACGCTTGTAAGAATTATCAAGCTTCTAAAGATGAAAGAGGAGCAACTTTCCAGGAGATATTGGATAACCAGAAAGAACGAGAAATAATAATGACGTGATTAATTATTTAGTTAATCCACGAATAACAGCTCAAAGCACAAGTAGCATTATTTCTCCATGCTCCTCCACCACTAGCGTGAACAATGCTTGTCTGGACAACTCCTGCCTAAGTCAGCGAACCTCCCTATGCACGAGACGGACCACAGAGGCGCAGAAGGGGAAATTGCTACAGAGGAAGTCAGGACAGAGGAACTCACCGGGAGAGCAGCAGGATCCACTGGTGGGCCGCTGGCAGGGACCTCGTGGTCGAGCAGGGGCGCGGGCTCGTCGGGCAGCGGCCGGGCCGGGAGGGTGTCGCAGGAGCTGGCGGCCGAGAAGCGCAGCTGGCTCTTGCGCGAGTCGGCCGTGAGCGACACGTCGTGCGAGTAGGACTGCAGGAAGGCGCGCACGCCGTCGATGCCCACGAAGTGCGAGACGGGCACGCCGCGCAAGGCGCCGCTGTCGGGCGGCAGCAGCTGCCGGCGGTGCCAGCGGCGCAGGCGCAGCGCCAGCAGCAGCAGCAGGAAGGCCACGAAGAGGCACGACACGGCGGCCACGGCCAGCACGAGCCAGCGCGTCAGGCCGGCGGCCGGCTCGGCCGGCGCCGCCGCCTCGTCGGCCGCGCTGCCCAGCTCGGCCAGCAGCTCGGCCACGCTCTCGGCCAGCACCACGCTCAGCGTGGCCGTGGCCGACAGCGCCGGCCGCCCGTGGTCCCGCACCAGCACCACCAGGCTGTGGCGCGCCGCGTCGCGGGCCAGCGGCGAGCGCGCCGTGCGCACCTCGCCGCTGTGCAGCCCCACGCGGAACAGCCCCGGCTCCGTGGCCTTGGCCAGCTCGTAGGACAGCCACGCGTTCTGCCCCGCGTCCGCGTCCACCGCCACCACCTTGGCCACCAGCGCGCCCGCCTCCGACCGCCGCGGCGCCAGCTCCACGCCCGACCACGCCGCCACCGAGCCCGAGCCCGAGCCCGCGGCCGCTGCGGCCGGCGGCGGGTACAGCACCTGCGGCGCGTTGTCGTTCTCGTCCACGATCTGCAGCCGCACCGACACGTTGCTGCTCAGCGCCGGCGCGCCGCCGTCCTCCGCCCGCACCCACAGCTGCAGCTCGCGCAGCTGCTCGTAGTCCAAGGAGCGCAGCGCGTACAGCGCGCCCGTCTCCGCCTGCACCGACACGTACGACGACAGCGGCGCGCCCCGCACCCGCCCCTCCGCCAGCCGGTAGCGCACGCGCGCGTTCTGCCCCCAGTCCGCGTCCGTGGCGCGCACCGTCAGCACCAGCGCGCCCGCCGCGTTGTTCTCCGCCAGACGCACGCTGTAGCGCTCCTCCGCGAACACCGGCGCGTTGTCGTTCACGTCCAGCACCCGCAGCGCCAGCACCGCACTGCTCTGCAGCGACGGCGACCCGCCGTCGGCCGCCCGCACCGTCACGTTGTACTCCGACACCTGCTCCCGGTCCAGCTCTCTCGCTGTCACCACGCTGTAGTAATTGCCCTGGGATCTCTGCAGCCGGAACGGGATGTCCTTGTCAAGCGAGCAGCGCACCACGCCGTTGGCGCCGGAGTCCCGGTCCTGAACGTACAAAAGGGCCACCACAGTTCCCGAGGGCGCGTCTTCCGAGATCTCGCTAAGTGCCGACCGCACGGAAATTTCGGGTGCGTTGTCGTTGATGTCTGTCACAGTGATCACGACTTTTGCCGTATCATAAAGAGCCCCACCATCGTATGCCTGCAGATCCAGCTCGTATACATCGCCTTCCTCGAAGTCCAGGCTTCGTCCCAGAGTGATCGTTCCCGTCTCAGATTCCAGGTGGAATATCTGCGATGACGTCTTTTTCTTTTTAAAAGAGTATTTCACTAGCCCATTCAGTCCGTCGTCGGCATCGGTGGCCGTGACGGTGACGAGGACAGAGCCCACGGGCACGTCCTCGGGCACACGCACCGTGTACTCCGCCTGGCTGAACACGGGCGCGTTGTCGTTCGCGTCCAGCACGGTCACGCGGATCCGAGCCGTGCCCGTCCGTGCCGGATCGCCGCCGTCGCTCGCCCTCAGCACCAGCTCGTGAAACGCCGCCTCCTCCCGGTCCAGCGCCTTCGCCAGCACCAGCTCGGGACGCTGATCGCCGCCGGGGCCCGCCTGTACGGCCAGCGAGAAGTGCTCGTCACTGCTCAGCTCGTAGCTCTGCAGGGAATTCCGGCCCGAGTCCGGGTCGTGAGCCTCGGTCAGGGGAAACCGCGACCCCGGGGCTGTCGTCTCGCTCATTCGCAGCTCTGTTTCTGCCTCTTGAAAGCTGGGTGCATTGTCGTTTATATCCACAATCTCCACTTCTATTTCATAAAACTTCATTTCCCCTTCCACTATCAACTCACAGCGCAGGACGCATTGCTGCACACTCTCGCACAGTTGCTCTCTATCGATCCTCTCCGCTGTCACTAAATGTCCCGTCTTCCCGTGCAGAGAGAAATACTGCGACCGACCTTCGGTAACAACGCGGACGCCCCGGTCGCTCGTCTCCGGCAGCTGCAGCCCCAGGTCCTTGGCCACGTCGCCCACGAACGAGCCCTTGGGCATCTCCTCGGGCACCGAGTAGCGCAGCTGCCCCCACGCCGCCTCCCACGCCGCCAGCAGGACGGCCCAGAGCAGAGCTCGCTGCCGCCGGCCCCAGCGCCTCCCCGCCGCAGCGCACATCGCCGCAGCACCGCTACGCAGGGTGCAGGTCTCCACCGCACCACCGCCGATCTGCCTCACTGTCCTTATCCGTCTCGCCGCTCCCGACCGCTCTGCCGGCAGCAGACCCCCCGCTTCGCTGCAGAACGATTGAGCACAGCGGGGACGATCGCAGACCGCTCGGTCGCCGAGCCTAACACAGAGCGAATGATCGAGCGGGTCCGCAGCGGGCGGGGCTGCAGCGCTCCGAGCTTCCTCTCGCTCCTCTCGGTCAACAGCGGCGCCCGCAGCCTCCTCCCGGCACTGCAGGCACCGAACCCTGCCCAGCGCTGCCTTGCACACGAGCAGCGCGCGTTGAACGGATATTTGCCACGGAAAAAATTTTCCCGTACAGCGGTGATCTTCTGCACCGCCTTTTCTCCAGCCCACCTCTGCTTTGATCCTTCAGGGGATCACCATCGGGAGGAATGGTAGAGGCATTCCGTGGGGGTGGTTCTTGAACCACAGGAAGTACTAATAAGGTACTAATGGCAATATATGTAAATGAAAGCATATTTTTCCCATTTCAAGCTCCAGATTACTATTCGTCTTACCCCATATGTTCAAAAACCTCTTCAACAACGAGGAGATTGAAAACATACATCCACACACCCCAATAACCTGAGCTATTAGGCTCATTAACGTAAGCAGAAAGAGAACAACTACTTGCTTCTTGAAGTCAGGGAGCTAATTGTTATATGATTATTATAGGTAGAAATAAAGATGTAGCTAATACTCTCAAAAGGAAACTCTAAGGGACCAAGATTGAAATGTTTAAACTCGGCATCCTCAGTTATTTATTTGTTTCCTTACTTTTTACACATTTACACCTAATCAAGTAATTCTATAGTCACAAGAAAAAGAATTTATCATGAATCTACTTGTAAAGCATTTAAGTGTGTTACGAAAAGATCACAGGAATAGTTTGAAGGAAAGATTTGTAGAACAGTAAAAGAAAAGTACAGTTGCCCACTTGAAACTTTGATTACCCGTGGAAAGTGTACAAATGAGTTTGATTCACGTTCCTGAACAGTCATTTGGCTAATCTCCTTGATACTGTCATATATTCCTATCTCAGATGTCAATCCTTGGAAAGAGTCAGAATTTTAAAATCCTGCTATTCTGCAAAAACTCGACATCTCCGTACATTTCAAACCCTTAGGGTAAAGACGAAAGGAAAAGGAAAAACATGTGAAGCAAACCTTTCTGGACGTTCACCTCTGTATGAAATAAATATCATGAAGAGTAAAACAAGGAACAGCCAGCCAGGATGCAAAAATGAAGCCAGCCACTACTGGAGTACAGCCCAAAGGAGTGACATTATTTTCTTTCACTCAGAATGCAGAACACAACATTCCACCAAAGTTTCCTTTCAGTCCAATCGGCAAAAATTCCCCAAAAAATTAATAACTGAATATGTGTAAAGCTAAAAACCAGTCTCAAAAGCACTGTTTCTGAACAAAACCAGGAAAGAAAAAAGCTACAACATAACTAGTTAGAGATTGTTTGGTTTTTTTTTTCTGTCCAAATCCATTACACAGAATCAGCGCTGGAAACGCATTTTAATTTATAGAGCACCAGTTCTGAAGACAAAACGTCTTCCATTGTACTTGACCGTGTAACCAAGGAAGAACCAGCTACTACTACTAGCCTCCTGCTCTCCATGGAAGGAGCATAGCCCTTTCCTTAATTCACGTTCTTAATTTCCTTAATTCATAGAGAGAGCTGTGTGTCTCCCATAACGATATAACCCCCTAAACGGCAACAGTGCTCCAAGTTAAAAAGACAGTTATAGTCGAAGCATCTCAGCTGAAACGGAAGCCGATACCATGGAAAGATCAAAACTTTCCGAGGCCACATTGAGACACAAATGAAGACTGCTCATGGACACCATGCAGAGAAAAAAAGGGGGGAAAGGACGATTATAAGAAAGCCTCAATAACAGAACGAGCGCGCGGCATTACAGACCTGCTGTACGTCGGGATTGGCGGGCGCCTCTCCCTCGACGGCGCTGCTGTTCGGGCTCGGCTTGTCGCAGGAAACATCCCCGCCCAGAAGCTCCTCCGCCGACAGGATGGGCACCGGCGGCGGCGGCGGCCAAGCGGCCTCGGGCACGGCGCGGGCCGGCGCCGCCACGCACAGGTTGTAGGAGTAGGGCAAGGTGCCCTCGCAGAAGTCGGCCGGGAAGGCGGCGCCGGCCAGCGAGAAGCGCTGCGCGCCCAGGCAGCGCAGCACGGCGGGCGGCCCGGCCCGGCGCAGCCGCGCCAGTACGGCCAGCGCCACGCTCAGCACCAAGAGCGCCGAGAGCAGCGCCAGCGCCAGCACCAGGTAGAACTGCAGCTCGGCCGCCGCCTCGGCCGCCTCGGCGCCCGCCGGCCGCTCGCTCAGCTCCGGCAGCGCCTCCTGCAAGCTCTCGGCCAGCACCACGTGCAGCGTGGCCGTGGCCGACAGCGCCGGCTGCCCGTGGTCCTTCACCACGGCCACCACACGCTGCTTGGCCGCGTCCCGCTCGCCCACGGCGCGCGCCGTGCGCACCTCGCCGCTGTGCAGCCCCACGCGGAACAGCGCCGGCTCCGGCGCCTGCACCAGCTCGTACGACAGCCACGCGTTGCGCCCCGCGTCCGCGTCCACCGCCACCACCTTGGCCACCAGGTAGCCGGCCTCGGCCGAGCGCGGAACCACCTCGAAAGGCGTCGCCGCCGCCCCTCCCGGAGCCTCTGCCGCCGCCGCCGCCGCGGGCCAGAGCACCCTGGGCGCGTTGTCGTTGCGGTCCAGCACGAAGACGCGCACCGTGGCCGTGGAGCTGCGCGCCGGCGAGCCGCCGTCCTGCGCCCGCACGGCCACCGTGAACTCGCGGCACTGCTCGTAGTCCAAGGAGCGCTGCGCGTACAGCGCGCCGCTCCGCGCCTCCACCGACACCAGCGGCGCCGCGCCCGCCGCGCCCGCGCTGCCGCCCGCCAGCCAGTAGCTCACGCGCCCGTTGGCGCCCGCGTCCGCGTCCCGCGCCTGCACGCGCAGCACCAGCGCGCCCGCCGCGTTGTTCTCCGCCACGTACGCGCTGTACGCCGCCTCCTCGAACTCCGGCGCGTTGTCGTTCACGTCCGACACCTCCAGCACCAGCTCCGTGCTGCTCCACAGCGACGGCCTGCCCCGGTCCCGGGCCACCACCGTCACGCGATGCTCCGACGCCTGCTCGCGGTCCAGCGCGCTCGCAGTCACCACCTTGTACGAGCCGCCCGACGACGCCACGATCGACAGCGGCGCCTCTCCCGACAGCTGACATGTCACCTGACCGTTCTCGCCTGAGTCTCTGTCCCGCACTTTCAGCAGGGCTACCACGGTGCCCACCGGAGCGTCCTCGGGCACTGGGCTCGAGAGCGACAGAATGGTTATCTCAGGTGGGTTGTCGTTCACGTCCAGCACCTCCACCTCCACCACGGAGTGTGCCACCAACCCCCCTCCGTCCTTTGCCTCTACAGCCAGGCTGAATGCATGCATGTCCTCAAAGTCCAGTGCCTCCTGCAGCGTGATAGACCCACTCTCTGCATCCACCATAAACTTCTGAAGTGCCTTGACGGGCATTTTCCCGAAGCCATAAGTGATGCGAGCATTGCTGCCGGCGTCGGCGTCCGAGGCTGACAGGTTCAGTACGGCTGAACCTGGTGGCAAGTCCTCTCGCAGGCTCACGCGGTACCGGTCCTGTGCGAATACGGGTGCGTTGTCGTTTAAATCCGTCACGTTGATCCGAATCTGGACAGTCCCGGACCTCACGGGATCCCCGGCATCAACCGCCGTCAACACCAGCTCAAAGGAGTTCTGCTTCTCTCGGTCCAATGCTCTCTCCAGAACTAATTCCGGTTTGCTTCCTTCCGGGCTGTCCTTCATGGCGAGAGAGAAGGACGGGTTGCTGGTGAGCTGGTAAGTCAGCAGCGAGTTGCTGCCCACGTCTGCATCATGAGCCACCTCCAGCGGAAAACGAGTCCCGAGAGGAGTCCATTCACCGATCTCGAGGTCAAGAGCAGACTTGCTGAATGTCGGGGAGTTGTCATTCACGTCCTCGATCGCCACTTCGACGTGGAAAATGTTCAGCGGGTTGTGCACCAGCGCCTCGAAGCTGACGGAGCAGGTCGCCGACTCGCCGCACATCTCCTCCCGGTCCAGCCTCTCGTTCACGTACAGGTTCCCATTCTCCTCATTCACCGTGAAGTATTGCTTCTCCTCGCTCAGCCGCAGCTTGCGCGCCGGCAGCTCGTCCGCGCTGAGCCCCAGGTCCCGCGCCAGCGGCCCCACCAGCGAGCCTCTGCCCAGCTCCTCGGGGATGGCGTAGCGGACCCGCTCGGCCGCCGCCCGGCCCCACACGCCCAGCAGCAGCAGCAGCAGCGCGGCCAGCAGCGCTCGCCCGCCGCCCGGCCCGCGCCTCTGCCGCCGCCTCACCGCCATTCTCTGCCGACTGCGCTCGCCGCGCTCCTGCCTCCTGCCGCTGCCCTGCCTCCCTTCCAGCCGCTCTCGCCGGCCACAACAGACACCGCGGAAAGACAGCCAGACCGCTCGGGCCGCCTCTCGCCGCTGCTATTGGCGGTGCCGCTGCCGCTGTGGCCGGCGCCGGGCGAGCGAGCAGCCTGCGGGGGCAGGACGCTGCGGCGGCGGCGGCGGCGGCGGCGGCGGCTCCAGCGCCGCTCGGCGGCGGCCAACAGCGACACCCGGAGGCGCCGCCGCGCCACTGCAGCCGCCTTGTGAAAGCTCAATTCCAGTGTGTGCAAGGCACCTTCCCACTTACGGCTACAAACCCGGTGTGGTTGTAACAAGAACAGACAGGCAAAATGTAAATTTGCTCAATCCTGTTGCGCCTCTTTTCCAAACCTATCTCTTCATACCAAATTAGGAAATCTTTTCAATCTTTGCCAATATTTCACCTTCTTGCCCTCAGTTGACACTGAAGTGCACACAAATGTGTTCACATTACTCTGAAATGCTCAGATCTGTTTCTGATTCTGGGCAACAATTAACAATGACGGTGAAATGTTGAGTTTAATGGTAGTGGAGCAGCACTCAGACCCTTGTCACTGTACATTCCTGCCAAAGGAAAGCAAAGCAAAAGGTCATGCAGGCTCGGCACTGGGCACATCCTGGCACCCACTACATTTTGATGTGGAGAAACCCTCAGTGGTCTTGGTGGACTGTTAAATCTTCAAAGCTTTTCATAAGTATTGTTACAATTTTCCTCCCTCTTTGATTTGGAGAGCTCCTAGATAAAGGCCCTATCATCTGGTCAGCCCAACTAACAACAGCATGATCAACTGAAAATTTGACCGTCAGTTCTCATGATTCATACAGAAATCCAAAACTTCAAATGACCTCATTGAGGAAGGTATCCTGGGTCTATGTTTTTCAGTTGCTTTGCCACAACTCAAAAACTCATGCCCAGACAACCTGGAAACTCACTGAATCCCAGAGGTTACACTGATTTCAGAGGGTTGCTAGGTGTCTTTTAACTGTACTGGGTGACTTTACCACGCTCCAGATATTGCTCTTTTCAGAACAACAATGCTTCCTGGAATTTCATAACCCGAAGATGCAACCCAAAAATCCCCCACTGCCCCACATGGGGCTGATTGTTTCTTACTGTGAGAAATCCAGGTCTGCACAGTGCAGGAAATCACACAGAGCAGAATGTAGTCCTGCAGTCCCCAAGAAATAAGAACAATCTCTAGGCTGGGGGGACTGGCCATCTCTGCTCTGCAATCTGTACTGTGCTCTGGAGCTTGGCAGAAGGGGTCCAGGGGTGACTGCTGCTATGGAATAAGGCTCCTCGATCTTTTTTATGCTTCTTACCCACTTGGAGTCAGCAATGGGTGGGGCTGTGTTCCAGTGCTCTTCAGCAGGTCTTTTTTGCAAAGCAGAAGCTCAAATCACTCCCTCATTTCTGAGGATTTAGAAACAAACCCAAAATCTGTCACTGGCCTCTCTGAGGGAAATAGTGGACTTTTGGAATTCACGGCTGCATTCTCAAATCTCTGCCTTAAATGATCTTTTACAAGGCACCTGAAAGTCACCAGTGTCTGAAGGAACAAATGAGACTGCGAAGTCTTACTTTGGACAATGTAGTAGTGGGTCCTGTTTTGGAAATGCACCAGTGCTTCCACAGGAATTATAGACTATTCTACCCGTTTATAAATTATTCTACCCATATGTCATCATTCTCATTTCTCTTAAACCCTATTTGAATTTCAGGTTTGTTTATGACCTCATCATTAACCAAAATACCTCATGAGAAGACAATGCATCATGATCATGCACATAAAGGAGATGCAGCTGTCTGATCAACACCATTCTGAGAAGAATTAAAATTATTGAAAGCACAGGAATGGACCAACTAAAAGAGGAGTGGCCATCCAACAGGGACATGGTCATCAAACTATTTCCTGTGGGGAATCTCTTCCCCTCTTTTATCACACACACTGTTCCACAAAATTGTGACTTACTCTACGGCCATGTTTACATCTGTTCACTCAGAACCAGAACTCGAGGGTCAGCCACTCTCATCTCCTCCCTTCCTCACCAGCTACAGTGTGACTAAACAGACACTAGAGAACAAGGCCTTGGCAAATGAAGTTTTGCCACTACTTCTAATTAAACATCCACATGGAGAGGAGAAAGAAAAAACAATTGTATGGGCAAGGCAAGGATGCATTAAGTGTGTTTTCAGAGAAACTCACCAAGAGGACAGCTCAGATTTCACTTTGACCACAGAAATTCATGTCTGAGAGTACCTGGAAGTCTTTGAAGTCTCCAGCTGCAACCCTGAGATCTTACTCTGGACCACAGGGTAAGAAGCCCTGACTCTAAAGGCTTAATCATGTGCCTTTTTCTCAAGGTAAGTTTTGTGAGAAAGTTTAACAGACTCTCTTTTACACTATGTTTCTTCATCCCCACACATAAAATTTTGCCTTAGGTGACCAAAGTAAGTATTTCCAGAAAAAAACTGCACTGACAGCTTCTAATGCAAAAGCACTGTCCAAATCCAGGGAAAAAGAAGCATAACCTTCCAGGGAAGAATGTCTAAAAGGAAGTGTTAGTACAACTTTGAACAAACTCTCTATTGCAACATGCCAGGGAGATAAAATTTAGATAGGATAGGAATTAGAAACCAGACAAACTGGGGAGGAACTCCTCTAGGAAACCCTCCAAGGAGCAGAGTGATGTGCAAGGGTCTTTTCCCAGGCTCCTCTCTCAAATAAAGGAAGTTGTGGTTACAAGGAGTCTCATTCAGCCCTTTCCTGGTTTATGCCATTTGACTCTGAACCAAACAATTTCTCCCATAAAGCCAATGGGAGCTGCCATCTTTACATACTGACATCTCCCTGCTAGGCAGCATGGCTCTGTGGTGATGATCTCCCTTCATGGGAGCACCTCTCATGCTTGCTCCTCGAGGCAGGGAGATCTTTTACCAGGAAGAGATCTTTGGAAAGGTCCAATTTGAGTCCTGCCTGAAGTGCAGCTGGACACACACCAAACTTTGTTCAAGACACACTTCCACAACATCAGCAACTTTTGCTTAAACTCCTGAAAGAGATTCTTTAGACAATCCAAATCATTCATGAATGACATCCAACCAGGTGTCAGCCTTCTACAATGCAGAGCTATTGGACAAATGCTCTGTTATCAGAGGCCTCCCATTGCCTTTCTAAACAGGAAAACCAGGATCACAGCCAAAAATGGCCCACCATGAAATCAAACAAGTCCTCAGTCAAAACCACATTAATCTACCTAATTTCCCAGGAGGAATTCAACCACTTGCTCTGCATTCACAGTATTCAGTTGCACCATGGACAAATCCAGTTACTTGGATTATTGTTGTCTTATGTAAACTGCAAGTGAAAAAGAAAGGCACACTGAAGATCAGCAGTACTTTATGAAACCTGAAGAATATCAAAGTCTTTATCTTGGCAACTAAGAATCTCCAGGTGTGAATAGAAACTGCTCCCCAGCCCCTTAAGTTCAAGAGATCTCCTTTCCCAGGCCCATCAGGCAAACTGAGACCCAGTTGTAGAACATGAAAAGCAACAAGGAAGGAATGACAAGAGCACAGAAGTGAAGCAATTACAGCTTAACTTTTCAGGCTGTGTCAAATGTGGGAGGTACACAGGGAGGAGTATCTGGTTTCAGCAGGCACAGATCTGTAGGTAATTTCTTTGAAGAAGAAGAAATTGAAAATGCAGAGGAGCACAACAATGGGAATAATACAGCAAATGGGGAAAACAGAATGCTTTCACAACCCTTTTCGGCATTTCAAACCACAGCCAAGCAAACCTGTCCTATCTGTGTGCAGACAGAATGCTTTTAGCATGCCCAAATATCATGCAGGAGGGGAGCTACCTTTGCAAACAGACATCATTGAAAGATATGTTTCCCACACAACCCCTGCTATGGAGATTGAGGACCATAGTACAGATGCATGCATCAGAATAGAAAATGTTCTTGTGGGTATAAGCTACACGTGGTTCAGTTAAAGTCTCGGTCTTCAAAGTCAACTCAAAGCCAGCATCATTCCTTGCAATCACATTGGCATTTCAAAAGATACCTGACTCTGCAAAAATTAATGCATAGTTTATGTCTACATCCTAGGACCAGCATTCTCAGGAAGAGCCCAATCAGACATAAGAGAAGATTAAATGAGTAAGTTTCTTGCAAATACTTCAAATGAAAAGTGAATTTCTAGCAGACGTACCCTCTCATCCTTTACATTCCTAGTACTCTACAAAATCCCATTCAAACCACTTTTGACACCTCTTATGGTGATTCTCTAAGCAATGTAAATCCCTCATTCACAGCACATACCCATGCATCATCTCTCTAAGTGCAGAGTTATTGCACAAATGCTCTATGATCAGAGAACTACCATGCCTTCAAAAACAGAGAAACCAGGATTGCAGAAATGGTGGCACAGGCCTTGGTACTGGGCACAGTATCAAACCATTGCTCAGGTAAAACTGCTTTGATTCACCTCTTTCCCTGGTAATATGCCGGCCTCTCTCCTCCCTGTTCTGCATTCACAGCCTTTACTCACTCAATACATAACACCAACAGTTACTTCATAAGGAACAAGAGTCAAATAATAACACCTGAAGAGTGGTCAAGGCTGAGAAAAGCATAATTCAACTATGGTGCAATTCTACATCCAGACACAGAAGGACATATAGCTGGCTAAATGATGCTTCATGTGGCAGTTCATACACACAGAATTTCCGAAGGAAATTTGCACTTCCCGGGGTATTGTCTGCAGATAAATTCATCAGAGGATTGACCTCCCCTTTATGGATGCAGGAAAAGGGCACCTGGTGTAAGTGGCAAGGCCTTAGCAATCACCACGACATGAAGAGACACCCAGCCAGCTGGAACATCCAACTCTCTCCTGTCCTGCTTTAGGCCACTCTCTGGCTGATCTCGCACTGACTGCTCACCATGAAGGTGTGACAAGCAAGAGCATTGATCCTGCTGACATGTCCAGACACATTATCCGACACACAACAGACCCACCTGTACCTCAGAGTAACAGTCAAGGCAGAATTCAACCACCAGTCCCTGGGAAGAACATGAGAAATGGGAAAGCAAACTGATGAACCCACTTGTCCATATTTCACCCTGCCCAAACACCACACAGCATCAAAACTGCCTCTGCAAACAGACATCTCTGAAATAGTTGTGTGCACATCTTCTCGGCATGTAAGAACAAAGGTCAAAACATTAACACGTGAAAGACATTTCTCCCCTTTTCACACTACTCAAAGAAACGTAAAATGTTCTCAAGTTCATAAGAAAATACAGATCTGGATAAACGCTAGATGAAAAATGATCAGTTCAAATGCACCTTCAACACGAGGGTAACTCTGCAACAATGTCAACAGATCTGACCAGATATTATCATAGATAATGGTCTACAGTTGTAACTTCCCAAAAAACAATGCAGGAGATTAGCACCCGCAGAAATATAGTAATCACCACAAACTCTTCAAGGTTATGGCGCAGGCATTGAGTGGGGAACTAACAATACTTTTCCTCCTCCTAAAGCTAACATTTTACATCTTTATCATTATTCTATTAGTTTCATACATCTAATCAAGCTGCAAATAAATACAAATGCAAACCTAATGCTCTCAATACTTGCTTACCTCGGCAAGGAAGAGACACTCATTGTATAATAATAACACAGATGGGCAACTCCTTCGAAAGGCGAACTTTGTTTTTATACGCTCGTAATATGCAAGCAGATTGGCCACATGCACTTCAAAAAAGAAACATCAAGATTGTAGAGGCAAAGGGGAAGCTGCACTTCAGGAGAGACTGGGGCAGTAACCAGCGTGAAACACAGAGATGAATAAGAAACACCAGATGTGAACCTCAAGCCAGCAACACACTCATTGCTCTTGCCTAATATCCCTGCCACGTGTAAGCGTGAGGACTGAAACAAGGACCACCGCCTCTCTTTTAGAACACAGACTATGGGATGAAAGAGGATGGAAGTGGGAAAGGGAAGCGTCGTCCAAAGAGTGTGGATTAAAGGAACTCACCGGTGCAGCTGCGGGGTCAAGGGATGGAGCACCGGCAAGATCGTCGTCGCCGAGCAGGGGCGCGGGCTCGTCGGGCAGCGGCCGGGCCGGGAGGGTGTCGCAGGAGCTGGCGGCCGAGAAGCGCAGCTGGCTCTTGCGCGAGTCGGCCGTGAGCGACACGTCGTGCGAGTAGGACTGCAGGAAGGCGCGCACGCCGTCGATGCCCACGAAGTGCGAGACGGGCACGCCGCGCAAGGCGCCGCTGTCGGGCGGCAGCAGCTGCCGGCGGTGCCAGCGGCGCAGGCGCAGCGCCAGCAGCAGCAGCAGGAAGGCCACGAAGAGGCACGACACGGCGGCCACGGCCAGCACGAGCCAGCGCGTCAGGCCGGCGGCCGGCTCGGCCGGCGCCGCCGCCTCGTCGGCCGCGCTGCCCAGCTCGGCCAGCAGCTCGGCCACGCTCTCGGCCAGCACCACGCTCAGCGTGGCCGTGGCCGACAGCGCCGGCCGCCCGTGGTCCCGCACCAGCACCACCAGGCTGTGGCGCGCCGCGTCGCGGGCCAGCGGCGAGCGCGCCGTGCGCACCTCGCCGCTGTGCAGCCCCACGCGGAACAGCCCCGGCTCCGTGGCCTTGGCCAGCTCGTAGGACAGCCACGCGTTCTGCCCCGCGTCCGCGTCCACCGCCACCACCTTGGCCACCAGCGCGCCCGCCTCCGACCGCCGCGGCGCCAGCTCCACGCCCGACCACGCCGCCACCGAGCCCGAGCCCGAGCCCGCGGCTGCGGCCGGCGGCGGGTACAGCACCTGCGGCGCGTTGTCGTTCTCGTCCACGATCTGCAGCCGCACCGACACGTTGCTGCTCAGCGCCGGCGCGCCGCCGTCCTCCGCCCGCACCCACAGCTGCAGCTCGCGCAGCTGCTCGTAGTCCAGGGAGCGCAGCGCGTACAGCGCGCCCGTCTCCGCCTGCACCGACACGTACGACGACAGCGGCGCGCCCCGCACCCGCCCCTCCGCCAGCCGGTAGCGCACGCGCGCGTTCTGCCCCCAGTCCGCGTCCGTGGCGCGCACCGTCAGCACCAGCGCGCCCGCCGCGTTGTTCTCCGCCAGACGCGCGCTGTAGCGCTCCTCCGCGAACACCGGCGCGTTGTCGTTCACGTCCAGCACCCGCAGCGCCAGCACCGCGCTGCTCTGCAGCGACGGCGACCCGCCGTCGGCCGCCTGCACCGTCACGTTGTACTCCGACACCTGCTCCCGGTCCAGCTCTCTCGCTGTCACCACACGGTAGTAATCCTCAAAAGATTTCTCCATCCGGAATGGGACTCCCTCGTCCAGCGTGCAGCGTACCTCGCCGTTAGCCCCGGAGTCTGCGTCCCTCACATGCAACAGGGCGACCACAGTTCCCGAGGGGGCGTCTTCTGAGATCTCGCTCTGTGCCGAGCGCACGGAAATCTCTGGCACATTGTCATTGACATCTGCCACAGTTACCACGACTTTTGTCGTATCAAAATGCCCTCCCCCATCGTGTGCCTGCAACTCCATTTCATAAAAGTCGCCTTCCTCGAAGTCCAGGCTACGCAACAGCTTGATCGCTCCCGTGTCGCTATCCAGCTGGAAAGTCTGCGATGATTTCTCTGTGATTTTCTTAAAGGAGTATTTAATTTCCCCGTTCAGACCCTCATCAGCATCGGTGGCCGTGACGGTGACGAGGACGGAGCCCACGGGCACGTCCTCGGCCACACGCACCGTGTACTCCGCCTGGCTGAACACGGGCGCGTTGTCGTTGGCGTCCACCACGGTCACGCGGATCCGAGCCGTGCCCGTCCGTGCCGGATCGCCGCCGTCGCTCGCCCTCAGCACCAGCTCGTGAAACGCCGCCTCCTCCCGGTCCAGCGCCTTCGCCAGCACCAGCTCGGGACGCTGATCGCCGCCGGGGCTCGCCTGCAGGGCCAGCGAGAAGTGCTCGTCACCGCTCAGCTCGTAGCTCTGCAGGGAATTCCGGCCCATGTCAGGATCATGAGCCTCGGCCAGGGGAAACCGCGACCCCGGGACTGTTGTTTCTATCATTTTTAGCTCTGTTTCTTCCTCTCTGAATCTGGGCGCGTTGTCGTTAATGTCCGTGATTTCCACTTGGATCCCATAAACCTGCATCTGTCCCTCCACTATCAGCTCACAGCGCAGGACGCATTGCTGCACTCTCTCGCACAGCTGCTCTCTGTCGATCCTCTCCGCTGTCACTAAATGTCCCGTCTTCCCGTGCAGAGAGAAATACTGCGTCCTACCTTCCGAGACAATGCGGACACCGTGATCTCGGAGCTGCAGCTGCAGCCCCAGGTCCTTGGCCACGTCGCCCACGAACGAGCCCTTGGGCATCTCCTCGGGCACCGAGTAGCGCAGCTGCCCCCACGCCGCCTCCCACGCCGCCAGCAGGACGGCCCAGAGCAGAGCTCGCTGCCGCCGGCCCCAGCGCCTCCCCGCCGCGCACATCTCCGCCGCGGAAACTCCGGCACCGCAGCTCCGGCGATCCAATCCCGCTGACACTCAATGCTCTCCGGGGTCTGCACCGTGCGCAGCTGCCGGTGCCTCCGCCTGGCTCCAGAATGGACCAGCACCGCGGGGACGATCGGTGGCCGTAGGTTCGGGCCGGGAGGGAGCAATCAGAAGAGCCGGTCCGCAGCGGGCGGGGCTGCAGCGCTCCGAGCTTCCTCTCGCTCCTCTCGGTCAACAGCGGCGCCCGCAGCCTCCTCCCGGCACTGCAGGCACCGAGCGCTGCCCAGCGCTGCCTTTCCCACGGGCAGCTCGCTGGGGGGACACAGTCGTCACTGAGTCGCGGGGTCCCGTTCAGCCGCGACTATGTGCCTTGTACTTTTCTCCAGTAGATCTCGTCTTCGATCCTTTAGTTGATCGCGACCAGACGTCAATAATAGAACTTCTGTGATTCTACTACATTTATCGCATTGGAAAATATTCTTGAAATGCTGGTTTATGACAAAGTTATTTTAATATGGCATGTAGAATATTACAGTTATTACCCTATTCGTTCAAAACCCGTATTTCTGATTTGAATGGCACAGCTTCTGCATCTGTCTTGCTTGATATATTTTATATCTGCCTTTTTATAAATCAAAATGGCATCACACTGGAATGTCATCACTGCCATTCGTCTACCAAACCCCACCATACCAGACTGCAGTGATGACGATCCCTGCTCGAAGTGAATCTTTCCAAATTAGTGACCTTCCTGACGGACTTACTAAGTTTTTACCTGGACATCATCGGATGCCCTGAATCAACTGTGCTGTTTTACATTCTCCAACCATCACTCTCAAATTGCTGCAATACTACAGCTCGTGATTACACACATTACACGATTACACAGTTCTTTCTTAGAGAGCAGCACCAGCCATGCACAGGAACTCCGTGATCCATTCCAAAATAAACCCAAAACCCAGGATAAACCAAATGTGTCTTTGGAATAAGAGGCAAATGAATAGGAAAAAGGTTCTGAAGTACAAAAAAAAGAAGTTTTTGCTTTTGGAGATCTATTCTATTGCTGAGCTCCAGCTAAATAACGACTGGACAAAAGAAATCCATCCCATAGTGTAGCCATCTGCTCCACGCCTCAAAAGATGGGAAAGCACATGGCAGAGGAACAAGCTGTAAATTCCTTTTCACGGATCCCTAAGCACTTCCTTTGGAAGTCCAAAATCTCAAGAGCATTAAACGACGGGGTTTTGCCCAGCTATAAACCAGGTCCAAGTACACTGCTTTCAGAAAGACAGAATCCGGAAAGCTTTTCATTTTAGGAAGTAAAGCAATTCCTAAAAATTCAGACGATATTTGTAGACAAATATTCTCAGCGGAACCCATATGTGTGATGGTTTAAAAGAGGAGTTTCAAACACTTTAAATATTTTACTCAGAAGAAGCAGAACAGCAAGACTCTACTCACTGAGCCCACACCTATGAATTTTACATATTTTCTTTTGATATCTCACTCTGCACCTTCACTGCTTTCTTCAATACAGAAAACTACAACCCAGGGCAGAAAAAAAAATAAACCAACAAAAAAGCCAACCAACAAACCAAATAAACAGCAAAGCAGAAGAAAAATACCTGCAGAGAGAAATAATACCCGGCATCCTGGAATAAGTAACCTGTCCCACTTAGGCTCCCCGTTCTGCAAAAACCTAACCCCAAAACATGACAAACACTGACCTACATCATCATGAAGGAAAAATTTTTCATGGCAAATATACCTACAGCTCAAGGGAAAAAAAAATCCCATTCCTAATGTGAAGTCCTTTAACAGAAGTCCGCCATGAAACAGCAGTGTTCTGTAAAAGGAATTGACAATCACAATCTACAGGGTAAGAAAAGAACCATACAAAGATCGGGAAAAGCCAGGACTGGATATAATTTATCAATCCCACTACTGCTGTAATTTCTGTACTAGCCTTTGCAAAAGACAGAAGGATACACAGCCAAAGTTGGAAATATTCATTAGGGAGGAACAATCTACAACATTTACTTGTGAAAAAGCAGTGCCAACCGTTTCTCATCAGAGAAATAATTCCTCGACAATAATAGTCACCCTCATAAAAGCTACCATATTCTACAGCAGAATACCAACAAAACACGGGGGGATAAAGAGAAGAGGGCTAGAGAGCATAGATAACTTCGTAATTTATGAAATCACAGGAACGGTTTCCTAGCCTGTCCCATAGCGAAACAGTATTAACTACCCATCTGTCAAAGAGGTCAAATATATAAATTTGGGAAGACAAAGAGAACGAAAAATCTCCAACACCATTAATTTAGCGAGCTCACAGCAAAAGATATATATGGGAGAGGTAGTCAAAGTCCCTAAACTGAACCAGAAACTGCAACCACCGAAGGAGAGCGAAACATCTCGGGGAAATAGAGGGGAAGGAGAATGAAGGTTTAGAAAGGTTCAATGCGAAAAGCGCAAGCGCGAGGCTTCACAGACCTGCGGTGCGTCAGGATTGGCGGGCACCTCCTCCACTACGGCGCTGCTCTTGGAGCTCGGCTTGTCGCAGGAATCCCCGCCCAGAAGCTCCTCCGCCGACAGGATGGGCACCGGCGGCGGCGGCGGCCAAGCGGCCTCGGGCACGGCGCGGGCCGGCGCCGCCACGCACAGGTTGTAGGAGTAGGGCAAGGTGCCCTCGCAGAAGTCGGCCGGGAAGGCGGCGCCGGCCAGCGAGAAGCGCTGCGCGCCCAGGCAGCGCAGCACGGCGGGCGGCCCGGCCCGGCGCAGCCGCGCCAGCACGGCCAGCGCCACGCTCAGCACCAAGAGCGCCGAGAGCAGCGCCAGCGCCAGCACCAGGTAGAACTGCAGCTCGGCCGCCGCCTCGGCCGCCTCGGCGCCCGCCGGCCGCTCGCTCAGCTCCGGCAGCGCCTCCTGCAAGCTCTCGGCCAGCACCACGTGCAGCGTGGCCGTGGCCGACAGCGCCGGCTGCCCGTGGTCCTTCACCACGGCCACCACACGCTGCTTGGCCGCGTCCCGCTCGCCCACGGCGCGCGCCGTGCGCACCTCGCCGCTGTGCAGCCCCACGCGGAACAGCGCCGGCTCCGACGCCTGCACCAGCTCGTACGACAGCCACGCGTTGCGCCCCGCGTCCGCGTCCACCGCCACCACCTTGGCCACCAGGTAGCCGGCCTCGGCCGAGCGCGGAACCACCTCGAAAGGCGTCGCCGCCGCCCCTCCCGGAGCCTCTCCCGCCGCCGCCGCCGCCGCCGCCGCGGGCCAGAGCACCCTGGGCGCGTTGTCGTTGCGGTCCAGCACGAAGACGCGCACCGTGGCCGTGGAGCTGCGCGCCGGCGAGCCGCCGTCCTGCGCCCGCACGGCCACCGTGAACTCGCGGCACTGCTCGTAGTCCAAGGAGCGCTGCGCGTACAGCGCGCCGCTCCGCGCCTCCACCGACACCAGCGGCGCCGCGCCCGCCGCGCCCGCGCTGCCGCCCGCCAGCCAGTAGCTCACGCGCCCGTTGGCGCCCGCGTCCGCGTCCCGCGCCTGCACGCGCAGCACCAGCGCGCCCGCCGCGTTGTTCTCCGCCACGTACGCGCTGTACGCCGCCTCCTCGAACTCCGGCGCGTTGTCGTTCACGTCCGACACCTCCAGCACCAGCTCCGTGCTGCTCCACAGCGACGGCCTGCCCCGGTCCCGGGCCACCACCGTCACGCGGTGCTCCGACGCCTGCTCGCGGTCCAGCGCGCTCGCAGTCATCACCTTGTACAAGCCGCCCGAGGACGCCACGATCGACAGCGGCGCCTCTCCAGACAGCTCGCACGACACCTGACCGTTCTCGCCTGAGTCCCGGTCCCGCACTTTCAGCAGAGCCACCACGGTGCCTGTCGGAGCATCCTCGGGCACAGGGCTAGACAGTGACAGAATGGTGATTTCCGGGGCGTTGTCGTTCTCGTCCGTGATATCTATCTGCACTTCGCAGTGATCAGTGAGTCCACCACCGTCAGTCGCCTCCAGTCGGAAGCTGTATTTACTCTGTCCCTCGAAATCGAGGGGACCCGTCGTCCTGACCTCGCCACTCTCACTATCAATAGTGAACAGAGTGCGGATGCTCTCTGGGACGTGGCCGAAGTAATAAAAGACCCGCCCGTTAGCGCCCGCGTCTGCATCCGTCGCCTGCACCCGCAGTACCAGAGATTCCGCTGGCAGGTTCTCTGCCACTCGTACCTCGTAGAGGTGCTTGCTGAACACGGGTGGGTTGTCGTTGGCGTCTGTCACGTTGATGCGAATCTGGACAGTCCCGGATCTCGCGGGGTCCCCACCGTCTACGGCCGTCAGTATCAACTCGAAGGAACTCTGTTTCTCTCGGTCCAGTGCCTTCTCCAGGACTAATTCCGGCTGCTTCTTTCCAACAGGGCTCTCCTTCATGGCCAAAGTGAAAAACGGATTGCTGGTGAGCTGGTAAGTCAGCAGCGAGTTGCTGCCAACATCCGTATCTCGGGCCATCTCCAGCGGAAAACGGGCACCGGGAGGGATTAATTCACCAATCTCGAGGCCCAGAGCTGGTTTACTGAAGGTCGGGGAGTTGTCATTCACGTCCTCGATCGCCACATCCACTCGGAAAACGTTCAGTGGGTTGTGCACCAGCGCCTCGAAGCTGACAGAGCAGGACGCCGACTCGCCGCACATCTCCTCCCGGTCCAGCCTCTCGTTCACGTACAGGTTCCCGTTCTCCTCATTCACCGTGAAGTATTGCTTCTCCTCGCTCAGCCGCAGCTTGCGCGCCGGCAGCTCGTCCGCGCTGAGCCCCAGGTCCCGCGCCAGCGGCCCCACCAGCGAGCCTCTGCCCAGCTCCTCGGGGATGGCGTAGCGGACCCGCTCGGCCGCCGCCCGGCCCCACACGCCCAGCAGCAGCAGCAGCAGCAGCGCGGCCAGCAGCGCTCGCCCGCCGCCCGGCCCGCGCCTCTGCCGCCGCCTCACCGCCATTCTCTGCCGGCTGCGCTCGCCGCGCTCCTGCCTCCTGCCGCTGCCCTGCCTCCCTTCCAGCCGCTCTCGCCGGCCACAACAGACACCGCTGAAAGACAGCCAGACCGCTCGGGCCGCCTCTCGCCGCTGCTGCAGTTGGCGGTGCCGCTGCCGCTGTGGCCGGCGCCGGGCGAGCGAGCAGCCTGCGGGGGCAGGACGCTGCGGCGGCGGCGGCGGCGGCTCCAGCGGCGCTCGGCGGCGGCCAACAGCGACACCCGGAGGCGCTGCCGCGCCACTGCAGCCGCCTTGTGAAAGCTCAATTCCAGTGTGTGCAAGGCACCCTCCCACTTACGGCTACAAACCCGGTGTGGTTGTAACAAGAACAGACAGGCAAAATGTAAATTTGCTCAATCATGTTGCGCCTCTTTTCCAAACCTATCTCTTCATACCAAATTAGGAAATCTTTTCAATCTTTGCCAATATTTCACCTTCTTGCCCTCAGTTGACACTGAAGTGCACACAAATGTGTTCACATTACTCTGAAATGCTCAGATCTGTTTCTGATTCTGGGCAACAATTAACAATGACGGTGAAATGTTGAGTTTAATGGTAGTGGAGCAGCACTCAGACCCTTGTCACTGTACATTCCTGCCAAAGAAAAGCAAAGCAAAAGGTCATGCAGGCTCGGCACTGGGCACATCCTGGCACCCACTACATTTTGATGTGGAGAAACCCTCAGTGGTCTCGGTGGACTGTTAAATCTTAAAAGCTTTTCATAAGTATTGTTACAATTTTTCTCCCTCTTTGATTTGGAGAGCTCCTAGATAAAGGCCCTATCATCTGGTCAGCCCAACTAACAACAGCATGATCAACTGAAAATTTGACCGTCAGTTCTCATGATTCATACAGAAATCCAAAACTTCATATGACCTCATTGAGGAAGGTATCCTGGGTCTATGTTTTTCAGTTGCTTTGCCACAACTCAAAAACTCATGCCCAGACAACCTGGAAACTCACTGAATCCCAGAGGTTACACTGATTTCAGAGGGTTGCTAGGTGTCTTTTAACTGTACTGGGTGACTTTACCAAGCTCCAGATATTGCTCTTTTCAGAACAACAATGATGCCTGGAATTTCATAACCCGAAGATGCAACCCAAAAATCCCCCACTGCCCCACATGGGGCTGATTGTTTCTTACTGTGAGAAATCCAGGTCTGCACAGTGCAGGATATCACACAGAGGAGAATGTAGTCCTGCAGTCCCCAAGAAATAAGAACAATCTCTAGGCTGGGGGGACTGACCATCTGTGCTCTGCAATCTGTACTGTGCTCTGGAGCTTGGCAGAAGGGGTCCAGAGGTGACTGCTGCTATGGAATAAGGCTCCTCGATCTTTTTTATGCTTCTTACCCACTTGGAGTCAGCAATGGCTGGGGCTGTGTTCCAGTGCTCTTCAGCAGGTCTTTTTTGCAAAGCAGAAGCTCAAAACACTCCCTCATTTCTGAAGATTTAGAAACAACCCCAAAATCTGTCACTGGCCTCTCTGAGGGAAATAGTGGACTCCTGGAACACACGGCTGCATTCTCAAATCTCTCCCTTAAAAAGATCATTTACAAGGCACCTGAAAGTCACCAGTGTCTGAACGAACAAATGAGACTGTGAAGTCTTACTTTGGACAATGTAGTAGTGGGTCCTGTTTTGGAAATGCACCAGTGCTTCTACAGGAATTAGAAACCATTCTACCCGTTTATAAATTATTCTACCCATATGTCATCATTCTCATTTCTCTTAAACCCTATTTGAATTTCAGGTTTGTTTATGACCTCATCATTAACCAAAATACCTCATGAGAAGACAATGCATCAAGATCATGCACATAAAGGAGATGCAGCTGTCTGATCAACACCATTCTGAGAAGAATTATAATTATGGAAAGCACAGGAATGATACATGGACCAACTAAAACGGGAGTGGCCATCCAACAGGGACATGGTCTCAATCTATTCCCTTTGGGGAATCTCTTACCCTCTTTTATCACACACACTGTTCCACAAAATTGTGACTTACTCTACGGCCATGTTTACATCTGTTCACTCAGAACCAGAATTCGAGGGTCAGCCACTCTCATCTCCTCCCTTCCTCACCAGCTACAGTGTGACTAAACAGACCCTAGAGAACAAGGCCTTGGCAAATGAAGTTTTGCCACTACTTCTAATTAAACATCCACATGGAGAGGAGAAAGAAAAAACAATTGTATGAGCAAGATAGGGATGCATTAAGTGTGTTTTCAGAGAAACTCACCAAGAGGACAGCTCAGATTTCACTTTGACCAGAGAAATTCATGTCTGAGAGTACCTGGAAGTCTTTGAAGTCTCCAGCTGCAACCCCGAGATCTTACTCTGGACCACAGGGTAAGAAGCCCTGACTCTAAAGGCTTAATCATGTGCCTCTTTCTCAAGGTAAGTTTTGTGAGAAAGTTGAACAGGCTCTCTTTTACACTCTGTTTCTTCATCCCCACACATAAAATTTTGCCTTAGGTGACCAAAGTAAGTATTTCCAGAAAAAAACTCCACTGACAGCTTCTAATACAAAAGCATTGTCCAAATCCAGGGAAAAAGAAGCATGACCTTCCAGGGAAGAATGTCTAAAAGGAAGTGTTAGTACAACTTTGAACAAACTCTCTATTGCAACATTCCAGGGAGATAGAATTTAGATAAAGAGGTTTCATATAGGAATTAGAAACCAGACAAACTGGGGAGGAACTCCTCTAGGAAACCCTCCAAGGAGCAGAGTGATGTGCAAGGATCTTTTCCCAGGCTCCTCTCTCAAATAAAGGAAGTTGTGGTTACAAGGAGTCTCATTCAGCCCTTTCCTGGTTTATGCCATTTGACTCTGAACCAAACAATTTCTCCCATAAAGCCAGTGGGAGCTGCCATCTTTACATACTGACATCTCCCTGCTAGGCAGCATGGCTCTGTGGTGATGATCTCCCTTCATGGGAGCACCTCTCATGCTTGCTCCTCGAGCCATGGAGATCTTTTACCAGGAAGAGATCTTTGGACAGGTCCAATTTGAGTCCTGCCTGAAGTGCAGCTGGACACACACCAAACTTTGTTCAAGACACACTTCCACAACATCAGCCACTTTTGCTTAAAATTCTGACAGAGATTCTTTAGACAATCCAAATCATTCATGAATGACATCCAACCAGGTGTCAGCCTTCTACAATGCAGAGCTATTGGACAAATGCTCTGTTATCAGAGGCCTCCCATTGCCTTTCTAAACAGGAAAACCAGGATCACGGCCAAAAATGGCCCACCATGAAATCAAAGAAGTCCTCAGTCAAAACCACATTAGTCTACCTAATTTCCTAGGAGGAATTCAACCACTTGCTCTGCATTCACAGTATTCAGTTGCACCATGGACAAATCCAGCTACTTGGATTCTTGTTGTCTTATGTCAACTGCAAGTGAAAAAGAAAGGCACACTGAAGATCAGCAGTACTTTATGAAACCTGAAGAATATCAAAGTCTTTATCTTGGCAACTAAGAATCTCCAGGTGTGAATAGAAACTGCTCCCCAGCCCCTTAAGTTCAAGAGATCTCCTTTCCCAGGCCCATCAGGCAAACTGAGACCCAGTTGTAGAACATGAAAAGCAACAAAGAAGGAATGACAAGAACAAAGAAGTGAAGCAATTACAGCTTAAAGTTTCAGGGTGTGTCAAATGCAGCAGGTACACAAGGAGGAGTAGAAAATGTTGTAGTGGGTATAAGCTACATGCAGCTCAGTTAAAGTCTCAGTCTTCAAAGTCAACTGAAAGACAGCATCATTCCTTGTAATCACATTGGCATTTCAGAAGATACCTGACTCTGCAAAAATTAATGCATAGTTTATGTCTACATCCTAGGAGCAGCATTCTCAGGAAGAGCCCGATCAGACATAAGAGAAGATTAAATGAGTAAGTTTCTTGCAAATACTTCAAATGAAAAGTGAATTTCTAGCAGATGTACCCTCTCATCCTTTACATTCCTAGTACTCTACAAAATCCCATTCAAACTACTTTTGACACCTCTTATGGTGATTCTCTAAGCCATGTAAATCCCTCATTCACAGCACATACCCATGCATCATCTCTCTAAGTGCAGAGTTATTGCACAAATGCTCTATGATCAGAGAACTACCATGCCTTCAAAAACAGAGAAACCAGGATTGCAGAAATGGTGGCACAGGCCTTGGTACTGGGCACAGTATCAAACCATTGCTCAGGTAAAACTGCTTTGATTCACCTCTTTCCCTGGTAATATGCCGGCCTCTCTCCTCCCTGTTCTGCATTCACAGCCTTTACTCACTCAATACATAACACCAACAGTTACTTCATAAGGAACAAGAGTCAAATAATAACACCTGAAGAGTGGTCAAGGCTGAGAAAAGCATAATTCAACCATGGTGCAATTCTACATCCAGACACAGAAGGACATATAGCTGGCTAAATGATGCTTCATGTGGCAGTTCATACACACAGAATTTCTGAAGGAAATTTGCACTTCCCGGGGTATTGTCTGCAGATAAATTCATCAGAAGATTGACCTCCCCTTTATGGATGCAGGAAAAGGGCACCTGGTGTAAGTGGCAAGGCCTTAGCAATCACCACGACATGAAGAGACACCCAGCCAGCTGGAACATCCAACTCTCTCCTGTCCTGCTTTAGGCCACTCTCTGGCTGATCTCGCACTGACTGCTCACCATGAAGGTGTGACAAGCAAGAGCATTGATTCTGCTGACAGGTCCAGACACATTATCAGACACACAACAGGCCCGCCTGTACCTCAGAGTAACAGTCAAGGAAGAATTCAACCACCAGTCCCTGGGAAGAACATGAGAAATGGGAAAGCAAACTGATGAACCCACTCGTCCATATTTCACCCTGCCCAAACACCAAACAACATCAAAACTGCCTTTGCAAACAGACATCTCTGATATAGTTGTGTGCACATCTTCTCGGCATGTAAGAACAAAGGTCAAAACATTAACACGTGAAAGACATTTCTCCCCTTTTCACACTACTCAAAGAAACGTAAAATGTTCTCAAGTTCATAAGAAAATACAGATCTGGATAAATACTAGATTAAAAAGGATCAGTTCAAATGCACCTTCAACACGAGGGTAACTCTGCAACAATGTCAACAGATCTGACCAGATATTATCATAGATAATGGTCTACAATTGTAACTTCCCAAAAAACAATGCAGGAGATTAGCACCCGCAGAAATATAGTAATCACCACAAACTCTTCAAGGTTATGGCGCAGGCATTGAGTGGGGAACTAACAATCCTTTTCCTCCTCCTAAAGCTAATATTTCGCATCTTTATCATTATTCTATTAGTTTCATATATCTAATCAAGCTGCAAATGAATACAGATGCAAACCTAATGCTCTCTATACTTGCTTACCTCGGCAAGGAAGAGACACTCATTGCATAATAAGAACACAGATGGGCAACTCCTTCGAAAGGCGAACTTTGTTTTTATACGCTCGTAATATGCAAGCAGATTGGCCACATGCACTTCAAAAAAGAAACATCAAGATTGTAGAGGCAAAGGGGAAGCTGCACTTCAGGAGAGACTGGGGCAGTAACCAGCGTGAAACACAGAGATGAATTAGAAACACCAGATGTGAACCTCAAGCCAGCAACACACTCATTGCTCTTGCCTAATATCCCTGCCACGTGTAAGCGTGAGGACTGAAACAAGGACCACCGCCTCTCTTTTAGAACACAGACTATGGGATGAAAGAGGATGGAAGTGGGAAAGGGAAGCGTCGTCCAAAGAGTGTGCATTAAAGGAACTCACCGGTGCAGCGGCGGGGTCAAGGGACGGAGCGCTGGCAAGATCGTCGTCGCCGAGCAGCGGCGCGGGCTCGTCGGGCAGCGGCCGGGCCGGGAGGGTGTCGCAGGAGCTGGCGGCCGAGAAGCGCAGCTGGCTCTTGCGCGAGTCGGCCGTGAGCGACACGTCGTGCGAGTAGGACTGCAGGAAGGCGCGCACACCGTCGATGCCCACGAAGTGCGAGACGGGCACGCCGCGCAAGGCGCCGCTGTCGGGCGGCAGCAGCTGCCGGCGGTGCCAGCGGCGCAGGCGCAGCGCCAGCAGCAGCAGCAGGAAGGCCACGAAGAGGCACGACACGGCGGCCACGGCCAGCACGAGCCAGCGCGTCAGGCCGGCGGCCGGCTCGGCCGGCGCCGCCGCCTCGTCGGCCGCGCTGCCCAGCTCGGCCAGCAGCTCGGCCACGCTCTCGGCCAGCACCACGCTCAGCGTGGCCGTGGCCGACAGCGCCGGCCGCCCGTGGTCCCGCACCAGCACCACCAGGCTGTGGCGCGCCGCGTCGCGGGCCAGCGGCGAGCGCGCCGTGCGCACCTCGCCGCTGTGCAGCCCCACGCGGAACAGCCCCGGCTCCGTGGCCTTGGCCAGCTCGTAGGACAGCCACGCGTTCTGCCCCGCGTCCGCGTCCACCGCCACCACCTTGGCCACCAGCGCGCCCGCCTCCGACCGCCGCGGCGCCAGCTCCACGCCCGACCACGCCGCCACCGAGCCCGAGCCCGAGCCCGCGGCTGCGGCCGGCGGCGGGTACAGCACCTGCGGCGCGTTGTCGTTCTCGTCCACGATCTGCAGCCGCACCGACACGTTGCTGCTCAGCGCCGGCGCGCCGCCGTCCTCCGCCCGCACCCACAGCTGCAGCTCGCGCAGCTGCTCGTAGTCCAAGGAGCGCAGCGCGTACAGCGCGCCCGTCTCCGCCTGCACCGACACGTACGACGACAGCGGCGCGCCCCGCACCCGCCCCTCCGCCAGCCGGTAGCGCACGCGCGCGTTCTGCCCCCAGTCCGCGTCCGTGGCGCGCACCGTCAGCACCAGCGCGCCCGCCGCGTTGTTCTCCGCCAGACGCGCGCTGTAGCGCTCCTCCGCGAACACCGGCGCGTTGTCGTTCACGTCCAGCACCCGCAGCGCCAGCACCGCGCTGCTCTGCAGCGACGGCGACCCGCCGTCGGCCGCCCGCACCGTCACGTTGTACTCCGACACCTGCTCCCGGTCCAGCTCTCTCGCTGTCACTACACGGTAGTAGTCTTCATAAGAGTTCTCCAGCCGGAACGGGATGTCCTTGTCGATCGAGCAGCGCACCTCGCCGTTGGCCCCCGAGTCCCGGTCCTGCACATACAAGAGTGCGACAACAGTTCCCGAGGGGGCGTCCTCAGAGATCTCGTTCAGCTTTGATGATACTGTCAGCTCGGGCGCATTGTCGTTCACATCTGTCACCGTGATCGCGACTTTAGCAGTGTCGAAAAGAGTTCCACTATCATGTGCCCGCACCTCCAGTTGGTACAAATTGGCTTCCTCGAAGTCCAGGATTCTCAACAGCTTGATCGCTCCAGTTTCAGTATCCAGATGGAAAATATCTGATGACAGGTCTGTCGCTTTCTTCATAGAGTACTTCACGTGCCCGTTCAGACCCTCATCAGCATCGGTGGCCGTGACGGTGACGAGGACGGAGCCCACGGGCACGTCCTCGGGCACACGCACCGTGTACTCCGCCTGGCTGAACACGGGCGCGTTGTCGTTGGCGTCCACCACGGTCACGCGGATCCGAGCCGTGCCCGTCCGTGCCGGATCGCCGCCGTCGCTCGCCCTCAGCACCAGCTCGTGAAACGCCGCCTCCTCCCGGTCCAGCGCCTTCGCCAGCACCAGCTCGGGACGCTGATCGCCGCCGGGGCCCGCCTGCACGGCCAGCGTGAAGTGCTCGTCGCCGCTCAGCTCGTAGCTCTGTAGAGAATACCGGTCAGAATCTGGATCGTGAGCATCTGGCAGCGGAAACTGCGACCCCGGGGCTGTCATCTCGCTTATTCTCAGCTCTGTATCTTCCTCTCGGAAGCTGGGCGCGTTGTCGTTAATGTCCATGATTTCTACTTCGATTCCGTAAACCTGCATCTGTCCCTCCACTATCAGCTCACAGCGCAGCACGCATTTCTCCATCAGCCGGCAAAGCTGCTCTCTGTCGATCCTCTCCGCCGTCACTAAATGTCCCGTCTTCCCGTGCAGAGAGAAGTATTGAGTTCTGCCTCTTTCTGTAATGTGGACACTGCGATCGCTGAGCTCCAGGAGCTGTAGCCCCAGGTCCTTGGCCACGTCGCCCACGAACGAGCCCTTGGGCATCTCCTCGGGCACCGAGTAGCGCAGCTGCCCCCACGCCGCCTCCCACGCTGCCAGCAGGACGGCCCAGAGCAGAGCTCGCTGCCGCCGGCCCCAGCGCCTCCCCGCCGCGCACATCTCCGCTGCGGCACCGCCCGCACCGCAAACACTCCGGCCGATCCCCGCCGCTCACTCCACCTATCCCGCTCCCTCTCTGCTCTCCACTCCCTTCTTCCGCCTCTCCACAGCACGGTTCCGCACCTCGGGGACGATCGCAGACAGCGGTCGAGCCTAATACAGAGCGAGCGATCGAGCCGGTCCGCAGCGGGCGGGGCTGCAGCGCTCCGAGTTTCCTCTCGCTCCTCTCGGTCAACAGCGGCGCCCGCAGCCTCCTCCCGGCACTGCAGGCACCGAGCGCTGCCCAGCGCTGCCTTGCACACGGGCGGGAAGGAGACCTTCGCCGCACCCACCTCCTGCTTTTGTCCAGCCAATCTCGTCTTTTATGGCCGAACACTTCACGACCATGAGGAAAGCAGAGGTGTCTCGTGAGCGGGGCATTTTTAACTCATAGAAAAATATAATTTGCTTTCGGCAATATAGGTAAATATCTTGTCTGATTTTATTGGATAGAACAGTCTTAGTCCATTCCTATTAGTTTAAAAACACGAGTTGAAGCCGTGCTGCTTTAATGACTGGTAGGACAACAGCTAAACAAAAGAGGCTCACAAATACCCAACGCGATGACCAAACACACAACTCTGCCCGTAGGAGTAGTGGAGATATCAGGCTCATTAATCCAATGCGAGGGACTTTGTTTTAAATTCTCCGGTTCATACAGGAGACGGTCTAAATTAACTGCTGCACTGTGATTGACTAAGAAGAGGCGTTTAAAGGTGGATTAAGGTGAGGTCTAACAAAGCCCCTAACAACTAACATGAAGTTTGATAGCTCAGCACCTGCCAGGCGCTCTGGGATGTCTACCTATAAGACATTCATGGGAAAAGAGGAAGGGAGGAGAGCACCTGGATACCCAAAGATCATTATTTCCCACCCCTTGATTAAAAATTATAGGTCCATGGAGCACTTTCCGCCGATTGTACTACAACTGACAGGGAAGCAGGAAGTATCTGAAGAGAACCTTACCAGAAAAATCTCAGTCAATACACATTTACATTTATTAAGTCGTTCTGTAGCAACAAGAAAGGGCTTTGATTTTCTCAAAACCTAAAGTGCAAGGAACAGAAGCTTGTTAGTGAAGTGTTAATCCTTTTTTTTTTTTTTTTTTCACTTTGGCAATACATATTTTCAACAAAATACTGTAAAATAGTAGGAGAAGAACTGGATGCCCTAAACACTGCGGACCACAGAGAAATGTACAAATGGACTTGATTCAAGTACTTAAATCGTTATTTTGGCTGATCCCTTTGACATTCTATAGAAGGTTTTCCCATCTCACAGGTCTATCCTTGTTAAAACCAATATAAGAACTATTGAGAATAAGCGGAGGACAAGTTAAATAAGGTACAAGGTATCCTCTCATTCGGTAAAAAGCAGAGAGAAAGAAAAGTAGGTCTATGTCTTTTTCTTTTTTGACACTTTCTACAATTTCACTTGCGAATGAAAGAAAGATCAGGAATGTAAAGAAGATTGAAGTACTACGCAGGATGAAAAAACACTGTTAACAACAGCTAAATGCTCCTACTACTATTCCGATTCCTGCCATTTCGATATCAGAATTCCTGCAGAATTGGCGACATTCTCGCCTTTCTCGCAACTGGTGAACTACCTGACACTCTCCTAATATTCTCCTAATCCCACTCTCAGGTTGCCTTTGAGAGTAAAATGATGAAAAGGAAGAATTAGCACAAGGGTTGTGTCCTGACATCCACCAGCATCCATAAACGAAATATATAGGGAAAAAAAATTGATTAGGAAAGAAGAATCCCCAGCATCAAGTGACAATTTTGTTCTTCCCAAATCCGTCATACAGATTCTGCATATTTTCCTCTATAGAGTAAGGATTCTCCTTTACCATTACTACTAATGCAAATTAAACACAACGTGAAAGTTCTAGACAACATCTTCCATTAGAATATGAGACAGATACCAGAGAAAAAAAAAAAATTGCCGCCACTAAATGCTTACGCTTCGAAGGAAAAGTGACCCAGCTTTATCATCCCGTCACGCACAGACACAGCAGCACACCTCACCCATATGACCCCGGGAAAATAACACGAAAAAAGGACAAGGCTTCGAAACGGCTCAAGGGCAACAACGGCAACATGCAGATTTACAGACCTGCGGTGCGTCGGGATTGGCGGATGGTTCTCCCGTCAGGGCGCTGCTGTTGGAGCTCGGCTTGTCGCAGGAATCCCCGCCCAGAAGCTCCTCCGCCGACAGGATGGGCACCGGCGGCGGCGGCGGCCAAGCGGCCTCGGGCACGGCGCGGGCCGGCGCCGCCACGCACAGGTTGTAGGAGTAGGGCAAGGTGCCCTCGCAGAAGTCGGCCGGGAAGGCGGCGCCGGCCAGCGAGAAGCGCTGCGCGCCCAGGCAGCGCAGCACGGCGGGCGGCCCGGCCCGGCGCAGCCGCGCCAGCACGGCCAGCGCCACGCTCAGCACCAAGAGCGCCGAGAGCAGCGCCAGCGCCAGCACCAGGTAGAACTGCAGCTCGGCCGCCGCCTCGGCCGCCTCGGCGCCCGCCGGCCGCTCGCTCAGCTCCGGCAGCGCCTCCTGCAAGCTCTCGGCCAGCACCACGTGCAGCGTGGCCGTGGCCGACAGCGCCGGCTGCCCGTGGTCCTTCACCACGGCCACCACACGCTGCTTGGCCGCGTCCCGCTCGCCCACGGCGCGCGCCGTGCGCACCTCGCCGCTGTGCAGCCCCACGCGGAACAGCGCCGGCTCCGACGCCTGCACCAGCTCGTACGACAGCCACGCGTTGCGCCCCGCGTCCGCGTCCACCGCCACCACCTTGGCCACCAGGTAGCCGGCCTCGGCCGAGCGCGGAACCACCTCGAAAGGCGTCGCCGCCGCCCCTCCCGGAGCCTCTCCCGCCGCCGCCGCCGCGGGCCAGAGCACCCTGGGCGCGTTGTCGTTGCGGTCCAGCACGAAGACGCGCACCGTGGCCGTGGAGCTGCGCGCCGGCGAGCCGCCGTCCTGCGCCCGCACGGCCACCGTGAACTCGCGGCACTGCTCGTAGTCCAAGGAGCGCTGCGCGTACAGCGCGCCGCTCCGCGCCTCCACCGACACCAGCGGCGCCGCGCCCGCCGCGCCCGCGCTGCCGCCCGCCAGCCAGTAGCTCACGCGCCCGTTGGCGCCCGCGTCCGCGTCCCGCGCCTGCACGCGCAGCACCAGCGCGCCCGCCGCGTTGTTCTCCGCCACGTACGCGCTGTACGCCGCCTCCTCGAACTCCGGCGCGTTGTCGTTCACGTCCGACACCTCCAGCACCAGCTCCACGCTACTCGACATTGGTGGACTGCCCCGGTCCCGGGCCACCACGGTCACGCGATGCTCCGACGCCTGTTCGCGGTCCAGCGCGCTCGCCGTCACCACCTTGTACGAGCCGCCCGAGGACGCCACGATCGTCAGCGGCGCCTCTCCCGACAGTTCACACGACACCTGACCGTTCTCGCCGGAGTCTAGGTCATTTACGTTCAAGAGAGCCACCACGGTCCCGACAGGCGCGTCCTCAGGCACCGGGCTCGAGAGCGACAGAATTCTTATCTCAGGAGGATTGTCATTCACGTCTAGCACCTCCACCTCCACCTGGCAGTGCGCCACCAAACCCCCGCCGTCCGTCGCCTCCACAGCCAGGCTGAACGCGCGCGTGTCCTCAAAGTCCAGTGCGTCCTGCAGCGTGACCGTCCCCCTCTGGGCATCTACTGTGAACTTCTGAAGCACCTTAGCCGGCATTTCTCCGAATCCATAGGTGATGCGTGCGTTGGTGCCGGCATCGGCGTCTGAGGCTGACACGTTCAGCACCGTCGATCCCGGAGGCGTGTCCTCTCGCAGGCTGACGCGGTACCGGTCCTGCGCGAACACGGGTGGGTTGTCATTGGCGTCGGTGACATTAATCCACAGCTGGGCGGTGCCAGTCCGGGGCGGGTCTCCGCCATCCAGAGCTGTCAGCGTCAGCTGCAGGCTCGGCTCGCTCTCCCGGTCTAGTGAGTGGCGCAGCACCAGCTCCGCGGATTTTCTGCCATCCTGGCTCTCTTTCACCTCCACTGTGAAATACCCGTTGGCCTCCAGCTCGTAGCCTTGTAGCGAGTTACTACCCACGTCCGGATCCTCTGCAGTGCCCAAGTAAAACCGGGCGCCGGGAGAAGTCAACTCGTTCATCTCCAGCTGAAATTTGTCTCGCAGAAAGCGCGGTGTGTTGTCATTTACGTCCTCGATTGCCACCTCGACGTGGAAAACATTCAGCGGGTTGTGCACCAGCGCCTCGAAGCTGACGGAGCAGGTCGCCGACTCGCCGCACATCTCTTCCCGGTCCAGCCTCTCGTTCACGTACAGGTTCCCGTTCTCCTCATTCACCGTGAAGTATTTCAGCTGCTTCTTGCCGGCAGACGCCACCTGCAGCTTGCGCGCCGGCAGCTCGTCCGCGCTGAGCCCCAGGTCCCGCGCCAGCGGCCCCACCAGCGAGCCTCTGCCCAGCTCCTCGGGGATGGCGTAGCGGACCCGCTCGGCCGCCGCCCGGCCCCACACGCCCAGCAGCAGCAGCAGCAGCGCGGCCAGCAGCGCTCGCCCGCCGCCCGGCCCGCGCCTCTGCCGCCGCCTCACCGCCATTCTCTGCCGGCTGCGCTCGCTGCGCTCCTGCCTCCTGCCGCTGCCCTGCCTCCCTTCCAGCCGCTCTCGCCGGCCACAACAGACACCGCTGAAAGACACCGGGGTCAGCCGCCTCTCGCCGCCGCCGCTGCTCCTGCTGCTGTTGGCGGTGCCGCTGCCGCTGTGGCCGGCGCCGGGCGAGCGAGCAGCCTGCGGGGGCAGGACGCTGCGGCGGCGGCGGCTCCAGCGGCGCTCGGCGACGGCCAACAGCGACACCCGGAGGCGCCGCCGCGCCACTGCAGCCGCCGGATGGCCGCGCTCAAGGGGGCCCGGCTTTGGGCGCGGCTCGGCGGCTGCACCGGCCCCGGGGACTCTCCCCGACTGCAAACAGCGAGAGCAGGAGAACTTGCTTAAAGACAAGTAGCAACCCTTATGATTACAGCAGAAATATCCTTTTTATAACGATCTAAATATTTGTAGGTGCAATACACATTGAAACAACTATTACTACTTATCAAAGATCTTTTCACTCTCTGGTTTGAGATGGCAGGAAAATCAGAAACCAAATATGTCTTCCAAAAATACAGATTGGTTGTCTCATGCACAGTCAAAGAACCGAAGCCAAAATCAGAAAAGAAGATTGCTGAGATGCTTTGTGATTTAATTGTTCCAATGGTACCCGAGATATTGTTTGGCCATCTCCTGTGTAAAACCGGTGTAAATCAAAAGGACGTTTTTACAGTGATTAACACTTGTAGAGAAATGTGAAGCCCAGAAACAGTGGATGTGCTCTCAGATAAATGGCAGTGGACAAACATACCTGGCAGAGAATATGAAAGTGCAAAGCAGTGCAGACTCTGCCCTGTGTCCATTCTTACACTGGCTCTCCTTCCATACAGAAAACCTTCTCTGCTTTTGGTGGAAACTCAAAAATTAGGCCTGCTACAATAATTGATTGAATATTTCCTTTGTTTTGATTTTCCTAGCCCATAGGCAAAAGCCCTTACATCTCCCCAATCAAGCTTAGGATTGCAAAATCAGCTAATGGGTTTTCAATGAATTCTGACAATTCATATACAAACCCCAAACCTCCATCGGACCCATCAGAGAGGGGGAGATATTTCAGTGCTGGGATTTTCTGGTGTTTTACCACAACACAGCCTTAAAAATTCTTTCCCAGGACCCCTGGAAACTCCCTGAGGCCTCAAGGTGCAAGGCAGGCAAGCTGCAGGAATATTAAAGGACTATGAGGTCTCTCTGACTGGACTAAATGACTTTACCAAGCAGCAGAACAACAGAAATCCTTGGCACTTATCAAATCAAAGAAGCCAAACCAAATCCTTCCCACTGTCATACATGGGGCCAGTCATTGGCCACTGTGACACATCAGGGCCTGTGCAGTGCAGGAAACCACAGGGAGCAGCACGAGGCTGTGTAGACCTCAGAGACACAAGAAGAATCCCCAGGTGAGTGGAATTGGACAGCAGCATTTGACAGCTACCCACCTGAGTTCAGCAATTTTTCATTTTCCTCACACACAACACTCTGTCTTCATTTGGTTCTCAGGGGAAGTTACTATTTCCTGCAAAGCAGCACTCACGAGTGGGAAGGAAACCAGAACCATGGCCTTCCAGGAAACAGGGTCTGAAGGGAGATCCAAGGTGGAAAATAGAATTATCACTTTCATAAACTCTTTGTCAAGCTATGCACTTCCCCTCTTTTTATCCTGTGCACGGATCCACAAAGATGTGACTGCTCCTAAGGTCATTTTTACATCTCTGATATATGACAAAATTAGAACACAGATGGACCCCCCTCACATGTCCTCATTCCACATCAGCTGTAATAACATGTCAAGGAAAGAAAATCACACAAGCAATGCAGGGATGCATTAGGAGCTCTTTCAGAGAAACTCACCAGAAGGATAGCTCAGGCTTCTCTGTGGGCAAGGAAATTCATCCCCAAGAGCTCCTGGAACCCACTGAGGTCTCAGGCTGGAAGTGAGACCTTGAAATCTTGTTCTGGACTACCAGTGTGACTTCATTTCAATAAACACTCAAGAGCTCTCATCAGATTTTCGACCATGTGGCCTGTTCATACCCCACAGATTTGAAGGCCTAAGTTTACAGGCCCAAATTCAAAAGCCTATGTTTGAAGGCCTAAGTTTGAAGGCCTAAATTGTGTCAGCTGTAACAGGTACAAAAGAAACATATTGAATATCTACAGGTAAGGCACTCCAAGTAATTCCTTTGGAGGAAAAGCAAAGAAAAATGCACAGAACCATAACTATGTGATCCATATAACAGCTAGGGAAAACGGAATATTTACACCAACCCTTGAGGTATTTCAGCTACTCTTCCACCAGCCCTGTCTCTGCGCTGACAGAATGTTCAAACATCACCCTACAGGGACCCCCTTTGCAGACAGACACCACTGGAAGAAGTTTTCTACACAAATTCTCCTTATGGAGAACAGGGATCACAACACAGGTCCACACATATGGACTCTGCTCATCACTGATACTTGAAGAAATGTAACGTGTTCTGACTGTCATAAGCAATATGCAGGACACTTAAAGACTCAGATCAGGATCAACTCAAAGATGTTTTCATTCCTCCAAGGAACATGGACAGTTTTGAATGTATGTCACTTTGGAACCGTTAATGTGAAGTTTATGTCCACATCCAAGAGCTACCACTCACAGGGAAGAGCTGTATCAGACATGACACAGGATAAAATGAGTGACTTTCTGGCACGTGCTTCAAATAAACAGCCCCAAACCCAGACTTTGCTGGTAAATTAGACTCTCCCATCCCTGCAATCCTACCAACTGCAATATCAACAAAACATCAGCAGTAACATCAACAAGCAAGGTCATTATTAACATCTGAAGCTTTGCTCAAAGCTTGGGAAAGCTGAGCACAAACACAGTGAAACTCTACATCACAACTGTAACAAGGACATATAGCTGGGGAAATGACATTTCCAGCAGCACTCTGGAAGCACAGAGCCCCTGAAGCATGCAATTCCCTGGGCATTGCTACAGACAAATTCATTGGTGCATTGCCATCCTTTTCTGGACACAGGAAAAGGGCACTTGGTGTAAGGGGCACAGTTTTTGGCACACCCACATTATTGGATCATAGAACCCCCCTTGGCCTGTTGAGGGGCCAGTCTCTCCCTGGGAACAATCTCTCCCTGACTGTTCACCGTGAGTATGTTACAAGTAAGATCAGTGATTCTAGAGACATTTTCAGATAAAGTTTCAGGCACACACACAGGCCCACCTCTACCTGGTCATGACAAACAAGTCAACAGTTTAATTATCCTTCAGAGAGAGCACCCCTTTACAGGAAAGCAAACTTATGAATCCACAGCTTGGCCATTTATAATCTGAGCATATTCATTTTGTGTAGTCCAGCAATGGACCATGGAAGGTAAAAACCACCTGCTTTCTCTCCAACAGTGCTTCCTCACACACTGCACCTGCAACAATCTCCCAAAACTCGTTACAGATTGTTTGGTCCTCTCTGATCTTTACCATTAGCAGAGGGACTCCACTGCAACATGAATCGAAGAGACAACTTACCATGGCTATCATTTAAGTTCTTAATGTTTGCATGTGAGAAAGAAGACAATTGCTCCCATTAAAAATTTAAGGGAACACATCTATGAATGTCTTTCCCTGTCGAGTTGTAAGAAAGAAAGGCATGCATGGGACAGCCTGGCAAATGTAAGAGATATGATCAGATACTACCAGATACAAAGGCGCAGCTTGAGGTCAGTACAAAGAACAAGACAAAAAGGCAACATCTGCAGAATTGAAAGAATCACACTCATCTATATTAGGGCCCTTAGGGAAAATACATAATCTAGGTATTAAAAGTTCGGATTGGAATGGATTTCCTTATTGCAATGCTCCCATTATGACATTTCAGATTAGAATATATAAGACTATTAATTACATATATTTGCTATACATTGAATATATTGCAATACATTAAATAGATTGCAATAACCTGTAAAAACACCTGTTCTCCATAGAATTTCAGTAATATCTGTTAAGCCACACATATTTGGGAAGGAGAAAATCGCATTACATTATACTACAGGTCAACCCTGAACACTCATCTTATCTATCTTATCCCTTAACAGTTTTTCATATGCAGAGCCCAGTATTTTCATCTCCTGCCTCTAAAATCTTGCATGCTATGTCTCGACCTTGATCCTTTGAAAGCAGTTTCCATCAAAATACCAGATATTCAGACCGTTTCCCTTTAACATGCACCAGGATAACCTACAGTCTTCAAACTTTATAGCTTTGTGCTGAGGGAGAAGAAATATTTGTCTGCTAAATTCATGTGACAGAAGAAGCAGGAAGGAGGTGAAACACGACCTGTCCTTCAAAAGATACTGAGGAAGAAAGGATCATATGATACAGAAACAACTTCCTTTACAAAAAAGCATCCAGCCAAGATCAGTCCCTCTTATCATGCTCCCCTCACAAACTGGAAAGCCAAGACCCGACCCCATGCCCACCGTGGTGTAAAAAGAAGCCCCGCTATCAGCACGTCCCTAAAAGATACTTTGCCTTCCTTGTCAGCAAATATCGCTCTGCAGAACGCGGGAAAGAGTAGACAAGAAGTAGAAGAAAGAATAGCGGATAAAAATTTGTACGCGGAACTCACCAGGAGAGCAGCGGGATCCACTGGTGGGCCGCTGGCAGGGACCTCGTGGTCGAGCAGCGGCGCGGGCTCGTCGGGCAGCGGCCGGGCCGGGAGGGTGTCGCAGGAGCTGGCGGCCGAGAAGCGCAGCTGGCTCTTGCGCGAGTCGGCCGTGAGCGACACGTCGTGCGAGTAGGACTGCAGGAAGGCGCGCACGCCGTCGATGCCCACGAAGTGCGAGACGGGCACGCCGCGCAAGGCGCCGCTGTCGGGCGGCAGCAGCTGCCGGCGGTGCCAGCGGCGCAGGCGCAGCGCCAGCAGCAGCAGCAGGAAGGCCACGAAGAGGCACGACACGGCGGCCACGGCCAGCACGAGCCAGCGCGTCAGGCCGGCGGCCGGCTCGGCCGGCGCCGCCGCCTCGTCGGCCGCGCTGCCCAGCTCGGCCAGCAGCTCGGCCACGCTCTCGGCCAGCACCACGCTCAGCGTGGCCGTGGCCGACAGCGCCGGCCGCCCGTGGTCCCGCACCAGCACCACCAGGCTGTGGCGCGCCGCGTCGCGGGCCAGCGGCGAGCGCGCCGTGCGCACCTCGCCGCTGTGCAGCCCCACGCGGAACAGCCCCGGCTCCGTGGCCTTGGCCAGCTCGTAGGACAGCCACGCGTTCTGCCCCGCGTCCGCGTCCACCGCCACCACCTTGGCCACCAGCGCGCCCGCCTCCGACCGCCGCGGCGCCAGCTCCACGCCCGACCACGCCGCCACCGAGCCCGAGCCCGAGCCCGCGGCCGCTGCGGCCGGCGGCGGGTACAGCACCTGCGGCGCGTTGTCGTTCTCGTCCACGATCTGCAGCCGCACCGACACGTTGCTGCTCAGCGCCGGCGCGCCGCCGTCCTCCGCCCGCACCCACAGCTGCAGCTCGCGCAGCTGCTCGTAGTCCAAGGAGCGCAGCGCGTACAGCGCGCCCGTCTCCGCCTGCACCGACACGTACGACGACAGCGGCGCGCCCCGCACCCGCCCCTCCGCCAGCCGGTAGCGCACGCGCGCGTTCTGCCCCCAATCCGCGTCCGTGGCGCGCACCGTCAGCACCAGCGCGCCCGCCGCGTTGTTCTCCGCCAGACGCGCGCTGTAGCGCTCCTCCGCGAACACCGGCGCGTTGTCGTTCACGTCCAGCACCCGCAGCGCCAGCACCGCGCTGCTCTGCAGCGACGGCGACCCGCCGTCGGCCGCCCGCACCGTCACGTTGTACTCCGACACCTGCTCCCGGTCCAGCTCTCTCGATGTCACCACACGGTAGTAGTCTTCGAAGGATTTCTCCAGCCGGAACGGGATGTCCTTGTCGATCGAGCAGCTCACCTCGCCGTTGGCCCCCGAGTCCCGGTCCTGCACGTGCAGTAGGGCCACAACAGTTCCCGGCTGGGCGTCCTCCGAGATCTCTTTAAGAGCTGACCTCAGCGAAATCTTTGGCTTGTTGTCATTGACGTCTGTCACGGTGATCACCACTTTTGCAGTATCAGAGAGCTCTCCTCCGTCATGTGCCCGCACCTTAACTTCGTGGGAGGAGATTTCCTCGAAATCCAAGTCGTCCTTAACAGTTATTTCTCCTGTCTCAGAGTCCAGATTAAAATGTTCTAAGGCTCGGTCTGAAATTTTATGGAAGCTGTATTTCACCTGCCCGTTCAGACCCTCGTCGGCGTCCGTGGCCGTGATGGTGATCAGGACGGAGCCCACGGGCACGTCCTCGGGCACACGCACCGTGTACTCCGCCTGGCTGAACACGGGAGCGTTGTCGTTCGCGTCCACCACTGTCACGCGGACCCGAGCCGTGCCCGTCCGTGCCGGATCGCCGCCGTCGCTTGCCCTCAGCACCAGCTCGTGAAACGCCGCTTCCTCCCGGTCCAGCGCCTTCGCCAGCACCAGCTCGGGACGCTGATCGCCGCCGGGGCCCGCCTGCACGGCCAGCGAGAAGTGCTCGTCACCGCTCAGCTCGTAACTCTGCAGGGAATTCCGACCAGAGTCCGGATCGTGAGCCTCGGCCAGGGGAAACCTCGCCCCCAGGGCGGTCGTCTCACTAAGTCTCAGGTCATTTTCTGCCTCTCGGAAGCTGGGCGCGTTGTCGTTAACGTCCGTGATCTCCACTTCGATTCCGTACACCTGCATCTGTCCCTCCACTATGAGTTCACAGCGCAGCACGCATTTCTCCACCAGCCTGCACAGCTGCTCTCTGTCGATCCTCTCTGCTGTCACTAAATGTCCCGTCTTCCCGTGCAGAGCAAAGTACTGCGTCGTACTTTCAGAGACAACACGGACGGCATTATCCAGGATCGCCGGCAGCTGCAGCCCCAGGTCCTTGGCCACGTCGCCCACGAACGAGCCCTTGGGCATCTCCTCGGGCACCGAGTAGCGCAGCTGCCCCCACGCCGCCTCCCACGCCGCCAGCAGGACGGCCCAGAGCAGAGCTCGCTGCCGCCGGCCCCAGCGCCTCCCTGCCGCGCACATCTCCGCCGCTGGCACGACAACCCTGTCGGGAGCTCTCCTCTGCCGCTCACCGATCGGGTTCACGGTGTAGCTCCGGCGCTCTGCTTCCCGCCGCTCCTGCCAGGCCCTTTCGACCCCCTTCAGCACGTCCCCCAGTGCGGGGACGATCGCAGACTGCTCCGCCGCCGACTCGCACACCGGGACCGCGAGAGAGCCGGGCCGCAGCGGGCGGGGCTGCAGCGCTCCGAGCTTCCTCTCGCTCCTCTCGGTCAACAGCGGCGCCCGCAGCCTCCTCCCGGCACTGCAAGCAGTGAAATGTAATGTATTTCTTTTAATACGACGGACGGAGTATTACGAGTCCTAACACAGTAATACAAATATTTAATCACAAATATATTTAGAAGACACAATGGAATTACCGGGGCGAGAGCGGCAAAAGAAAGCCGTCCCTAATATACAGCTGTCGGTTACTTCATCACTCTGTGCCAACTGTATTTACAGCTACCCAGGAGTTAGGAAAGCTCCAGCAATGATCCTTTCCCGTTTATAAGTAATTATATTCAGTCAAGTCATTTTGTAATTCCAGGAAGAGGCTTTTCTTTCCTCAGAAATTAAGATGTATGGTTTTGACGCTCGTAAGCAAAACCTTGTTCTAATTATCGTGTATTTATGTAGCTATGGCACATTTTCAACAAAATTCTTTAGGGCAGCGGGAAAAGAGAAGTTGAGCTGCACACCTTAGACTCCGATGGGCTGTGATAAATTGTCAAGTATAGCTGATTCAAGTGCCTAAAGTGTCAATTGACGTATCTCCTGCACAATTGATTTCTATATTTGGATCTTAGAGCCTTGTTATCTTTCTAAACAGACATGCATAAGAGATACTGGGGAGGGAGGGGAGTAGGGGGAACCAATCAGAAAACAATCAAACAAAGAAACAAAGATGACGAATTCTCTATACAGGGTAAAATGTCCTCTCTTTTTGTAAAAAGGTAAAGAGAACAAGCTCTGAAACAAAACAAAACAAAACAAAACAAAACAAAACAGAAAAAACCCACCAACGATTTTTTTCCCCGTTTGAGACCTCAGTCTTCATTTACACCTGTGTATAAAGGAAATATTAGAAATTATATTTAAAAAAAAAAAAAAAAAAAGAGGGAACTACCAGCCAGAATGGAAAAAGAAAACTAGCAAAATTAACTCGCCCCGCTAATGGTACCAGTCCTGCCTTTTCTGCAACAGTGTTCACGCACAAGATGAGTGACAGTCTCTTCTTCTACTCCGAATGGAGGTCCTGTCACTTTTCTATCCAGGAGAAATGAGTCTTTCTAGAGTGCAAGACCGAAAAGGTGTTAAACAAGGGGTATGTGGCCAGCTTTTAACCAGGTCCCAGAATACAGCTTCAGGATACACAGATCATTAAGGAAAAATCTCCAGCAGCTAGTATCTGCATTATTTCCCTGATTCCTTCACGAAGAACCACGAATCTCCTGCCCAGTTATGATTCCCCATCACAGGTACTAATGAATATGATTTTAATAAGCTCAAGAGATGCAGACAAAACCTCTTAGATGAATCTAGAGCTGTGGTCACGGCAGAATCAAGCGCTATGGCTAACTGCCTGTTCTTAGAAGAAGAGATCACCCCGTTCTTTCATTCCTTCTCGGAGACATGGACCAGCTGTTCCCACATACCCGCGTAAACGCAAGGAGAGGAGAGCAACGGTTCAGAAAGATTCAAGGGAAACAGCTGGAATGGAACAGTGGAAGAGAAAGAGAAGAGAAGAACTCGTGGCTCTGCAGAAAGAACTGCAGAGATAAATAATGACTCGAATAAGTAACCAATCCCGCCTACCACTCCTGAAGAAAACTTATCCCCGAATACATTTGACACTCTTCCAGCAGGGAGGAACAACCTGAAAATTTTCCTTTTATGTCGAAAACGCACACATCTCTGAAAAAAGCCCCAAAAAACCAAGCAAACACGTGTCCCATCCTCCCAACAAACCAAAAGTGTTAATGCCCTTTTCAGAATTATGTCAAACAGAATCAGCGAATCTCTTTCTGAAGAGCAAGAACGCGTGTTCTCCATTGAACTGAAAAATAATTGTTAAAAAAAACCTTTGAAAAATCATGATGGGGAAATAAACATCCGTCCCAGCAATGCTGCGTTTTCTGCAGCAGCATTCCCTCAAAACATGGGACACTACACGGCAAGTTTTGAAACAGGATTAAATCCCGGGTTTACATTAAAAAAATAATGTGAGGGAAAGAAAATAGTATGCCTCACTAGACCTACAATATGTGAGGCAACCTTCTCTCAGAACGTGGAAGGGCAAGCAGAAGAGGGTTAGAACAACATGCAACTTTTCGACCAACAGGGCCAGGTGCATGTCCCCTTTTGGAGTAAATACCGAAATAGTATTGACCAACAGATAACGCCCAGGTCTCGACAAGCGTATCAATCTGACGGAAAGGAGAAAGCCTGTTAAGAAAGGCTCAAGGAGAAGAGCAGAACCTTACGGTTTTACAGACCTGCGGTGCGTCGGGATTAGCGGGCACCTCTCTCTCGACGGCGCTGCTGTTGGAGCTCGGCTTGTCACAGGAATCCCCGCCCAGAAGCTCCTCCGCCGACAGGATGGGCACCGGCGGAGGCGGCGGCCAAACGGCCTCGGGCACGGCGCGGGCCGGCGCCGCCACGCACAGGTTGTAGGAGTAGGGCAAGGTGCCCTCGCAGAAGTCGGCCGGGAAGGCGGCGCCGGCCAGCGAGAAGCGCTGCGCGCCCAGGCAGCGCAGCACGGCGGGCGGCCCGGCCCGGCGCAGCCGCGCCAGCACGGCCAGCGCCACGCTCAGCACCAAGAGCGCCGAGAGCAGCGCCAGCGCCAGCACCAGGTAGAACTGCAGCTCGGCCGCCGCCTCGGCCGCCTCGGCGCCCGCCGGCCGCTCGCTCAGCTCCGGCAGCGCCTCCTGCAAGCTCTCGGCCAGCACCACGTGCAGCGTGGCCGTGGCCGACAGCGCCGGCTGCCCGTGGTCCTTCACCAGGGCCACCACACGCTGCTTGGCCGCGTCCCGCTCGCCCACGGCGCGCGCCGTGCGCACCTCGCCGCTGTGCAGCCCCACGCGGAACAGCGCCGGCTCCGACGCCTGCACCAGCTCGTACGACAGCCACGCGTTGCGCCCCGCGTCCGCGTCCACCGCCACCACCTTGGCCACCAGGTAGCCGGCCTCGGCCGAGCGCGGAACCACCTCGAAAGGCGTCGCCGCCGCCCCTCCCGGAGCCTCTCCCGCCGCCGCCGCCGCCGCGGGCCAGAGCACCCTGGGCGCGTTGTCGTTGCGGTCCAGCACGAAGACGCGCACCGTGGCCGTGGAGCTGCGCGCCGGCGAGCCGCCGTCCTGCGCCCGCACGGCCACCGTGAACTCGCGGCACTGCTCGTAGTCCAAGGAGCGCTGCGCGTACAGCGCGCCGCTCCGCGCCTCCACCGACACCAGCGGCGCCGCGCCCGCCGCGCCCGCGCTGCCGCCCGCCAGCCAGTAGCTCACGCGCCCGTTGGCGCCCGCGTCCGCGTCCCGCGCCTGCACGCGCAGCACCAGCGCGCCCGCCGCGTTGTTCTCCGCCACGTACGCGCTGTACGCCGCCTCCTCGAACTCCGGCGCGTTGTCGTTCACGTCCGACACCTCCAGCACCAGCTCCACGCTACTCGACATTGGTGGACTGCCCCGGTCCGTGGCAGTGATGGTGATATTGTAAGCGGAGACGTTTTCTCTGTCCAGTGGACTTGCTATTATTAGTTTGTATGTGTTCTCTGATGAAGTTTCTAATCTGAAAGGCAAATTTCCGTCCATTTTACAGCTCACGTCTCCGTTTTCTCCCGAATCTCTGTCCCGGACATTGATCACAGCCACAACTGTGCTCGGGACTGAGTCTTCAGGTATCGGATTCAAGATAGGCAGGAGGGAAAGTGTTGGTGCATGGTCGTTTACGTCTATAATGTCTATGTGCACTTTGGCGTGTGCTGTCAACCCGCCCCCATCCTTGCCTTCAACACTCACTTCATAGTATTTCATTTCCTCATAATCTAAGGCTCCCGTAACCTTCACCTCCCCTGTCCTAGGGTCCAGAGAGAAGAGCTGGCGGATATTTTTTGCTATTTCACTGAAGGAGTAGGTAATATCTGCATTTGTACCTTCATCATTGTCAGTAGCTTTCACCTGAAAAGCTAGGGAGCCCTCTGGAAGGTTTTCCATCAGTCGAACCGTGTAGATTTCTTTGGTGAATACTGGCGGGTTGTCATTTGCGTCGGTCACGGTAATCTTAATCTGGGCCGTCCCAGATCGGACTGGATCCCCACCATCCACTGCCGTCAGTATCAAATGGTAGTTTCTCTGTTTTTCTCGATCCAAGACTTTCTCCAGTACCAGTTCCGCGTGTTTTGTCCCATCAGGGCTCTCCTTCACTAAGAGGGAGAAGACTGGGTTGGGGGTAAGTTCGTAGTTTTGTAAAGAATTCACTCCAATGTCGGGGTCCCTGCCACTGCCCAGAGGGAACCTGGTCCCAGGAGGCGTCGACTCGATAATTTCTATGGTAACAAATTCTCTGTCAAACTGCGGTGCGTTGTCATTGATATCCTGGATAGTAACACTCACATGAAATATGTCGAAAGGGTTTTCCACGACCGCCTCCAAACTGAGGACACAGGGAGACACGGCCCCGCAGATGCTCTCTCGATCTATCCTGCCGTTTACACGCAGATTTGTATTATCTTCCTCGAGAGTGAAGTACTGCTTTTCATCACCAGTGACTATCCGCAGCTTGCGCGCCGGCAGCTCGTCCGCGCTGAGCCCCAGGTCCCGCGCCAGCGGCCCCACGAGCGAGCCTCTGCCCAGCTCCTCGGGGATGGCGTAGCGGACCCGCTCGGTCGCCACCCGGCCCCACGCGCACAGCAGCAGCAGCAGCGCGGCCAGCAGAGCGACCCGCCCAGCGCCTGCCCAGCCCTGAGCTGCCCATCTGACCTCCATTCCGTGCTTTCCTGAAGGGTATTCTGTGGACGGATAAAAATTAGCCTTTCCGGGTAGCTGAACCAGTATTCGAGAGAAATAAATAGAAGAAATCCCTGTTGCGGGTCGGAGGACGGTTGAGTCGAGCGGTTCCTGCTTTTCTCTCTGCTCTGCGCAGTGCGGAGTAGCGCTACACGGGCGCGGGGGAGGAGCCGACGGCTGAGCAGCTTCTCCGCCTTGGCCAACAGTGACACCCTGAGTCCGAGCCTGAGAACCGCAACGTCCAAGGAAAAAAAACCAGCCCAAGGTCCTGCCCTGCATTCGCTTGCATCGGGATGGATTAAAAAATACAGATGTTGTCAGGAGCGAGAAAGAGAAAATCTATCAGTACTGAAACCGTGCACCTCCTAGGAATTCCCGTTGTCTGAATTGTTTACACTTGCAAGTCTTCTGTCGGACAGATCCTCTCCCTTTTCTTGAGGGATGTGGGGCAGGATCTTGGTCTCTGCCCCTACTGTCAGCTTACTGATCTCTAGGGTGGGGTGCTCGGTGACCTCGCTGCCATTGTGCCGCCTCCGTGAGGGAAAGAAAAGGCAAGGTGTATCGAGTACTGAAACATTTCTTTGGGTAGTGGGTATATTTACAATGGCTGAGATACCCAGCTAGCGCTAAGCTTACCAGCTTTGAACAGTGGTCGCTGATGGACAAGCGAAGCCGGAATCCCAGGCTCTGAGAACACCACAGAGGTCACACCACACCCGATCCCATCTCTTTTGGCATTCAAAGCTCAGCATCATCTTATCAGTACCCATACTACCCAACCCCGAATTACTTTTGTGTGTGTATCCCAGAAACCATTCCCTGATATCCTAAACAGGCAGATAGTAGCTGGTCTCAGGCGTTAAAGAAGATTTCCTGGGAAATGTTGGCAGCAGCTATGGTTGTTTGAACAACCAAGAGTAAACAGACAGATTCCTTGCAAAAAACCGTTTTATCTTACCTGTAAATTAGATCCTCGTCTCTTCTACAGTAAAGAAAAAATCGCCAAAGCCACAAACAAAAAAATAACAACAAAAAATCCTGAAGGAAGGCTGTGTATCATCACAGCCCCTTATGCAGAAGACAAGGAGAGGTTAGAAAACTCTCCACACTGTCTCCTCCATGGAGTTGCTCTGACACGTTCTCCAGCCCTGGGTCTCTGTGGTGCCAATGTCAAGCTATCCTCACTGGACCAGTAATGTCTCGTTAGAAAATATATTTTCCTGCTAACTCTGGTAGTTCATCAAGTGAAGGACAATTCCTTTCCATCCAGCTGAACCTATACACAACTTCTCGTAAGAAATTACCATTCTGTCACAACAAGATGTGGATTTCAATTTGTAATGGATCCGAAGCACGCAAGACTGTGACCATCTCCACAAGATACTGAGAGATGGATGTGGCTCTTTACATGGGGGCAGGGGACTTCTGTTGAAATATTTAGCAGTCAATTCACTGCCTCCTATATGGCGAGAATTGCCTGTAACAAGCTAGACACACATTTTCAAGCATCACACACTGAAACACTGTTAAAATCTCTGTTTTCAAGATTTACTCACATTCCAAAATTAGCTTTACTATAAATAGATAGTGAGGAATCGTACTTTACATTTAGGTATTTTTTTAATCTTTATTCTAGTAAATATACTTTATTTCGATGACTATGCCTGCATAGTAATGGACCATTTGTATGGAATCCAAAGGTTAAGTCACGAAACACAGCTGTGGGAAAGAACTCGATCAGAGGAATTATTCACAAATTAATACTAGTCTATTCAAATACGCTTAAGAAGGATTAAATAATTCGTTTGTTTAAGGAGGATATGGAAGAAATCTGGAAGTTCAGTGTGTCGGCTTTCAAGATCCCCGAATTCAACTGGAATTTGAGAGCTGATACAAGGAATGACACTGAATTGCTTGGAACCGGGTGCTAGCAAGTATTTAAACAATTTCAAAGAACGGTCAGTAGAGGACCGAGAGAATGAGATTTCCTGAAGTTACACATGCATCAGAACCTTCCAGCCTTGGGGAAAGCCAGGCAAAAAGAGCTCTTGCAAGCGGTAAAGAACATGGCACGTAGAACATAAAAGGCAGACTCAGCACGCATTCAGGGGATGACATTCATGAGCGGGTGACTTTGTAAAAACATGGTTTCTAAGACTGTAAATCATCTGTGGCTAGCCTAAGAATCCTAAACACCTCGCCCATTAAATAGAGTAAAAAAATTACCGTACCTGAAATGCAACTTGCCCGCCGCTTTCGGTAACTTGGTCTTCTGAAGGGACGAGATCACCCGAAGCCTGATCTGGTGGTCGGGCCGGGAGGGTGTCGCAGGAGCTGGCGGCCGAGAAGCGCAGCTGGCTCTTGCGCGAGTCGGCCGTGAGCGACACGTCGTGCGAGTAGGACTGCAGGAAGGCGCGCACGCCGTCGATGCCCACGAAGTGCGAGACGGGCACGCCGCGCAAGGCGCCGCTGTCGGGCGGCAGCAGCTGCCGGCGGTGCCAGCGGCGCAGGCGCAGCGCCAGCAGCAGCAGCAGGAAGGCCACGAAGAGGCACGACACGGCGGCCACGGCCAGCACGAGCCAGCGCGTCAGGCCGGCGGCCGGCTCGGCCGGCGCCGCCGCCTCGTCGGCCGCGCTGCCCAGCTCGGCCAGCAGCTCGGCCACGCTCTCGGCCAGCACCACGCTCAGCGTGGCCGTGGCCGACAGCGCCGGCCGCCCGTGGTCCCGCACCAGCACCACCAGGCTGTGGCGCGCCGCGTCGCGGGCCAGCGGCGAGCGCGCCGTGCGCACCTCGCCGCTGTGCAGCCCCACGCGGAACAGCCCCGGCTCCGTGGCCTTGGCCAGCTCGTAGGACAGCCACGCGTTCTGCCCCGCGTCCGCGTCCACCGCCACCACCTTGGCCACCAGCGCGCCCGCCTCCGACCGCCGCGGCGCCAGCTCCACGCCCGACCACGCCGCCACCGAGCCCGAGCCCGCGGCCGCCGTGGCCGGCGGCGGGTACAGCACCTGCGGCGCGTTGTCGTTCTCGTCCACGATCTGCAGCCGCACCGACACGTTGCTGCTCAGCGCCGGCGCGCCGCCGTCCTCCGCCCGCACCCACAGCTGCAGCTCGCGCAGCTGCTCGTAGTCCAAGGAGCGCAGCGCGTACAGCGCGCCCGTCTCCGCCTGCACCGACACGTACGACGACAGCGGCGCGCCCCGCACCCGCCCCTCCGCCAGCCGGTAGCGCACGCGCGCGTTCTGCCCCCAGTCCGCGTCCGTGGCGCGCACCGTCAGCACCAGCGCGCCCGCCGCGTTGTTCTCCGCCAGACGCGCGCTGTAGCGCTCCTCCGCGAACACCGGCGCGTTGTCGTTCACGTCCAGCACCCGCAGCGCCAGCACCGCGCTGCTCTGCAGCGACGGCGACCCGCCGTCGGCCGCCCGCACCGTCACGTTGTACTCTGACACCTGCTCCCGGTCCAGCTCTCTCGTTGTCACCACACGGTAGTAGTCTTCGAAGGATTTCTCCAGCCGGAACGGGATGTCCTTGTCGATCGAGCAGCGCACCACGCCGTTGGCCCCCGAGTCCCGGTCCTGCACATACAAGAGTGCAACAACAGTTCCCGAGGGGGCGTCCTCAGAGATCTCGTTCAGCTTTGATGATACTGTCAGCTCGGGCGCATTGTCGTTCACATCTGTCACGGTGATCGCGACTTTGGCAGTGTCGAAAAGAGCTCCACTATCATGTGCCTGCACCTCCAGTTCGTACGAATCACTTTCCTCGAAATCCAGTACCATCAACAGCTTGATCGCTCCAGTTTCAGTATCCAGATGGAAAATATCTGATGCCATGTCCGTCACTTTCTTCATAGAGTATTTCACGAGCCCGAACAAGCCTTCGTCAGCGTCGGTGGCCGTGACGGTGATCAGGACAGAGCCCACGGGCACGTCCTCGGCCACACGCACCGTGTACTCCGCCTGGCTGAACACGGGCGCGTTGTCGTTCGCGTCCAGCACAGTCACGCGGATCCGAGCCGTGCCCGTCCGTGCCGGATCGCCGCCGTCGCTCGCCCTCAGCACCAGCTCGTGAAACGCCGCCTCCTCCCGGTCCAGCGCCTTCGCCAGCACCAGCTCGGGACGCTGATCGCCGCCGGGGTCCGCCTGCACGGCCAGCGTGAAGTGCTCGTCACCGCTGAGCTCGTAGCTCTGCAGGGAATTCCGGCCCGTATCGGGGTCATGAGCCCTGGGAAGTGGAAACTGCGACCCCGGGGCTGTCATCTCGCTCATTCTCAGCTCTGTTTCTGCCTCTCTGAAGCTGGGCGCGTTGTCGTTAACGTCCATGATTTCTACTTCGATTCGGTAAACCTGCATCTGTCCCTCCACTATCAGCTCACAGCGCAGCACGCATTTCTCCACCAGCCGGCACAGCTGCTCTCTGTCGATCCTCTCCGCCGTCACTAAATGTCCCGTCTTCCCGTGCAGAGAGAAGTATTGAGTCCTACCTCTTTCTGTAATGTGCACACCGCCGTTGTGGATCTCCAGCAGCTGCAGCCCCAGGTCCTTGGCCACGTCGCCCACGAACGAGCCCTTGGGCATCTCCTCGGGCACCGAGTAGCGCAGCTGCCCCCACGCCGCCTCCCACGCCGCCAGCAGGACGGCCCAGAGCAGAGCTCGCTGCCGCCGGCCCCAGCGCCTCCCCGCCGCGCACATCTCCGCCGCGGCACCGCAACACAGCGAGCAGTTCGCCCCCCGACCGCCGATCTTCAACCGCTCCGGCTCCCGCTTCTGCCCTAATTTCTTCTCCGGCTCACCGCTTCCGGCCGCTGCCGCTGGGCCCTCCTTCTCGCTGCAGCACCGATCCGCACCGCGGGTACGATCCCAATCCGGCATCTGCCGAGTCGGAGAGGGAGCGGGCAAGAGATCCTGTCCGCAGCGGGCGGGGCTGCAGCGCTCCGAGCTTCCTCTCGCTCCTCTCGGTCAACAGCGGCGCCCGCAGCCTCCTCCCGGCACTGCAGGCACCGAGCGCTGCCCAGCGCTGCCTTGCACACGGGCAGTTCGCGGGGACAGCACAGCGCCACGGAGACATCGGGTCCCAGAAGGGACCTCCTGCCTTTGGTCCTCTCCAGCCCATCTCTTCTTTGAGAAGCTGATCAAGACCGGGAAGAAGGCAGAGGCGTCCTAATGCTGTTTCTACCGCACAGGAAAATGCTTTTGTAATGGTGATACAATATTGATAAAAAGTTCTCTTAACAAGAGAAGTATTACTAGTCATAGTCCATTCGTTTAAAACCACAATATTCCCCAGCAATGGCCCAGCTTTTTAAGCAGTCGTGGTTGGATGACCTTTTTATCCCACTCACCTTTTCTGCCAATAGAGCTTAATTTTGGAATGCCATTAGCAACCTCAGATTCTCGAACTCCATGTGGTAGAACAAGCCAGCAGCAGACTTTTCTGTGTTCGAGTTCCTCAGGTGGTCTCGGACCTGATCTTCTCTTACAGTGAGAGGGACTTTTTTCCTCCACAGTCCCTGCCTTGAGCTCCATCCACTTGACATGTGTGAGAAGAGACCTTGCCAGTGATGACTGAGGCAAAGATATGGCTGAGTAACTCAGCCTTCTCATGGTCTGTTTTTATCAGATTGTCAGTTCTGTTCATCAGGAGACACACAGGTTTATTACCTTTTTATTCAGTCTGACTTACCTGTAGAAGCCCTTCATGCTGTTCTTTGCCGTCCTTGTAGAGTCCAGCTCCAGCCATGCCTTGGCTGACCTCACCCTATCCCAACACAACCAGTCAGCATCCCTAAACTCTTCTCAGGACACCTGTCCCTTATCCCACAGCTGCTCATTTCTTTCTTTCCCTTTTTTTTAGACCTGCAAATCTTCCCTCAGCCATGCTAGTCTGTTCCCTTCTTTTCCTGCTTTCCTACACATGGGTTCTAGAGGGTACACATTGTATGGAAAGCATCCCTAAAGATCTGCCAGGTCTGTTCTGCTCCCTTGTCCTTCAGGGCACTTTCCCCTGAGGGGCCCCATTGACTAAATCCTTTAAGAGCTGGAACTTTGCTTTTCTAAAATTCACAGTCCTGGCTTTACTCTGCCTGATCCATATCCCTCAGGACTAAGAACTTGACCAGTGAATGGTCATGGCAGCCCAGGCTGCCTCCAGTCTTGGTATCTCTGATTAGCTCATCTGTGTTGATGACCAACAAGTCCAGAAACATTTCTTCTGGTAAGGAGGGCTGGACTAAGGCCTCAATCCTTCCTAAAGGGAAGGGTGAGTTTCTTGGGAGAACTCAGCAGTGCCCTTTCAAGACAGGGCACTGCCTCCCCCTCTCACAGGGTAAAAGCCATAATAAACCATCTGTTTATGAATGGCCTCAGACACTTGAAGCTTCAAACTGGAATGACTCAAAGCCCAGAAGTTTAACCACAGAAGGTGATGGTCTCTCATGATCTCAGTAAGAGACAGACACCAACTCTTTCATAACACACACCAGTGGAAGAGATTTGCACAGGTAATCTTACATCTCTTTAGATGTGAAGAACATTGAGTAAAAGTAACTTCACACAGGAATTCAGCCACACACAGAGTGCCAAGCAGATCCTGGTCCCAGGAAAGGAGGTGTGCCCCTGTTCCACTCAGTCAAGACACTACAGGACTTTCACACAGTAAACCAGGTTTATTCATAATTTTTAGAGTTCCAGTTAAGGAAGTTTGCATGCAGACTTCTTGTTTGCAGGTGGCTTTCTTGCCAGTGGGAAGGGGAACCTGCCTGCAGGTTCCTTGGATGAAATGAGATGAATCTAACCCTCCATCAATGTATTTGTGGAGCAGAACACAGCACAGCAGAGGCCTGTGTCTTCCCAGATTAACTGGATTATGGATCACTTCATCCTTGATGTTCATCAGTCTTCTGGTCAGCATCACTGCACCATTTCCTCCCCAGACTTACCTTTTCATCTGGGCCTTGTGAAAGCAGTCCTGCTGTAGTCCTCTGCATTTCATGATACCAAAGCTTCTCCCTGGTAGCAGATTTTATTCTTTTATTGAATTGTCAAATTCCCACCTCCAGGCACTCCCTAAAAATTCTTCCCAAGGGAAGTACTTCCTGGTTTTGTGCCATTCTTTCCCAAAATTCCTGCACCTGAAGTGTTACAAACACCTTGCAATTGCCATCTGCAGATGCAGCTGTCAGGAGATGTGAGAAGGTCACTCCCCTACATCACTGCTTTACAGAGACAGAGCACACCCAGGGCCTGTGTGGAAGTAGGGCCCAGTTTCCCCTGACCTGCCTGGGCTCCATCTCAGCCTAAAAGTCTCAAAAGAACCATAGAGGCCTGATAGCAATTCCATTGACCTCCCAATTTTCCTGAATGCTTTATCAGCTGTACCTTGAAACTGGAGAGGTATGCCCACTCACCCACTAGCTAGGGCAAAGGAAAATACAAGGACTGTCTCCACACAAGGCATTCAGGTGTTCTCTTTATTTTAGTTTTGCTCTCAGGGGTGTCCAAGTTCACAATATTAAACTTTATAACTTCAACAAAACACAGCATGAGGCTTTCTGAATATTCCATGCATCACAGACATCATTCAAGTAAACGTTATTATACATGGGGTGGCAGTCCTTAAGCAGAAAAAGAAAGACAATGCTCAAGCTCAGTTTAGAGAGTAGTAGGAGAAAGGGAAAAAAGGAGAATGCAAATGATCTAATACAAATGGAGAAAATCACGTGGGGACAGCTTTTTACTCCCAACAAGAAAGCACTGTATACGGGAACAATAAGAGCACCAGCATCAATCTCCTTTTTACCATTTCATGTCGATTCTGCCCTTCAGAAAATGCTCTCTGAAGGGCTTATGGAGTTGTCATGAAATATAGCCAAAGGAAATAAACATTTTTAAAAAACTTTGTACAGTTATAGTAAACCAAACACCATTTGTTCTGTTACATTTCTGTATTTCAAGGAGACAGAACACCGAGCACTGCTTTATAGGGCAAAAAGAATATTTTGTCATACATTTTACTGCTCTTCTCTGCCCTGGAGAGGATGAGACCCCTGTACTCAGAGGGTCAGAAAACTCATCCTGCCAGCTGAGCTGCAAGTGCCTGCATTGCAGAGGTTGGGTGGGAGCAACTCCACCAGGCAGCACTGGTGAATCATATGCATATGCACACTGGCTGTACTGACTGACGGACTGACTGACAGACAGGAAACCAAAGCACATGGAACCCACACATCTCAGAGAGAGGCATTCAGAACCCAGGGAAGAAAGAGCCCAGTCGTCAAACAACATTGTGAAACTGTACTCTCAATCTATTTTCTTTCCCGAGCTGGGAAATTTCTAAATTTTATCAATGAGAAGATGGATCATAAACTGCAAAATTGTGCCCTGGTGTCCCAGATGAGAAGAAAAGCACCACTGTCTTGTTGGACAGAAAGAGAGACAACAGCATAGCTGGAGAGGTAACCCCATTCTTAAACGCTCCCAGAAATGACCATAAGAGGTGAAACATACTATTGCCTCAGCGTGAGAACATGAGATCCTTGTCTTTCCTGTCTGTGTTTTGGAGTGGAAGAAAATATTTATTCTGAATTAGAATTTGCAGGAAATTAATCACACCAAATGAAAATACAAATTTAGTCTAGAGGTACTACTGCCACGTGCTGCAGGCAGGGTATCTTCCTCCCAAGGGCCATGAAGCCTCTGTCTGTTCCTACCCCAGCTAGTTGAAGGAAAGAGCATTGAACTGTCCTGCAGAGAGAGTGCCAGCATTGTCTGGGGCCATGTCCTCGGTGCTGACAGGGACAGCGGGGAAATCCTGTTCCTCATCGGGGCCCTGGCCCACGGCGCAGTGCTGTGGGGGCAGGCTGGGCAGGATGGGCTTGAGAAATCTGAACTCGCTGTTGCCCGAGCCCGTTGTGAGGCTGATCTCGTAGCAATAGGGGCGGGGCAGGGTCCCTGCGGCGGCTGCATCGGCCAGGCCGCTCTGCAAGGTGTCGGCAGCATAGAGCACATGGCCGGCCTTCAGCTCCTTCCTCCGGCACACCTTGCGAGCCAGCAGGACTGCGGTGGAGATGAGGAAGAGGAGGGAGACAAAGACCAGGGCAAGGATTAAGTAGGTGGTCAGGGAGGCGTCCTGATCCTCGGTGGCCGGGCTGCCCTGAGGGAGGCGCACGTCGGAGAAGTCCTTGAGCAGGAGAGCGCTCAGAGCTGCCGTGGCTGAGAGCGGGGGCTGCCCGTTGTCTCTGACCAGCACAAGGAGCTTCTGCTTGACGCTGTCTCTCTCTGTCACCGGCCTCCTCAGACGCACCTCGCCGCTCTGCAGGCCCACGGAGAAGAGCCCCGGCTCGGTGGCCCTCAGCAGGTGGTAGGAGAGCCAGGAGTTCTGTCCCGAGTCGGCATCGACGGCCACCACTTTGCTGATGAGGTAGCCCGCCTCGGCCGACACGGGCACCAGCTCACTGGAGGCCGGGCTGCTCTCCTGGGCCGGGTAGAGCACGAGCGGTGCGTTGTCGTTCTCGTCCAGCACCACAAGGCGGACGGTGACGTTGGCCCTGAGGGGAGGAGAGCCCGCGTCAGAGGCACTGACCGTCACCTCGCTCTGCCTCAAGTGCTCGTAGTCCAGGGGCCGCAGCACAAACACGTGTCCGTTCTCCGAGTTCACCGAGATGCAGGAGCACCAGGCCCGCTCTGGCCCTTGCTCTGCTGCCAGCCAATAGGTCACCTTGGCATTCAGCCCCACGTCAGCATCTGCAGCGCTCACGGCTCCTACAAACACCGTGGCGACGTTGTTCTCACGCACGTACATGGTGTAGGAGGTCTGGTTGAAGACGGGCGCATTGTCATTGACGTCCGAGATGTCCACGGTGAAGGTGTGCGTGGTTGTGAGAGGGGGCGAGCCCGCATCTGCTGCCGTGACCCTGAGCATGTACTGAGGCGTCTCCTCGCGGTCCAGCGCGCTCACTGTCACCAGCTCGTAGTAATTCTTATAGGCTGGCCGCAGGGAGAAGAAGAGCTGATCCTCCAGGGCACAGGAGATCTTCCCGTTGGCACCAGAATCCCGGTCCCTGACCGTGAACAGGGCAACCACCGTGCCGGGCACTGTGTTCTCGGGGAGGGGACTGCTGAAGGAACTGACCACCAGCTCTGGGGCATTGTCGTTCACATCCACCACCTCCACCAACACCTTGCAGATTGCTGAGAGCCCTCCACCATCTGTGGCTCTCACACTGAGCTCGTGGGTTTGTGCTGCCTCAAAGTCCAGAGGTTTTTTGAGTTTAATTTCACCATTTACGGGATCAATCACAAATGCTGAGTCCCTCTGTCCCACTGCCTGGCTCAGTTGATAGGAGATATCCCCGTTAATTCCTGCATCCTCATCAGTTGCTAGCACAGTCAGAACCAGAGAGCCTTCTGGCATGTTCTCCAAAACCTGCCCTGTGTACACCTCCTGCGTGAAGACGGGGGCATTGTCATTTACATCTAGAATGATAATTTTCACTTCAGCAGTGCCAGTCCTTGGAGGAGAGCCCCCATCCACGGCAATAACACTGAACCCTATCTCTTCCTGCTCCTCTCGGTCTAGTGGCTTTTCCAGGACCAGTTCAAGATACTTCTTGCCTGTATTGCGACTACCATAGGAGACACTAAAATACTCGTTCTCGGGAGAGATGCTGTATGCCTGGACTGCGTTGCTGCCAATATCGAGGTCCTGAGCCACCTCCAGTGGGAAAAGTGATCCCGGATCACTCTTTTCCACGATCTTAAAAGTGACTCGTTCGTCGGAGAAAATTGGCGAATGGTCATTGATATCGTCCAGAGTCACCTCGACCCGAAAGAACTGGAGGGGGTTGGAGAGGAGCAGCTCGAAGGGGAGCATGCAGGTGGCGGACTGGGCGCACAGCTCCTCCCGGTCCAGCCTCCCCGCCACGACGAGGCGGCCGGAGGCGCTCTCTAAGCGAAAATGCTGCCGGCCGTCCTCCGAGAGCAGGCGGGCGCGGCGAGCCGAGAGCTGCGCCGGCGTCAGCCCCGCATCCTCCGCCAGCTCGCCCACCACGGAGCCGCTTTCCGCCTCCTCGGCTACGGAGTAGCGGATGGGCTCGGCGCGAGCGAGCGGCAGCCACAGGAAAGCAGAGACACAAAGCACTTGCCTTGCGAGCGCCATGGCGCGGCGGCGGCGGATGCTGCGGTGTCGGTGTCGGTATCGCGGCGGGTGTCGCGGGCGATTCCCCGCGGAGAGCGGCGAAGTGCGGGGCGGGCGCCTTCCCTCGCTGGCTGGGATTCCGGCCGGCGCTCCGTAACGCAGCCGGGGTGTGCCGGCAGCGGGTGACACGGGGCAGAGCTCGCTGCCGCAGCCGCTGCCACCTCCGCCCGGCTGAGCTGTGCTGGTTTAAGCTGAAAAGAGCTGGCTCTAAGCTGAACTGGGCTGGGCTGAGCTTGCTCGGGCTGTGGCGCTCCGGGCTCGGCCGCCTCCGCTGCCGCAGCCGCTCGGCGCCGCCTTGGCCGAGGGCACCACCCAGCGGTGCGCGCTGGGACTGCAGCCGCCGCCGCCCGCAGCCCGCGCTGCCGCTCGGCCCGGCCCGCGATGCCGAAGCCACCGGGACACCCGGCGCCAGCAACGGAACGCGGCCTTCACCAGGACAGCCTGAAGACGATTCTCAGCCCGCAACGGCTAAGCGCCTTTCTCGACAGGACAACGTGCTCTGAGACAGGGAGTTTGTAAAAGCATGGACGTGTCAATGAATACTCTCCCGCCTGCATCCTCACGCTGGGTGGTTATTCTACCCACCCAACTTTGCTTTATTCAAGGGATATAGTGACGAAAAGACTCGCAGAACCTTGGGAAACCTTGAAGGAGCTTTCCAGTAAAGAACGTATCTGCAAAATTTCTCTCTCCACAAAAGGAGGTATGGTCTTCCCTTTATTACACTTCTACACATTCTTTTAAATTGTTCAACTTGGTGGTTTAGCAGCTTTCAATGTTAAACTGTGTAACTTTAGCACAATATAGTGTGTGGGAGGCTTTCAGGATATTCCATGTATCACAGACATTATTTAAAGCACCAATTATTCTAGTAGGGTTGGAAGAACTTCTCAAGAGCAAACAACAAAATAATGTTCAGTACATTGCAGAGAGGAGAGGAGAGGAGAGGAAGAAAGGGCAAAAATGGGAATGCAAACCCTCTATCACAAAAGGATTTACTCCTGTAGAGACAGCCTTCTTCTCCCAAACAGAAAGAACTGAATTCAGAAACAAGAATGAGAAGCAAAATTCAAAGTCCTGTTCTCAATTCTTCTTGTTTCTATTTTCAGAAAATTATCTTTGAAGGACATGTGACATTTTCATGCACACAAGGACAATCAATATGTGTTCATGACCCTCTAAAGCCTACCCTAAGACATCTCCTGCTGCTGTATTTCAAGACAATCTGAAGGGGACAGAACACAAAACCCACCCATGGGCTAAAGGAAGATTTTGTTGTGCTTTTTCCTGTTCCTGCCTGCCCTGAAGAAGATGAGATCCCTGTACTCATAGGGTCAAAACAGCCTTTTACTCTGCAGAGCTGGAATTGTCAGCATTGCAATGGCTGGACAGGACAGATTCACTGTTTCACTGGGCAGAATTACTGAAACATCTGCAGAGGCACAGTGGTTTTGCAGGCAGAAATACTGAGAAGAAAGTGCAACCCACAGAGCCCATGCATCTCAGGCAGAGACATCCAGAATCCCAGAAAGAAAAATGTGTTTGCAAGCACAGCATCATGACACACCATTGAGAACCACCTTGCTTTTCTGGGAAAGGGACTTTGTGTCCTTTCAGCAAGCATGAGACCTGTCTATGCAACTGTGCCAACGAGCTGTAAAAAGAATAACAATCCAAGGTCTGTTCAGACAGCAAGAGATACAAGAGAAAGGTGGAAGTGCATAAGGAAAGCCTATTAAAAGACTGTGACAAAGGAGAAATATACCATTATCAGAGGGAGAGAATCAAAGTAACAATTTTACCTAACTTGTGTTTTTGGAGAGAAAGACAAATTTTAGTCTGACTTAGAATTTGCAGGAATTTGCCTGGCCAATAGGGAGCATATTTTCTCTCAAGAAATCATTGCTGCAGAGAGGATCGCCTCCCCACATGGGCCATGAACGCCCTGCCTGTGCAGCCCCCAGCTAGTTGAAGGAAAGAGCATTGAACTGTCCTGCAGAGAGAGTGCCAGCATTGTCTGGGGCCATGTCCTCGGTGCTGACAGGGACAGCGGGGAACTCCTGTTCCTCATCGGGGCCCTGGCCCACGGCGCAGTGCTGTGGGGGCAGGCTGGGCAGGATGGGCTTGAGGAATCTGAACTCGCTGTTGCCCGAGCCCGTTGTGAGGCTGATCTCGTAGCAATAGGGGCGGGGCAGGGTCCCTGCGGCGGCTGCATCGGCCAGGCCGCTCTGCAAGGTGTCGGCAGCATAGAGCACATGGCCGGCCTTCAGCTCCTTCCTCCGGCACACCTTGCGAGCCAGCAGGACTGCGGTGGAGATGAGGAAGAGGAGGGAGACAAAGACCAAGGCAAGGATTAAGTAGGTGGTCAGGGAGGCGTCCTGATCCTCGGTGGCCGGGCTGCCCTGAGGGAGGCGCACGTCGGAGAAGTCCTTGAGCAGGAGAGCGCTCAGAGCTGCCGTGGCTGAGAGCGGGGGCTGCCCGTTGTCTCTGACCAGCACAAGGAGCTTCTGCTTGACGCTGTCTCTCTCTGTCACCGGCCTCCTCAGACGCACCTCGCCGCTCTGCAGGCCCACGGAGAAGAGCCCCGGCTCGGTGGCCCTCAGCAGGTGGTAGGAGAGCCAGGAGTTCTGTCCCGAGTCGGCATCGACGGCCACCACTTTGCTGATGAGGTAGCCCGCCTCGGCCGACACGGGCACCAGCTCGCTGGAGGCCGGGCTGCTCTCCTGGGCCGGGTAGAGCACGAGCGGTGCGTTGTCGTTCTCGTCCAGCACCACAAGGCGGACGGTGACGTTGGCCCTGAGGGGAGGAGAGCCCGCGTCAGAGGCACTGACCGTCACCTCGCTCTGCCTCAAGTGCTCGTAGTCCAGGGGCCGCAGCACAAACACGTGTCCGTTCTCCGAGTTCACCGAGATGCAGGAGCACCAGGCCCGCTCCGGCCCTTGCTCTGCTGCCAGCCAATAGGTCACCTTGGCATTCAGCCCCACGTCAGCATCTGCAGCGCTCACGGCTCCTACAAACACCGTGGCGACGTTGTTCTCACGCACGTACATGGTGTAGGAGGTCTGGTTGAAGACGGGCGCATTGTCATTGACGTCCGAGATGTCCACGGTGAAGGTGTGCGTGGTTGTGAGAGGGGGCGAGCCCGCATCTGCTGCCGTGACCCTGAGCATGTACTGAGGCGTCTCCTCGCGGTCCAGCGCGCTCACTGTCACCAGCTCGTAGTAATTCTTATAGGCTGGCCGCAGGGAGAAGAAGAGCTGATCCTCCAGGGCACAGGAGATCTTCCCGTTGGCACCAGAATCCCGGTCCCGGACCGTGAACAGGGCAACCACCGTGCCGGGCACTGTGTTCTCGGGGAGGGGACTGCTGAAGGAACTGACCACCAGCTCTGGGGCGTTGTCATTCACATCCACCACCTCCACCAATACTTTGCATATTGCTGACAGCCCTCCACCATCTGTGGCTCTCACACTGAGCTCGTGGGTTTGTGCTGCCTCAAAGTCCAGAGGTTTTTTGAGTTTAATTTCACCATTTGTGGGATCAATCACAAATGCTGAGTCAATCTGATCAACCCCTTCATTGAGTTGATAGGAGATGTGCCCATTAACTCCTGCATCTGGATCAGTTGCCAGCACAGTCAGAACCAGAGAGCCTTCTGGCATGTTCTCCAAAACCGTTGCGATGTACTCCTCCTGTGTGAATTTGGGAGCATTGTCATTTGCATCTAGAATTAAAATTTGAATTTGGGCTGTGCCACTCCTGGGAGGAGAACCTCCATCCATGGCAATAACACTGAAACTCATCTCTGCCTGTTCCTCTCTGTCTAGCGGTTTTTCCAAGACAAGTTCAAGAGACTTCTTGCCTGTATTGCGACTCCCATACGAGACACTGAAATACTCGTTCTCAGGAGAGATATTGTACTCCTGGACTGTGTTGCTGCCAATGTCGAGGTCCCGAGCAACCTCCAGTGGGAAACGTGAACCCGGCTCGCTCGTTTCGGGGATCCTAAAACTGACTCGATCTTCTCGGAAAATAGGGGAATGGTCATTGATATCGTCCAGATCTACCTCAACCCGAAAGAACTGGAGGGGGTTGGAGAGCAGCAGCTCGAAGGGGAGCATGCAGGTGGCGGACTGGGCGCACAGCTCCTCCCGGTCCAGCCTCCCCGCCACGACGAGGCGGCCGGAGGCGCGCTCTAAGCGAAAATGCTGCCGGCCGTCCTCCGAGAGCAGGCGGGCGCGGCGAGCCGAGAGCTGCGCCGGCGTCAGCCCCGCATCCTCCGCCAGCTCGCCCACCACGGAGCCGCTTTCCGCCTCCTCGGCTACGGAGTAGCGGATGGGCTCGGCGCGAGCGAGCGGCAGCCACAGGAAAGCAGAGACACAAAGCACTTGCCTTGCGAGCGCCATGGCGCGGCGGCGGCGGATGCTGCGGTGTCGGTGTCGGTATCGCGGCGGGTGTCGCGGGCGATTCCCCGCGGAGAGCGGCGAAGTGCGGGGCGGGCGCCTTCCCTCGCTGGCTGGGATTCCGGCCGGCGCTCCGTAACGCAGCCGGGGTGTGCCGGCAGCGGGTGACACGGGGCAGAGCTCGCTGCCGCAGCCGCTGCCACCTCCGCCCGGCTGAGCGGTGCTGGTTTAAGCTGAAAAGAGCTGGCTCTAAGCTGAACTGGGCTGGGCTGAGCTTGCTCGGGCTGTGGCGCTCCGGGCTCGGCCGCCTCCGCTGCCGCAGCCGCTCGGCGCCGCCTTGGCCGAGGGCACCACCCAGCGGTGCGCGCTGGGACTGCAGCCGCCGCCGCCCGCAGCCCGCGCTGCCGCTCGGCCCGGCCCGCGCTGCCGAAGCCACCGGGACACCCGGCGCCAGCAACGGAACGCGGCCTTCACCAGGCGAGCCTAAAGACGAGGCGCAGCCGAGAAGGTGAGAAAAGCCTCATTCTTTAGCAGGAGAAATCACACAGGCATGGGCCATGATGACATAACTGGTATGCCAATGAACACTGTACTGGCTGCATCTGCACACGCAGGAACTGTACCAACAGTGCTTCAGTCAAGGGATACATTGAGAAATAAACTCGCAGAAGTTTGGGAAGTCTTGAGAGGTCTTTCCCAGAAAGAACGTCTCTAAAAAGATTTCTGTCACCACAAAATCAGTCAGAGTGCTCTCTTGATTTCAGTCTAACACCTTTTTTCACTTTTTAATCACTTGGTTATAGAAATTTACTATATTAAACTGTCTAAGTTCAAAACATCATATCGTGAGGAAGGTGATCAGAGTATTTCTTGCATCACAGACATCCTTGAAATAACCTGTTATTCTAGATGGGGTGACAGTCCTTCTCTAGAGCAAATGGCTCAGTACAGAGCTCAGTACATTTCAGAGTAGAAAGGGCAAACATGGGAATGTGGATACTCTGACACTAACACAGAAAATCATGCATGGACAGCTTTTTAGTCCCATCAAGATGTCTTGGGATTCAGGAACAGCAATGAAAAGACCTATCTCAATGTCTCTTTTTAAGTTCTTCTTTATTCTTCATCCCAATAATACTCTTTTAATAATTGTGGCGTTTTCCTTCACTGCATTCAATGACAAAGAACGTGTTTGTACAAGTCTGTTCATTTACAGTCTACCCTAAGACTTTTTGTGCTCCTGTGTTTCCAAGGCAATCCCGAGGTGACAGAACACCCAAGCCCTTCTCGTAATCCAAAGGAAGATTTTGTTGCACATTTTGTTGTATCTCTACTCTAAGCTAGATAAGGAAGATGAGACTGCTGTACCAACAGTGTCCAAATCACATCATTCCCTTCAGAGCTGGCACTGCCTGTGTTGCAGTGGCTGGGTGGGAGCAACTCCCTGCTTCACCAGGCAGCACTGCTGAAGCACCTGCAGATATTCAATGTCTGCATGGACAAATAATGAGAATGTCAAGAAAGCAAAGCACACAGAGCTCACATCTCATTCAGAGACATCCAGAGCCCAGGGAAGAAAGGGCCTAGTGCCAACTAGACATTGTGACTCAGTAGTCATGACTTCTTGCTTTCCTGAAGCACAAAAAGGGCTTTTTGCATTTCAGTAATGATGGGACTGGTAGGGCACCCAGTGACATTTTCTTAAAGCTCAGAATAAAAGGATCCACTGTCTCCTCAGGCAGGAAAAGAAACAGGAGCATTGCTGTAAGTGCTAACTACACAATTAAAGCTTGCAGGAAATGGAAGTAAAACAGTCGAAACACAATGGTAACGAAGAAAAAGAATCTTGGCTTCTTTTCCTTCCTTCTTTGTTTCTTGGATAGGCAGATATTTATTTGGAATAGAATTTGCAGGAAATTTGTTGCACCAATTGCAAATACAGATATACGCAGGAGGAAACATTGTCATATGCTGCAGGAGGGATCGTGACCACCCAAGAGCCACAAAGCCTCAGTCTGTTCCTACCCCAGCTAGTTGAAGGAAAGAGCGTTGAACTGTCCTGCAGAGAGAGTGCCAGCATTGTCTGAGGCCATGTCCTCGGTGCTGACAGGGACAGCGGGGAAATCCTGTTCCTCATCGGGGCCCTGGCCCACGGCGCAGTGCTGTGGGGGCAGGCTGGGCAGGATGGGCTTGAGGAATCTGAACTCGCTGTTGCCCGAGCCCGTTGTGAGGCTGATCTCGTAGCAATAGGGGCGGGGCAGGGTCCCTGCGGCGGCTGCGTCGGCCAGGCCGCTCTGCAAGGTGTCGGCAGCATAGAGCACATGGCCGGCCTTCAGCTCCTTCCTCCGGCACACCTTGCGAGCCAGCAGGACTGCGGTGGAGATGAGGAAGAGGAGGGAGACAAAGACCAAGGCAAGGATTAAGTAGGTGGTCAGGGAGGCGTCCTGATCCTCGGTGGCCGGGCTGCCCTGAGGGAGGCGCACGTCGGAGAAGTCCTTGAGCAGGAGAGCGCTCAGAGCTGCCGTGGCTGAGAGCGGGGGCTGCCCGTTGTCTCTGACCAGCACAAGGAGCTTCTGCTTGACGCTGTCTCTCTCTGTCACCGGCCTCCTCAGACGCACCTCGCCGCTCTGCAGGCCCACGGAGAAGAGCCCCGGGTCGGTGGCCCTCAGCAGGTGGTAGGAGAGCCAGGAGTTCTGTCCCGAGTCGGCATCGACGGCCACCACTTTGCTGATGAGGTAGCCCGCCTCGGCCGACACGGGCACCAGCTCGCTGGAGGCCGGGCTGCTCTCCTGGGCCGGGTAGAGCACGAGCGGTGCGTTGTCGTTCTCGTCCAGCACCACAAGGCGGACGGTGACGTTGGCCCTGAGGGGAGGAGAGCCCGCGTCAGAGGCACTGACCGTCACCTCGCTCTGCCTCAAGTGCTCGTAGTCCAGGGGCCGCAGCACAAACACGTGTCCGTTCTCCGAGTTCACCGAGATGCAGGAGCACCAGGCCCGCTCCGGCCCTTGCTCTGCTGCCAGCCAATAGGTCACCTTGGCATTCAGCCCCACGTCAGCATCTGCAGCGCTCACGGCTCCTACAAACACCGTGGCGACGTTGTTCTCACGCACGTACATGGTGTAGGAGGTCTGGTTGAAGACGGGCGCGTTGTCATTGACGTCCGAGATGTCCACGGTGAAGGTCTGCGTGGTTGTGAGAGCGGGCGAGCCCGCATCTGCTGCCGTGACCCTGAGCATGTACTGAGGCGTCTCCTCGCGGTCCAGCGCGCTCACTGTCACCAGCTCGTAGTAATTCTTATAGGCTGGCCGCAGGGAGAAGAAGAGCTGATCCTCCAGGGCACAGGAGATCTTCCCGTTGGCACCAGAATCCCGGTCCCTGACCGTGAACAGGGCAACCACCGTGCCAGGCACTGTGTTCTCGGGGAGGGGACTGCTGAAGGAACTGACCACCAGCTCTGGGGCATTGTCATTCACATCCACCACCTCCACCAACACCTTGCAGATTGCTGAGAGTCCCCCTCCATCTGTGGCTCTCACACTGAGCTCGTGAACTTCGGCTGCCTCAAAGTCCAGAGGTTTTGTGAGTTTAATTTCACCATTTATGGGATCAATCACAAATGCCAAATCAGTCTGTCCCATGGCAATGCTAAGTTGATAGGAGATGTTCCCATTAACTCCTTCATCTGGATCAGTTGCCAGCACAGTCAGAACCACAGAGCCTTCTGGTGCGTTCTCAAGAACCCTTCCAATGTATACCTCCTGTGTGAATTTGGGAGCATTGTCATTTACATCTAGAATTCTAATGTTTACTTTGGTGGTCCCAGTCCGGGGAGGAGAGCCCCCATCCAGGGCAACCACAAGGAAACTCATCTGTTCCTGCTCCTCTCTGTCAAGCGGCTTTTCCAGGACTAGTTCAAGATACTTCTTGCCTGAAATCCCGGTACCATGGGAGACACTAAAATTCTCATTCTCGGGAGAGATGTTGTATGCCTGGACTGTGTTGCTGCCAATATCAAGGTCCCGAGCAACCTCCAGTGGAAAACGAGAGCCTATTTCGCTCGTCTCCAGAATCTTAAAACTGACTTGATCCTCGGGGAAAACTGGCGAATGGTCATTGATATCCTTCACTATCACCTCGACCCGAAAGAACTGGAGGGGGTTGGAGAGCAGCAGCTCGAAGGGGAGCATGCAGGTGGCGGACTGGGCGCACAGCTCCTCCCGGTCCAGCCTCCCCGCCACGACGAGGCGGCCGGAGGCGCGCTCTAAGCGAAAATGCTGCCGGCCGTCCTCCGAGAGCAGGCGGGCGCGGCGAGCCGAGAGCTGCGCCGGCGTCAGCCCCGCATCCTCCGCCAGCTCGCCCACCACGGAGCCGCTTTCCGCCTCCTCGGCTACGGAGTAGCGGATGGGCTCGGCGCGAGCGAGCGGCAGCCACAGGAAAGCAGAGACACAAAGCACTTGCCTTGCGAGCGCCATGGCGCGGCGGCGGATGCTGCGGTGTCGGTGTCGGTGTCGCGGCGGGTGTCGCGGGCGATTCCCCGTGGAGAGCGGCGAAGTGCGGGGCGGGCGCCTTCCCTCGCTGGCTGGGATTCCGGCTGGCTCTCCGTAACGCAGCCGGGGTGTGCCGGCAGCGGGTGACAGGGGGCAGCGCTCGCTGCCGCAGCCGCTGCCACCTCCGCCCTGCTGCTCCGTGCTGGTCTAAGGTGAAAAGAGCTGGGTGTAAGCTGAACTGGGCTGGGCTGAGCTTGCTCGGGCTGTGGCGCTCCGGGCTCGGCCGCCTCCGCTGCCGCAGCCGCTCGGCGCCGCCTTGGCCGAGGGCACCACCCAGCGGTGCGCGCTGGGACTGCAGCCGCCGCCGCCCGCAGCCCGCGCTGCCGCTCGGCCCGGCCCGCGATGCCGAAGCCACCGGGACACCCGGCGCCAGCAACAGAACGCGGCCTTCACAAGGACAGCCTGAAGACGATTCTCAGCCCGCAACGGCTAAGCGCCTTTCTCGACAGGACAACGTGCTCTGAGACAGGGAGTTTGTAAAAGCATGGACGTGTCAATGAATACTCTCCCGCCTGCATCCTCACGCTGGGTGGTTATTCTACCCACCCAACTTTGCTTTATTCAAGGGATATAGTGACGAAAAGACTCGCAGAACCTTGGGAAACCTTGAAGGAGCTTTCCAGTAAAGAACGTATCTGCAAAATTTCTGTCTCCACAAAAGGAGGTATGGTCTTTCCTTTATTACACTTCTACACATTCTTTTAAATTGTTCAACATGGTGGTTTAGCAGCTTTCAATGTTAAACTGTGTAACTTTAGCACAATATAGTGTGTGGGAGGCTTTCAGGATATTCCATGCATCACAGACATTATTTAAAGCACCAATTATTCTAGTAGGGTTGGGAGAACTTCTCAAGAGCAAACAACAAAATAATGTTCAGTACATTGCAGAGAGGAGAGGAGAAGAGAGCAAGAAAGGGCAAAAATGGGAATGCAAACCCTCTATCACAAAAGGATTTATTCCTAGAGGGACAGCCTTCTTCTCCCAAACAGAAAGAACTGAATTCAGAAACAAGAATGAGAAGCAAAATTCAAAGTCCTGTTCTCAATTCTTCTTGTTTCTATTTTCAGAAAATTATCTTTGAAGGACATGTGACATTTTCATGCACACAAGGACAATCAATATGTGTTCATGACTCTCTAAAGCCTACCCTAAGACATCTCCTGCTGCTGTATTTCAAGACAATCTGAAGGGGACAGAACACAAAACCCACCCATGGGCCAAAGGAAGATTTTGTTGTGCTTTTTCCTGTTCCTGCCTGCCCTGAAGAAGATGAGATCCCTGTACTCATAGGGTCAAAACAGCCTTTTACTCTGCAGAGCTGGAATTGTCAGCATTGCAATGGCTGGACAGGACAGATTCACTGTTTCACTGGGCAGAATTACTGAAACATCTGCAGATGCACAGTGGTTTTGCAGGCAGAAATACTGAGAAGAAAGTGCAACCCACAGAGCCCATGCATCTCAGGCAGAGACATCCAGAATCCCAGAAAGAAAAATGTGTTTGCAAGCAGAGCATCATGACACACCATTGAGAACCACCTTGCTTTTCTGGGAAAGGGACTTTGTGTCCTTTCAGCAAGCATGAGACCTGTCTATGCAACTGTGCCAACGAGCTGTAAAAAGAACAAGAAGTCCAAGGTCTGTTCAGACAGCAAGAGATACAAGAGAAAGGTGGAAGTGCATAAGGAAAGCCTATCAAAAGGCTGTGACAAAGGAGAAATAGACCATTATCAGAGGGAGAGAATCAAAGTAACATTTTTACCTAACTTGTGTTTTTGGAGAGGAAGACAAATTTTAGTCTGACTTAGAATTTGCAGGAATTTGCCTGGCCAATAGGGAGCATATTTTCTCTCAAGAAATCATTGCTGCAGAGAGGATCGCCTGCCCACATGGGCCATGAAGCCCCTGCCTGTGCAGGCCCCAGCTAGTTGAAGGAAAGAGCATTGAACTGTCCTGCAGAGAGAGTGCCAGCATTGTCTGGGGCCATGTCCTCGGTGCTGACAGGGACAGCGGGGAAATCCTGTTCCTCATCGGGGCCCTGGCCCACGGCGCAGTGCTGTGGGGGCAGGCTGGGCAGGATGGGCTTGAGGAATCTGAACTCGCTGTTGCCCGAGCCCGTTGTGAGGCTGATCTCGTAGCAATAGGGGCGGGGCAGGGTCCCTGCGGCGGCTGCATCGGCCAGGCCGCTCTGCAAGGTGTCGGCAGCATAGAGCACATGGCCGGCCTTCAGCTCCTTCCTCCGGCACACCTTGCGAGCCAGCAGGACTGCGGTGGAGATGAGGAAGAGGAGGGAGACAAAGACCAAGGCAAGGATTAAGTAGGTGGTCAGGGAGGCGTCCTGATCCTCGGTGGCCGGGCTGCCCTGAGGGAGGCGCACGTCGGAGAAGTCCTTGAGCAGGAGAGCGCTCAGAGCTGCCGTGGCTGAGAGCGGGGGCTGCCCGTTGTCTCTGACCAGCACAAGGAGCTTCTGCTTGACCTGTCTCTCTCTGTCACCGGCCTCCTCAGACGCACCTCGCCGCTCTGCAGGCCCACGGAGAAGAGCCCCGGCTCGGTGGCCCTCAGCAGGTGGTAGGAGAGCCAGGAGTTCTGTCCCGAGTCGGCATCGACGGCCACCACTTTGCTGATGAGGTAGCCCGCCTCGGCCGACACGGGCACCAGCTCGCTGGAGGCCGGGCTGCTCTCCTGGGCCGGGTAGAGCACGAGCGGTGCGTTGTCGTTCTCGTCCAGCACCACAAGGCGGACGGTGACGTTGGCCCTGAGGGGAGGAGAGCCCGCGTCAGAGGCACTGACCGTCACCTCGCTCTGCCTCAAGTGCTCGTAGTCCAGGGGCCGCAGCACAAACACGTGTCCGTTCTCCGAGTTCACCGAGATGCAGGAGCACCAGGCCCGCTCCGGCCCTTGCTCTGCTGCCAGCCAATAGGTCACCTTGGCATTCAGCCCCACGTCAGCATCTGCAGCGCTCACGGCTCCTACAAACACCGTGGCGACGTTGTTCTCACGCACGTACATGGTGTAGGAGGTCTGGTTGAAGACGGGCGCATTGTCATTGACGTCCGAGATGTCCACGGTGAAGGTCTGCGTGGTTGTGAGAGGGGGCGAGCCCGCATCTGCTGCCGTGACCCTGAGCATGTACTGAGGCGTCTCCTCGCGGTCCAGCGCGCTCACTGTCACCAGCTCGTAGTAATTCTTATAGGCTGGCCGCAGGGAGAAGAAGAGCTGATCCTCCAGGGCACAGGAGATCTTCCCGTTGGCACCAGAATCCCGGTCCCTGACCGTGAACAGGGCAACCACCGTGCCGGGCACTGTGTTCTCGGGGAGGGGACTGCTGAAGGAACTGACCACCAGCTCTGGGGCATTGTCATTCACATCCACCACCTCCACCAACACCTTGCAGATTGCTGAGAAACCCCCTCCATCTGTGGCTCTCACACTGAGCTCGTGGGTTTGTGCTGCCTCAAAGTCCAGAGGTTTTTTGAGTTTAATTTCACCATTTGTGGGATCAATCACAAAGGCTGAGTCACTCTGACCAACCACTTCATTGAGCTGATAGGAGATGTCTCCATTAACTCCTTCATCCTGATCAGTTGCCATAACAGTCAGAACCACAATACCTTCTGGCAGGTTTTCCAGAACTTTCGTAACGTAACGCTCTTGCATGAATTTGGGAGCATTGTCATTTACATCTAAAATTATAATAGAGATCTCAATGCTTCCACTCTTGGGAGGAGAGCCACCGTCAACAGCAACAACTCTGAAACCCATCTCAGGATGTTCCTCTCTGTCTAGTGGCTTTTCCAATACAAGCTCAAGGTATTTGTCACCATTATCCCGACTTCCATAGGAGACACTAAAGTACTCGTTCTCGGGAGAGATGCTGTATGCCTGGACTGTGTTGCTGCCAATATCTAGATCCTGAGCCACCTCCAGTGGGAAACGAGACCCAGGCTCGCTCGTCTCTGGAATCTTAAAAGTGATTAGTTCATTCGGGAAGACGGGTGAATGATCATTGACATCGTCCAGAGTCACCTCGACCCTGAAGAACTGGAGGGGGTTGGAGAGGAGCAGCTCGAAGGGGAGCATGCAGGTGGCGGACTGGGCGCACAGCTCCTCCCGGTCCAGCCTCCCCGCCACGACGAGGCGGCCGGAGGCGCGCTCTAAGCGAAAATGCTGCCGGCCGTCCTCCGAGAGCAGGCGGGCGCGGCGAGCCGAGAGCTGCGCCGGCGTCAGCCCCGCATCCTCCGCCAGCTCGCCCACCACGGAGCCGCTTTCCGCCTCCTCGGCTACGGAGTAGCGGATGGGCTCGGCGCGAGCGAGCGGCAGCCACAGGAAAGCAGAGACACAAAGCACTTGCCTTGCGAGCGCCATGGCGCGGCGGCGGATGCTGCGGTGTCGGTATCGGTGTCGCGGCGGGTGTTGCGGGCGATTCCCCGCGGAGAGCGGCGAAGTGCGGGGCGGGCGCCTTCCCTCGCTGGCTGGGATTCCGGCCGGCTGTTCGTAACGCAGCCGGGGTGTGCCGGCAGCGGTGACACGGGGCAGCGCTCGCTGCCGCAGCCGCTGCCACCTCCGCCCGGCTGAGCTGCGCTGGTCTAAGCTGAAAAGAGCTTGGTCTAAGCTGAACTGGGCTGGGCTGAGCTTGCTCGGGCTGTGGCGCTCCGGGCTCGGCCGCCTCCGCTGCCGCAGCCGCTCGGCGCCGCCTTGGCCGAGGGCACCACCCAGCGGTGCGCGCTGGGACTGCAGCCGCCGCCGCCCGCAGCCCGCGCTGCCGCTCGGCCCGGCCCGCGATGCCGAAGCCGCCGGGACACCCGGCGCCAGCAACGGAACGCGGCCTTCACCAGGCGAGCCTAAAGACGAGGCTCAGCCGAGAAGGTGAGAAAAGCCTCATTCTTTAGCAGGAGAAATCACACAGGCATGGGCCATAATGACATAACTGGTATGCCAATGAACACTGTACTGGCCGCATCTGCACACGCAGGAACTGTACCAACAGTGCTTCAGTCAAGGGATACATTGAGAAATAAACTCGCAGAAGTTTGGGAAGTCTTGAGAGGTCTTTCCCAGAAAGAACGTCTCTAAAAAGACTTCTGTCATCACAAAATCAGTCAGAGTGCTCTCTTGATTTCCCTCTAACACCTTTTTTTCACTTTTTAATCACTTGGTTATAGAAATTTACTATATTAAACTGTGTAAGTTCAAAACATCATATCGTGAGGAAGGTGATCAGAGTATTTCTTGCATCACAGACATCCTTGAAATAACCAGTTATTCTAGATGGGGTGACAGTCCTTCTCTAGAGCAAATGGCTCAGTACAGAGCTCAGTACATTTCAGAGTAGAAAGGGCAAACATGGGAATGTGGATACTCTGACACTAACACAGAAAATCATGCATGGACAGCTTTTTAGTCCCATCAAGAAGTCTTGGGTTTCAGGAACAGCAATGAAAAGACCTATCTCAATGTCTCTTTTTAAGTTCTTCTTTATTCTTCATCCCAATAATACTCTTTTAATAATTGTGGAGATTTCCTTCACTGCATTCAATGACAAAGAACATGATTGTACAACTCTGTTCATTTACAGCCTACCCTGCCACTGTTTGTGCTCCTGTGTTTCCAAGGCAATCCCGAGGTGACAGAACACCCAAGCCCTTCTCATAATCCAAAGAAAGATTTTGTTGCACATTTTGTTGTATCTCTACTCTAAGCTAGATAAGGAAGATGAGACTGCTGTTGTGAAAGTGTCCAAATCACATCATTCCCTTCAGAGCTGGCACTGCCTGTGTTGCAGTGGCTGGGTGGGAGCAACTCCCTGCTTCACCAGGCAGCACTGCTGAAGCTGGTATTCAGTGCCTGAATGAACAAGGAAGCTTGTCTTTTCTGTTGTAGTGAGAAAAAGTAAAGCACACAGAGCCCACATCTCAGACAGAGACATCCAGAACCCCGGGAAGAAAGGGCCTAGGGCTCATGTGACGTTGTAACTCAAAACTCACAAGTTCCTTGATTCCTGAAGTACAAAAAAAAGGCTTTTTGCATTTCAGTGAGGATATGACTTGTTTGGCTAACAGGGATAATATTTATAGGTCAGAATAAAAAGGTCCTCTGACTTGTTAGACAGCAGGAGAAAAAAGAACACAGCTGTGAGTGCTAACCGCATACATGAAGCCTGTTAGAAATGGCAGTTAAAGAGCTGAAACAAATTCATTTAAAAAGAGAGTGAATCTTGATGTCTTGTACTTCCACCGATGTTTTTTGGAGAGGCAGATGGTGTTTATTCTGAAAAGAGCTTTCAGAAAGTTGGTAGCTCCAAAGGCAAACTCAGATAAATTCTAGAGAAACAATTGCCACATGTTGAAGACTGGAGCGCCGCTTCCCAAGGGCCATGAGGCCTCTGCCTGTGCAGCCCCCAGCTAGTTGAAGGAAAGAGCATTGAACTGTCCTGCAGAGAGAGTGCCAGCATTGTCTGGGGCCATGTCCTCGGTGCTGACAGGGACAGCGGGGAAATCCTGTTCCTCATCGGGGCCCTGGCCCACGGCGCAGTGCTGTGGGGGCAGGCTGGGCAGGATGGGCTTGAGGAATCTGAACTCGCTGTTGCCCGAGCCCGTTGTGAGGCTGATCTCGTAGCAATAGGGGCGGGGCAGGGTCCCTGCGGCGGCTGCATCGGCCAGGCCGCTCTGCAAGGTGTCGGCAGCATAGAGCACATGGCCGGCCTTCAGCTCCTTCCTCCTGCACACCTTGCGAGCCAGCAGGACTGCGGTGGAGATGAGGAAGAGGAGGGAGACAAAGACCAGGGCAAGGATTAAGTAGGTGGTCAGGGAGGCGTCCTGATCCTCGGTGGCCGGGCTGCCCTGAGGGAGGCGCACGTCGGAGAAGTCCTTGAGCAGGAGAGCGCTCAGAGCTGCCGTGGCTGAGAGCGGGGGCTGCCCGTTGTCTCGGACCAGCACAAGGAGCTTCTGCTTGACGCTGTCTCTCTCTGTCACCGGCCTCCTCAGACGCACCTCGCCGCTCTGCAGGCCCACGGAGAAGAGCCCCGGCTCGGTGGCCCTCAGCAGGTGGTAGGAGAGCCAGGAGTTCTGTCCCGAGTCGGCATCGACGGCCACCACTTTGCTGATGAGGTAGCCCGCCTCGGCCGACACGGGCACCAGCTCGCTGGAGGCCGGGCTGCTCTCCTGGGCCGGGTAGAGCACGAGCGGTGCGTTGTCGTTCTCGTCCAGCACCACAAGGCGGACGGTGACGTTGGCCCTGAGGGGAGGAGAGCCCGCGTCAGAGGCACTGACCGTCACCTCGCTCTGCCTCAAGTGCTCGTAGTCCAGGGGCCGCAGCACAAACACGTGTCCGTTCTCCGAGTTCACCGAGATGCAGGAGCACCAGGCCCGCTCCGGCCCTTGCTCTGCTGCCAGCCAATAGGTCACCTTGGCATTCAGCCCCACGTCAGCATCTGCAGCGCTCACGGCTCCTACAAACACCGTGGCGACGTTGTTCTCACGCACGTACATGGTGTAGGAGGTCTGGTTGAAGACGGGCGCGTTGTCATTGACGTCCGAGATGTCCACGGTGAAGGTCTGCGTGGTTGTGAGAGGGGGCGAGCCCGCATCTGCTGCCGTGACCCTGAGCATGTACTGAGGCGTCTCCTCGCGGTCCAGCGCGCTCACTGTCACCAGCTCGTAGTAATTCTTATAGGCTGGCCGCAGGGAGAAGAAGAGCTGATCCTCCAGGGCACAGGAGATCTTCCCGTTGGCACCAGAATCCCGGTCCCTGACCGTGAACAGGGCAACCACCGTGCCAGGCACTGTGTTCTCGGGGAGGGGACTGCTGAAGGAACTGACCACCAGCTCTGGGGCGTTGTCATTAACATCCACCACCTCCACCAACACCTTGCAGATTGCTGAGAGGCCCCCTCCATCTGTGGCTCTCACACTGAGGTCATGAGTTTGTGCTGCCTCAAAGTCCAGAGGTTTTTTGAGTTTAATTTCACCAGTTCTGGGATCAATCACAAATGCTGAATCACTCTGTCCCATGGCATGGCTGAGTTGATAGGAGATATCCCCGTTAATTCCTGCATCCTCATCAGTTGCCAGCACAGTCAGAACCACAGAGCCTTCTGACATGTTCTCCAAAACCTGCCCTTGATACACCTCCTGCGTGAAGATGGGAGCATTGTCATTTACATCTAGAATGATAATTTTCACTTCAGTAGAGCCAGTCCTTGGAGGAGAGCCCCCATCCACGGCAATAACACTGAACTCTATCTCTTCCTGCTCCTCTCTGTCTAGTGGCTTTTCCAGGACCAGTTCAAGATACTTCTTCCCTGTATTGCGACTACCATAGGAGACACTAAAATACTCGTTCTCGGGAGAGATGCTGTAAGCCTGGACTGTGTTGCTGCCAATATCAAGGTCCCGAGCAACCTCCAGTGGGAAAAGTGAACCCGGATCACTCTTTTCCACGATCTTAAAAGTGACTCGTTCATCGGAGAAAATTGGCGAATGATCATTGATATCCTTCACTATCACCTCGACCCGAAAGAACTGGAGGGGGTTGGAGAGGAGCAGCTCGAAGGGGAGCATGCAGGTGGCGGACTGGGCGCACAGCTCCTCCCGGTCCAGCCTCCCCGCCACGACGAGGCGGCCGGAGGCGCGCTCTAAGCGAAAATGCTGCCGGCCGTCCTCCGAGAGCAGGCGGGCGCGGCGAGCCGAGAGCTGCGCCGGCGTCAGCCCCGCATCCTCCGCCAGCTCGCCCACCACGGAGCCGCTTTCCGCCTCCTCGGCTACGGAGTAGCGGATGGGCTCGGCGCGAGCGAGCGGCAGCCACAGGAAAGCAGACACACAAAGCACTTGCCTTGCGAGCGCCATGGCGCGGCGGCGGCGGATGCTGCGGTGTCGGTATCGGTGTCGCGGCGGGTGTTGCGGGCGATTCCCCGCGGAGAGCGGCGAAGTGCGGGGCGGGCGCCTTCCCTCGCTGGCTGGGATTCCGGCCGGCGCTCCGTAACGCAGCCGGGGTGTGCCGGCAGCGGTGACAGGGGGCAGCGCTCGCTGCCGCAGCCGCTGCCACCTCCGCCCGGCTGAGCTGTGCTGGTCTAAGGTGAAAAGAGCTTGGTCTAAGCTGAACTGGGCTGGGCTGAGCTTGCTCGGGCTGTGGCGCTCCGGGCTCGGCCGCCTCCGCTGCCGCAGCCGCTCGGCGCCGCCTTGGCCGAGGGCACCACCCAGCGGTGCGCGCTGGGACTGCAGCCGCCGCCGCCCGCAGCCCGCGCTGCCGCTCGGCCCGGCCCGCGATGCCGAAGCCACCGGGACACCCGGCGCCAGCAACGGAACGCGGCCTTCACCAGGGCAGCATAAAGCCCAAGCTCGGCCCGCAACTGCCAAACGCCTTCCTCGACAGGACAAAGCACTGAGACAGGGAGTTTGTAAAAGCATGGACATGTCAATGAACACTCTCCCGCCTGCATCTTCACGCTCAGTTATTCGACCCACCCAACTTTGCTTTATTCAAGGGATATAGTGACGAAAAGTCTCGCAGAACTTTTGGAAACATTGAAGGAGCTTTCCAGTAAAGAACGACACTACAAAGAGTTCTGTCTCGACAAAAGGAGGTAGGGTCTACGCTTTATTTCACTTTGACATATTTTTAAAATTGTAAACTCAAAGGTTTAGCGGCTTACAATGTTAAACTGTGTAACTTTAGCACAATATAGTGTGTGGGAGGCTTTCTGGGGATTCCATGCATCTCAGACATTATTTAAACAACCAATTATTCTAGTAGGGGGGGAAGTCCTTCTCTAGAGCAACCAGCAAAATAAAGCTCAGCACATTTCAGAGAGGAGAGGAGAGGAAGAAAGGGCAAAAATGGGAATGCAAACCCTCTATCACAAAAGGATTTACTCCTGCAGGGACAGCCTTCTTCTCCCAAACAGAAAGAACTGAATTCAGAAACAAGAATGAGAAACAAAATTCAAAGTCCTGTTCTCAATTCTTCTTGTTTCTAATTTCAGAAAATGATCTTTGAAGGACATGTGACATTTTCATGCACACAAGGACAATCAATATGTGTTCATGACTCTCTAAAGCCTACCCTAAGACATCTCCTGCTGCTGTATTTCAAGACAATCTGAAGGGGACAGAACACAAAACCCACCCATGGGCCAAAGGAAGATTTTGTTGTGCTTTTTCCTGTTCCTGCCTGCCCTGAAGAAGATGAGATCCCTGTACTCATAGGGTCAAAACAGCCTTTTACTCTGCAGAGCTGGAATTGTCAGCATTGCAATGGCTGGACAGGACAGATTCACTGTTTCACTGGGCAGAATTACTGAAACATCTGCAGATGCACAGTGGTTTTGCAGGCAGAAATACTGAGAAGAAAGTGCAACCCACAGAGCCCATGCATCTCAGGCAGAGACATCCAGAATCCCAGAAAGAAAAATGTGTTTGCAAGCAGAGCATCATGACACACCATTGAGAACCACCTTGCTTTTCTGGGAAAGGGACTTTGTGTCCTTTCAGCAAGCATGAGACCTGTCTATGCAACTGTGCCAACGAGCTGTAAAAAGAACAAGAAGTCCAAGGTCTGTTCAGACAGCAAGAGATACAATTGAACGGTGGAAGTGCATAAGGAAAGCCTATCAAAAGGCTGTGACAAAGGAGAAATATACCATTATCAGAGGGAGAGAATCAAAGTAAGATTTTTACCTAACTTGTGTTTTTGGAGAGGAAGACAAATTTTAGTCAGACTTAGAATTTGCAGGAATTTGCCTGGCCAATAGGGAGCATATTTTCTCTCAAGAAATCATTGCTGCAGAGAGGATCGCCTCACCACATGGGCCATGAAGCCACTGCCTGTGCAGACCCCAGCTAGTTGAAGGAAAGAGCATTGAACTGTCCTGCAGAGAGAGTGCCAGCATTGTCTGGGGCCATGTCCTCGGTGCTGGCAGGGACAGCGGGGAAATCCTGTTCCTCATCGGGGCCCTGGCCCACGGCGCAGTGCTGTGGGGGCAGGCTGGGCAGGATGGGCTTGAGGAATCTGAACTCGCTGTTGCCCGAGCCCGTTGTGAGGCTGATCTCGTAGCAATAGGGGCGGGGCAGGGTCCCTGCGGCGGCTGCATCGGCCAGGCCGCTCTGCAAGGTGTCGGCAGCATAGAGCACATAGCCGGCCTTCAGCTCCTTCCTCCGGCACACCTTGCGAGCCAGCAGGACTGCGGTGGAGATGAGGAAGAGGAGGGAGACAAAGACCAAGGCAAGGATTAAGTAGGTGGTCAGGGAGGCGTCCTGATCCTCGGTGGCCGGGCTGCCCTGAGGGAGGCGCACGTCGGAGAAGTCCTTGAGCAGGAGAGCGCTCAGAGCTGCCGTGGCTGAGAGCGGGGGCTGCCCGTTGTCTCTGACCAGCACAAGGAGCTTCTGCTTGACGCTGTCTCTCTCTGTCACCGGCCTCCTCAGACGCACCTCGCCGCTCTGCAGGCCCACGGAGAAGAGCCCCGGCTCGGTGGCCCTCAGCAGGTGGTAGGAGAGCCAGGAGTTCTGTCCCGAGTCGGCATCGACGGCCACCACTTTGCTGATGAGGTAGCCCGCCTCGGCCGACACGGGCACCAGCTCGCTGGAGGCCGGGCTGCTCTCCTGGGCCGGGTAGAGCACGAGCGGTGCGTTGTCGTTCTCGTCCAGCACCACAAGGCGGACGGTGACGTTGGCCCTGAGGGGAGGAGAGCCCGCGTCAGAGGCACTGACCGTCACCTCGCTCTGCCTCAAGTGCTCGTAGTCCAGGGGCCGCAGCACAAACACGTGTCCGTTCTCCGAGTTCACCGAGATGCAGGAGCACCAGGCCCGCTCCGGCCCTTGCTCTGCTGCCAGCCAATAGGTCACCTTGGCATTCAGCCCCACGTCAGCATCTGCAGCGCTCACGGCTCCTACAAACACCGTGGCGACGTTGTTCTCACGCACGTACATGGTGTAGGAGGTCTGGTTGAAGACGGGCGCATTGTCATTGACGTCCGAGATGTCCACGGTGAAGGTGTGCGTGGTTGTGAGAGGGGGCGAGCCCGCATCTTCTGCCGTGACCCTGAGCATGTACTGAGGCGTCTCCTCGCGGTCCAGCGCGCTCACTGTCACCAGCTCGTAGTAATTCTTATAGGCTGGCCGCAGGGAGAAGAAGAGCTGATCCTCCAGGGCACAGGAGATCTTCCCGTTGGCACCAGAATCCCGGTCCCGGACCGTGAACAGGGCAACCACCGTGCCGGGCACTGTGTTCTCGGGGAGGGGACTGCTGAAGGAACTGACCACCAGCTCTGGGGCATTGTCGTTCACATCCACCACCTCCACCAACACTTTGCAGATTGCTGAGAGTCCCCCTCCATCTCTGGATCTCACACTGAGCTCATGAGTTTGTGCTGCCTCAAAGTCCAGAGGTTTTGTGATTTTAATTTGACCAGTTTTGGGATCAATCACAAAGGCTGAGTCACTCTGACCAACCACTTCATTGATTTGATAGGAGATGTCCCCATTAACTCCTTCATCCTTATCAGTTGCCAGCACAGTCAGAACCAGAGAGCCTTCTGGCATGTTCTCCAAAACCGTTGCGATGTACTCCTCCTGTGTGAATTTGGGAGCATTGTCATTTACATCTAGAATTAAAATTTGGATTTGGGTTGTGCCACTCCTGGGAGGAGAACCTCCATCCATGGCAATAACACTGAAACTCATCTCTGCCTGCTCCTCCCTGTCTAGTGGCTTTTCCAATACAAGTTCAAGAGACTTCTTGCCTGTGTTGCGACTTCCATAGGAGACACTGAAATACTCGTTCTCGGGAGAGATGCTGTATGCCTGGACTGTGTTGCTGCCAATATCAAGGTCCCGAGCAACCTCCAGTGGGAAACGTGAACCCGGCTCGCTCGTTTCGGGGATCCTAAAACTGACTCGATCTTCTCGGAAAATAGGGGAATGGTCATTGACATCGTCCAGATCTACCTCGACCCGAAAGAACTGGAGGGGGTTGGAGAGCAGCAGCTCGAAGGGGAGCATGCAGGTGGCGGACTGGGCGCACAGCTCCTCCCGGTCCAGCCTCCCCGCCACGACGAGGCGGCCGGAGGCGCGCTCTAAGCGAAAATGCTGCCGGCCGTCCTCCGAGAGCAGGCGGGCGCGGCGAGCCGAGAGCTGCGCCGGCGTCAGCCCCGCATCCTCCGCCAGCTCGCCCACCACGGAGCCGCTTTCCGCCTCCTCGGCTACGGAGTAGCGGATGGGCTCGGCGCGAGCGAGCGGCAGCCACAGGAAAGCAGAGACACAAAGCACTTGCCTTGCGAGCGCCATGGCGCGGCGGCGGCGGATGCTGCGGTGTCGGTGTCGGTGTCGCGGCGGGTGTTGCGGGCGATTCCCCGCGGAGAGCGGCGAAGTGCGGGGCGGGCGCCTTCCCTCGCTGGCTGGGATTCCGGCCGGCTCTCCGTAACGCAGCCGGAGTGTGCCGGCAGCGGGTGACAGGGGGCAGCGCTCGCTGCCTCAGCCGCTGCCACCTCCGCCCGGCTGAGCTGCGCTGGTCTAAGGTGAAAAGAGCTGGCTCCAAGCTGAACTGGGCTGGGCTGGACTTGCTCGGGCTGTGGCGCTCCGGGCTCGGCCGCCTCCGCTGCCGCAGCCGCTCGGCGCCGCCTTGGCCGAGGGCACCACCCAGCGGTGCGCGCTGGGACTGCAGCCGCCGCCGCCCGCAGCCCGCGCTGCCGCTCGACCCGGCCCGCGATGCCGAAGCCACCGGGACACCCGGGGCCAGCAACGGAACGCGGCCTTCACCAGGGCAGCCTAAGACTAGGATGAGCCCACAATAGCTAAGCCACATTCCTCGACAGGAAAACCGCACCGTGATAGGTCGATGGTGATAGCACTGGCATGCAAATGAACACTTTCCCGGCTGCATCCCCTCGCTCAGGAGCGTACGCACCCAACATTGCTTCAGACAAAGTACATACCGAGAAAGTAACTCGCAGAATTTTGTGAAGCATTGACTGGGCTTCCCAGAAAGAATGACTCTAAAAAGCATTCTGTCTCCAGTAGCGCAGTCAGGGTGTTCTCTTTACTTCTGTCTAACACATTTCTTCTGTTTCTAGTCCAAGACTTATACCAATTTACAACATTAAACTGTATCACTATAGGGCACACCGCATGAGGGATTCTTTCTGATTATTTCTTGCATTACAGACATTATTGAAACTACCAGTTTTTCTACTTGGGACGGCAGTCCTCTAGAGGTACAGGCAAGATAATGCTCAAACACAGTTCAGAGAGCAGGAGAAAGGGCAAAAATGAGAATGCAAATGCTCTAACACATATAGGAGAAATTCATATGGTGATAGTTTTCAAGTCCCAAAGAACCCACGGGATTCTGTAAAAAGAATGAAGAAACAAAACTCAAAGTCCTTTTCACAAGACCTTTCAAGTTCTTGATTTTACCTTCAGAAAATTCTTTGATAGACATGTAGCATTTTCTTGTCCCCAAAGATGATTAATTCATATTCATAACTCTGTACAGTTATACCCTGTCTAAAACCAGCTTGACCTGACACTGCTGCACTTCCAAGGATATTTCAAAGAGACAGAACACCAAATGTACACTTATAGGCCAAGGGAAGATTTTGTTGTACATTTTGCTGCTCTGCTGTGTTTTAGTGTGCTCTGCTCTGCCCTGGAAGGATCAAAACTCCAGTCTATTTTCCCACAGACCTGGAATTGCCTTAATGGCAATGGGAAAATTCACCCTTTCAGTGGGCAGCACTATTAAAGCATCTGCAGATGCACAATGGTCATATAGACAAACCTTCTGAGAAGAAAGTGTAACAGACAGAGCCCACACATTTCAGACAGAGAAATCCAAAACCCCAGAGAGAAAAAGCCCCAAGCTAATAGAACATCATGAAACAGTATTCAGAAACACTTTGCTTTTCTGGGAAAAGGCTTTCTGTAATTTCAGCAAGTCTGAGATTTGTCCGTGCAACAGTGCTAACGAGCTATAGCAAGGAATAAGAAGTCCAAGGTCTGCTCTGAAAAAAAGAGACACAAAAGCATAGCTGGGAATACATTAAAAAAGACTATCAAAAATGGTTGTGAAAGAGGTGAAGTATACTATTTTCTGAGGGAGTGAATGTGAGTATCTTTTGTTCCTGATTTATGTTTCTGGAGAGGAAGACAAATTTCTGCCTTATTAAGAATTTGCAGGCAATTGCATATGACAGCAGGGAACATATTTTCTACGGAAGAAACATTGCAACTTGCTGCAGAATGGATCCCCTCCTCCCAAGAGCCATGAAGCCTCTGGCTGTGCAGCCCCCAGCTAGTTGAAGGAAAGAGCGTTGAACTGTCCTGCAGAGAGAGTGCCAGCATTGTCTGGGGCCATGTCCTCGGTGCTGACAGGGACAGCGGGGAAATCCTGTTCCTCATCGGGGCCCTGGCCCAGGGCGCAGTGCTGTGGGGGCAGGCTGGGCAGGATGGGCTTGAGGAATCTGAACTCGCTGTTGCCCGAGCCCGTTGTGAGGCTGATCTCGTAGCAATAGGGGCGGGGCAGGGTCCCTGCGGCGGCTGCATCGGCCAGGCCGCTCTGCAAGGTGTCGGCAGCATAGAGCACATGGCCGGCCTTCAGCTCCTTCCTCCGGCACACCTTGCGAGCCAGCAGGACTGCGGTGGAGATGAGGAAGAGGAGGGAGACAAAGACCAAGGCAAGGATTAAGTAGGTGGTCAGGGAGGCGTCCTGATCCTCGGTGGCCGGGCTGCCCTGAGGGAGGCGCACGTCGGAGAAGTCCTTGAGCAGGAGAGCGCTCAGAGCTGCCGTGGCTGAGAGCGGGGGCTGCCCGTTGTCTCGGACCAGCACAAGGAGCTTCTGCTTGACGCTGTCTCTCTCTGTCACCGGCCTCCTCAGACGCACCTCGCCGCTCTGCAGGCCCACGGAGAAGAGCCCCGGCTCGGTGGCCCTCAGCAGGTGGTAGGAGAGCCAGGAGTTCTGTCCCGAGTCGGCATCGACGGCCACCACTTTGCTGATGAGGTAGCCCGCCTCGGCCGACACGGGCACCAGCTCGCTGGAGGCCGGGCTGCTCTCCTGGGCCGGGTAGAGCACGAGCGGTGCGTTGTCGTTCTCGTCCAGCACCACAAGGCGGACGGTGACGTTGGCCCTGAGGGGAGGAGAGCCCGCGTCAGAGGCACTGACCGTCACCTCGCTCTGCCTCAAGTGCTCGTAGTCCAGGGGCCGCAGCACAAACACGTGTCCGTTCTCCGAGTTCACCGAGATGCAGGAGCACCAGGCCCGCTCCGGCCCTTGCTCTGCTGCCAGCCAATAGGTCACCTTGGCATTCAGCCCCACGTCAGCATCTGCAGCGCTCACGGCTCCTACAAACACCGTGGCGACGTTGTTCTCACGCACGTACATGGTGTAGGAGGTCTGGTTGAAGACGGGCGCATTGTCATTGACGTCCGAGATGTCCACGGTGAAGGTGTGCGTGGTTGTGAGAGGGGGCGAGCCCGCATCTGCTGCCGTGACCCTGAGCATGTACTGAGGCGTCTCCTCGCGGTCCAGCGCGCTCACTGTCACCAGCTCGTAGTAATTCTTATAGGCTGGCCGCAGGGAGAAGAAGAGCTGATCCTCCAGGGCACAGGAGATCTTCCCGTTGGCACCAGAATCCCGGTCCCTGACCGTGAACAGGGCAACCACCGTGCCGGGCACTGTGTTCTCGGGGAGGGGACTGCTGAAGGAACTGACCACCAGCTCCGGGGCATTGTCATTCACGTCCACCACCTCCACCAACACTTTGCAGATTGCTGAGAGGCCCCCTCCATCTGTGGCTCTCACACGGAGTTCATGATGCTTTGCAGCCTCAAAGTCCAGAGGTTTTTTGAGTTTAATTTCACCAGTTATGGGATCAATCACAAATGCTGATTCGCTCTCTTCCACTGCCTGGCTCAGTTGATAGGAGATGTCTCCATTCATTCCTGCATCCTGATCAGTTGCCCTAACAGTCAGAACCACAGCATTTTCTGGCATGTTCTCCAAAGGCTTTGCAATGTACACCTCCTGTGTGAATATGGGAGCATTGTCATTTGCATCTAGGATGACAACTATCACTTCTGTGGTCCCCCTTCTGGGAGGAGAGCCCCCATCTACAGCAATAATATTGAACCTCATCTCTGCCTGCTCCTCCCTGTCTAGTGGCTTTTCTAAGACAAGTTCAAGATATTTGTCATCCTCACTCCGACTTCCATAGGAGACACTAAAGTACTCGTTCTCGGGAGAGATATTGTACTCCTGGACCGTGTTTCTGCCAAGGTCGAGGTCCCGAGCCCCCTCCAGCGGGAAACGTGAACCCGGCATGCTCGTTTCAGGGATCCTAAAAGTGACTCGGTCTTCTCGGAAAATAGGGGAATGGTCATTGATATCGTCCAGAGTCACCTCGACCCGAAAGAACTGGAGGGGATTGGAGAGGAGCAGCTCGAAGGGGAGCATGCAGGTGGCGGACTGGGCGCACAGCTCCTCCCGGTCCAGCCTCCCCGCCACGACGAGGCGGCCGGAGGCGCGCTCTAAGCGAAAATGCTGCCGGCCGTCCTCCGAGAGCAGGCGGGCGCGGCGAGCCGAGAGCTGCGCCGGCGTCAGCCCCGCATCCTCCGCCAGCTCGCCCACCACGGAGCCGCTTTCCGCCTCCTCGGCTACGGAGTAGCGGATGGGCTCGGCGCGAGCGAGCGGCAGCCACAGGAAAGCAGAGACACAAAGCACTTGCCTTGCGAGCGCCATGGCGCGGCGGCGGCGGATGCGGTGTCGGTATCGGTGTCGCGGCGGGTGTTGCGGGCGATTCCCCGCGGAGAGCGGCGAAGTGCGGGGCGGGCGCCTTCCCTCGCTGGCTGGGATTCCGGCCGGCTCTCCGTAACGCAGCCGGGGTGTGCCGGCAGCGGGTGACAGGGGGCAGCGCTCGCTGCCGCAGCCTCTGCCACCTCCGCCCGGCTGAGCTGTGCTGGTCTAAGGTGAAAAGAGCTTGGTCTAAGCTGAAGTGGGCTGGGCTGAGCTTGCTCGGGCTGTGGCGCTCCGGGCTCGGCCGCCTCCGCTGCCGCAGCCGCTCGGCGCCGCCTTGGCCGAGGGCACCACCCAGCGGTGCGCGCTGGGACTGCAGCCGCCGCCGCCCGCAGCCCGCGCTGCCGCTCGGCCCGGCCCGCGATGCCGAAGCCACCGGGACACCCGGCGCCAGCAACGGAACGCGGCCTTCACCAGGGCAGCATAAAGCCTAAGCTCGGCCCGCAACTGCCAAACGCCTTGCTCGACAGGACAAAGCGCACTGAGACAGGGAGTTTGTAAAAGTGTGGACATGTCAATGAATACTCTCCCACCTGCATCTTCACGCTCAGTTATTCTACCCAACCAACATTGCTTTATTCAAGGGATATAGTGACGAAAAGACTCGCAGAACTTTTGTAAACATTGAAGGAGCTTTCCAGTAAAGAACGACTCTACAAAGAGTTCTGTCTCGACGAAAGGAGGTAGGGTGTACCCTTTATTTCAATTCTACATATTTTTAAAATTGTAAATTCAAAGGTTTAGCGGCTTACAATGTTAAACTGTGTAACCTTAGCACAATATAGTGTGTGGGAGGCTTTCTGGGGATTCCATGCATCTCAGACATTATTTAAACAACCAATTATTCTAGTAGGGGGGGAAGTCCTTCTCTAGAGCAACGAGCAAAATAATGCTCAGCACATTTCAGAGAGGAGAGGAGAGGAAGAAAGGGCAAAAATGGGAATGCAAACCCTCTATCACAAAAGGATTTACTCCTGTAGAGACAGCCTTCTTCTCCCAACAGAAAGAACTGAATTCAGAAACAAGAATGAGAAGCAAAATTCAAAGTCCTGTTCTCAATTCTTCTTGTTTCTATTTTCAGAAAATGATCTTTGAAGGATATGTGACATTTTCATGCACACAAGGACAATCAATATGTGTTCATGACTCTCTAAAGCCTACCCTAAGACATCTCCTGCTGCTGTATTTCAAGACAATCTGAAGGGGACAGAACACAAAACCCACACATGGCCTAAAGGAAGATTTTGTTGTGCTTTTTCCTGTTCCTGCCTGCCCTGAAGAAGATGAGATCCCTGTACTCATAGGGTCAAAACAGCCTTTTACTCTGCAGAGCTGGAATTGTCAGCATTGCAATGGCTGGACAGGACAGATTCACGGTTTCACTGGGCAGAATTACTGAAACATCTGCAGATGCACAGTGGTTTTGCAGGCAGAAATACTGAGAAGAAAGTGCAACCCACAGAGCCCATGCATCTCAGGCAGAGACATCCAGAATCCCAGAAAGAAAAATGCGTTTGCAAGCAGAACATCATGACACACCATTGAGAACCACCTTGCTTTTCTGGGAAAGGGACTTTGTGTCCTTTCAGCAAGCATGAGACCTGTCTATGCAACTGTGCCAACGAGCTGTAAAAAGAATAAGAAGTCCAAGGTCTGTTCAGACAGCAAGAGATACAAGAGAAAGGTGGAAGTGCATAAGGAAAGCCTATCAAAAGGCTGTGACAAAGGAGAAATATACCATTATCAGAGGGAGAGAATCAAAGTAACATTTTTACCTAACTTGTGTTTTTGGAGAGGAAGACAAATTTTAGTCTGACTTAGAATTTGCAGGAAGTTGCCTGGCCAATAGGGAGCATATTTTCTCTCAAGAAATCATTGCTGCAGAGAGGATCGCCTCCCCACATGGGCCATGAACGCCCTGCCTGTGCAGCCCCCAGCTAGTTGAAGGAAAGAGCATTGAACTGTCCTGCAGAGAGAGTGCCAGCATTGTCTGGGGCCATGTCCTCGGTGCTGGCAGGGACAGCGGGGAAATCCTGTTCCTCATCGGGGCCCTGGCCCACGGCGCAGTGCTGTGGGGGCAGGCTGGGCAGGATGGGCTTGAGGAATCTGAACTCGCTGTTGCCCGAGCCCGTTGTGAGGCTGATCTCGTAGCAATAGGGGCGGGGCAGGGTCCCTGCGGCGGCTGCATCGGCCAGGCCGCTCTGCAAGGTGTCGGCAGCATAGAGCACATGGCCGGCCTTCAGCTCCTTCCTCCGGCACACCTTGCGAGCCAGCAGGACTGCGGTGGAGATGAGGAAGAGGAGGGAGACAAAGACCAAGGCAAGGATTAAGTAGGTGGTCAGGGAGGCGTCCTGATCCTCGGTGGCCGGGCTGCCCTGAGGGAGGCGCACGTCGGAGAAGTCCTTGAGCAGGAGAGCGCTCAGAGCTGCCGTGGCTGAGAGCGGGGGCTGCCCGTTGTCTCGGACCAGCACAAGGAGCTTCTGCTTGACGCTGTCTCTCTCTGTCACCGGCCTCCTCAGACGCACCTCGCCGCTCTGCAGGCCCACGGAGAAGAGCCCCGGCTCGGTGGCCCTCAGCAGGTGGTAGGAGAGCCAGGAGTTCTGTCCCGAGTCGGCATCGACGGCCACCACTTTGCTGATGAGGTAGCCCGCCTCGGCCGACACGGGCACCAGCTCGCTGGAGGCCGGGCTGCTCTCCTGGGCCGGGTAGAGCACGAGCGGTGCGTTGTCGTTCTCGTCCAGCACCACAAGGCGGACGGTGACGTTGGCCCTGAGGGGAGGAGAGCCCGCGTCAGAGGCACTGACCGTCACCTCGCTCTGCCTCAAGTGCTCGTAGTCCAGGGGCCGCAGCACAAACACGTGTCCGTTCTCCGAGTTCACCGAGATGCAGGAGCACCAGGCCCGCTCTGGCCCTTGCTCTGCTGCCAGCCAATAGGTCACCTTGGCATTCAGCCCCACGTCAGCATCTGCAGCGCTCACGGCTCCTACAAACACCGTGGCGACGTTGTTCTCACGCACGTACATGGTGTAGGAGGTCTGGTTGAAGACGGGCGCATTGTCATTGACGTCCGAGATGTCCACGGTGAAGGTGTGCGTGGTTGTGAGAGGGGGCGAGCCCGCATCTGCTGCCGTGACCCTGAGCATGTACTGAGGCGTCTCCTCGCGGTCCAGCGCGCTCACTGTCACCAGCTCGTAGTAATTCTTATAGGCTGGCCGCAGGGAGAAGAAGAGCTGATCCTCCAGGGCACAGGAGATCTTCCCGTTGGCACCAGAATCCCGGTCCCTGACCGTGAACAGGGCAACCACCGTGCCAGGCACTGTGTTCTCGGGGAGGGGACTGCTGAAGGAACTGACCACCAGCTCTGGGGCATTGTCATTCACATCCACCACCTCCACCAACACTCTGCAGACTGCTGAGAGGTCCCCTCCATCTGTGGCTCTCACACGGAGTTCATGATGCCGTGCTGCCTCAAAGTCCAGAGGTTTTTTGAGTTTAATTTCACCAGTTTTGGGATCAATCACAAATGCCAAATCAGTCTGTCCCACTTGATTGAGTTGATAGGAGATGTCTCCATTAACTCCTTCATCCTGATCAGTTGCCAGCACAGTCAGAACCAGAGAGCCTTCTGGCACGTTCTCCAAAACCTTCCCAACATAACGATCTTGGGTGAATATGGGAGCATTGTCATTTACATCTAGAACGGTAATAGAGATCTCGATGGTCCCACTCTTGGGAGGAGAGCCACCGTCCACAGCCATAACACGGAAACCCATCTCTGCTTGCTCCTCTCTGTCCAGTGACTTCTCCAAAACAAGTTCAAGATATTTGTCATCATTAGTCCCACTTCCATAGGAGACACTGAAATACTCGTTCTCGGGGGTAATTCTGTACTCCTGGACTGTGTTGCTGCCAATATCGAGGTCCTGAGCTACCTCAAGAGGGAAACGAGAACCCGGGTCGCTCCTTTCCAGGATCTTAAAAGTGACTCGTTCATCGGAGAAAATTGGCGAGTGATCATTTATGTCCTCGAGAGTCACCTCGACCCGAAAGAACTGGAGGGGGTTGGAGAGGAGGAGCTCGAAGGGGAGCATGCAGGTGGCGGACTGGGCGCACAGCTCCTCCCGGTCCAGCCTCCCCGCCACGACGAGGCGGCCGGAGGCGCTCTCTAAGCGAAAATGCTGCCGGCCGTCCTCCGAGAGCAGGCGGGCGCGGCGAGCCGAGAGCTGCGCCGGCGTCAGCCCCGCATCCTCCGCCAGCTCGCCCACCACGGAGCCGCTTTCCGCCTCCTCGGCTACGGAGTAGCGGATGGGCTCGGCGCGAGCGAGCGGCAGCCACAGGAAAGCAGACACACAAAGCACTTGCCTTGCGAGCGCCATGGCGCGGCGGCGGCGGCGGGCGGTGTCGGTATCAGTGTCGCGGCGGGTGTTGCGGGCGATTCCCCGCGGAGAGCGGCGAAGTGCGGGGCGGGCGCCTTCCCTCGCTGGCTGGGATTCCGGCCGGCGCTCCGTAACGCAGCCGGGCTGTGCCGGCAGCGGGTGACAGGGGCAGCGCTCGCTGCCGCAGCCGCTGCCACCTCCGCCCGGCTGAGCTGTGCTGGTCTAAGGTGAAAAGAGCTGGGTGTAAGCTGAACTGGGCTGGGCTGAGCTTGCTCGGGCTGTGGCGCTCCGGGCTCGGCCGCCTCCGCTGCCGCAGCCGCTCGGCGCCGCCTTGGCCGAGGGCACCACCCAGCGGTGCGCGCTGGGACTGCAGCCGCCGCCGCCCGCAGCCCGCGCTGCCGCTCGGCCCGGCCCGCGATGCCGAAACCACCGGGACACCCGGCGCCAGCAACAGAACGCGGCCTTCACAAGGACAGCCTGAAGACGATTCTCAGCCCGCAACGGCTAAGCGCCTTTCTCGACAGGACAAAGTGCTCTGAGACAGGGAGTTTGTAAAAGCATGGACGTGTCAATGAAGTCTCTCCTGCCTGCATCCTCACGCTGGGTGGTTATTCTACCCACCCAACTTTGCTTTATTCAAGGGATATAGTGACGAAAAGACTCGCAGAACCTTGGGAAACCTTGAAGGAGCTTTCCAGTAAAGAACGTATCTGCAAAATTTCTGTCTCCACAAAAGGAGGTATGGTCTTCCCTTTATTACACTTCTACACATTCTTTTAAATTGTTCAACTTGGTGGTTTAGCAGCTTTCAATGTTAAACTGTGTAACTTTAGCACAATATTGTGTGTGGGAGGCTTTCAGGATATTCCATGCATCACAGACTTTATTTAAAGCACCAATTATTCTAGTAGGATTGGAAGAACTTCTCAAGACCAAACAACAAAATAATGTTCAGTACATTGCAGAGAGGAGAGGAGAGGAGAGGAAGAAAGGGCAAAAATGGGAATGCAAACCCTCTGTCACAAAAGGATTTACTCCTGTAGAGACAGCCTTCTTCTCCCAAACAGAAAGAACTGAATTCAGAAACAAGAATGAGAAACAAAATTCAAAGTCCTGTTCTCAATTCTTCTTGTTTCTATTTTCAGAAAATGATCTTTGAAGGACATGTGACATTTTCATGCACACAAGGACAATCAATATGTGTTCATGACCCTCTAAAGCCTACCCTAAGACATCTCCTGCTGCTGTATTTCAAGACAATCTGAAGGGGACAGAACACAAAACCCACCCATGGGCCAAAGGAAGATTTTGTTGTGCTTTTTCCTGTTCCTGCCTGCCCTGAAGAAGATGAGATCCCTGTACTCATAGGGTCAAAACAGCCTTTTACTCTGCAGAGCTGGAATTGTCAGCATTGCAATGGCTGGACAGGACAGATTCACTGTTTCACTGGGCAGAATTACTGAAACATCTGCAGATGCACAGTGGTTTTGCAGGCAGAAATACTGAGAAGAAAGTGCAACCCACAGAGCCCATGCATCTCAGGCAGAGACATCCAGAATCCCAGAAAGAAAAATGCGTTTGCAAGCAGAGCATCATGACACACCATTGAGAACCACCTCGCTTTTCTGGGAAAGGGACTTTGTGTCCTTTCAGCAAGCATGAGACCTGTCTATGCAACTGTGCCAACGAGCTGTAAAAAGAACAAGAAGTCCAAGGTCTGTTCAGACAGCAAGAGATACAATTGAACGGTGGAAGTGCATAAGGAAAGCCTATCAAAAGGCTGTGACAAAGGAGAAATATACCATTATCAGAGGGAGAGAATCAAAGTAACATTTTTACCTAACTTGTGTTTTTGGAGAGGAAGACAAATTTTAGTCAGACTTAGAATTTGCAGGAATTTGCCTGGCCAATAGGGAGCATATTTTCTCTCAAGAAATCATTGCTGCAGAGAGGATCGCCTCCCCACATGTGCCATGAAGCCCCTGCCTGTGCAGTCCCCAACTAGTTGAAGGAAAGAGCATTGAACTGTCCTGCAGAGAGAGTGCCAGCATTGTCTGGGGCCATGTCCTCGGTGCTGACAGGGACAGCGGGGAAATCCTGTTCCTCATCGGGGCCCTGGCCCACGGCGCAGTGCTGTGGGGGCAGGCTGGGCAGGATGGGCTTGAGGAATCTGAACTCGCTGTTGCCCGAGCCCGTTGTGAGGCTGATCTCGTAGCAATAGGGGCGGGGCAGGGTCCCTGCGGCGGCTGCATCGGCCAGGCCGCTCTGCAAGGTGTCGGCAGCATAGAGCACATGGCCGGCCTTCAGCTCCTTCCTCCGGCACACCTTGCGAGCCAGCAGGACTGCGGTGGAGATGAGGAAGAGGAGGGAGACAAAGACCAAGGCAAGGATTAAGTAGGTGGTCAGGGAGGCGTCCTGATCCTCGGTGGCCGGGCTGCCCTGAGGGAGGCGCACGTCGGAGAAGTCCTTGAGCAGGAGAGCGCTCAGAGCTGCCGTGGCTGAGAGCGGGGGCTGCCCGTTGTCTCGGACCAGCACAAGGAGCTTCTGCTTGACGCTGTCTCTCTCTGTCACCGGCCTCCTCAGACGCACCTCGCCGCTCTGCAGGCCCACGGAGAAGAGCCCCGGCTCGGTGGCCCTCAGCAGGTGGTAGGAGAGCCAGGAGTTCTGTCCCGAGTCGGCATCGACGGCCACCACTTTGCTGATGAGGTAGCCCGCCTCGGCCGACACGGGCACCAGCTCGCTGGAGGCCGGGCTGCTCTCCTGGGCCGGGTAGAGCACGAGCGGTGCGTTGTCGTTCTCGTCCAGCACCACAAGGCGGACGGTGACGTTGGCCCTGAGGGGAGGAGAGCCCGCGTCAGAGGCACTGACCGTCACCTCGCTCTGCCTCAAGTGCTCGTAGTCCAGGGGCCGCAGCACAAACACGTGTCCGTTCTCCGAGTTCACCGAGATGCAGGAGCACCAGGCCCGCTCCGGCCCTTGCTCTGCTGCCAGCCAATAGGTCACCTTGGCATTCAGCCCCACGTCAGCATCTGCAGCGCTCACGGCTCCTACAAACACCGTGGCGACGTTGTTCTCACGCACGTACATGGTGTAGGAGGTCTGGTTGAAGACGGGCGCATTGTCATTGACGTCCGAGATGTCCACGGTGAAGGTCTGCGTGGTTGTGAGAGGGGGCGAGCCCGCATCTGCTGCCGTGACCCTGAGCATGTACTGAGGCGTCTCCTCGCGGTCCAGCGCGCTCACTGTCACCAGCTCGTAGTAATTCTTATAGGCTGGCCGCAGGGAGAAGAAGAGCTGATCCTCCAGGGCACAGGAGATCTTCCCGTTGGCACCAGAATCCCGGTCCCGGACCGTGAACAGGGCAACCACCGTGCCGGGCACTGTGTTCTCGGGGAGGGGACTGCTGAAGGAACTGACCACCAGCTCTGGGGCATTGTCATTCACATCCACCACCTCCACCAACACCTTGCAGATTGCTGAGAAACCCCCTCCATCTGTGGCTCTCACACTGAGCTCGTGGGTTTGTGCTGCCTCAAAGTCCAGAGGTTTTTTGAGTTTAATTTCACCATTTGTGGGATCAATCACAAAGGCTGAGTCACTCTGACCAACCACTTCATTGAGTTGATAGGAGATGTCTCCATTAACTCCTTCATCCTGATCAGTTGCCATAACAGTGAGAACCAAAGTACCTTCTGGCAGGTTTTCCAGAACTTTCGTAACGTAACGCTCTTGCATGAATTTGGGAGCATTGTCATTTACATCTAAAATTATAATAGAGATCTCAATGCTTCCACTCTTGGGAGGAGAGCCACCGTCAACAGCAACAACTCTGAAACCCATCTCAGCATGTTCCTCTCTGTCTAGTGGCTTTTCCAATACAAGCTCAAGGTATTTGTCACCATTATCCCGACTCCCATAGGAGACACTAAAGTACTCGTTCTCGGGAGAGATGCTGTAAGCCTGGACTGTGTTGCTGCCAATATCTAGATCCTGAGCCACCTCCAGTGGGAAACGAGACCCAGGCTCGCTCGTCTCTGGAATCTTAAAAGTGATTAGTTCATTCGGGAGGACGGGTGAATGATCATTGACATCGTCCAGAGTCACCTCGACCCTGAAGAACTGGAGGGGGTTGGAGAGGAGCAGCTCGAAGGGGAGCATGCAGGTGGCGGACTGGGCGCACAGCTCCTCCCGGTCCAGCCTCCCCGCCACGACGAGGCGGCCGGAGGCGCGCTCTAAGCGAAAATGCTGCCGGCCGTCCTCCGAGAGCAGGCGGGCGCGGCGAGCCGAGAGCTGCGCCGGCGTCAGCCCCGCATCCTCCGCCAGCTCGCCCACCACGGAGCCGCTTTCCGCCTCCTCGGCTACGGAGTAGCGGATGGGCTCGGCGCGAGCGAGCGGCAGCCACAGGAAAGCAGACACACAAAGCACTTGCCTTGCGAGCGCCATGGCGCGGCGGCGGCGGATGCTGCGGTATCGGTGTCGGTGTCACGGCGGGTGTCGCGGGCGATTCCCCGCGGAGAGCGGCGAAGTGCGGGGCGGGCGCCTTCCCTCGCTGGCTGGGATTCCGGCCGGCGCTCCGTAACGCAGCCGGGGTGTGCCGGCAGCGGTGACACGGGGCAGCGCTCGCTGCCGCAGCCGCTGCCACCTCCGCCCGGCTGAGCTGTGCTGGTTTAAGCTGAAAAGAGCTGGCTCCAAGCTGAACTGGGCTGGGCTGAGCTTGCTCGGGCTGTGGCGCTCCGGGCTCGGCCGCCTCCGCTGCCGCAGCCGCTCGGCGCCGCCTTGGCCGAGGGCACCACCCAGCGGTGCGCGCTGGGACTGCAGCCGCCGCCGCCCGCAGCCCGCGCTGCCGCTCGGCCCGGCCCGCGATGCCGAAGCCACCGGGACACCCGGCGCCAGCAACGGAACGCGGCCTTAACCTGGCCCGCTTAAAGACGAGTCCAGGAGGAGAGGCGAGCCTCATCCCTCAGCACGAGAAACAGCACAGGCATAGGGCGATGGTGACAGCATCAGCCTGCCAATGAACACTCTCGGCTGCATCCCCATGCTCAGGAACTGTACCCACCCAACTTTGCTGCAGACATGGGACACAGTGAGAGAGTAAATTGCACAATTCCGAAAAGTCTTGGAAGGTCTTTACAAGAAATAACGCATCTACAAAGACTTCTCTCTCCACTTAAGTAGTCATGGTGTTCTCTTTATTTTAGTTTCACACATTTTTTCACTTTTTAATCCAACAATTATACCAATTCATAATATTATAAACTGCATAACTTCAGCACATCATAGCGTGAGGGATGCTTTCCGAGTGTTCCATGCATCACAGACATCATTCAAACAACCAGGTATTCTAGATGGGGTGGCAGTCTTTCTCTAGGGGAATGGGGTCAGTACAGTGCTCAGTACATTTCAGAGGAGAAAGGGCAAACATGACAATGCAAATGCTCTGACAAAAACACAGATAATCATGTGGGGACATCTTTCTGTTCCCTTCAAGAAACCTTGTGATTGATGAACACAAATGAAAAGACCAAACTCAACGTCTTTTTTTTAAAGTTCTTCTTGTCTCTATCTTCCAGTAATTGCCTTTTAGTATTTGTGGAGTTTTCCTTCAATGTGGCCAAAGACAATGAACATGTTCCTCCAGTTTTGTTCAGTTACAGTCAACCATACCACTGTTTGTGCTCCGGTATTTCCAAGGCAATCCTGAGGTGACAGAACAACCAAGCCCTTCTTGTAAGCCAAAGGAAAGTTTTGTTCTGCATTTTCTGGCTCTACTCTGAGCTAGATAAGGAAGATGAGACTGCTGTTGTGAAAGTGTCCAAATCAGTTCCTTCCCTGCTCAGCTGGCACTGCCTGTGTTGCAGTGGCTGGGTGGGAGCAACTCCCTGCTTCACCAGGCAGCACTGCTGAAGCTGGTATTCAGTGCCTGAATGAACAAGGAAGCTTGTCTTTTCTGTTGTAGTGAGAAAAAGTAAAGCACACAGAGCCCACATCTCAGACAGGGACATCCAGAATCCAGGGAAGAAAGGGCCTAGGGCTCATGTGACGTTGTAACTCAAAACTCACAAGTTCCTTGATTACTGAAGTACAAAAAAAGGCTTTTTGCATTTCAGTGAGGATATGACTTGTTTGGCCAACAGTGATATTAGTTATAGGTCAGAATAAAAAGGTCCTCTGTCTTGTGAGCCAGCAGGAGAAAGAAGAACACAGCTGTGAGTGCTAACCGCATACATGAAGCCTGTTAGAAATGGCAGTTAAAGAGCTGAACCAAATTCATTTAAAAAGTGAGTGAATCTTGATGTCTTGTACTTCCACCGCTGTTTTTTGGAGAGGCAGATGGTGTTTATTCTGAAAAGAGTTTTCAGAAAGTTGGGAGCTCCAAAAGCAAACTCAGATAAATTCTAGAGAAACAATTGCCACATGTTGCAGCCTGGAGCGCCGCTTCCCAAAGGCCATGAAGCCTCTGTCTGTGCATCCCCCAGCTAGTTGAAGGAAAGAGCATTGAACTGTCCTGCAGAGAGAGTGCCAGCGTTGTCTGGGGCCATGTCCTCGGTGCTGACAGGGACAGCGGGGAAATCCTGTTCCTCATCGGGGCCCTGGCCCACGGCGCAGTGCTGTGGGGGCAGGCTGGGCAGGATGGGCTTGAGGAATCTGAACTCGCTGTTGCCCGAGCCCGTTGTGAGGCTGATCTCGTAGCAATAGGGGCGGGGCAGGGTCCCTGCGGCGGCTGCATCGGCCAGGCCGCTCTGCAAGGTGTCGGCAGCATAGAGCACATGGCCGGCCTTCAGCTCCTTCCTCCGGCACACCTTGCGAGCCAGCAGGACTGCGGTGGAGATGAGGAAGAGGAGGGAGACAAAGACCAAGGCAAGGATTAAGTAGGTGGTCAGGGAGGCGTCCTGATCCTCGGTGGCCGGGCTGCCCTGAGGGAGGCGCACGTCGGAGAAGTCCTTGAGCAGGAGAGCGCTCAGAGCTGCCGTGGCTGAGAGCGGGGGCTGCCCGTTGTCTCGGACCAGCACAAGGAGCTTCTGCTTGACGCTATCTCTCTCAGTCACCGGCCTCCTCAGACGCACCTCGCCGCTCTGCAGGCCCACGGAGAAGAGCCCCGGCTCGGTGGCCCTCAGCAGGTGGTAGGAGAGCCAGGAGTTCTGTCCCGAGTCGGCATCGACGGCCACCACTTTGCTGATGAGGTAGCCCGCCTCGGCCGACACGGGCACCAGCTCGCTGGAGGCCGGGCTGCTCTCCTGGGCCGGGTAGAGCACGAGCGGGGCGTTGTCGTTCTCGTCCAGCACCACAAGGCGGACGGTGACGTTGGCCCTGAGGGGAGGAGAGCCCGCGTCAGAGGCACTGACCGTCACCTCGCTCTGCCTCAAGTGCTCGTAGTCCAGGGGCCGCAGCACAAACACGTGTCCGTTCTCCGAGTTCACCGAGATGCAGGAGCACCAGGCCCGCTCCGGCCCTTGCTCTGCTGCCAGCCAATAGGTCACCTTGGCATTCAGCCCCACGTCAGCATCTGCAGCGCTCACGGCTCCTACAAACACCGTGGCGACGTTGTTCTCACGCACGTACATGGTGTAGGAGGTCTGGTTGAAGACGGGCGCGTTGTCATTGACGTCCGAGATGTCCACGGTGAAGGTGTGCGTGGTTGTGAGAGGGGGCGAGCCCGCATCTGCTGCCGTGACCCTGAGCATGTACTGAGGGGTCTCCTCGCGGTCCAGCGCGCTCACTGTCACCAGCTCGTAGTAATTCTTATAGGCTGGCCGCAGGGAGAAGAAGAGCTGATCCTCCAGGGCACAGGAGATCTTCCCGTTGGCACCAGAATCCCGGTCCCTGACCGTGAACAGGGCAACCACCGTGCCGGGCACTGTGTTCTCGGGGAGGGGACTGCTGAAGGAACTGACCACCAGCTCTGGGGCGTTGTCATTCACATCCACCACCTCCACCAACACTTTGCAGATTGCTGATAGCCCTCCACCATCTCTGGCCCTCACACGGAGTTCATGATGCTCTGCTACCTCAAAGTCCAGAGGTTTTGTGATTTTAATTTCACCATTTGTGGGATCAATCACAAATGCTGAGTCACTCTGTCCCGCTGCCTGGCTGAGCTGATAGGAGATGTCCCCATTAACTCCTGTATCCGGATCAGTTGCCAGCACAGTGAGAATCACAGAGCCTTCTGGCATGTTTTCTAAAACCTTCCCTGTGTACACCTCCTGTGTGAAGATGGGAGCATTGTCATTTACATCTAGAATTGCAATGTGGACTTGGGTGGTGCCACTCTTGGGAGGAGAGCCCCCATCCACGGCAATAACCCTAAAACTCATCTCTTCCTGCTTCTCTCTGTCTAGTGGCTTTTCTAAGACAAGTTCAAGATATTTGTCATCCTCACTCCGACTTCCATAGGAGACAGTAAAGTACTCATTTTCTGGAGAGATGCTATATGCCTGGACTGTGTTGCTGCCAATATCGAGGTCCCGAGCACCCTCCAGCGGGAAACGTGAACCTGGCTCGCTCGTTTCCGGGATGTCAAAACTGACTCGATCCTCGGGGAAGACGGGTGAATGGTCATTGATATCGTCCAGAGTCACCTCGACCCGAAAGAACTGGAGGGGGCTGGAGAGGAGCAGCTCGAAGGGGAGCATGCAGGTGGCGGACTGGGCGCACAGCTCCTCCCGGTCCAGCCTCCCCGCCACGACGAGGCGGCCGGAGGCGCGCTCTAAGCGAAAATGCTGCCGGCCGTCCTCCGAGAGCAGGCGGGCGCGGCGAGCCGAGAGCTGCGCCGGCGTCAGCCCCGCATCCTCCGCCAGCTCGCCCACCACGGAGCCGCTTTCCGCCTCCTCGGCTACGGAGTAGCGGATGGGCTCGGCGCGAGCGAGCGGCAGCCACAGGAAAGCAGAGACAAAAAGCACTTGCCTTGCGAGCGCCATGGCGCGGCGGCGGATGCTGCGGTGTCGGTGTCGGTGTCGCGGCGGGTGTTGCGGGCGATTCCCCGCGGAGGGCGGCGAAGTGCGGGGCGGGCGCCTTCCCTCGCTGTCTGGGATTCCGGCCGGCTGTTCGTAACGCAGCCGGGGTGTGCCGGCAGCGGTGACACGGGGCAGCGCTCGCTGCCTCAGCCGCTGCCACCTCCGCCCGGCTGAGCTGTGCTGGTCTAAGGTGAAAAGAGCTGGCTCCAAGCTGAAGTGGGCTGGGCTGAGCTTGCTCGGGCTGTGGCGCTCCGGGCTCGGCCGCCTCCGCTGCCGCAGCCGCTCGGCGCCGCCTTGGCCGAGGGCACCACCCAGCGGTGCGCGCTGGGACTGCAGCCGCCGCCGCCCGCAGCCCGCGCTGCCGCTCGGCCCGGCCCGCGATGCCGAAGCCACCGGGACACCCGGCGCCAGCAACAGAACGCGGCCTTCACAAGGACAGCCTGAAGACGATTCTCAGCCCGCAACGGCTAAGCGCCTTTCTCGACAGGACAAAGTGCTCTGAGACAGGGAATTTGTAAAAGCATGGACGTGTCAATGAAGTCTCTCCTGCCTGCATCCTCACGCTGGGTGGTTATTCTACCCACCCAACTTTGCTTTATTCAAGGGATATAGTGACGAAAAGACTCGCAGAACCTTGGGAAACCTTGAAGGAGCTTTCCAGTAAAGAACGTATCTGCAAAATTTCTGTCTCCACAAAAGGAGGTATGGTCTTCCCTTTATTACACTTCTACACATTCTTTTAAATTGTTCAACTTGGTGGTTTAGCAGCTTTCAATGTTAAACTGTGTAACTTTAGCACAATATAGTGTGTGGGAGGCTTTCTGGATATTCCATGCATCTCAGACATTATTTAAACAACCAATTATTCTAGTAGGGTTGGAAGAACTTCTCAAGAGCAAACAACAAAATAATGTTCAGTACATTGCAGAGAGGAGAGGAGAAGAGAGGAAGAAAGGGCGAAAATGGGAATGCAAACCCTCTATCACAAAAGGATTTATTCCTAGAGGGACAGCCTTCTTCTCCCAAACAGAAAGAACTGAATTCAGAAACAAGAATGAGAAACAAAATTCAAAGTCCTGTTCTCAAGTCCTTCTTGTTTCTATTTTCAGAAAATGATCTTTGAAGGACATGTGACATTTTCATGCACACAAGGACAATCAATATGTGTTCATGACTCTCTAAAGCCTACCCTAAGACATCTCCTGCTGCTGTATTTCAAGACAATCTGAAGGGGACAGAACACAAAACCCACACATGGGCCAAAGGATGATTTTGTTGTGCTTTTTCCTGTTCCTGCCTGCCCTGAAGAAGATGAGATCCCTGTACTCATAGGGTCAAAACAGCCTTTTACTCTGCAGAGCTGGAATTGTCAGCATTGCAATGGCTGGACAGGACAGATTCACTGTTTCACTGGGCAGAATTACTGAAACATCTGCAGAGGCACAATGGCCATGCAGGCAGAAATACTGAGAAGAAAGTGCAACCCACAGAGCCCATGCATCTCAGGCAGAGACATCCAGAATCCCAGAAAGAAAAATGCGTTTGCAAGCAGAGCATCATGACACACCATTGAGAACCACCTTGCTTTTCTGGGAAAGGGACTTTGTGTCCTTTCAGCAAGCATGAGACCTGTCTATGCAACTGTGCCAACGAGCTGTAAAAAGAACAAGAAGTCCAAGGTCTGTTCAGACAGCAAGAGATACAAGAGAAAGGTGGAAGTGCATAAGGAAAGCCTATCAAAAGGCTGTGACAAAGGAGAAATATACCATTATCAGAGGGAGAGAATCAAAGTAACATTTTTACCTAACTTGTGTTTTTGGAGAGGAAGACAAATTTTAGTCAGACTTAGAATTTGCAGGAATTTGCCTGGCCAATAGGGAGCATATTTTCTCTCAAGAAATCATTGCTGCAGAGAGGATCGCCTCCCCACATGGGCCATGAAGCCCCTGCCTGTGCAGTCCCCAGCTAGTTGAAGGAAAGAGCGTTGAACTGTCCTGCAGAGAGAGTGCCAGCATTGTCTGGGGCCATGTCCTCGGTGCTGACAGGGACAGCGGGGAAATCCTGTTCCTCATCGGGGCCCTGGCCCAGGGCGCAGTGCTGTGGGGGCAGGCTGGGCAGGATGGGCTTGAGGAATCTGAACTCGCTGTTGCCCGAGCCCGTTGTGAGGCTGATCTCGTAGCAATAGGGGCGGGGCAGGGTCCCTGCGGCGGCTGCATCGGCCAGGCCGCTCTGCAAGGTGTCGGCAGCATAGAGCACATGGCCGGCCTTCAGCTCCTTCCTCCGGCACACCTTGCGAGCCAGCAGGACTGCGGTGGAGATGAGGAAGAGGAGGGAGACAAAGACCAGGGCAAGGATTAAGTAGGTGGTCAGGGAGGCGTCCTGATCCTCGGTGGCCGGGCTGCCCTGAGGGAGGCGCACGTCGGAGAAGTCCTTGAGCAGGAGAGCGCTCAGAGCTGCCGTGGCTGAGAGCGGGGGCTGCCCGTTGTCTCTGACCAGCACAAGGAGCTTCTGCTTGACGCTGTCTCTCTCTGTCACCGGCCTCCTCAGACGCACCTCGCCGCTCTGCAGGCCCACGGAGAAGAGCCCCGGCTCGGTGGCCCTCAGCAGGTGGTAGGAGAGCCAGGAGTTCTGTCCCGAGTCGGCATCGACGGCCACCACTTTGCTGATGAGGTAGCCCGCCTCGGCCGACACGGGCACCAGCTCGCTGGAGGCCGGGCTGCTCTCCTGGGCCGGGTAGAGCACGAGCGGTGCGTTGTCGTTCTCGTCCAGCACCACAAGGCGGACGGTGACGTTGGCCCTGAGGGGAGGAGAGCCCGCGTCAGAGGCACTGACCGTCACCTCGCTCTGCCTCAAGTGCTCGTAGTCCAGGGGCCGCAGCACAAACACGTGTCCGTTCTCCGAGTTCACCGAGATGCAGGAGCACCAGGCCCGCTCTGGCCCTTGCTCTGCTGCCAGCCAATAGGTCACCTTGGCATTCAGCCCCACGTCAGCATCTGCAGCGCTCACGGCTCCTACAAACACCGTGGCGACGTTGTTCTCACGCACGTACATGGTGTAGGAGGTCTGGTTGAAGACGGGCGCATTGTCATTGACGTCCGAGATGTCCACGGTGAAGGTCTGCGTGGTTGTGAGAGGGGGCGAGCCCGCATCTGCTGCCGTGACCCTGAGCATGTACTGAGGCGTCTCCTCGCGGTCCAGCGCGCTCACTGTCACCAGCTCGTAGTAATTCTTATAGGCTGGCCGCAGGGAGAAGAAGAGCTGATCCTCCAGGGCACAGGAGATCTTCCCGTTGGCACCAGAATCCCGGTCCCTGACCGTGAACAGGGCAACCACCGTGCCGGGCACTGTGTTCTCGGGGAGGGGACTGCTGAAGGAACTGACCACCAGCTCTGGGGCATTGTCATTCACATCTACCACCTCCACCAACACTTTGCAGATTGCTGACAGCCCTCCACCATCTGTGGCTCTCACACTGAGCTCGTGGGTTTGTGCTGCCTCAAAGTCCAGAGGTTTTTTGAGTTTAATTTCACCGGTTCTGGGATCAATCACAAACGCTGAGTCACTCTGACCAACCACTTCATTGAGCTGATAAAAGATGTCCCCATTAATTCCTGCATCGGGATCAGTTGCCAGCACAGTCAGAACCACAGAACCTTCTGGCAGGTTTTCCAGAACCTTCCCACTATAACCCTCTTGCGTGAATATGGGAGCATTGTCATTTACATCTAGAACGATAACAGAGACCTCGATGGTTCCACTTCTAGGAGGATAGCCTCCATCCAACGCAATAACACGGAAACCCATCTCTTCCTGCTCCTCTCTGTCCAGTGGCTTTTCCAATACAAGTTCAAGATATTTGTCACCATTATTCCGACTTCCATAGGAGACACTGAAATACTCGTTCTCGGGAGAGATGCTGTAAGCCTGGACTGTGTTGCTACCAATATCTAGGTCCCGAGCAACCTCCAGTGGGAAACGAGAACCTGACTCACTCGTTTCGGGGATCTTAAAGCTGACTCGATCTTCCCGGAAAACTGGCGAATGGTCATTGATATCGTCCAGAGTCACCTCGACCCGAAAGAACTGGAGGGGGCTGGAGAGGAGCAGCTCGAAGGGGAGCATGCAGGTGGCGGATTGGGCGCACAGCTCCTCCCGGTCCAGCCTCCCCGCCACGACGAGGCGGCCGGAGGCGCGCTCTAAGCGAAAATGCTGCCGGCCGTCCTCCGAGAGCAGGCGGGCGCGGCGAGCCGAGAGCTGCGCCGGCGTCAGCCCCGCATCCTCCGCCAGCTCGCCCACCACGGAGCCGCTTTCCGCCTCCTCGGCTACGGAGTAGCGGATGGGCTCGGCGCGAGCGAGCGGCAGCCACAGGAAAGCAGAGACACAAAGCACTTGCCTTGCGAGCGCCATGGCGCGGCGGCGGATGCTGCGGTGTCGGTATCGGTGTCGCGGCGGGTGTTGCGGGCGATTCCCCGCGGAGAGCGGCGAAGTGCGGGGCGGGCGCCTTCCCTCGCTGGCTGGGATTCCGGCCGGCTGTTCGTAACGCAGCCGGGGTGTACCGGCAGCGGTGACAGGGGGCAGCGCTCGCTGCCGCAGCCGCTGCCACCTCCGCCCGGCTGCTCCGTGCTGGTCTAAGGTGAAAAGAGCTGGCTCTAAGCTGAACTGGGCTGGGCTGAGCTTGCTCGGGCTGTGGCGCTCCGGGCTCGGCCGCCTCCGCTGCCGCAGCCGCTCGGCGCCGCCTTGGCCGAGGGCACCACCCAGCGGTGCGCGCTGGGACTGCAGCCGCCGCCGCCCGCAGCCCGCGCTGCCGCTCGGCCCGGCCCGCGATGCCGAAGCCACCGGGACACCCGGGGCCAGCAACGGAACGCGGCCTCAACCAGGGCAGCATAAAGACGAGGCTCAGCCGAGAAGGTGAGAAAAGCCTCATTCTTTAGCAGGAGAAATCACACTGGCATGGGCCATGATGACGTAACTGGTATGCCAATGAACACTGTACTGGCTGCATCTGCACACGCAGGAACTGTACCAACAGTGCTTCAGTCAAGGGATACATTGAGAAATAATTTCGCAGAAGTTTGGGAGGGCTTTCCCAGAAAGAACGTCTCTAAAAAGACTTCTGTCACCACAAAATCAGTCAGAGTACTCTCTTTATTTCAGTCTAACACCTTTTTTCACTTGTTAATCACTTGGTTATAGAAATTTACTATATTAAACTAAGTTCAGAACATCATAGCGTGAGGTAGGCGTTCAGAGTATTTCATGAATCACAGACATCCTTGAAATAACCAGTTACTCTAGATGGGGTGATGGTCCTTCTCTAGAGCAAAAGGCTGAGTACAGTGCTTTGTATATTTCAGAGGAGAAAGGGCAAACATGGGAATGCAGATACTCTGACACTAACACAGAAAATCATGCATGGACAGCTTTTTAGTCCCATCAAGAAGTCTTGGGATTCAGGAACAGCAATGAAAAGACCTATCTCAATGTCTCTTTTTAAGTTCTTCTTTATTCCTCATCCCAATAATACTCTTTTAATAATTGTGGAGATTTCCTTCACTGCATTCAATGACAAAGAACGTGTTTGTACCACTCTGTTCATTTACAGTCTCCCCTAAGACTTTTTGTGCTCCTGTGTTTCCAAGGCAATCCCGAGGTGACAGAACACCCAAGCCCTTCTCGTAATCCAAAGGAAGATTTTGTTGCACATTTTGTTGTATCTCTACTCTAAGCTAGATAAGGAAGATGAGACTGCTGTACCAACAGTGTCCAAATCACCTCATTCCCTTCAGAGCTGGAACTGCCTGTGTTGCACTGGCTGGGTGGGAGCAACTCCCTGCTTCACCAGGCAGCACTGCTGAAGCACCTGCAGATATTCAATGTCTGCATGGACAAATAATGAGAATGTCAAGAAAGCAAAGCACACAGAGCTCACATCTCATTCAGAGACATCCAGAACCCAGGGAAGAAAGGGCCTAATGCCAACTAGACATTGTGACTCAGTAGTCATGACTTCTTGCTTTCCTGAAGCACAAAAAGGGCTTTTTGCATTTCAGTAATGATGTGACTGGTAGGGCACCCAGTGACATTTTCTTAAAGCTCAGAATAAAAGGTTCCACTGTCTCCTCAGGCAGGAAAAGAAACAGGAGCATTGCTGTAAGTGCTAACTACACAGTTAAAGCTTGCAGGAAATGGAAGTAAAATAGTCAAACGCATTAGTAACGAAGAAAAAGAATCTTGGCTTCTTTTCCTTCCTTCTTTGTTTCTTGGATAGGCAGATCTTTATTTGGAATAGAATTTGCAGGAAATTTTTTGCAACAATTGCAAATACAGATATACTCAGGAGGAAACATTGTCATATACTGCAGGAGGGATCGTGACCACCCAAGAGCCACAAAGCCTCAGTCTGTTCCTACCCCAGCTAGTTGAAGGAAAGAGCGTTGAACTGTCCTGCAGAGAGAGTGCCAGCGTTGTCTGGGGCCATGTCCTCGGTGCTGACAGGGACAGCGGGGAAATCCTGTTCCTCATCGGGGCCCTGGCCCAGGGCGCAGTGCTGTGGGGGCAGGCTGGGCAGGATGGGCTTGAGGAATCTGAACTCGCTGTTGCCCGAGCCCGTTGTGAGGCTGATCTCGTAGCAATAGGGGCGGGGCAGGGTCCCTGCGGCGGCTGCATCGGCCAGGCCGCTCTGCAAGGTGTCGGCAGCATAGAGCACATGGCCGGCCTTCAGCTCCTTCCTCCGGCACACCTTGCGAGCCAGCAGGACTGCGGTGGAGATGAGGAAGAGGAGGGAGACAAAGACCAGGGCAAGGATTAAGTAGGTGGTCAGGGAGGCGTCCTGATCCTCGGTGGCCGGGCTGCCCTGAGGGAGGCGCACGTCGGAGAAGTCCTTGAGCAGGAGAGCGCTCAGAGCTGCCGTGGCTGAGAGCGGGGGCTGCCCGTTGTCTCTGACCAGCACAAGGAGCTTCTGCTTGACGCTGTCTCTCTCTGTCACCGGCCTCCTCAGACGCACCTCGCCGCTCTGCAGGCCCACGGAGAAGAGCCCCGGCTCGGTGGCCCTCAGCAGGTGGTAGGAGAGCCAGGAGTTCTGTCCCGAGTCGGCATCGACGGCCACCACTTTGCTGATGAGGTAGCCCGCCTCGGCCGACACGGGCACCAGCTCGCTGGAGGCCGGGCTGCTCTCCTGGGCCGGGTAGAGCACGAGCGGTGCGTTGTCGTTCTCGTCCAGCACCACAAGGCGGACGGTGACGTTGGCCCTGAGGGGAGGAGAGCCCGCGTCAGAGGCACTGACCGTCACCTCGCTCTGCCTCAAGTGCTCGTAGTCCAGGGGCCGCAGCACAAACACGTGTCCGTTCTCCGAGTTCACCGAGATGCAGGAGCACCAGGCCCGCTCCGGCCCTTGCTCGGCTGCCAGCCAATAGGTCACCTTGGCATTCAGCCCCACGTCAGCATCTGCAGCGCTCACGGCTCCTACAAACACCGTGGCGACGTTGTTCTCACGCACGTACATGGTGTAGGAGGTCTGGTTGAAGACGGGCGCATTGTCATTGACGTCCGAGATGTCCACGGTGAAGGTCTGCGTGGTTGTGAGAGGGGGCGAGCCCGCATCTGCTGCCGTGACCCTGAGCATGTACTGAGGCGTCTCCTCGCGGTCCAGCGCGCTCACTGTCACCAGCTCGTAGTAATTCTTATAGGCTGGCCGCAGGGAGAAGAAGAGCTGATCCTCCAGGGCACAGGAGATCTTCCCGTTGGCACCAGAATCCCGGTCCCGGACCGTGAACAGGGCAACCACCGTGCCGGGCACTGTGTTCTCGGGGAGGGGACTGCTGAAGGAACTGACCACCACCTCTGGGGCGTTGTCATTCACATCCACCACCTCCACCAACACTTTGCAGATTGCTGAGAGCCCCCCTCCATCTGTGGCTCTCACACTGAGGTCATGAGTTTGTGCTACCTCAAAGTCCAGAGGTTTTTTGAGTTTAATTTCACCATTTGTGGGATCAATCACAAATGCTGAATCACTCTGTCCCATGGCATGGCTGAGTTGATAGGAGATATCCCCGTTAATTCCTGCATCGGGATCAGTTGCTAGCACAGTCAGAACCACAGAGCCTTCTGACATGTTCTCCAAAACCTGCCCTTGATACACCTCCTGCGTGAAGATGGGAGCATTGTCATTTACATCTAGAATGATAATTTTCACTTCAGTAGAGCCAGTCCTTGGAGGAGAGCCCCCATCCAACGCAATAACACTGAACTCTATCTCTTCCTGCTCCTCTCTGTCTAGTGGCTTTTCCAATACAAGTTCAAGATACTTCTTGCCTGTATTGCGACTACCATAGGAGACACTAAAATACTCGTTCTCGGGAGAGATGCTGTAAGCCTGGACTGTGTTGCTACCAATATCAAGGTCCCGAGCCACCTCCAGTGGGAAAAGTGAACCCGGATCACTCTTTTCCACGATCTTAAAAGTGACTCGTTCATCGGAGAAAATTGGCGAATGATCATTGATATCCTTCACTATCACCTCGACCCGAAAGAACTGGAGGGGGTTGGAGAGCAGCAGCTCGAAGGGGAGCATGCAGGTGGCGGACTGGGCGCACAGCTCCTCCCGGTCCAGCCTCCCCGCCACGACGAGGCGGCCGGAGGCGCGCTCTAAGCGAAAATGCTGCCGGCCGTCCTCCGAGAGCAGGCGGGCGCGGCGAGCCGAGAGCTGCGCCGGCGTCAGCCCCGCATCCTCCGCCAGCTCGCCCACCACGGAGCCGCTTTCCGCCTCCTCGGCTACGGAGTAGCGGATGGGCTCGGCGCGAGCGAGCGGCAGCCACAGGAAAGCAGAGACACAAAGCACTTGCCTTGCGAGCGCCATGGCGCGGCGGCGGCGGATGCTGCGGTGTCGGTATCGGTGTCGCGGCGGGTGTTGCGGGCGATTCCCCGCGGAGAGCGGCGAAGTGCGGGGCGGGCGCCTTCCCTCGCTGGCTGGGATTCCGGCCGGCTGTCCGTAACGCAGCCGGGGTGTGCCGGCAGCGAGTGACACGGGGCAGCGCTCGCTGCCGCAGCCGCTGCCACCTCCGCCCGGCTGAGCTGTGCTGGTCTAAGGTGAAAAGAGCTGGCTCTAAGCTGAACTGGGCTGGGCTGAGCTTGCTCGGGCTGTGGCGCTCCGGGCTCGGCCGCCTCCGCTGCCGCAGCCGCTCGGCGCCGCCTTGGCCGAGGGCACCACCCAGCGGTGCGCGCTGGGACTGCAGCCGCCGCCGCCCGCAGCCCGCGCTGCCGCTCGGCCCGGCCCGGGATCCCGAACCCGTAGCGGGGGCTCGTCCTCTTCCAGTCTTCTCCGTTCCCTTGCCTGAGCTCGCGATCTGGTGTGCTCTTTTCCAGCTATTTGCGCGTCTGCAGCTTTTAAGAAACGCGGCGGCAAGAGCGGCTCAACTATTTTCCAGAGCAGAATGAGGGAGAGGCTGATCTCGGAGGGACTGAGCCGCCTTCCACGGCATGAGAAACCGGCCTGGGGCCTAAAGAGGGAGATTACTCCTATAACAGCAGGGAACGACACTACAACTACTGGGGAATCTCAGGCTGAGGACGGGGAACGGAGGTAAGTTCCAGCATGGCTCAGGCTTGGCCACGCACGGCTACTGGCCAGTCTTGCGGCTAAAAGGGAGGAGTGGCTGCGCTCCCTGCCTGGGCTTCCCGGTCGCTGGCAGGCTGCGAGCGGCGTAGCGGCTCCTCGTCCTTGTCCAGCCCCGCCTCAGGATTTCTGTGAAGGCTGGGCAGGATGGGCCTCAAGAACTGCAATTCGCTCCTCCCCGAGCCGCTGGTCAGACTCATTTCGTAGCGGTAAGCCGGCGACAGAATGCCAGTGCTGCCCACGCCCACGCCGTCGCTGGCGAAACCTTCGTCCCCGTAGCAGCTGGGAGAGGGAGGAGGAAGTTCTGCCCGGACGCGAGCTTTGCAGAGCGTGTTCGCCGTTAAGACCAGGACGGACAAGAGGAAAAGTGACGAGACGCAGACCAGGGAGCCGATGAGATAAGTGGTGAGCATTTCCTCCTCGGCCACCTGCGGCTGCTGTCCGCCTGCGGGATCGTGACCAAGCTGGTGGAAAGCATCGGAGAAATCGTCCACCAGTGCCACGGCGAGGGTGGCGGTGGCAGAGCGCGGCGGCAGCCCGCGGTCCCGCACCAGCACGATGAGCCTCTGCCGGGCCGCGTCCCTCTCTGTCACGGCCCGCGCCGTGCGCACCTCGCCGCTGTGCAGCCCCACGCGGAACAGCCCCGGCTCCGTGGCCTTGGCCAGCTCGTAGGACAGCCACGCGTTCTGCCCCGCGTCCGCGTCCACCGCCACCACCTTGGCCACCAGATAGCCGGACGGTGCCCAGCGCGGCACCAGCTCTCCGGCCGCGCTGCTCTCGGGGGCCGGGTGCAGCAGCACGGGCGCGTTGTCGTTCTCGTCGTGCACGACGATGTGCAGCACGGCCTGGGCGCTGAGCGGCGGGGAGCCGCCATCGGCTGCGCGCACCGTCACCTCGAAGGCGCGCACCTTCTCGTAGTCCAGCGGGCGCAAAGTCCGGACGGTTCCACTCTCCGCGTCCACTGACACGAGTGATGCGGCGGCGAGGGTGCCCGCCGGTGGCGGCACTAGCGAGTATCTCACGCGGGCGTTTTCTCCCGCGTCAGGGTCCGTGGCACTGAGGCTGCCCAGGCTCCTCCCCGCGGGTTCGTTTTCGCTCATTACCATGGTGTAAATGGCCTGGGTGAAGGTGGGTGCATTGTCGTTCACATCCAAGAGCCGCACGAGCAGGGTTTTGGATGCCGAAAGGGCGGGGGAGCCCTCGTCTCGAGCTCGTACCGTCACGTTGTATTCCTCCACCTGCTCCCGGTCCAGCGTCTCTGAGGTCACCAGCGCGTACGCGTCGGCTGCCAGCAGCGTGATCCTGAAGGGTTGCTCTCCCGTCAGCTCGCAGGTCGTCCTGCCATTGTCCCCCGAGTCCCGGTCCCGCACGTTGAAGAGGGCTACCACGGTGTTCGGAGGGGCGGCTTCGGAGAGGGTGCTGGTGAGCGAGGTGATGATCACCTCGGGGGCATTATCGTTCACGTCCTTCACCTGCACCTCCACATTGCAATGCGTGGACAGGCCCCCTCCATCTGTGGCTTGGACGTCTATCTCGTAGCTCTTTTTTTTTTCATAATCCAAAGGCTTTTTGAGTCGAATCTGGCCTGTCTCTGGGTTTATTTTAAACGTTTGGAGATTTTCTTCTGAATTTTGAACTATGGAGTACACTATTTCTCCATTCGTTCCCGCGTCTAAATCGCTAGCAGACACTACCACCACTGTGGTGTCCTCTGAGCTATTTTCCAATACAGAGACTTTATACAGACTCTGAGTAAATACAGGGCTGTTGTCGTTTATATCAAGGACTACCACGCGGATTAAAGCTGTGCCAGACCGCGGTGGATTCCCACCATCCACAGCCCTGATGCTGAAAGCAACTTCTGCCTGCTGCTCTCGGTCCAGAGCTCGATCCAACACCAGCTCGGCGTACTTCCTGCCGTCACTCCGCCGCCGGGTGTAGACAAGGAAATACTCGTTCGAGCTGATACTATAATGCTGAAGGCTATTGTTCCCCGCGTCTGGATCGTGAGCGCTTTCCAACAAAAACCGAGTCCCCGGCATTGCTGATTCCGGGATCTTTAAAACAATCTCTTTATTTAGGAACACAGGAGCATGATCATTTATGTCGGTGAGTCTTACCTCAGCTCGGAAGGACTGCAGTGGGCTCTGCAGCAGCACCTCAAAACGCACCAAGCAGGGCTCGCTCTGTCCACACAGCTCTTCCCGGTCCATTTGCTCTCTCACCACCAAATCCCCGGTGTGCTGGTTCAGCTGTAAATACTGCTTTTCTCCTTCAGGAACGACTCGAGCCTGACGGGCCAATAATTCCTCACCGGTTAGTCCCAAATCCTTAGCGATATTCGCCACAAAAGAGCCTCTCTCGGCCTCTTCGGGCACAGAGTACCGAGCAGTTTCTGCTCTCATCCCCGAGACGCAGAGGACAAGGATCAGAGCCACCGCTCGCCCCGGGAGCGGTTCCTCGCTCTTCCTCGGCTTCATTCCCTTCCAGAGACCCGATGTCCCCTCCTGTAAGCTGGATGGAGCTGCCGATACAGCCTGCCGACCCCCGAGCGGGGCAGCCCGAGATGGTGCAGCCCCGCCCTCCCGAATCGCGGGGGCGGCGGAACTCTGGAGCTGCGCGGAGCTCCCGCGGTCAGCAGCGGCACCAGGCGGCCAAGCTGCAGAAGGATTCGAAGATTTCCCAGCGCAAAGCCTGGAAAGCAGAGATTTACGGCTCGTTTTCTCCCTTCCTAGGTCAAAGCATAGAGATTGAAATGTCCATACAACCGTATTCAAAGTATGGCCACTGGCTGAATGAGCAATGCCTCTGTTTGCCTTCTACTTCAAAATGGAGTTTGTTTAAAGCTGGGTTTTTCCTTTTGTTTTGGTTCCCCCTCCCTTCCCCGTGGTAGGAACGCTTTGAATAAATGACTCTCCGACTGCTCAGCTGGAACAGCTGTGTATTGTTACAGGCGTCCAGCCAGCAGGTGAGGTGGTCTTTTAACCGCGGCAGCAATCGCCAGAGTCGTTCTCGGAGTGGACAGAGATTGTTCCCGCAGTTCATGACCTCTCCTGCTGGGAGCCTTTGGGAATGGACAGCATCTCAGACCTCAGCTCCACTCAGAAAAAACTCCTCCGCCTTGCTCCGACTTCTGAGTCCGTCTTATTTCCCATGTCGTTCTGACTTCCCCTGCATTAATTCCACTCCAAATGCACGGATTTATTCCCGAAATTTTGCTCTAGAGTTGGCTTTTTCCTCGGCTATGACTGTGGCAAGTGATCTCGAGACAGCACACTCACCGAGGGAGTTCCAAGCAGATTTTATTGTTTTCTAACATCACTCATTTGACTCTTTAAAATGGTTAAACGATAGGAATTATCACATTACCTTATAGTTTAATAGTGACGAAAGAAACCCGGAAAGCTTCTTAGCACCCTATATTCTACAGTGTCCTAAGCTAATTGTAAATGGCTTCGTCTATTTTACTGAAAAAACACAAACAATACTTTTAAATATCTTGGTTTTTTAAAACCGTGAAATAGTATTTTCAACTTTATGGAACAAAAGAAAGGAAGAAAGAATACACGGCTCAAAGCCCACTCTTTACCATTAGGAGAGCCTGTAAACTCCTGGTCAAATATGCCAAGTGTGCCAATGCCAGCAGTTCAAAATGTAAACAGCTTCTGCTTATTTTCTAAGAAATTCCTTTGCAAGCACCACTTTATTTTGCATAATATCTTTTTCGCCTGTTGTTGAATACACGGCAGAAAATTAAGATATTATTACAAAGCTCTCTCCATAAAAAGAAAGAAACAAACAAAGCATGAAAGGAAACCCCCAAGAGAAGGTGGTATAACAAGAAGTTGAAGATCTGCTGCCAGTTTTCAGTATTTCTCGAAGTATGCAGAAGCAGTAGCATTCTCACAATCATACATTATCATGTATGATGATTATTGATTATTATGATAATAGTTGATTATTATGTAATTAACATGCAGCACAGTTCTCCTCCATCGACGGCACAATTACAAAATACCTACATGAATAAAGTACTGCTCAAGGGGAAAGTACTCTCACAGAGAAGGCTTCATCTCCCTGGTACTTTAAAGGGAAGTGTTTGGTCTCTTTGTTCCCTTTTCCCTGTGAGGACAGACAAACTTGTCTTTCTCTTATTGATGGGCAAGCCAAGGGTTTTGCTCAGAACTGACATTCAGCTCCAGCTCCCTGTTTGCAGGGCAAACTGCACCTGCAGCTCTGGGCCCTGTATCTTCAGAGAAGGGAGCACTGCCCTGCAAAGAACAGAGAAAGCAGTTGTCACATGGATTGAAGGAAAGCAGGAGTCACCGAGAAGCTTAGAGGATGTGTCTTACACCAGTGCCTGTGTCACACCCCTCCTCTCCACCGGGAGCCAAAGAGAAAGCAGCACTTGGTGGATCTCTGACCTGAATAGAGAACACCTGAAGTGAGAAACCATCCTCCAAAATGGTACTATTGCAAAACCTTAATGAGTCTCTATAAAACTTTGATGAATTTTGAGTAATTCGAAATGTTGACAGCCCCAAACAAAAACCACTTTCTCACAAACTGTAAATGCAGTTTAATGTTGATATATCAAGAAGGGTCCTTGTCTTCCCTGAGGCTACTGTGATTCTGACACTCTGCAGTAAAGTGAGTGCAAGTGGTGGTTATGAAATACGAAACTATTAACTGACACTGATGGTGTTTGTGTTTCTCCAACCTCTTATATATTCATCATCCTGTCTACTGTGAAATGCTAGATGGATCCTTGGACACTCTCCATGAAGTCCCCACAGAATCCCATACTAAGAGGTGACTGACTGATAACCACAGTTTTCTGGCCAACACTATCCATGCAAGTCACAAAAACATAAAGGAATTATATGGTAGAGGTTCCCATCTCCATAGGCTCCAGCAGTTTGTAAGACAGCTTGAGTTCAGGACTGCCACCACCCTGGTGACTGCACAGGGCAGCACCGAGCACCAGCTCCCAACAGCAGGGCAGGGGACATAGTTGGTGTCACTCTTTGCACAGCTGTCCCTGAAGTACCATCTGGACAGGCCACTACTTTCCCACTACTGTCACCTCCGGGTGGACGTATCCCTAGGAATGGTGTCATTCCTGCTCCAGGTCCCTACAGGCTCTACACAGTGCGTGGGCAGGACCCACATGTCTGTAGGCACACGGTGTGTGGCAATTGGGAGTGGGGCTGGGTCCCAGCCTCAACCCCAAGGGGTACAGCCGTGCAGGACAGGTGAACAGTATTTAAGGTAATGAGACCTGGCATGCCCAGGTGCCAACCACCATAAGGTAGAGAGGATGCACAGGTGCAATGCATGAACATGAAGGGTATAAAAGGCTGGGCTAAAGAACAAGAAAAGCACAGGCTTGGAGTCTTCTGGAGTAGTATGGGGTTGTGATTGAAGCCTTCTGAAACTGTATGGTGATACTCTGTGTGTTGTGGCCATCTCTACCTGTACTTTTCAGCTTCTCATGGCCTAACTCCTCCCCTTTGAAGTGACACCAAAGACTTGATCTATCACAAATATTCAGCATATACGGGCCCAGCTGCCCAGAGAGGTGGTGAGTGCCCCACCCATGGAAATATCCAAGGTCAGGTTAGATGGAGCGGTGAGCAACCTGATCTAGTTGAAAGTATCCATGCTCAGTGCATGAGGGTTTGGACTTAACAGCTTTTAAAGGTCCATTCCAACCCAAAATGTTCTATCCTTCTCTGACGCAGAGAGGCGTGGTTAGTCAGCATTTGGGGAGCAGCTGAGCCCTGCTGGATCCTCCTGGGAAGCCTCTCCAGCAGTTCTGAGACCCCTTCCGTCATCTCCTCCCACCCAGGGACTCCTCCACTAGCACTTCTGCAGCTTCAATAGTGCTGGCTCCCAGGGCTTGTCACACCTCCCTCCCTCCCTCCTGCCCGATGGCCCTGTCAGTCCCTCACCTGCGCAGCCCAGTCGCCCTCGGCCCCGAGGTTGGCCGCATCCTGCGAGCACACCGAGCTCCGCTGCTCGCCGGGCCCGGGGGGCAGCCCGGCGGGGAAGCAGGGGAAGAGCGGCCTGAGGAAACGGAACTCGCTGTTGACGGTGCCGGCGGCGAAGCAGACGTCGTACACGTAGCTGCGGGGCAGGGAGCCCGCGCTGCTCTCCGTGGCAGTCGTCGGGAACGTGGGCAAAGTCTCCGTCTCTCTCCGCCTGGCCCGCCGCACCTTCACTACGGCGGCGGCCACCGCGGTGGCGAGGAACAGCGCCGACACGCAGACCAGGGAGGCGATGAGGTACAGAGTAAGCGGCCCGTCGGGCTCGGCGGCCGGTGCCTCCTCGCTCACCCGTAAATAGGCTTCGGAGAAGCCGTCCACCAGTGTCACGGCGAGGGTGGCGGTGGCAGAGCGCGAGGGCTGCCCGCGGTCCCGCACCAGCACGATGAGCCTCTGCCGGGCCGCGTCCCTCTCTGTCACGGCCCGCGCCGTGCGCACCTCGCCGCTGTGCAGCCCCACGCGGAACAGCCCCGGCTCCGTGGCCTTGGCCAGCTCGTAGGACAGCCACGCGTTCTGCCCCGCGTCCGCGTCCACCGCCACCACCTTGGCCACCAGGTAGCCGGACGGTGCCCAGCGCGGCACCAGCTCTCCGGCCGCGCTGCTCTCGGGGGCCGGGTGCAGCAGCACGGGCGCGTTGTCGTTCTCGTCGCGCACGGCGATGTGCAGCACGGCCTGGGCGCTGAGCGGCGGGGAGCCGCCGTCGGCTGCGCGCACCGTCACCTCGAAGGCGCGCACCTTCTCGTAGTCCAGCGGGCGGAGGATATAAACATCCCCGTTTTCAGCGTTGACTGACACTTCGGGCTGCTCTTTGCCCTCCTGCCGCACCAATGCGTAATTCACACGGGCATTTATTCCTGCGTCAGGGTCCGTGGCCTTCATGCTGCCGATGCGGAGCATGGGGCTGTTGTTTTCCGTGACAGACATGGTGTAAACCTCCTGGGTGAACTCTGGGGGGTTGTCGTTCACATCCGATATCTGCACGAAGATGCTTTCCTGAGAGCTCAGCCGCTTCCTGCCCCAGTCCGTGGCTGTGATGGTGATGTTATACTCCGCCGTCCTCTCCCTGTCTAGAGCCGCGTTTGTTCTCAGTTCGTAGTAATTATCAAAAGTGGGGGTGAGACTGAACGGCAAGTCCCCGTCGATGGAACACTCCGTCCTGCCGTTGTCCCCGGAGTCCCGGTCCCGCACACTGAACAGAGCCACCACGGTGCGTGGCGGGGCGTCCTCGGGAATGGAGGCGCTGAGGGAGGTGAGCGCTATCTCCGGGGCGTTGTCATTCACGTCCAGGACCTCCACCTGCACTTTGCAATGCGCATATAGCCCTCCGCCGTCAGTAGCTTTCACCACCATAGTGTGGGATTTTGCTTCCTCAAAATCCAGCTTGCCAGCGACTCGTATTTCACCGGTGGTCGGGTTCAGCTGGAAGAGCTGCCGGGATCGCTCTGATGTCTGGGTGAAGGCATAACGAACCTCCCCGTTGGACCCTTCGTCAGGATCCGCGGCAGCGACTCTGACCACCAGCTGCTCCAGGGGGCTGTTCTCAGCCAGGCGCACCTCGTAGGTCTCCCTTTCGAAGACCGGGATGTTGTCATTGGCATCCAGCACCACGATCCGGACCTGAGCCGTGCCCGACCTGGGTGGTGACCCCCCGTCGGTGGCGGTCAGAAGTAAATTCAGCTCTCCTTGCTCTTCACGATCAAGCTGGCGCTGTAGGACAAGTTCCAGGTATTTTACTCCATCTTTCGCTGTTCCAATAGCGAGGGAGAAATGAGGATTGGGCGCAAGGCTGTAGTTCTGCAAACCGTTAATGCCCACGTCCTTGTCCTGAGCACTTTCCAGGGGAAAACGGGAGCCAGGAGATGCTGTTTCCAGAATTTTTAAAACCCTCTCCTTCTCCGGGAACACGGGCGAGTTGTCGTTTACGTCACGAACTTCCACCTCCCCTCGGATAAGCTGCAATGGATTTTCAAAGAATATCTTAAAGACGAGCGTGCAGGTATCGCTCTGAGGACAGATCTCCTCTCGGTCCAGCGATTCCTTCGCCGTCAGGACTCCGGTGTTTTGATTGAGCCGGAAAAGCTGCTCGTTCCCTTCGGACACAACGCGGGCTTTGCGAGCCGCAAGCTGGCTCAGAGGAACCCCCAGGTCCTTGGCGATATTGGCGACAAAGGAGTCCCTCTCCATTTCCTCCGGCAGGGAGTAGCGGAGGGTTTCAGCCCCGCTCTGACACACGCAAACACACAGAATAAGCAAGATCGCTTGCCTCTTTCTGTCTCCGCTCCGTCTCCCGCAGGCCATCTCTCTCCAAAAAAGCCATCCACAGTCCTCGGCGGCTCCCAGCATTTTTTAGTAGCGTCCGAAAATGAGCGCTGTGGGCCAGCAATCCTGGGGTGAAGGAATCTGGAAGCCCCCGAGTGCTCTGACTCCTTTGCGAGCAGCTCAGCTCGCACGGCTTTTTTGTCTCCCTGTGTCTGGAAACCCGGGGCGGACAGAGGAACGCTCCGGTCCGCGGCCAACATCCCCACCCAGCGTCGGAAGGGGGAATATTTCCTCTCCATCGGGGCAGCGCCGCTGGCTCCGGGTTTGCTGCTTCAACCCGCACTCTTTGTGCCAAAGAGGAAAAAAGAGGTGCGGTGTAAAAGCTCTCCTCTCTCAGAAGTGGGATCCCTGCCCACACACAGAGCTCTGCTCTGGGTATCACATCCCAACTCGCAACAACGAACTCTTCATACACAGCTTCTGGTTTGCTTTGTGTAGACACGGCGAGTTCCACTGCCACAGAAGAGATTTTCCTTCTCTTCTCCAGTTGTTCATCAGCAAAGGGCGATTAGCAAGTGGGACGAGTCAGAGAAGTTAGTGAAAATAAGAGCTGGTGCCAGAGAGCTGACGAGGAATTGTCCCTAAGTAAAAGTTTCATTATCACCACAGCTCGCCATCACAGCAGGATGACAAAGCTGTCCTAGGACACATCATCCTAATGCTGTTCTTTTCTTTCTGGGTATCACAACTCGCCCGAATTTTACACTTCTATATGGGAAAAAAGTGCTAAACTTGAAGTCCTGTGTCCGCCTTAGGATGTATGGCCAAGAGCCGGTTAATACGGAAGGCAAGGAAACAAACAGGGAGCTCCTAAATTAAACTCCTCGATACACAAACGCTAACGAGGAGCTAACGGAGACAATAGCAAAGATAAAGCTCTCACCACACTAATTGCCAGGCCATTAAAAGAATAATTGAAACGTAGACCTCAGAGGTTCAACAAAAAACTCTGTAAAAGATAAAGGAAAAGAAAAAAGTTCTAAAGATTCTCACGGATTATCAGGAAAAAATGTAATGGAAGAGAACGAATTGATTATGAGGTGTTTGAGAGGGGCTCCAGGAATTTGCAAGGCTTATTGTGAGAGATGATTAGAGGTAAAATCAAACTCGCTAAGAGGTGGATGTCTACAGCAGACCTGGTAGGAACAACCGTGGGAAAACGGAGGTGGAAGGGGATATCGAGGGGTTCTGAGCACAGTCGGGTACTGTGGGGCAGAATTCGTGCCGGAAATCGGATAAAAACCTCAGGGTCAGGCAGGCCCCGAAGACAGATTGACACCTGGACTGCTTCTGTGTCAAATGCACTGAGGATGTTCACAGCTGCCTGCGAGCCCAGCCCAGCCTTTCTCTTAAGAGAATTAAAAAATGAAGGAGGGAACAAAATAGTGCTCGCATTATTTACCTGTGTCTCGAGCATTTTTAATTCGGATTTTACTATAAAAGAAACTACGCTATTAAAAAATATTATACAGTATCATAACCCTCTTGGGTTTGACACCTTTTCTTTAATTTCCTAGAGGTTTTCCCCTTATTTTAGTTTGCTAAAAAGAGTGACGCTGTCAAACAATACTCAAGAGGTCAAGTCCTAGAAATTCTCTGATGTCTTCATTTGTTTTAAAGTAAAAACTTCGTAACCATTAGGGTTGTTTCAGGATTCCCGGAAACTTTAGCTACTAAAAGATCTTGCACGAACGAAGTGATTTTCGGCGACTTTCTCTTATCACCCCTTGACTTGGACGCGTGATAAGATCTAAACCACTGACATACATCAAAGGGCAGCTCCTCTTTTCTTCCCTTCCAGGGCACGTCCATCTCTCGAGCTGCGGTCATTGTCACCAACAGAGAACTCAAACCGTAGGCCAAGCACAGCAGCAGATGTGCTGAAAAAGTGGCTTCTCTCTTTTTTTTTTTTTTTTTGGCCACGCAAAACCAACCGTGACACCGGTAATCCACTTGCTTTGCGCCTGTTTTTTCACCTCCTAGGGGGAAATGTGTATTTCCTTCTACTTATCCTAATCTTTGGCATCTCTTTGCAGCACTGGGAAAGACACAGACCGAGAAGAGCTTCCACAGACATTTCCTACCTGAGTGCAGGAGCTCAATTATTGTTGCTGCCATCATTTCAGCAAGGAAATTGTGTTCTTCAGCTTCAGGTGTAAGGGGAACTGTGATCCCTGACGGAGCTCTTGGCTGTGGCAATATCTTTGCTCATCAGAAGATGCTGCTTTTCCACCCATGTTTATATTCTTTCAGAGTATATTCAGAATTCTTTTGGAGAAATGAAAAAGGGTCACTTACCGTGCAGCACTAGAGAGACAATGCTGGTCTTTTCCTTTGGGTCACAACAGTGAAATGGATGGGTATTAATTAAAAAAAAAGAAGTTTGAACACTGCCGGACGGAGGCACATTGTATTTTAGGACAAACGAAGGAACTCTGCCCATAATAAGAAAGATTTGCATAAATGTGCCAAAGAATTCACTTATCTCCTCGGGCATACAGTGATATTGCAGGCTTCCTCATCTTTTGTTTTACTGATGACATCTTTATCCTAAGAAGAACCAAAAAAACAGTCCTCTTCACTCTGTCATTTAAAACTTCATGCTGGAAAAGCATTACAGAAGGATATCCTGCTCAGTTCCTGGTGTGGCTCCGTGTTTTTGAACACAACCGTGCTAAAAGAAAATTCTGCCCGCACTTGAAGCCTGAGCAATTTCCATTTCCAAAATCCTTCCAGGTCTTTCATCTGGGAATTCAGCTCCGCTGAATGAAATCTCAGCCATCCCATGCCCGGTTTTGTGGTCCCCCCGGATAAAGGCTTCTTCTCCATCCCTGCTGCCACTGTCCGCTCCCCTCCAGCACCCCCTGAGGACAGGGTGGCTTGGGAGGAGGCTGCAGAACAGAACAACAGACACTTCCCTGAGTCACAGCGTTTTCCTGTGAATAAAAAGGACGGACCAACACTCCCGACCTCTCCTTCCCGGACAGCTCCCAGGATGGATTTCTTCTTCCGTCTCTGTAACAGTCAGGCTGCACCCCGAATTCCCGGCTATCCCGCGGAACTGGGGCCGGAGCTCTCAGCCGGCTGCAAACGTGAGGAAAGCTGGGAGAATCATTCCCAACCTTCTGGCTCTCGGTTGTGTTGTAAACACCACGGGTACCTGTTCTGAGGCTCAGAGACACACACCATCCTCCTCCCTCTGTCTGCAGTCGGAGCAGCGAGTGCTTTCCCCATCAGTCGGTTAAAAGCAGACATTTATTTCTTTCGGTAGTAACTCTGCTTACCAACCAAGCGACCCTGAGCTACCCCAGCCCTCCGGTGAAATCGTCCCAAACCCCGCAGGGATGGCCCTGGGAGCCGATCTCCATCCTTCACACTCCCTGTTTCACTTTGTGCTCTTGGCTTTTCCAGACGCGTCTCGATGCGGCGATTCCCAGCTCATCCTGTGGAAAGGTTTTAAACCAGGGCGTATTCCGGAGCAACCGGGGCGTTCTGCGGGGCTCTCAGCCGGTGCTAGCCCCGCAGCCTGTCACTGCTGTGACACGGTGTCTCACCGGTGTCCCCGCCCTGCCCCGCAGCAGCAACGCGCGCCCAGCGCGGGCCGAGAGCGCCGCTGAGCGGCCAGAGCAGGAACTGCACCGCGGCGTCTGCGCCGAGCCTCGGCTGGAATCTCCTCTCTCGCCTTCCCGCTGCTGCAAGGGCGAATTCTGAAATATATTTCCCACCTGGATTCTTTGGCACGTAAATGCGCTGCCTTGGTATTTGTTGAGACGTTTGGTTTGGCATTTATCATCCAGTAAAACGTGAAATGTCCAATGCCAACCTTCCATCAAGTGTGCGTAACAAAGGGCAAACGTAGCAAACACTGCTCATGTGCTGTGCACTACATTTTCCAGGAAATAAAGGCGTTTTCATGCCCAGGCTGTTTGTGGGAGGCTGAGTTTTGAATACTTTCTATTTCAGAAGGAGATCTCCAATTGTCTGTCCTCCCCTAAAGTTAAGAATCAATTCAGTGTTAACAGCAGCACGAACCTCCACTGCCCCTTGGGTCAGCTGCAATAGATTTCCAAAGAATACTTAAAGATGAGCCTGCAGGTATTGCTCTGTGGCCAGATCTCTCCTTGGTCTAGTGACTACTTTTAAGTCAGGACTTCAGTGTTTGGATTGAGGCAGAAATGCTGCTGCTGCTCCTCAGACACAACAGAGAATATATTTCTTCCTAGGCAGCAGCATTTCCTTTCAAATGACACCAGTTCATGAGCCCATGTGCTCTAAAACCTCCCTGTGTACCTTCCAGCTTCAAAGAATAATGAGAAAACTCCTGCTTCAAAAGTCTAAGCTCATGGATTTCCTCAGAGACATTCTGCATTCTCCAGTCCCCAAAGGCAATTCTGGACAGAAGATACCTGCCAGATTGACAGAGAGCAGGTTTAGATGAGACATTAACAAGAAATTCCTTACTGTGAGGATGGTGAGGCCTGAGGTTGCCCAGAGAAGCTGTGACTGCCCTGTCCCTGGAACTGTCCAGGGCCAGGTTTGACAGGGCTTGGAGCTGCCTGGGATAGAGGAAGGTGTCCCTGCCCATGGCAAGAGGTAGAACAAGATGATCTTGAAAGTTCTTTCCAATCCAAACCATTCTGTGATTCTGGTGTGTCTTTTTTTCCTTTTCACAAATGGGGTGGGACTGTTGGGATCTGTTCCTGGAGCTTTATTTGCAGCATGTCGTGGTTTGAGATCATCCTCACTGCATGGCTGAGACAGTGGGAAGATGGCAAAGCTCCTGTAGAGCCAGCAGCAGCCAAAGATTGCTTTGTTACAGAGCATTTTAAAAACTCTTTTAGCCAAGAGCACTTTGCTAAAGCTTACAGCCAGTTGGTTTAGCCAATTGTTAAAAGCACACACACACCTGCTTCACACAAAGCCTGCTTGTCTGCTTTCTATTAACAATACACAAGACTCCAGTATTAAGTTTAAAACCTTCTACTACCTTGTAAGGATATTTTTTCTGCAGTCTTAAGGTCTATCTTAGCCAAGCCTAAGTCTCAATCTATTGTTCAATGTCCTTGTTTGCTGTACCATTGTAACTTTTTCTGCTTTCAGGTTTTGCAGCTGTAGTTTGCTCTAAATTTTCTGTTTTTTTCTGTTTCTAAGGCCTGCTTTCCCAGCTTTTCTTGTAACCTTTACTAATTCCCACAATGTTAGCATTCAGGAACACACAATGACAGAATGATTCTATGCAGGTGCTTTTATTGAAGAGCTCTGGGTGTCAGGGGTACAGTCCCAAATCTGACTCTGACATGAGTTTGGAATGAACAGGTTTTTATACCCTTATCCTTGTATAACTACATATTCATTATTAAACTTATATTGTTCTGTTGTATACACTGATTTCATCCAAGCATGGATTTTGTAATTTCCATCAAACACCCCAGCATAGTTTCTCATGATTCTTGTTACTATTTAACAATAATTTTGTCCAATTACCAAACAGTCGTTGCATCTAACAATCATATCATTTATCACAGTCATCAAATGATTGTACAAGTGCAGCCTAACATTTTCCCAGGGCCTACCAGGCCTATCCTTCCTTTCTAACTCCCCTGAATATTCCATGATTTTAGAAATATTTTATCCCTATAAGACAGAGATCAAGGGAGTGATGGTGTTTGCTCATGGCACTGGTGAACACAGATGCACCAACATGAGGGGATCACCCCTCAATCCATGTCTGGTGCTTCTGAAGGCACAGGGACTAGTCCAGCAGTTAAATTAGTGACCAACACTATTTCTAAGCCACATCCAGCTGAGTAGTGAGAGCTGGGTAACCCCAGCATGAGGGAAATCTGGTTTATGTTTTACTGAAACAGCAGAGATGTCCCTTTTGGGGAGGATGGGAAAGCAAAGGGGTTTGGGGGTCTCTGTTTAACTTCCTTTGGCCTCAGCTGCAGGTCACTTTCTCCCACATGATTCCAGCAGCAACTGCAAAGCAGGCACTGTCTGGGATCACAGGATGGCCCCTGGGCCTCTGGCACAGCCAAACCATCCCCAGAACACAGAGTGACCACTGAACTACCCAGGTCATCCTTCACACAAAGCAGTGAAGTTTAGACTCTTGTTATCCCACTTGTATCTGGTCTTTTATTTAATTTTTAAATACTTTTGTATTTTGACAAAGCTGAGCAGTGAAAAGCTGTCTTTCTTTTGGATGGTCCTTTGACATGCTCAGTGCTTTTGACCAACAGCATGTAGATACCCTGAAAGAAATGAGACTTACAGGGGAAAAAAAGAGACTCACAGAAAACAAAACATCCATTCTGTAGACAGAAATCCAGAGTTTATTCACTGTTTAGGCAACAGACAGGTACTCATACCTGTATCACATGTTCTAAAGGGCAGGACACACTGGTAAAGACAAACTGAAAACCAGTTTCAGGTTTGACAGGTGCACAAACTGTTCCTAGTGCAAAATAAGGTAAACAGACACAAACTCAACACATTTAGCAGGTACCACTGAAAGTGAATGTCAGCTAATTTATTTCACAAAGAGTTTGTATCTGGATAGGTGGAACACAATCCTGATGTCATGGTCCTCCTACTGCCAGGTTCATGCATTTGGGAGGGGGGAAAACCATATTTTTATATTAAAACCCCTGGATTGCATCAATGATGGGGAGGGCTAATAGAAAACAGCCAGTACTGCTTGTATATCTGTCATATATAAAACTATTACCACTTTCTTTTGGTCAGGCTTGACCAGATGAGATTTGGACGCTCCTTGGGACCACTTAAATGCAGTTTATTGACCAGCAGCAAGTTCACTCCTTGCCCGGGGAGCGGCGGAGGCGGCGGGGTCCAATCCAGCGGCTGCAATTCTCCATTTTCCCACCAGAGAGCAGCCGCCACAAAGGAAAAACCCAGCGGAAAAGATGCAAGTCACGGGGAGGAGCGGCGGGGCTGGACCGGGAACAGCCGGGCTCGGCAGCATCGCGGGGCCAGCTGGGAAGGGACAATCCCCCGAGAGAGGCAGGCCTCTGTATTATCTGTCATCTATCTATCTATCTATCTATCTATCTATCTATCTATCTATCTATCTATCTATCTATCTATCTATCTATCCATCCATCCATCCATCCATCCATCCATCCATCCATCCATCTATCCATCCATCTATCTATCTATCTATCAATCTATCTATCCATCTATCTATCTATCCATCTATCTATCCATCTATCTATCTATCTATCTATCTATCATCTATCTATCAATCTATCTATCATCTATCTATCTATCTATCTATCTATCTATCTATCATCTATCCATCTATCTATCTATCTATCTATCTATCTATCATCTATCTATCATCTATCCATCTATCCATCTATCCATCCATCTATCTATCTATCTATCTATCCATCCATCCATCCATCCATCCATCCATCCATCCATCCATCATCCATCCATCTATCCATCTATCCATCCATCTATCTATCTATCTGTCTATCTATCTATCTATCCATCCATCCATCCATCCATCCATCCATCCATCCATCTATCCATCCATCCATCCATCTATCCATCCGTCCATCCATCCACCCATCTATCCATCTATCTATCTATCTATCTATCTATCTATCTATCTATCTATCTATCTATCTATCTATCCATCTATCCATCTATCTATCATTTTCTTCATTTACAGATCTACCTATGAATTTATCCATCCATTCCTCCATTTATTTATCCACCCACCCATCCAGCAGCATCCTCGTTCACAGGATCTGGGCTCTGCTCCTGCCCTGGGGAAAGGAGCACACTCTCACATCCAGGGAAAGCATTTCAGATCACACTCAGAGCAAGAGGCTGGGGAGAAGGAGAGATGTGAGGCTATGAGTGAGGCAGTGAGATTGAGAGGGGGGATCCAGGATGCTGGGGATGAGCAGGGTTTGGGAGGGGATGTGGGTCATGGAGCAGCCACAGGGATCAGTTTATCCCTTGGGGTCCCCAGTGCTTTGTGTCCTTGGCCCTGAACAGAAATGAAATTGCAGCAGTATTGAGCAGTGTGCTGGTTTCTCCCAGCACTGGGGCTGCAGGGCAAGTGAGGACAGCAGCCAGCTTAAACCCTGGGAATCTGGGATTGGTGTGGGAGACTCCAGCAGCTAAATAATCTCCTAACTGGCATCCCTGTCAAGCCAGAGTGTCTAATGCAGAAAGTACTTGTACCTTTTAAAACACACTTAAAGAATTGTGTCCACATTCATTACTACATGATTGTTTTCTGTTTAACTTTTACAGAAACAAAGAAAGGGGTCAGAGGCACCTCTTCAGAGAGGCAGCTGTCAGGAATACATATATTTATAGAATATTTCTCATCACATGCCTTAGTTTAAAGTAAAATTCCCAGGTTTGTCCATGACTGATTTAGTGATTTAAAATACATTTTGAGAAGCAAGCATATCCTGCACTGCTGTAAATCTCCCATTTATACCTTAGGGATTTAACAAAATAGTTTGTTTCCTTTTTCCTCTTCTAAAAGTGATTTCTAAAGAAGGTATCACCTCTGGATATCTGCTGGCAGGAACTTCAGCACAGGACTGGAGTGATTCTTAGCCTTCCATTTAAAACATGCACTACACTCATTAGCAAGTGGCACTTAACAACTGAGTAAATGTCTCTTTTCTTCCTCATTTTTTTCTTTCATCCACTTCATTCTATTTCCAGATGTATTAATCAAGGTAGCTAAAGAAAGAAATACTCAAAGAAAAAGCCCCCAAATCCAGTACAAAGTCATAGGTGATTCTGAGAGAGGTTAACAATTACTATGGGCTGCCTGGGTGAATAAATCCCTTAAAATCAACTTTTTAATCCCAAAATCAAGCGAATGTTCTTTGGAACATATGGAGGAAGAAAGCTCTGTGCCCAAGACACAAACATCTGCCATTCTGAGGGGAAAACTGGGGTACTGAATACAGTGACAGGAGCAGCCAAATGTTCTCTACAGCGTTGCTCACTAGATGGAGTACGAGTTATTTACATTAAAATGCTAAACCAAGTCACTCCCACTTCCTACTAAATGCTCATAAAAAACCATCACAGAATCTGCTTGGCAAAAGCTTTAAGATGAACAGAATAAACCTGTTCTCTTGCCTTGAACATAATTTTTATTTATTTATGCACATGGCTCACAAGTCAAACATCAGAAAAATCAAGACAGGTGTTGAACTGCACAGGTAATTGAGGTCCAGCATCACCAGACACAGCAAAAATTTTCTTAGAAGCAGTCTTGCCTAAAGGCGAACTGCAACAGCAACAAAAGCAAATATGACAATACTGTTTTCATTTCTGTAGTATTCAGAGTGATGGCTCAGAGGCTCAGCAGCTTTGGAACAGTGAGACACAGCTGGCTGGAAACACAGCTTCCACAAGGAAATACCAAACTCCAGGGGGTTGCAAGGGAGAAAAGCAGTGGGGCCTGGTACCCACAATAAGAGGTGGATGAAAGCAACAGCTCCAATGTGATAAGACTGAGAATCTTATTTCATTTCAAACCACCACCAATAAAAAAATAGGCTTGTTTGTAATTGATGAGAGAAGAAATTCTGAGAGATAATCACACAAATCTAGTAGTACTGCCTGCCTTTGTTCAGCAGCTTCTGATTTACACTGCCTTGAAGAATAGATAAATATTTTAGGAAAGAGAAACCATCTTCTGAAACACACTCCTGCTTTCTGCTCTTGCACAGAAGCCACCCATCTGTTGTCAGCTCAGTAATTTGAAATCTAGTTTAACAGTAGCACAGTGCACATGCTGTGCATGGCACATGGGAGCAGCCACCTCGATGCTGGACACACATTTTTGTCAGAGATCCATGACCCCACCCCAGAGGTCAATAGCAGTAAGCACAATCCACTTAAAGAATTCCTGAGTGGAAGATGCATCACGTAATGCAGCCTCCTGCATGTGTTGCAGGGAATTTATAAAGCTTCTAAAGCTTTGCAGAGAGCTTTGTATTATATTAAGATAATGATTAAGAGATATAATAAAGTTTTGTCCAGCAGAGAGAGCACATTATCTATTCCAGGTAGGTGGCAGCCAATGGATCCTCAAAAATAAGAAGGAAATGCAAGTTATCATCAGCATTGTTTTTTCAAAGGTGAATCAACCAAACCCCTAAAGCCTCCCCTGGGAATAAACTCTTCTGAGCTGACAGCAAATGGTAAAATCAGAAAACCTCCCCTGACTGCCCAAGAATAGCACCTAACAAAAGCAACCCCCAAGCTGGTGTAGCTCCCAATCCACCTGAATGCCCAAATTAAAAAGACTCACTAAGAATGGTCAAATGCATTTCTTCCAAAAGCCAAAGCAGTGCTCTAACAAAAGTCTTCATGCATCATTTGAAGTTTCACATCAAATTAGAGGGAGGGAGAGATGAGAAGAAATCCTTCCTGTTGGACAGACATTTGCACTTGCCTCTGAAATAAAAATGTGTGAGACCATACATAGTAAAATCTCTTGGGAAGGGATTCTCCTGTCAGTTAAAGAAATGGTGAGAGACACTGAGGACATCTCAGAGGGCTGCAGGTGCTGGTTTCTTGGCCCATGGGAACAAATTTCTGAGTCTATTCTGTAGCTTTATTAATTAACATTGCAAATTTCCCTATATGTACATATATACTCTAATTACATATTCTTGAATCACAGCAGAATATATACAAATAAACATGCACAAGATTTTTCTTCCATTCTTGTCCAGAAAAACTGAAACTGGCTGTTTTGTTTTTGTTTTTTTTTTTTTTTTAATGAAGTGTAAATTTCCTGAATTCTTAGAACCTTTTGGTTTCTTAGGACTCAATAAGAAACAAAAAGCAGATAAACTTTCTTGTTACTTGTGTTATCTGAAGGAGTAGAAAAGTTAAGACAGTAATCAATTATTTAAAAATGTTACAAAAGCATGTCAGTTTAAACATGATATTCTGGTGGTTGGGCCCAAAATGATCATCATACTTTGGAAAAATATGCATGAGAATAATAAGAAAGCCATGTTGGCAAAGACTGCATTCTTCAGAGGAAAAGCACCTCACATTGTGGGTTCTTTCCCTTTCTGCTCCATGGAATGTTTATTTATAAGTTTGAATTGTTCAGAGGTGGCTGTGTCAGTGCTGAGATCACCCTGACCTTGTCTCTACTGCTCCTGTCCTGCCAGTGACAGGAGATTTCCTGGCTCTTGTCCTGGATCCTTACTCAGAGATCCACAAAAAATTTACCCTTGCTCTGCTCCTGCCTTTCCACCAGTGCTGGAAGATCCTTTGTTTCAAGTATTATGGGATTGCATCATTAGAATCAGATTTCTGAAGCAGATTCTGCATAGAAAACTTCCAGTCCTCTGTGGATGTTCCAGTTTCTGCTGTGTGTGGTACAGACTGTCAGCCAGCAGACAAATAAAAATAATTAAACAGATCAGGTTCTTTAATCTGTTTATTTATTTATTATTTAGCTGTTTGTTTAGTTATTTCCTGGATGCCCCATCCCTGAAAGTGTTTAAGGCCAGGCTGGGTGGAACTCTGAGCAGCCTGCTCTGGGGGAGGTGTCCCTGTCCAGGGGTGGGATGTGTGGTGTGGAACACGATGATCTTTAAGGTCCCTCCAAACCCAGGCCATTCTGTGATTTCCAAAACACAGCTGTGGCACTTGCACACAAAGGCAAATGTCACAAGCAAGGGGAAGGAAGTGTTGCAGCCATCAGGAAGCAGAAGCAAACAGGCCAGCCCCCAATTCCTACTCTATCATATCTTATTTATTGCTTTGTTTTAGAAATTCCTCTCATTGTGTGGCAACAGCTTAAACTCATCACAAGCCTAACGAGGAGAGTGCAGCTTAATGGAAAGCAGATTATGCCAAAGAGATTGGATATCTTTCTCTGACAAGATTAAAAATAGGAATCATAATGGAGACTATATTGTTGATATAATATAATCAGACTTTTTAGACTTCTGGCTTTGTGCCTCTAACATTCAGATAAAAAAACTAAAAACAAGAGCACCATGAAAAATCAGAATGGCACATACTAAATCAAATTGAATGTGTCAAGCTGATACTCTCACTGCAATTAATGTGAATGCATCAAATAATTGCAATGAGACTTGTAAGGTCCTATAAATACTGTTCTATTGTACACATATAATCTTATTTTACAATGGTACAGAGACATAATGATAGTGTAAATGGACATTTGTTCCTGGAAAGTTTTCAGATTACATAAACATTGAGATGTGATTCTTAAGAAAGCCTGTGAGCAGATCACAGGGCTGTGAAATGTTTGGCATAGCACACCAAGGCATTTTTATTACAATAAATCCCAGTGTTATTCCTACAGGAACAGAGACCTGCAGAGACCTGGCTCTGGACAGGCTGGAAATTTCTGTAGGAAACCTCCTGAACACCACTGGGATGGATGACAAAATGCATGATAGCAGAGGAGCACTGAGGAGAAAAAGAGCATTTCTTTGTAGCTGCTGTGACTCACCTTCCATGTGAACCCTTCAAAGCTGTCTCTGGTTCACAGGGGAGCAGTCAGAGCAAAAACTGCTCTGGAGAACAGGACAGAGACCTAAGGAGCTACAGTCTCCAGCTTACCCTTGGGAACTCACAGGTGGTGTGGTCAGTCTGATGAACAGAAATCTATCAGATGGCTCTTTAACCCAGCAAGGGCATCTGACACACCCCTGTTATTATCCAGCAGTTTAAAGGAATGGAAACAGGGAATAAATCACATTTTATAGCACCTAAAGGACATGGCCAAGGCACATGCTGTGTCACCTCTCATGTGATCCATTTAAATCAATAGGTGGGGTCTTTCTAAAGGTGGTTCACATTCTGTCATGGTCTTGTTGCAGGGAGAAGTGCATGTGAATAGACCCAGAGCAGCTTAGATGATCACAAAATACATCCTGCATCTGTGGAACACAAACTTTGGATCTAACGTGTTCCAGGTCAAATATGGTTTCAGTATTTGCCTCTCCACGACTGATTCCCAAATTCCAGACAACTGTTAGCTTTCAAAAATCATCTAATGTGCTAATTAACTCTCAGAGTGCCCAGAAAATACATTTTAAAGCAATAGCATAAATTAAATTCAGCTTTTACTCTGCTTTGTGCCCCTAGTAGTGATAGAGAGCTGGAGATTTTCTCACAAGTTACTGGAACAGCAAAGTCTAATAAAAGTTCAGATTTGATACCTTTGGAAACCCACAGAAGTCCCTGTCCTTCTGCTCAAGACATATGTGAGCATCAGAAGCTGCTTCCTGGGAGTCCATTTCCCACAGGATTCTCTCAAATGACAGAACCTCTGTGTTACCCCCAGGGACTGCACACATGGGTATTAAGTGGAAAAAGCTGGTGTGGTTTTCTTTTTATTCTGTCATTTTGGAAATGTAACTTCACAATTCCAATTATCTTCTGAAATATAGATATAAATATAGCTGATTCTTCAGCTATTGCTTCTGATATTTATGTTCTCCTTTGAGATCTGCAGAGCCAGCTCTGCTCTGCCTTTCAGCATCACAAATATGAGCTGAAGTGTGAATGAAGATGCATCTGCAGTGCCAGATGTTGGCCTCAGCCATGGCTGGAGCCAGCTCCTTGCCTCTCTGCCATTGTACATTCTGAAATTATGATCTTTAAGAAGATGAAAATTGATGGGATGTGTTATATAATATCTTCCTCTGGCACCTGCCCATCAGACAGTGCAAAGAGTCTGAGTTTAACCAGGAATGCTGTTTCCTGATGAGGGAAAACAAGCTCCTTGCTTGTATTAGGAACATGCTTGATCTGTGTTCAGACAGTAAACAAGGGATTCTTTAACCCTGCATTTACAGCCTGGAAGAATCCATCTGCCAAAGCCTCTGCTGTAGAAATTCCTCTGTTTCTGAAAAGGCAAAAGTACAACACAGTGGCAGCTTCACTGTTCCAGCACCCCCTGATAGAGACTAATAACTTAAATTAATTATATTTGCAGCTGAAATGTTCCAGAAGGTGTGAAAGAGCAGGCAATGAAGGCAGCAGAGCTTTGGATATGAAGCTGGAAAAGAGAATGTCTGAGGCAGAATCCCCATTGGAGAAATCCCCAGGGTGGTTCACAAGGAGAACAAGAGGCAAACCCAGCATCCCTTGGGAAACACTTGCATAAAGCTTTTGATGTCACATTTATGGAGCTAAAGGCACTCTGAGATGTGAGAACTCAGAATGGGGGAAATGTCTTCCTAAAGATAGACACACTTCAAATGTTGGTAATTACTGCTTGGAATTTCAGCTGTTTGTCCAAGTCCTGTGTTTGTACCTACTTAGGTCTGTGAGGCATGAGCTTCAGGATGTGATTTTCGGGTAAATTCTTCTACTAGAACATAACTACCTCTGCAAATAATTATTGTTTTTTCTAGTCCAAAGGAAATGCAGATTATTAAGCCATATTTCATTGTTCTATAAAATTAATATAATTGTTATTTTTACTTAAGGCAACACAATTATTTATTGAGCCAGCTCTGTAAATATTGATTTTGGGAAGCATTTTTGATTATCTCTGAAATATTACATTAACATTACATAATATAATCATATAATATAATTACATTACCTGCTTATCTCTGAAATATCCTGAAAAGCAGCCTCCCCTCTGGGCTGTCAGCATGGTTTTAGCTGGTGTAATCTAAGGTAAAAGGCAATGTACTCTGCCAGTCACTTGTGCACTTTGGTAATTTTTTACATCACTGCTTGCTGCTTTGTTTGGGTATTTCTTTAAACCATCTACTCTAAATTAAAAATACAAGGAGTTCAAATACACTCCTGCATCTCTTTACTCTGGTACAATGATTTTCCAGAGAGCTTCCTATTTTCTAAACAGCAGTCATGAAGCTTTTGTTGTACTTTTAATTAACTCCAGCTGCCAGGTCCAAGTGCAATTCCAGCTGATTTGTATTCTCTCTGCTTCTCTAATATCCGGGTGGCCACATCACACAGGAGAGCTCAGATGCAACATGTTCATAAACTGAGCCAGACCAAAGAAATATTATCAACTGATGAAAGTCTTGAAGGAAATTAAATGTGAGGCAAGAGAGTTTAAAGTGTTTAGCTTAGGGAAAAAGAGATGAGAAAGTGTGATAGAAGTCTACAAAAATCAAAAGTGTGCCCAGACTGAAGCAAGCAGCAGCAGAGGCACAGGGGCACAGAACTAAGCATGTGCACAGACTTGGAGGAAAATGTAAACTGAATGCTAAGGAGCTGTTGGGGTTTATTTACATAGAGATCCCTGCAAGTCCAAACACTCTCTCCATATAAAAGCACTGTCTAAAATCCATCGTGGCATTTTTGGTGAATATTCTGGAGTGAAATAGAGACCATGAAAGAAAACAATCAATCTTCTTGGCCTACTTGATCATTTGCTTTCTAATACCTTTTCTCCAGCTACATGTTATATTTGAAAAATTCAAAATTTACAGGGAAGCACCTAAAATTTAAGAGGAATTGCTGCAATTACTGAAACCAGCATACTTAATACAAAAATTCTAGGCTTAAATTTATCCAGCTATACAAAGAGAAGGAAAGGCATTAATAAAAATGATGAAATTTTTTCTCTGCCTTATAGCTGTGCCTGGTATATGTGTCTGTAATGAAATGATCAGCACAATGCAAAGGAAATTTATGTGCTCACCTTGTTTTTATCACCAGCAAGCCCATGATAGTTCTGAACAACTTTGTTTTTGACCAGGTTTTGACAAAGAGCACATGGCCTGTGACAGGTCAGAAGTAATCAAGATATCAGCAAAACTGGCAGTGGAATTTCAGCCACGAGAGAAACAAGAACAGCCATGGGAATGACTGAGAAATGGAGTCATTAAAACAAGCCACTTTTCCCAGGAACAGCTGGTATTATTTTAGAAAACAAAACTTGCTGAAGGGAACTGGAACCTTGCCAGATCTGGTACTTAAAAAGAAAGGCAAAAAGAAGATAATAAAGGAAAAAAATTAGAGCATTTGAAGATTAGCAACTGTGCAAAAGGAGAAAACCTTCTTTGCAGCATCCTGAGGCAAGCACCAAAAAATGGGCCAATATTAGCATATGCATTCAGCACACTTCTGGATGCAAGGACGTGTTTGGAAAGATTCATGGGCAATACCTGTCTTTTGTACTAAGGAAAATACAAGACTGAAAAAAAGCAGAAAGGGTAACAGAGGACACCACTAAGGCGAGATGGAGCAGGCCAGCTGGACTGTTATGATTTAATTAAGGAGAGTTTGACTCAGTGGGATTCACACATGGGAGATTATTCCTATCAAATCTGACAGAATTTTTCACAGTGGTAACATATCACAGAGGGAAGCTGTGGACATAAAACCAATTTGACAGTGTACTGCACACTGTTAAATTAGAAAGTTAATGATTAGGGTATATACAGCATGAAAAGCTTGCAAAAGGAAAGAGCTGACTTTGAAGTCTAATGCATGAACTAAAAAGATACAGTGTAGACAGCATTTTAATTCATTCAGCTTCATCAAATTACATGTATCAGCCTACTCCTAATATCTTTTGGTCAACTAACCATAGAGGCATAATATTCCACTTCCAGCAAAACATGAATTCCCATCTTCTACCTAAAAATGCATGCATTGCATATTATCTAAATGTGGTGAATTCTTTCTTGGATTCCAGTCTTGTCTTTTTGTCCCAGCAGCTGACTGTGTCAAGCACCTTTATTAAGAACTGTTCTTCCTACAATACAAAGACCAAAGAATTATTGAGGTTAGAATGGACCCTGTGGAGATTGTCACCACATCACACCCACTCCCTCCACCCCCCAAATCCTGGGTGAGTTAGAGCAGGCTGCTGAGCTTCTCAACCAATTGAATTTTGAATACACCAGGAATGGAGATCAGTGACAGCAGGAAAGCTTTTTCCTTAATTTACCTGAATTTAGTATATTTCTATTCCTGTCTATTTTCCTGTCTGTTTGCTTTACTCCATCTTTACTACCTTCCCAGCTATTTGACTGACCTTTAATTCCCCCCCTGACCCTCTCCCTCTCCCTACCAGCACTCTGAGCACCTCCTTTCAATGCTCACTGCTCTCCAGTAGAACTTGCTGCCTCTAGTCACAATCCTTTAAGTCTGGCACTTTACCTGGCTCTCAGTTCACGTCCTACCCCCTTATCTAGGCTTAGTCCATCCCTTTGTCTGCAGGAGTGTTTCAGGAGTAAGCACTGAAAGCCTTGCTCAGGTCAGGGTAAACAAGATCCACCATTCCTCCCTCAACCAGTGATCCAGGAGGGATCATGGAAAGACATCAGGCTGATCAAACATGATTTCCCCTTCATGAATTCATGGGTACAACTCACAAACCCTTCCCTGTCCTTCATCTGGTTCAGAAGGGCTTTCAGGGTTACTTGCTCTGCATCCTCCCAGGGCCTGAGGAGACTCTAATGAGCTCTGGTTCTGTAGCTCCTCCTCCTTAGCACCTTGATCTTTGTCACCACCTCCCTCATGTCATTCAGGAGTGGGCCTGTGCAAACCCAGGGCACTGGGAATATTTCTGTGTCTGCTCTGGGGTGTCCTGACCCCCAGGGCAGCTCTGACTTTGCCCCTCATTCATGGAGAAAGTTTCCCAGACTTTAAGATAGACTGGAATCCACAAAAGTGTGCAATAGATTGTAGAGAGCAGTGTAGGTGTGTCACTGGGTGAGACATTGAGGTTTTGGGATTTTCAGTGAGTTGTGGATGGAAGCAAGATGGAGGGCACAGGGTGTCATCCTGGGCTTCTTCTTCACCTTCTTCTTCCTCCTTTTCCATGGGATTGGGTGCATTTTGTAATTGGGCAGAAAAGTCCCCATTGTGGGCTCTGTGGGATCAGTTATTGGGTTAAAAGGGGAAATAATCCAGGTGTCAGTTCTTAATTGGACAGTTTAGTCTTCAAAGACCTTGGAACAAGAGGTTGTTGGCCCTTTTGTGCCTTCTGATGAAGGGCTGCAGAACTCACAGCAGTGAGACAGTTTTACTGATAAAAATAATAAACACCTGAGTCTGAACATGAACTGCTGTCTCAAGTGCCTTCAATCCAGACCCAGAGAAACCCACAGCTGGTACTGCCACAGGGGCCCTCAGTTCATTCATCTTCCTCTTGCTGCCAGCACATGTGCTTTTCCAACCCTTCATTACATTCAACTCCAGCTGAGCTTTGGCTTCCTTATCCCACATTTGCCTGAATATTGAACAGCTTCTCTGTATTCCTGTGGGGTCACTTGTCCCTTCTTTCACCTTCTGTATACTTAGTTTTGATATTAGAGTTGAGCCAAGAGCTCTCTGATCATCCATGCAGGCTTTCTGCCAATCTCATCTGATTCTCTGGACATTCTGGAGCTTGGAGAAGGTAAAACTTTGACATCTCCAGCGCCATCTTCTACATGATTCTTATTTCAGCAGCTCCTGAACAGGCCAAAGCCCACTCTGCTGAAACCTGGGAGGTCACTCTGGGGTTCAGGGGCTGCTTTCTGCCCAGTTCCCTCCTCCCAAAATCCTTCCCTCCACCGCATGCTCCCTAAATCCAAGGCTGACCCAGCCTTCACACTCCAGACCAGTTTTCCTTGTCTAGAAGTATCAGGTCCTGCAAAGAACTTCCTCTCCTTGATTCCTCAGTCCCCTGTATCAGGGAGTTACCATTGGGGCACTCCAGAAACTTCCTGGCTTGCTTGTGTCCCCTCTGTTGTTTTTTCAGCAAAAATCCGAGAATGGTTTGGTTTGGGAGGGACAGTGGGACACCTTCCACTGGACCAGGTAACTCAGAGTCCCATTCAGTCTGGGCTTGAACATGCCAGGGATGAGGAGCCCACACCTCTCTGGACCCAGAAAGTAATTTTAGAGAAACTCCAAGACATTGCTGGTTGAAAAAGTTTAGAGAATGTTCCTAAGCTCCCTGCTCGGCTAAGAATGAAAAGTTTGGTGATTTTGGCCCTGAAATTGTACTTGGCTAAGGCTGAAGTTATTTGTGCAAGTCCACAATGTTTCTGGATAAAAGTTTAGGGTTGAAGGCAGTCACTCTAGATATTATCACAAAAAATAACAAAGAATGGTAAAGTTAAAGAATGACTCATTTATTTTACCCAGTAATGTTTACAGCGATGTAATCTGTTACAAAGATCACTCTAAAACAGCCTAATATTTGGAAGGAAATTAAAAGCAGGCTTTGACAGTTATCTGTTCTGAAGATCAGAACTGGGGCCACACATATTGATTCTCTGTAATAACATTCAGATTCTCAGAACTCTCAGCTTGGCAGCAAGAAAGCAACATGTTTATCACTGTCAGGCTGATACTGTGGTTATTTCATAGACAAAAAGAAATAGAAAGGAGACAGTAAGCTTCTTAGCAATCAAATGTAATAACATGTCTAAGTTAAGTAATGTCTGGAAAGTTGAGTCCTGTGTTTTCATACACCTTGTAGGACATTTCATAACTCCCACTCTGGTGTGGCATTTAGGAGCAGATCTCACACAGGTGTGAAAGCTGCATCACACCCCTGCATCCTGGGATCCCTGAGCTGGGAGGGGCACACAGGGATCACTGAGGAAGGGGCACACAGGGATCCCTGAGCTGGGAGGGGCACACAGGGATCACTGGGGAAGGGGCACACAGGGATCACTGAGGAAGGGGCACACAGGGATCACTGGGGAAGGGGCACATAGGGATCGCTGAGGAAGGGGCACACAGGGATCACTGGGGAAGGGGCACACAGGGATCACTGAGGAAGGGGCACACAGGGATCACTGGGGAAGGGGCACACAGGGATCACTGGGGAAGGGGCACACAGGGATCACTGGGGAAGGGGCACACAGGGATCACTGAGAAAGGGGCACACAGGGATCACTGAGGAAGGGGCACACAGGGATCCCTGAGCTGGGAGGGGCACACAGGGATCACTGAGGAAGGGGCACACAGGGATCACTGAAGTCCAGCTCTGGCTCTGTGCCTGAGAGCATTGTCCAAATGCTCCTGGAGCTCTGGCAGCCCCAGGGCTGTGCCCATTCCCTGGGGAGCCTGGGCAGTGCCCCACTGTGGCAATGCTGCGAGGACCCTGACGAAGGAGGAATGATGAGGGGGACTCCACTGATCTCAGCTGGCTAATTAATTACTTTTTTCTACTATATTATTCTGTACATCTAAAACTGAATCTGCCAAGCACTCAATCCTGCACACAACTGCACACACTGCACTGAATCTCGTGACTGTCACCCGACAGTCCCCACACACACCTGGCCTTGATAGGCCAAGGAATAAAACCACCATGACTTTAGGTAAACAATCTCCAGGTTGCATTCTAATTTTGCACAAACACAGGCTCAGCAAATGACAAGAATTGTGTTTTCTTTCTCTGAGGTTCAGAGAGTGTGAATCCCAGAAATATTCTTGGGAAGAATTGTGCCTTGCTTTTCTCTGTGAAGAGGAATGTGGCTACACCCCACCACTCTGTGGGGAAAGAAATCTTTTCTGCTATCCAGTCTAACCCTCCCCTGACACAGCTCCAGCCATTCCCTTGGGTCCTGCCCTGGTCACAAGAGCAGAGATGGGAGCTGCCCCTCCTGAGAAAGCTGCAGACCCTGGTGATGTCTGACCTCAGCCTCCTCTCCTCCAGCTGAACCAGCCAAGTGTCCCAAGCTGCAGCTGCTGTGCCTTCCCCTTCAGGCCCTTCACCAGCTTTGTACCCCACCTCACAGTTTTAGAGGTCTCTAATAACTTTAGATCTCTCCTCTACCGTGGGCCCCAAGGCTGCCCCCAGGACTCCAGGCATAACCTGCAGAGTGGAAGGGCAGCCCTGAAAGCCTGTGTCAGTATTATTCCTCAGAAGATGTATAAATTATCTTTTTTAGAGTGATGTGCAAACAGAGGGAGAAAGAGGAGGAATTCTTGCATGCCACCATGTGGTGAGGCACTTCTATACCATAAATAGAAGGGGATATTTTGCACAAAGGCTGTGAGTACAAGGCAACTAGATTTAAAATTATTTTTCTTCTTATTATTCTTATTTTTCTGCAGGCTTAATGTGTAAGGAATGCTTTATCTTGTATGTGGGTATCTAAGTTCCTCTCTGTTCTGCTGGTACATCACCATCTATGTGAAAACTTTATCAATCTGCTCCTCACAGTATCTCACTGCAGCATTTCTTGTTCTCACTATTTCTTGGAACATGGACTCTGGAGCAGTTTTGTCAAGCCAGGCCAGCCTCAGGCTTGTTGTTAGCAATGCCAAGAGTCAGCACTGCCCCATCCCAAAGCTGTGCCCCTCTTTCTCTACTCAGAATTACACAGCTCCTTCAAACCTTGCTGTTTCTGGGCCCTCCCCATTACTGCTCTTCACAGCATCTGCATTGTGACAAAAGGCTGCAAAAATCTGCATTTTGGACTCTGGCCACACCATCTCTCCTTGATTAACCCCTCTTTTTCTCAAATCTCATTCACTTGATACCCCCCACAGTGGTGTCTACCACAGCCAGTGCCCAGAATAATATCAGGGAAAACTTCCCAGTGGTCCAAAATGTCTTGATGTCTCTTGTAACATTTATAAACCACTTCTCATTTCCCTCTGCTTACAGAACCTTGTGTGCCCTTGTGTGTGTGTCTGAAGAGCACCCCACCTTTCTTACAGCTACTTATTTATGCACAGAGCCCGAGTTTGTGCTGACTGCTGCCCCAGAAAGCAGACAAGGACAACCTAAAGGTAGGCTTCAGTGGAGTTGAAATTCAGATTCAACTCTTTTAGCTCTTGAACACAACTGAACTACAGCTAAGCATCAAAAGGAAGGAGGATGTAGATTTCTTTAAGAACAAAAAGCCCTTGAGCAAGAAAGGGATGCAGAGAGAAGGAAGCATGAGCAGAACTGAATGATTCACACATGAGAGAGGCTGTGCAGCAAAAGGTGCTTCTTGTGCACAGGGGCATCCAACTACACAGCCACCAGTGGGCTTGGCTCAGCCCTCTGTGCTGTCAGCCTGGGCTACACAGAATTCAAGTGACAGGAGATACAGGGTGCAGTGACACAGAGAGATGGCACCCAAAGGAGGGGCTTGCACCATGGGAAGTGGTTACCCAGGGGGGTTTGATTCTTTACACATACAGACAGCTTTAAATACCTCTGCTGACTGGGCTCTCCACAAAGAGGGAAATCAAATACAGCTTCTTCAAGGGTTAACCTCCTCAAAATCTCCATGGTTTAGCAAGACAGCTTTGAAAAACCCTGTGTGAGTTAAGCTTGCACTGTGCATAATCCACCTCAATTCCCATGTTTGCTATAGTGAGCAACATCTATTTCTGGAGAAGATAAATGAGTATCTATGATCTCTTACTGCTCTTTCCCTTCATCTGGTTGTTTACCTGCTATCCACATTTTCAGTCTCCTCTTAGAATCCCCTCCTGCCCCACCACTGAGGTTACTGCCCTGTTTTCTCTGCTCTCCTTCCATCCAAAGGGAGTTGTTTCCACAAGCATGACTTGGGGTCTTCATTCCAAACACATTTCTGCTTTACCTCATGATGTTTTCATTCTGCAATTCTGCAAGAATTTGTCTTTTGGTGACATGATCTCTCTGCTTTCCAAATTAATTTTGTTCTTCAAATCTGGTCCACTCCTGATTAAGGAAAACTGTGTCTCTCCTCACATTTCCTTCTCAGCCTCCAGTATGTCTGTTACCTGTCTGCTGATATTCCTCTGTTCCTCTTCTTCCAGAAAACCTTTGTGAATCCTTGTGCCTGGCCTCACCTTCTCCTTTTCTCCATCTTTCTTTTCTTCTCTTTTGTTGACCATGTAGGTCAACAGTCCTTTTAATGACCTTTTCCTCCAACTCTTGACTTCTTCCTTCTCTTCTCCTCAAACTGAAACTTAAATTTTATGTACTTGAATTTGCAGATGGATTTCAATAAGCAGCCTGGTTATACCCTAGAAATAGTTTGAATTAAATCACCACAATGCTGATAAATATTTGTCTTTGGAAAAAAAAAAAAAAACCAAAAAAACCAAATCCAGTGTTTAAACTATGGTTTCTGTCAATATGGGATGACATTTCAAGCATACTCCTGCAGGGATCTGTCATGCATCCAGCTCCACAAAATTATTTTACTAGCACCTTATATGCTGCTGCCATGCACACAAAATCTTGGCTGGTGCCAAACTAGGACATGGAAGTAGGGAAGATTTCTGGAGTTCAAAGGAGCCTTGTCAATTTGGGAGGGAGAGTTTGAAATAAGCCAAAATTTCCTAATGACACATTCAAAAAGGTACAGTCAGGAAGGGCAGAGCAAATAGAGCAAAATGAGAAATTAAATGAGTGAGCAGCACTGCAGAAAATATCTGGGGTTATAGTGGTTCACAGGCCATGAGATGACGCTTCCAAAAAACCAGAAAATCTCATTCTGGAGTATATTATCAGAAGTGCTGTGTGTAAGACAAGGGAGGTAATTATTCTGCTCTACTTGTTACTAGTGAGAGCTTGGTTCCTGCTGTGAGTACAGCATTTAAAGAAGCAAGAACATAAAGAATATCCAACAGAGAGCAAGCAAGAGAAGGGTTTTATCTAAATCACAGCCCTGAAGGTTTGCTTAGATGATAAATAAGGAGGCTGGGGAAAGGTGAGAAGAATTTCCCAGTTTATCAAAGGTTATTGCAACAAAACCAGGGATCTATTGTTCTCTGTGTCCTCTGGAGGAGGGCAAGAAGTAATCTACTTAATTTGCAGCAAAGAGGATTTACATTACACCCCAGAAACATGTGCCACTCCAAGGACAGCTAAGCTCTGGAAGAGGCTAACTGGAGAGTTAGTGACATCCCTTAAGAACAGGTTTGACTGTTGTGTCAGGGATGGGATCTGCATGGATTTAAAGTTTCAAGTGAGGTAGAAAAACATTTGCTCATGTCTTGCATCTTCACTGTTCATTTTACCCTGCATCTACACAAACTCTGCATGTTTTGTCCCTGGCCAGGCTGTGCCTCTGACCTCCCTCCCACTGTTCAGCATTTTCACTGCAGAGTTGCAGGAGGTCCTGTGAGAGGCCTGCTGAAGTGTCTGCTAAATTACACCAAGATGTATTCCACCCATCTCTGATGCAATCTGTTATTTGCACACATGCTGACAAGGTTCATTAGCAGCATTATTTGATGACAACATTTTATTATGAACCAGAACAGAAACAAAAGTAAATTATTACAGGACAGGTCCTGCTAGAGCAGCCTGTGACTGTCAGCAGGATTTTTGACACTGGACTTCACTAATTTCTAGAATTCTTTTGTCAGGCAATACCCACAGAGTACACCATACCTGTATTTTGAAGTGCAATATTTTCCCATTTGAAAACTTCAATATATTGCTTTTAATTTATAAAGCTTAATTCATGTTTTTTTCCTTTGAAATCCTCTTTTCCCCCACGTGACACTGAGTGAATTCCTCGCTCCTGAGCTGCTTTGACACACAACAACCTTTTCAAATGGCAGAAACCCATTAGCCTGATATTTCATGTTGGTGACCTGCAGGTAGAATTCCCCTCCTTCCTAGATATGACAAGACACAATGTCAGTCTCTCAACATGTAATGTGGTTAGTGGGTTTAATTACACTGAGCCTAGGAGCTTCAGATTTGCAGAAGAATAAGGTGTTTTTAAGAACAGAGAGTTTGCTGGAATTTTACATTTCACAAAGTTATAAAACTGTCCAGTGCCCCAAGTTAAGTGCTGTGAGTAAATTAAATTTAAATAAGCAGATCAATAATATGCTTATACTGAGCTGTGATCATGACTTAGCATTTTAAAATTTTCATTATCTTTCACTTGTTTGTTTCTGGGACTTGTATTTTTTCATGCCAGTAACAGAATCAGAGTTGCTAGAATTTCAAAATATATGACATGTTTTCTTTCTGAAGGATCAAAAACTGCTTGAGTTCCTTTCAAAACCCCAGTTCTTGCTATTATTTGAATAGACAAGCAGTGCTGCACACTGCCAGGTGAGAGACCTGTACCTGCAATGAACACATGATCCAGCAACCAAAACACAAAAGCTGGGAGAGAATAGGCAAGAAACAACATCCACCAATTATTATTACACCAAGATGGAGATGAAAGAAAATATTGTTAATGCAGACTTAAGACAGCTACTTAACATAAAACAGATCTATCAGGAAAAAAACCCAACAAAACCTAAATCCCAGGAATTACAAAGTGAAGCAACCTGAACCAAAGGTGCATAAAATATTCCAAAACAACAGGCTGGCCCAAGCATCAGCCAGTTAAATTGCTGCAGCAGTTAATGACTGAGGAGCTCAGAATTTTATCTGTCTCCATTGCTTTAAGCTTGTGAGAAGAAGTGTACCCCATCAGGTTCTTTCAAAGGTCTCAGATTTCCAGTAGGAGCAAAGGAAATAAAAATGCTTTTTCCCTACTACTGCAAAAAAACCAAAACAACAACAGCAAAAAAACCAACCAACCAAAATAAAAAACCCCAACCCAACAAAAACTACAAAAACCCCAATCACCACCAAAAAAACCCCCACAAAACCCCCCAAAACAAACGAAAAAAGCAATCAAACAACAACAACAACAACAAAACAATACAAAAATACCAAAAAACCCAAACAAACAAAAAACCCCAAGGAAACCCCTGTAACAATTTTGTCCTTTCCTCTGGGTAGGAAAGGATTGCTTTTCAGTGCTGGACTAGCCAGGTGCCAACTGCCAGGCTCTTCATTACATTGAGAAACATCCACCTGGTTCCAACCCAAAGTTTTCCACTTTCACCTGGTATTTAAAACCATCAATTCAAAAAACCCAGCAGAATCTCAGGAAAAAGAGCAGGACAGGATGGGATGTGCTCTCTTCACTCTCACATAATAACAGAGCCAGTTCCAGTCTATTTGCATGATAAGAGCAGAAGAACACACCAAAATCAGCATAGGCCACAGTGGATCTGCCTCAGGAGTCCTGGGAAATGCAGATTGGGACACTCTGGAATTGCTGGGGGAGTTGGAATTGCACAGAGAATCCAAAAGCACACTGCCAGCCTGGTGACTGAGAAGAAATGAGAAGGAGGAAGACAATTCTACAGTATTTTTTGTCTTTTACTGCCTGTACCTTCATGTCATGCTCGCCATAATTTAGATTTAGAGCAAATGGAGGCACCTTGAATCGTGTTCCTGATTTGTCCAACAGATTAGGGAGATGGTGGTGGAGCTGGAATACATGAAAAAGGGAGACAACTTTTTTTGTTTCCATTGAGTCAGCAACATGCAGCCAGTGTAAACCACTTGTGTTTGTTCCATGCCTTTAATCTGTCTGCAGTCTGTAGAAGAACACATCCCCAGAGTCTTTAGTAGACCTTGAATTCGAGCAGCTGTCACTTTAAATTTATTTCTTCCTCTGTCTGGGAGCTATTTTAGTGCAAATGCAAGCACACATGCTCTGAGCACAGCTCCCAGGAGCAGCCACCATGACAGGTACACTCCCACATATCTGTGTTATCTTCTTTCAACAGGCTTGAAGCTGGTGGCAAATATTTTTCCTTTTAGTTTTTTGGCCATTTGTGTTGGTCCTTTTCCCCACTGCTTCCAAAATCATCATCTGTGGCTTAAAACCTTGGGTGCAGCAGTTTTGTAGATTTTGGGGTGGTGTTGGGCTCACAGCAGCCAAAAGATCCTGGGGAAGGAGGAGGACAAGGAGCTGTTCTAGGGCTCAGACCTGTCACAGGTTTCTCCACTGCAATCCTCCATGTCTGCATCTCTTGAGGTCCAGCCTGTTCTGCCAGCAATTGCTTTTCAATCATGAGGAAAGGAAATCTCAGGCTCAGGAGTCACACTGCCTCATTTCTGGCTTTTTCATTGTTCCCTGGATCCCTCCAGCCAGTTCTCCAGCTCTGCCTGTTTCTGTGCCTGTTTGTGCTACATGATGAGATAGTGACCTCCAGAAGAGCCTGGGTTTCATTCCATTAGGCATCCTCTCCCTTCACCCCATATAAATTGTGTTGTCATCATCCCTTGCTCCCCAAAACATTTCTAATTTTAGAATTAGGAAGCCAAAGAAACAAGGGAAGCTTTACATTCTAAAATCAACCCCACTTGATTTGCCTGATGTTAACAATAACCTTTAATCTTTTCACCAGCCTAGAACCCTGCATTTCTCCCCCACTCAAAGAATGAACTGCTGGGATTCAAACTGGGGAGCAGAGCAGGGAGTGGCAAGGCTCAGGGAGAGGAGAGGCTGGGATGAATTTAACCAGGGGAAAAAAACCCACAACTCATTTAACTTATTCACTCAGGACTTATTAATGACTAATCAATAACAACTTGACTCCAAAACCTGAAATGCTTGAAGAAGATTAGAAATAACAAAAAGTAATTTTGCTGGGCTTTCTTGCTCTGTCCAAATCAATATTTTAGTAGCTTTGCCCTGTGAAGAGACAGAAGAGGAACCTCTGGCTAGACAAGCTTCCAGGAGCAGACATCCCTAATAGCCAAAGGGTGAGATTCCCCTGTCAAAAAGGAGATGTTGTGGTGCACACTGTCACCTTGGAGCTCATTGTCTGGGCTGTCTTGGCAAGGAGACAGAAATAGGCCTCTCAGGGGTCACCTCATCTCACTCAGAGTGGGACAAATGACTAGAATTTCACAAGAATTTATTTCCCTCCAATGGATATGAAAAGAGCCTTCAAGATTAGATCAGATGCAGATATCTGTGAGGCAGACTTCTCAGATTAGCTGAGTCTCACTAGACTTTGTAAATCTTGGCCCACACACTTCCCATTTCTCCTAAGTAACATGAAATACACAAACACTAGATATAATATTAAATATTAGAGATTTTATTCTTTCTCTGATGAGAATAGAATTCCTTAGCAGATCCCTTACCATGCTGTAACAGAGTACAACTGTACCAATTAGGGAAAAGGAGACTGCTGCCATAGGAACATTTAGGAGCCAGATACAAGAAGGCTTCTAGAAAAATCTACCCCACTTGTCCTGTTAGACATTAACAACACACACAATGAATGTTTGTGGGCACTTGCTATTAATACCCATCCCCAATTAGTCACACAGGTTATTTTAACAGCCTTATTCCAATTTAGCTGCAAGTGGCCAATGCCATGGAGAGGGTGTCACGTAGGCAGGGCCAAGAGCTGCAGTTCTTGATGATCTCTCAGTCCATGAGGTGAAGGTGACCAGTTCTGAGAAACAATTCCCCCTTTCTTCACAACCCACAAATTCAATGTTTTCTCCTTTTATAAGTGTTTCATTTTCTGGACAGTTCTAAGCCATTCACTTGTTCACTGCAGTGTGCTGGGGGTGGGACCTCCCCAGGCTACTGAAGGTGTCTTGGACTTGTTTCTTGCTTGGTGCTAGCATTTATGTGGTTATTTTCTTTTTCAAACTCTTGATAAGCTGCTGCACTTGCTGCCCTGACCACCTCACAGCCACAGCAGTCCTTTCCCAGCTTTTCAGGGTGTGTTTAATCACCAGTGGCTGATCAGCAATGATCACTTTATTGCTGGGGGCTCTGCTTCAAAATGTGTCTGTATTTTCAAGGCCTCCACTGCTGGCCTGTGTTTAAATTGTGTTTTTAGCTGAAGTTCACCCAAGGTTCTTGTAGGAAGGATTGCAGCCTGGCACAATTCACATACAGCCTGTCAGCTGTTCCTGGCAATGCCATTATTACTTTTACTGGGACACCAGGCACAAAAATGCTTATCCACTGTTTGACATGACTGTTTGACTCTGCAGTTTCATCCACTGCAATGTGAATCTCCTCGTGTTTGAATTCAAGACAAAGTGGTATTAATGATATCCTGCCTATGGACTTCCTACTTCAGGGCTGCAAACGCTTTCCAATTTGGCTACAGAATGTTTTGACAGCTTCATCTTCTCTAGAAAGAGCTATCAGTCTCAAGTGCCTTGTCCAAAATACAAGTACTCCTTATACTAATGAAGAAACTCTAGCCTTATTTAAAATTTAAACAACTTCATTCTTCAAGCTGCTCTGTTTGAATTAGTGGCTCTTACTCCACTTATTTTTCAGTGAGATTTCTTTGCTTGCTTTAAAAAGGAGCATAAAAAGTTCAGTGGAGATTGAACAAGACTGTTACAGAAAAGAATAAAGAGCCTCATCTGGAAAATCTGCTAAGTCTTCAACAGCATAATTTCAAACTTGTGATTTGGAGTGAAACTATTTATGACAGTTTGCAACACTGGGGATTAAGAAAACATGGATAACATTTCACATATTTGAAAACAAGGGATTTTCTTTTAGACTGAGTTTTCAAAAACAGCTAAGACTTTCTTACCTGGAAAAAAAGAGCTCAAAAGGCAGCATTTAGACCAACATCCAGCTATGTGAGGTCCCATCTTAGAAATGCCTTCCTAAAAATTTTCACAGAGAAAAAAACCCAAGAGATTTCTTGAAGGAAATAAATTTTGCATAACAAGGATCATAACTTACACCAAATAATTCTTGATTTTTTCTGCATCAGAGAGCTGGTGATTTATTGATAACAAAAATAAATTAGAATTAAAAGGCTTAAAGAAGAGAAAAGGCCAGCTCTCCTAACAAGGGAGAGAGCATCTCCTCCAATGCAACAAGGAAACTCTAAATACTTTTCCAGCTGTTTCATCAGGCTCCACTTAGTTTTTTAGATTTTTTAAGCAGACAACTACCAAAATTTGCCAGTTCTGGACAATTTCTCTAACAGCAGTAACCCCACTTCTTGTAGGGTCTGGTGTGGTCACTGCCCAGGCAGGCAGAGCCAAAGAACAAACACTTTTATTAACATTACTCAGGTGGAAAAGGGATAGTGCCTGTAAATGCCTTGAGTCTGCACGAGCCTTTGCTTGCCCATATTCACAGTAAGCCATGAAAATCTCTTATTAGCAGGGGAAAAGAGTGGTCCCAGTGACCTTGTTGGATGTGTTTGAGGAAGAAGCCCAGCTATGAGGCTGCAGCAGAAAATGTCTTGTACTGACAGAAAAAAGAAGTGTATGCAATAATCCACTTTTTCCAAAACATGCCAGCAAAGACAAACTTGCCCCCAGCTTTTATTGTGGCATGCTACATTTCATTACTGTTAAAAACTAGAGGTTGATAAAAGACCTTGTGCCATTTGCCCACTGCATGATCAAATTCCTGTTTTATTTCTGTTATTTCCTGCTTGTCCTTGTCACACAGAAGATGAACTTGACAGGGTGTCTCCATTTTGAGGGGTTGTCCTAAGTTGCCAGTCAGCCAGAGAAATGTGAGCTGCCACATCTCAAAGAGCTGAAAATGGTGAAATGAAACATTCATAGTTCAAAAATCAATGCCTTTAACTCTTTCATTTTTACAGAAAAGCTCCTTTCTCCTTTATCTACAACTCTCTCCCACAATTTTTCATGTGCCAAAAGCTCCAATTATTTTCTAATAATTTTTGACACTTTCTCTGAGACTGTTTTCTGAGAATAGGACAATCAGGGCTCTGGAGAAAAAAAGAGAGAAAGTGTGTCATGTATGCAATTTCATAATAAAGGAAACAGTTCAGAAGAACTGTACTGATTATGTGAGCAATTGAAAAAGAAACCACTGCAAAATTTCTAGTCTTTTGCACCAGGGAACTGTGGAGTGAGCTGATTGAAAGTAGGATTTAGGACTCTAGTTTGCTGCAGCATGTACATGGCCTTGACAATTAGATTTGTGACATTTCCCTATCCTACACTAACCTGCACTTGGCAGTGGCATTATTTTGATTATTACACGTCATTGTGGCCCAAGTAAAAGATTTCATCAGAGTCCAAGCTTCAGTACACCCCACTGTTAATAAAAGGGTGACTTTCATGAGATAAGAAACAGGCCCAGAGAAGCTGTGAGAACATTGAAGGGAATGAGAAATTGCTAGATGAGTATCTGTCAAAAATGACTGCAAGAATTGAGAACATTTCTGGACAGGTTTCTTACGTGCTGTGCATGGATTTGCAGCAGAGATTGTTGTTTTTTCAAAGCATTGGCCCATTGGCTTCATCTGAAATTTGTGTCAGGGGAAAAAAAATTAAAAGAAAAGAATGGCAAGTAAACAGTAAAAAGCAAACCCGTGGGTTTATGAAAAATGAGTCTTGTCAAATAAGTGAAATATAATTTTTAATTGCTCCTTGGCCTGATTTATATAGTAAAGTGTGTTAACAAAAAACCCAACCAATTTCTGTGCCTTACTTTCCCACAACAGTGATGATATATAATAAAGCTGTAATTGAATATCCTGAGTTGGATGACACCCACAAGGGCCATTGAAAGATTCTGGCCACAAAATATCTTACAACAGCTAGAACAGGAGCAGTGTGAATTTTTGGGATCTTCTGTACATCCTCAGGGGATTTCTTCTTCACCAAAGGCTGCTAAATGAATAATGTATGAGAAGACACAAAATTATTTAAGGAAAAACATGCAGATGGCACATCCTATCAGAAATGAGACACTTAGGTCAATCACACAGACTGAGCTCAGCTGGTTTGGAAGGTGGAGAGCAACAGAGACACATCCACTTTATGACATGCAAAGGCATAATCTTACATGGTCAAGAATGTAGGTCATGTGTCTGGCTGGAGGAACCACATCCAGAACAGCCAGGCCTGAAAAGGGCTTTGGAGCAGTCACTGAATGAACCCAGGGGAGCTTATGCTGAGCATGTCAGCTGGGGCTGCCCTGGGTGTGTAGGTGTTGCCAGGGAAGGATTGGGACACTGCTCAGTGGAGTTTGGGGAGGTCTGGCTTTGTGTCAGCCATTGGCCACTCAAATTTACAAATGGCTAAAAATCCACGAGCCAGCTGCAGCCAGGAAGGAGGGACATGGCACTTCAAAGCACTTTGATGAGTTTTCTGGAACAGAACTTGGGATGGGTGGGTGGGTAGGACAGCAGAAGAGCAGCCAACATGATGGGCTCAGACAGGAAGTGTTTGGACAGTTTTTTAATTTGAAATGTGTGTCCAGACATGGGCAGAAATCCAGTCTTGCTGAATAAGCCCAGTTCTGCCCTTCAGAGGAGCTGGAGCAGGGGAGGAGAAGGAAGCAGATAGAAAATACAGGAAGATGTGGTTTTCTCCATGAATTTAAAAAAGGCCACAGGTTGAGCTAACGTACCAGAGCAGAGGAAATAACCTCATCCAGCTGCAAAGGCAGGAGGAAACTTGGGATCTCTCAGGATGGGATGAACCAAATCAATATTTGCCCTGTGGGTGGGTAAGCATCAGGTCATCTACCCCATTTGCCACCATAATGCCATCATTGATTAGCTGCATGTATGGATTTTGGGGCCAGCCTTATGCCTTTAGAGCAGGTACCAGCAGCCCAAAGCCCACTGGCACCTACAGCCAACAGCATAAACACTCCTGGTGCAGTGTGCACATCCTTCCTCACTGAGCTCAGGCAGCATGGCCAAATGCCCCTGGGGCTCAAGAGATTTTAGTCCAAACCTCTGTGCAGGGGAAGGACAAGAGCTGGCACAAGATAAATGACCCTGTGGGGTGTGCAGCCCTCCTGTGAGTGCCTACTGCGTGGTGGAACATCTGGGCTGCACACACACCTGCACTCTGACCTATTTCTCATCCCCCACAGCTGCAGGGGACTGGCAGCAGTGCTTCACCACAGAGCTCATTCAGCAGAGGGGTTTGGCTCTGGAAGTTAATCAATGCAGAACTGACTGCACCATCAATATTGATCAGGCTGTGAAGGCTTTGGCATTACAGCCCTGCAATATCCTGCTCCTTCCAAGCTGCTTTGCAGGAGCCTCTGTGCATATTAATGACTGACCCCACCTGGCCTGGCAGGTTCACAGTAAGGGCTAAAATGCTTCGTAGGAATTTTAATGTTTTTCTTAGATACTAAAAAAATGGAGCAATACAACTCACAGGTCAGCAGTTCCTGCCATGAGCCCCACAGCATATTTGACAGCTTTAAAGATGATGTGGGCTGTGCATTTGTGAAAGCCTGCTTGACCCAGGGGGCCATTAGCAAGCTCTGTAAGCAGACCAGCCACTCCCTGCGACTGAAAGTAAGTGCATTTAGTGACCTGGACTGACCTGTCACACTTCCAGTCTCTGGTACCTTCTAATGTTGTGAAAGAATTCAGTCACATAACCCTTTTATCACTTTCTAGCTAATAAATATTTCTTTGCTGGTGCTGCTGCTCAGAATCTGACCCAATGTGGCCAGCTGAGACCTACTCTTGTGCATTTGAAGGGAGCCTGAGGATAAAATAAAACTGGTTTCACCTTTTCGTGTCATTTGTTCCTTGAGAACAGAAGGAAGTATTTGTGCCTGCCATTTTCAGGGCAGTCACCCTTCAGGGGAAGATGCAGCTCGTCTTCAGGACTGTATTTATATTGTGACTGCACTAAAGTAGATTAACAAGAGATTGTTACATGTGGCTTTGGAAAGATTAAGGTAGCTTTTGTGATGCTTGGTGGCTGCTTAGATCTGTACAAAGAACTTCCCGAGTCTACAAGTAGCTGGACTAACACAATTTACACACTCTTGGGGTTTGGCAGATCCTCTTTATTGTGTAAACACCCATCAGGAGCTTTGTGGATCATTTCCTCCAATGGCAGTACCTAAGTGTTGCATAATGCCCTTTTAAGCATGTAAGAAGACAAGCAGATTTTAGGCTAGATTTTTCATTATTTCAGGCTTGTCTCTTATCCAGCATGCACCTCAGGAAACTTCCATCCTGAAGGTGAAAGGTGAGAGCAAGTTCAGCAAACTTAAGCCCCTTATCCCATCACCACGTGGTGCTGGATGAAACTGCTCACAGCTGGGGTTCAGAGCATCTGGGAAGAGCCAGACTGAAAAAGCTGCTCCAAACAGGTCCTGAGCCTCTTGTAGCAGCCCTTGGAACGAGATCCTGGTCCTCACTGAGCCTGAGGCTGTTTGCACCACGGGTGATGATGAGGAAGGTGGACATCAGCCAGCAAAGGCTTGAACAGCGGAGATGATTTGGGGATGTATGGAAGGCCAGAAGTGCTAACTTAAGAGTTGATTTGATTAACTTACAGAGTTGATTTGATTTGTAATTGCTCAGCACATCACTCCACTGAGAGACTTCAGGCAGGATTCTTTAAACACCCACAGAATGAAGTCCTTCAAGGTAGGGAGTGACTCATGCCTCCCTCCACGGGGGTTAAGACTCACTGGGGGCTTGCTTAGGATATTTTCAGTCTAGCTTCCCCCAAACCACACAACTGCTCCCCCTGAGTCTGCACGAAGAATTTGAGCCACTGAAAAGCTGAAGGATTTATCTAACAGGAAAACTATTGCAGGATTAAAAGCCTAGGCTGGCTGTGATTGATGTGTTTTAACAATTACTACATCTTGTCAGCCTTGCTCTGCAGCACCATTCCTGTAATTAATGGGCAAGGACTTTCTAATTCTCCTCAGTGCAGCTCAAGTGGTGCCAAGACACTCGAGGTGTCCATAAAATACTGCCACAGGAGCTGGAATGGGGCTGCCAGGGCCAGCTCTGCTCCCCCAGCTCAGTGCTGAAGTCTGAAATCACATCTGATGTCCCAGCAGTGATGCACCACCCACTGCTGAGCCCCCAGGGAGCCCTTCAGGGCCTCACACTTGGTTCAGGATCAGGCATGACTCCTGCTGGGATGCCACCTTGGTGACATGGTCACTGTTCACCTAGCACTGCGCCCCACAGGTGTGCCCACACCCCAGAATCTCTGTGCCTGCTGCCATGGTGTGCCTGGAGGGGAACATTCCCTGCCTGGCAGCATAAATGGGATTTTCTCCTCAGGATTCCTGCTCTCCACAGGTCCCCCCAGCACAGTGAAGGAACGAGGGAGCTGAGGAGTGGCACTGACACAGACTTAGGGCTGCTCCATTTGGTGTGAAGGCCAGCTTGGTATTTCTGACCCTGTGTCCAGGTTTTAAAACCTGGTTTTCAAGCCTAGCATGTCTGTTTTGTGATGTGCTTCAGACATCAGCTCCTAAATGTGGGTGAGTCACTCGCTGTCTCTTTGCAGACAACAGTGACACAGCTCTGGGCACCACTGCCAGGCAAACATTTTTAATATTTTCAAGCTGTGTGGCGTTCTGAGAGATGTTTACTTCACCACATCTCTGTCATCTTTTGATGTTAATACCTGTGTCAGAGTGATTTCATGGAGGCTGTCCTGGGATATGAAAGGGAATCCACGGTGCAGTGTAAGAAATGCTCTTCTCATGTGGCAGAGATAATTCTGTGGTGCTTCATGCTGAAGGATTTCATTCATTTGTTCTCTAAGCCAGCCTAAGGCACCTGGACTACAAATACTCTAGAAGTAGGTGCCTAATGTCACCATATTAGAATCACTCTGAAAAATCAGATTTTCATGACACCTAAGCAGTATTATCACTGACAGTGGGTATTGAGGTTTTCTGGACAACAACATAACCATGTCCCAGATTTTTGTATACACAATCATAGAATGGTTTGGGTTGGAAGAGACCTTAAATATGATCTAGTTTCACCCCTCTGTTATGGGCAGGGACACATTCCACCAGACCAGATTGCTCCAGATCCCATCCAGCCTGTGCCAGGGGCTCCCCACCCTCCCAGAGAAAGATTTTTTTTCTAACATATAATCTAAACTGACAATCTCTTAGTTTGAAGCCATTTCCCTTGTCCTGTCACTCCAGGCTCTTGTCAATTGTCTCTCTCCATCTTTCTTGCCAGCTCCCTTCAGGCCCTGCAAGGCCACCCTGAGCCCAGCCCAAAGCTTCTCCTCTCCAGGTGACCATTCCCAGCTGTGCCAGCCTTTCCTCCCAGCAGAGCTGCTCCATCCCTCTGCTCACCCTGGAGCCTCCTCTGGCCTGGCTCCAGCAGCTCCAGCTCCTGCCTGTGCTGGGCAGGGCTGGGGCAGCTCTGCAGGTGGGCTCTCACCTGAGCACAGGGGCAGAATCCCCTCCCTTGATGGCCACATTCTGGGATGAGCCCAGGACAGGGCTGTCTCTGTAAATGCTTGGATGCACACAGCCCCCACCCTGCAAAGGCAGAGCAGAGACACTGGATCCTCCAGGGATCCCTCTGGGAATGAAGCCAGGAGAGCAGAGAGCACAGCATGCCCATATCCAGAGCTAATGGAAAATTAATGTATATGCCATCAATATAGATTCCATAGCATGCTGGTTAAAGCTGCACAAGGTCAGTCCAATGGGATGAAGCATTTATTCTGTCAGAGCTGTGCTCTGCGTTCTCTGTCTGCTCAGTTTTGGTGCAGCCAAGCCAGGCACTCAGGCATGTGTGAGCCTGATTCTGATTCCAGGCACCACAGGAAGCCCTGCCCAGCCAGGATTTATTATTGCTCAGCTCTGCTTTCCAGAGCAGCTCTTTGCTTCATGCAGGTTCAGCTGGGTGTGACACCAAAACATTGTCAGCTGCTCACTCTTTTCTCCTTCAGAGACTTGTAGAAGAAGAAACCAAAGGACTTCAGGGTACTCACTTACCAAAGCCAAACTTTTGATTAAAGTTGGATATTTCTGCATGTTTACAGGAGCCTTAGCAGAACACAGGGCTCTTGGCACTGTCAAATGATGAAAATGGCTCAGCTCCTTTCTTAATTTTTGTTTTACACAAGATCCACAAAACTGCTGCTAGGGGAGAATTGGATTAGGAAGGAAAATTGCACCTGGTTTATTTTACCCAGTTGTTGACACAAGCAGGTCTTGAATGAGTGAAGTAGAGGCAGAAATGAAAGAAGATTCCACAAGGTATCAAAACTACCTGCAATTAATTTCATGACTGAACTTCATATATGAAATTTGGGAAAGGTATTTTGTGTTCTGTGCTCTTCCCCTGATGTGAGATGATTGGAAAACTTTCAATCAGATCCCCTCACATGATGTGCAATGACCTATGGACTGAGCAGGAAGAAACTGCACAAGACCAAGTCTTAGAAGCCTAATGTAAAATGAGATTTTTTTTAATGACAGGATGTAATTAATACACAACATAGCTCAGGTTTATTGTTATAAAAGCCCAATAGTTTTCATCACTGATCTTGTATGCATAGAAACCAGACTTCCAAAGACAATATGCTCACAGAGAGGATATATGGATTCTGAAAGACATAAATTGTTCAAGTGCTAAAAAGGCCCAACTCTGTAATTTCCTTGTTAGCAAACTCTGCAGTGTATTTTGTCGTGCTCATTTCACTGTCAGCAGGAGGATTAAAGACTTTTTTTTTCTTCATTTGTGCTGCTATTGGCCACCTCTGGTTCTCAATTTCCATTGTTGTGTGGTGTTAAAACAGTAACCCCAAAACTGTGGTGGAATGTGCAGCTCCTGCCCCCACCTAGCCCTGGTCCTCCAACCATACTTCCTGCCAGGGTTTCTCCTCCTGGACACTCAAAATCAAGGATGTCAGTGCTATCATTTGTATATTAGTTATGAAATAGCCAAATTTCACTGTAGACATCCCAGCATTCCTGTTGTCCAAGAGGGTCCAAGTATGGAAAAATCTTTATAAAATCTGGTGAGGTGCCTGATTCAGTATTCAGAAAACACAGGGAGTGTGTGGGATGTATAATCTCCTAGTGCATCCCAGCCTCTTTTCAAACAATTCCAGCAAGAGCTCCTCCTTTCCTCTGAGAGTTTTTTCTCTGTTCTATCAGCTCTCCAGACTGGAATGATAACCATCATTGATAATCATGCTGGAATGATTATCTTCAGATTATGTTTGTCTCCCCAGGCACTCGAGCATACAGTCCCCCTGCAGTAAGCACCTGCAATAAAGGCAGCATTGGTAAATGTAATTTTGTGTTAAAACCAGCAAATTGGAGACATGCTGCAGCTCTTGGTTCATTTTAATGGATGCAAGCCTTGGAAAACCAGCTGTGGATGGCCACTGATGAAAAATGAATGAGTCAGACTGGCTTGCATAGGGGAAAATGCAAGCACTCAAAAGAAAAACCAATATTCAATTAAAATCTAAAAATAATCAAGTGTAGAAGATTCCTGTAAGAATTAAATCTTTGTACTGAATTTTTGCCAGAGGCATTGAGAGAGGTATTTTATGATGAACACATAGCAACAGTACTCTTCTGTGTGCTTAAGCTACCACTGTAACTACAGTTGCTGAACGTTTTGGGAGCTGTTGGATTAGTCACCAAATAAAAATAAACACCTAAATGTACTTGCATAGCACATTTGCATAAAAGAACAGTTCCCTCCCCAAAGCTTAAGCTTTTTTTCCTCTTGTCTAGCCTTTAAAAGTGAATCAAGGATTCTCTTCCTTGAGCAGCACCATTTTATTGCCAGTAAAACAAGACTGGTAACAAAAGAAGACTCTAAATAGACCACATGAGGCCATTGGTGGTTCATGCTTTGAGATATGAATTCTTTTATTAGAGCTTTGCTGTGATGTTTTAAGATTTGCTGCAGGTTCTTAAAAATGAATAGGAATTGTTCTATTCTGAACTGTCAGCAGTTTGGAAACTTAAAACATCCAGGACATGTCTCAAGAAATCCAGTTGTTCTCTTTGATCCTAGATTAAAGGGCCTTTGGAAATTTCAGAGCTATGTAGTTTCTTACACAGGTCCAATTAACACGACACTTGAGCTTTATTCTGTGAATGTACAACATTGTAGAAAACTCCTTGGAATTCCCTCATCAGCCATATTCTATTTAAAAATACATGTATTGGTTTTAAATCAACATCCTCAACCACATTCAGTACTCCATTTATACCCTTAGGTTTAGTAATTCACAGAACTTCAGCTTCACAGATTCTTACCAATAAATCCCAAAATGCATGCATGGCTTGGTTTAAGAAAGATATTTTACTTGTGTTTCATACACAAAAAAAAACTGATAATCAACAGTGGCTTAAAAAATTAACACTACTCCACTTTTCCACAAGTGTACAAAAAAGAAATAATGAATTTACATTCAACGGTAAAGCTTAAAGTCCACTCTAATAATAGTTGCATTGACATTCACATACACAAGCACAGAATAAATATTTCAGGATTCTTATAAGAGCATACAGCATACATACAGTACTTGAATTTTACATAAGGAGTGTTAGTAGGGTCAGAAATCCATAATCTCATAGAAAAGTAAAACTAAAATCAGAAAAGGTCGTGTGGGAGGTAACACCAAGGTACTGCACAGAGCTAGCAGGTTAGTAAATCCATCTGTGTGAGGAGCTTGCTTCTGCTTCTTCCTATTAGGACAGTTTGTTTGCAAAGGTGTATTCAAAGTGCAGAATAATGCAAAAAGAAAATAAAAAAAGAGAAGATACTCTTGTATTTATTAATACATGCAAGAGGCAGCCCCCAAGTCACCCGACAGAATAAAGCTGTGATTGGCAAGTGGCCGATATGGTACAGATGGTTCAGGCAATTTTTCTAAAGCACTTTAATAGCAGCAATTGTAATTTATAATGGCTCTAGACTGACTTCTGTTTGGGTTAAAGGGCATCATATTTCTTTAACATTTACAGCTATATCTCTTTATAAATAAATATCTCAAATAACAAATAGCATAGTTAACGTTACTTTTTTTCTCTCTTTTGCATAAGTGTCGTGGAAAAACTCTGACCTTTTCAGAGACATAATGTGCAAAATAATGTGGAGATAGGGACACACAGCATCACAGTTACATTCCTGGGATGTCAGCCCAGCCCTTGTTACTCTCTGAGGGCTAGCCTTACCAGGGTAATGCAGGGCTTTAAGGGACAATTTTTCCAATGGCTTGCTTGGTAAAGAGATAGAATTTACGGTGACTTAAAGAGCTGTAAATGTGAGGTTTCATTTGAAGCAGTGTGTACAATACGTCATGTATAGGAGTCAGTATTTCCACACAGTGACTTCTTGGGATTTGACAAGTCTGCTCATCTCCTTTCAGACATTTTCTCCCCAGCCTGAACATCTTTGAACATTTGTGTTCATTAGGTGTTTCCTCTGTTGCATAATTACCAGCTCGTCTTGCATTTTATAATCTGATCTCATATCACCTAGCTGACATCTGCACACAAATATTTCCAATCAGATAGAGGGTGCACAACATTAAAACTTATAAACCTGTCCTGTAAGTGTCATCAAGACAGGAGCACAGGAACCACAGTGCAGAGTCCAACCTCTCACTGGCTGTACTGTGAAGATTCTCCTTTTCGGCGTAGGAGAAAGGAAACTTGTGTCTGCTTTTTAGATTCTGAAAACAAGCCAGAGTGGAGAAAAAGAGTTAACACCAGACTTAATAAAGCTTTTAAGACAAAACCTGTTAAGCAATTTAGACAGACACTGAATTTCCTGCTGATTTTCTCAAGTCTGTACATACAGGAAATTTGTTAACAGTAGGAAGAAGTTGGGATTTGCTACATAGGAGAAATCTGCCATTATTACAAAAACTGGCTAAGAGGGTTTTTTCAGTATAACTCCCTCACTGGTCACTGTTCTCAGTGGTGCTGTTGCCCTTTTCTTTTTTCTCCTGAGTCTTGTTTCCCTTCTTCTTTTTCTTCTTTTTCTTGGTCTCTTCTTTCTTGCCAAAGGTTATGAAGTCACTTTTGTCAATTTGGCTGTTTGGTGGCTCCTGCCGGATGGAGATGATTGCAGGAGATCCTGGGATAATGAATTTGTCTGGCAACTCACCAGGACCACCTTGTTTGGAATTGCCCGGTCCGAATTTAAAGGTCCAGCTGTTGCTGTTCACACCAGCTCCCACTGGGGGGGACACCTCTCCCGCCTCAGGCTCTGAAAAAGTCAAAACAGGGAGAAAAGCTTAAAGCATCTTTAAACACGGGCACTCTGAGCAGCAGCTTTCTGTCTGAAAGGCTTCAGCCTACAGCGACTCTCGCTTGCCTGGCTGCTCATCTGGGGGTTGGCCCCTGGTTCCTGTCCAGCCTGCTCAGTGTCTGCATGCACTGACCCCCTCCTCGTGCTCTTGGGTGCAACAGGCTCTGGATCCCATTTTGATCTTTTGGATTTGAAGTGTTTGGAGTAAGAGATCGCTGGGATGCAGCCCATGGCAGTGTTTTACAGCAGGAAAGACAAGCACGTGCATTGCATGGCAAAAGGGTGTGTTTGAGGGTGGTGAGCCTTGTGGGACGGGGTTAGAAGAGTGGCCAGGGCAGGAGGTGACAGCCTTGGCATTATCCAGGTGGGTATTTTAGCAAATCAGCCTGTGATGGATGTGCCCAGGAATCCTCGTGCAGGGAAAGAAGGGAGAGTGTCAAGAGGCTGGAATGGAGCCAGGCTCTGCTCCGGGGTGCTGAGCAGCCAGACAAGAGGGGACAGGAATGGGTCAGGATAAAAGGGGACAGGAATGGGTCAGGACAAGAGGGGACAGGAATGGATCAGGATAAAAGGGGACAGGAATGGGTCAGGACAAGAGGGGACAGGAATGGATCAGGACAAGAGGGAACAGGAATGGACCAGGACAAAAAGGGACAGGAATGGATCAGGATAAAAAGGGACAGGAATGGATCAGGACAAAAAGGGACAGGAATGGATCAGGACAAAAAGGGACAGGAATGGATCAGGATAAAAAGGGACAGGAATGGATCAGGACAAAAAGGGACAGGAATGGATCAGGACAAGAGGGAACAGGAATGGATCAGGATAAAAAGGGACAGGAATGGATGCCCAGAAGTTCCACCTGAACATGAGGAAGAACTGCTTTCCTGTGCAGTGACTGAGCACTGAACAGATTGCCCAGAGAGGTTGTGGGGTTCCCCTCACTGGAGATATTCCAGAACCATCTGGATGCAATCCTGTGCCGTGAGCTCTGCTTGAACAGGGAGGTTGGACCAGAGGAGCTGCTGTGGTCCCTTCCAAGCTGACCCACTGTGTGACTCTGAGCTGCTGCATCCCAGAGAGGAACCTGAGGCCAAGCAGCATGTGTGTTTGTGTGTAGGAATGGATGCAATGTGGCTGAGCAGCAGACACAGCCCCAGAGCAAAACCAGAATGACCTGAAGTGCCTGGGCAGAGCCACTGCAGGATTGCTTCCATCAGGGTGCACAGTCTGGTCTCAGAAACATTCATGGTCTTCACAGAACCATAGAACACCCTGATATTCTCTCTAAATCACAGTATTTTATACAGGCAAATATAAAGTGAAGTTCTATCCCCAGTTTCAGGCTTGCAGGATGAAGTCAGTTTTAATTTTGTTTCCATTATTTTGATTAGATTGAGTTAATCAGATTGAGATGTTGGCGTGTGTTGCTCTGACAAGAACAAATTTCTAGCAAAATAAAATGCTACAGAATTAGGTTTTCCTGTGAGAGAAAGCCTGAAGACTTGGTTGTTTTCTTTCCTTTTATACTTTGAACATTTGGTGTAATTTACATGACTGCCAGTTTTGAATAGGAACAGCATATCTATTTTAATGTATCATGGATAAGTGTTTTAACAGCTGTGATCAGGGGAAAACTCAGTGTTTATGCTCTGATGCTAAAGCCCTCAAATCAGACGAAAACTTTCTTATCTACACCCTAAAAGTGCAGTAACAAAACATGGGACTCTCACCTTTGTAGCACTCCTGGCCACACCCAAACCCACAACACCACACAAACAATTCCAGCTCCACTGATCTGATTAAATCTCAGCATCACGTATCAGAGCTGTCCAGCTGAAGAGGCAAAGATGTCTGGGGTAAAGAAGGAGGGGGAACTGTGCTGGGAAACCATTTCAGAGGGATTCCATGTCCCTTGGAAGAGGAAATGAGGACACTGGATGGGGGAGAAGAAACTGAGAAGTTCAAGGTCTCCTGCTGGTTAAAGAGGGCAGGAGGAGAAAACAAAGCAGACATTCTAGAGGGAGATCCCCAATGTCTTGCCAGAAAACACCTGGTGCTGGCTGGTCTGTACCCCTGCAGCCACAATGAAAAATGCTGTATTACCTTCAGCAGCCCCTGTATTTCTTAGTCTTTAACAATTCTTCATCTTCTGTTATGTTGTTTGTGTAATTTTCTATTTTATGAAATAAATGATGTGTGGTGCATGCAGACATAAGGCTCTGCTTTTAGGTTCAAAAGCTGAAAAGACATTTTACTGCCTGCCAACCTTTCTCCTGCCTGGCAGCAAAACAAGGCTGGGAAGCAGGATTCCTTTTTTAAGCTTTTCTGTAGTGATGCAGCAGGTCCATGTTACAAAACCCAAGAAATGTGTGTACAAAACACATCAGAACCATCTCTGAACCCATCAGAGTAAGAGGTCTGGCACATGAAATCTTTGGCCTCTCTGATCCTCCATGGCACATGGACATGACACAACTGCTTTTGCAATGTGATATTTAATCAAAACTAGAAGACACTGTACACTTCTTTTCCCCCTAAGATTGTATTTAATGATGGAGAAGCTTTGACTTTATGTTCTGCTGATGTTGTTTCAGTGACCTTGACCTCTCAAGTATCAGATAGCTTTTCTGAAGTTATTATTAAAAGTTTCTCTATTTTATCAGTTGTAGCTTTCCTGTAAATTTCCTATGGTCCTAAGTAGCAGCTTCAGATTTTTTACATGTTTCCTGTAAGTAACAACAATGTCCTAGAAAGTCCTTTCATAACAAATGCATTAATATGAACCAGCTTTCATTTCTGCTTAATAAATTGTTTTGTTCAGGTACCTTTTAGATCACTTTTGTTTCCCTGAGATGACAAATTACAAAGGTGGAAAATGTGTGTCTTGGCCTTTTTCCAAATTATTAACCAATTGTCTTTCTGCTGCAATACAAAACTGGGAGCTTTCCTATTGCACATAATAAATTAAGCCCTATTTGACAAATAAATCCTCTCTTTCTCCCAACAAGCCCACACAATATGCATTCCAAACACTGGCCCAGACCCAGTGCTCTTGTTCTGTTCCTGGCAGGAAAAAGGCAGCTGAAGGTGACCTCAAATCATGTTTGACCCACCCTTGCTCTGGCTGGGGAGAACCCTGTAGCAAAGAGAAGAAGAATTCCTTTGAAGAGCAGAGGGTGAGAAGTCTGTGGGCTGCAGGGCCACAGCTGGAGCTGCAGTGCATGGCTGGGCCACCTTGGTGTGAGCACAGAAACATAAAATGATAGAATGGGGTTGGAAGGGACCTCAAACATCACCCAGGTCCAGCCCCCTGCCATGGGCAGGGACACCTTCCTCTAGAGCAGGTGGCTCCAAGCCCCATCCAACCTGGCTTTAAATACTTCCAGGGATGGGACAGCCAGAGCTTCTCTGGGCAGCCTGAGCCAGGGCCTCCCCACACTTACCTTGTATTCTTCCTAATAACTGAACTAAACCTTCTCTCTGTGGGTTTGAAACCATTCCCCTTGTCCTGTCACTCCAGGCCCTTCCAAATAGTCTCTCTCCATCTTGTGCACTCCCCCCAGGGACTGGGAGAGGCAGTAAGGTCACCCTGAAGTGTAGGAATGTGCCTTCTGTTGATGGAGTGACCAAATTGTCCTTTGTCTCCTTATAAAAGGAAAAAAGCCCAGAAGTTTCTCTCCTCAATTTGGTAAAAAGACACCTCATAAGACCTTTAAGACTTCACCTCAAACCTAAGGCTACCCAATTAGACAGAAGCCAAAAAGTCCCACCTAAATAATTCACTAGAAAAAGAAGAGAACAAAGGAAATAATCACTTTTGTGGGATGTTTTAGTAAGAGCAAGAACCTCTTGCCCCAAGCTCGAGTTTTCTCGACAAGAACTTTGTTATTTTGCCTTTTATTAAAACTTTTCTGTTTCCAACACTACCTCAGAAGTCATCCTACTAATTTTATACCATTTGAAGTAGCTAGGCTATCTCAGGGATGATAGAACCTCTAAGAGCTCATAAGACCTAGCTCAAAGAGAAAACCCATCCTGAAGCTTCTTTTCTCCAGGCTGAGCAATGCCAATTCTCTCAGTCTTTCCTGGACAGGTGCTCCAGTCCTCTGATCAACTTTTGAGGCTGAGCACAGGCTATGGGACAATGACAGGGACTTCATGTTATCCATTTGGCCACACAAATGCAGTGACATGCAGGAATCCAGGGTATCCCTGAGGCAAAGAATCTCCTGGATAAAACCTCTTGCCAGATTAGTGGGGTGCACATCCACATCTGCACCACTGAAATCTAATTCAGAGCAGGAAAACGACCCTTCAATCAGGTTCTGACTTGGCAAATCAACTCACCAGATGAAGTCAGTAACATTGGCCACAAAAACATCCAAACACAACAAACCCATCCCACCTACCCTGGAACCAGGATTCTCTCAGACTGTGGGGGTTTGCCTGTACCCATGTCTGGTTTTGTCCCAGCCCCTGGATATGTTTGCTGTCCATATGAACTAAGCTTTTTAATACTCCTTAATACTCACTAAGCCAAAGGAAACTAATTATCCTTACTGCTGTGTGGAGAGCTTGCATACAAAGAGACAGAGACACAGAGAATCTAATGAGTTAATAACCATAATTTCCTGCAAGTGGGGCTTCTCCAGTCCTCAGGAAATGTCTCTTCTGCATGATTTACCTGAGAACAAGTGTGTTTATCTGTATTGGCAGGCTGGAAGGTCACAGTTCAGCTGTACTGACAAAGTCGTATGTTTAGGCATTTCAGATCAAGGATAAATGTCATTTACTACCTAGAGTCCAAGGCTTCCTTAAACATCTCTGCTGTTTCTTATCAGCAGGGATTCAACAACAAAAGCTTTCTACTTATGTGTCCTTTTACATTTAATGGGATTAGTTGTGCTTCTTTTACATATTTTCTGCATCTTTAATTGAATGCTTCAAATTTGTTTATTAAGCTCAGAGAAAAATCTAAATAAAACAAACCCCTGGTTATATTTATAAGACTTAATTTAAAACATTACACTTCTTTTCTTCCTACAGCTAGAGAGGGGGGTTGCCAGAGTTCATACATAAAAGCCAAATCCGGTCATTTCCTGGGGTAATTTTTGGGATTACTTTGAACCTTTTCTTTTATTCTCAAGGAATGCTTTAGACTTCATGTTCAATGACCAAATAATTAAATTTTTAAATGCTTGCATGCAGCAGAACCCAAAATCTAGGCTGCACCTGCAGGTCCTGATGCTCCTTTGCCTGTGTGTCTGCAAGCTAAAATGGGAGATGAACTTTTCACCCCTTCCCTTTCCCACTCTCACCGAAATACAAATGTCTCAGTAGACTTTAAATGGAAGCCAGAGCAGCAGAGACTCTGCAGTTGAGTAGGTCACATATTTAGCTGGCATGAAAGGACTTCTAGGCTGTCTTTCAAAATACTTCTTTTTCCATCCCGTGACTGCTGTCTGAAGTGCACGGGCAAACTTACACAGGAAAAACCTCCATATCCTCAAATCACCTATGTGAAAGCTGGAGGGAATAGGGTATGGTGCAGAGCTAATGCTTTTTCTCTTCCAGAGGCATTTAATGGTCATGCATTGTAGCCCTCTACCTCTCACAGGACTTGAAAAACATAAAAACCTCAACAGGCACTGCTTCAACAAGCTCTAATTGCTCTGGAACACCTGATTTCCTACACAGTGTCAGATACAGAGGGTCATGTCTGCCTGGAGAAGCCGTGGCTGCCCCTGGATCCCTGGAAGTGTCCAAGGCCAGGCTGGACAGGGCTTGGAGCAGCCTGGGACAATGCCCATGGCAGGGGTGGCACTGGATGAGCTTTAAGGTCCCTTCCAACCCAAACCATTTCAGGATTCTATGTGGATGTCACAGTGTCCAAGATTCCAGAAAGGGAGCAGGCTGCAGGTGAGCTGTGTCCCCTCACCTGCATGCTCCAGGCAGTCCTGCTCTCAGCACACAGCTTTTCAGAGGTACCCCTGCTCTTTGCAGGAAGCCTGGACACCAACAAGGAACCAGGTCCCTCAAATTTAACCTGTAGTAACCGTAGGTACCTACTTTTCTTTTCTTAAAGAGTTAAACATCCCTTTCTTAAAATCAGCCACCAGAAATGTAGGCATCCATTCTACCAGTCTAACTGAATTCATGCTATAGGCTATAAACAAACCACCTGGTTTAAATGCTTGGTTTAAGAGGTATTGAATTGGCATTGAGGTATTGAATCCTTATCACTCTCTTTGGAGCCTTTCTTGCTTTCTACAGCTCCCTGACAGGAGGTTGTAGCCAGGGGGGGATCAGCCTCTTCTCTCTGGCAACCAGTGGCAGGACAAGAAGATGGCCTCAAGCTGCACCAGGAGAGATTCAGGTTGGACATTAGGAAGAATTTCTCCACAGAAAGGGTTGTCAAGCATTGGGAGGAGATGCTCAGAGGGGTGGTGGAGTCACCATTCCTGGTGGTGCTCAAGAAATGACTGGACAGGCACTGAGTGTCCAGTCTGGTTGACAAGGTGGTGATCAGTTGGACATGATGATCTTGGAGGTGTTTTCCAACCTAAATGGTTCTGTTGAAAAAAATTCAAATTTTCTTTGTTCCTCCCTCTGCTGGAGACAGCTAACTTTTGGGTAGCTAGTGAAAAAGGAGCTGAATTCTACCAGGTAAGCAGCACCATGGCTCAGTGGGTGTTGCACTAATGACCATGCCAGAGCATTTCAGAAAAAAGAAGTTTGAAACTAATCTCTTTAACAGTGGCAGCCACAAAAAATCCTGTGCAACTGTCTGCAACTTCCCCAGCCCTAATCCTTTCACAGGATTTTCACTTAGGTAGGCATTGGCATCTTCTGTCCAAAAATGCCTGAGAGAGCACAGCCATGTTCTTAAGGTTACCCCATTTCCACCCCTTCAAAGGCCACATTTAGTTATGACAGCAATGCCACCAGTGCAGCTCAGAAGCTCTGGGGCAGAACTCTGAAGTACAGGTCTGCCACTGAGATTTAAGGTGTGGAATTTGCAAATTCACTCAATGGAAGGGGCTGGCTTTCACCAGCCTGTAAAACCCTCCAAGCTGAGAGGTAATGCTGAGAGATGGGTACAAACAGTCTGAAACTGAGATGTCTCCTACATTTGGGGCAAAATGTCAGCTCACAGAACATATCATCACTCAGCCCAGGAATCAATATCCCAGCAGGTCTGGGCTGTCCCATCAGGCCTGCAGTTTCTCTCTCCCTGACATTTTCCTTGCTTTTGGAGAGGCCACATGGTTTTCCCCTGACCCTGCACAGCCCCAGAGCTCCAATCTGCTGTTTACTGAGAACAGGTGGTGCTCACTCCCCATAATGTGAGCTGCCCACATTTCCTGAGTGTCATGAACATCCTCTCCACCTCCTATGCCTCTGCTGCTTTCTTAAGGAACCTTTGTCAGAGGAGGGCTAACTCATGTTAGAACAGATGTGCCCCTGCTCAAGGGGGAGAAGAGGAAAGCATTTCTGTGCAGCTCTGTCTCCCTGCAGAGACATCTTTGACTGTGTGACATGCTCAGCCAAGACAGCAGCTTGTTTTCACTCTGTTCCACCTCTCCCCACTTTGTCCCTGTCTTTAAAAATTTGGTAGCTCATGGAAGCAGAAAATAGAAAAGCTTTCAATCAAAATTAAAGGAAATATTTTTCAATGTTCCTTTTCTAGACAGCAGAACACGAGGGCTGAAGCCACTGTAGGACTCAGAACATCCCATCATTAATCACAGCCCCTTCTGTCCACAGGTCAAAGGAGCAAAACACATTAATTAAATGAATTTGTTTAAAACTGAGATCAGGCAATAAGCAGGAAGCAAATTGCAGGGAAAGCTAGTCATTAACCTGATTTCTCTCTTCCCTGCCTCCTCTGCTGATGCTGTACTGACTGCAGCTCCTGCCTCTGGCAGGCTTAATGAATATTCACCATGATAAAGAGTCTGAAACAGCACATCCAATGCAAACAGCATGCACTGAAAAACCCTCTCTGTGTCATTTGGAGGATCTCTGTGGACATTCTGGCTTCACTGATCATCCCTAAGCCTTTTTGGGATTAAAAAGCCCATTTAATCTTTCTCTTTTTTTTCGTGAAATACAAAACAAACCAAAAACTCAAGCTCACAAAAAAAAAAAAAAGAAGTGAATAAAAATCCATCATCAGCATGATAAAATGACAGAAATAGAACTAAGAGAGAGAAACATTATTCAATAAGGACAAAACTGAACCAGTTTAACTAACACTTTGCCAAATAATCCCAAACATCACGAATTACTTCCTCAGACTGGAGTATTAAACAAAAACCCAAATAATTCTCACTCTGCCCTCCCATCTCTTTGACCTGTTCTGCATTATTGAATCTGGAGGAATGAACAAAATGGAAACTTCTCCCCACCAGGAGCCTGCAGCTTTAATCCAGTGCTTGGGTTTAAAGTCAGTATCATTAAACAGGGTAATTATAGCACAAATGTTGTGGGAGATTTGTAACCCCCCACTGCTCCAACATCCAGGCACAGAGGTCACTTCCAGCTCACTCTCAGGTTACTGTCCACGCTGACACTGACAATTAATTTAAATTGAGATGATTTACCTCATTATAAAAACCAATCTTACATGGCTGTGTATTAAAGGAATTGTCTCAGCTATCAAATAGCTCTGCCAGCATACTCTGAGATTTGTGAAAGCATAATTTGATTTGCTGGCTACCACAGCCTGCTGTGGCCAGAGCACAGCCCTGGTAAATGGCTTCCAGCAGCTGCTGAAGGAGCAAACAGAGCACGGGGTCTGCAGCTCCTCTCACTCTTCTCTGGCTGAAAACCACTTTTCTTCCCATAAAAATATCGACTTTTTCAGGTAATATCCTTCTACTGCTGTACTTGTGCCCAGCCCTGCTCCCACAGGTAGAATTTTACCCCTTTCCTCCCCAAACTGAGGGTTAATCTGCTGCATCCCTGAGACTGCATGTGCTCACATCCAGGATGCTCCTTAGCATCTTTTGAGCTCTAACCCAGTGTTGGACCTGGGGGATGCAGCACTGAATGTCTGTGTTGCTTGAAGAGGGGATCAGAGAGACATTACTCCTGAAACATAAGAAAAAATACTTTTGGGGGGGTATTTCCCCATATCTGCAGGCTCACAGTGTCTGTTTTAATTTAAGAGTTCATAGCTGAAAACAGACCCCTTCCCCTCCATCCCCCCAAAATCCAAACCCAAACCGACCAAACAAAAAAAATCCCAAATTATTTTCATCTTATAAATGTGTTTTTAACTCAGTGTGGGCAGTTACAGCAGCAGCCATTCTGCCCTTGTTTTAATGCACACAGGCAGGTAAAGGGCAGAGAATAGTGCAGGAAAATTGAAACTGGAGCTGGGGGGACTGCTCAGCCCTTCAGTACCTGGGAAGGTGTGGGCAGTGGCTGAGGATAATGTTCCCCTGAAGATCTGTGGTGGGTTGGTCTCAATAGCACAAAGGAAAGGATTTTCTTTGCTTTCATGTCAAACCAGGTGCTGTGCAGCCTAAATGTCCTAATTAAATGTCCTCAAATGCCCTAAACTGAAAGACTGGAGCAGCAAGCAGCTTCCCAGAGCTCTGCTGAAGGCTGATTTTAGGAGTGCTTGGCAACACATCCCAAAAAGGTGGACTTGGAGTCAGAAATTTCAAAATTTTTGAGCTTTGTGGCTCACATCTTTTGGATGTGACCAGGAGAGGGGATGGCACTCCAACCATTCCAGGAGGCTGCTGCTGTGGGTGAGGTTTGCCTCTGTTATATAAGGACAAGAAAGATTGTAAAGAGAGCAAATGTCAGTGCAGAAGACAAAATCCTGAATGTCAGGAGGGAAGAACATGTCTGTGCACTGCTTAATCTACATTATGGAAAGCCAATTCTGGTTACTGTCTTCTGTCAAATTTAAATAAAAAAATAATTTTGTTCTAACATCCAAGCCCTTTTATGGGAGAGACAACAGGCTCAGAGAGCATCACCAATCCTGCTGTGAAGGTGAAAAGGAGGAAGCATTTCCTGGCTGCTGCTGGAGCTGTGACAGTGCCCTGCAGGCAGCCAGCCCCCTCCTCCCCTGGCTCCCCGAGCTGCTGAACTGAAGCCAAAGCAGAGACAAAGTGCATCCTCTGCAGGCATCTCCTGCCACTGGAGGCCACTGTGCCTCTGTGGGGTGACACAGGATCCACCTGGGCTCCTGTCCACAGCCCCAGGGCCTGTCTCAAAGCCTGGCTGTGACTGATCCCCAAAGAAGGAGAATTTCCCTAAAGGGAAGGCAGGATTAAACGTTTGAGTCTTGGATTTCCATTTACAAGGGCATCGAGTGGCAGGACAAGGGGAATGGCTTCAAACTGACAGAGAATAGGCTTAAATCAGATTTTAGATAAAAATCCTTTGCTGTGAGAGTGGGCAGGTCCTGGCACAGGGCTGTCTCTGGATCCCTGGAGTGTCCAAGGCCAGGGCTGGACAAACTGCCAGCCCTGAACAGCCTGGGGCAGTGGAAGGTGTCCCTGCCCATGGCAGGGGGGTGGAAACAAGATCTTTAAGGTCCTTTCCAACCCAGGCCATTCCATGATTTTGTGATTCTATGTTTTCCTGGACAGGCTTAGATTGGTTTTGTTTGTGTCTGTCTTGGAGAGTGAACACTGCTAAAAGAATTGACTTCAATTCAGTTCCTCCCTCCTGCTCCCCCTCAACAAAACTTTATCAATTACCAACCTTTACAGCTCTGAAATAAATTTCCAGCTCTTTGCAGCTCTCACACCTTCCACAGGTACCTTACCTGAGCAGCCCCCATTACTGCAGGTGCACAAACAGCAAAGGGTCCAGCACAGCTCCCAAAACCCAGCAGGGTGAGCAAGAGAGAATCCCCTCCATTTAATTGAGCACAATTAATAGAAAGACAGTAACTATGGAAACCTGAAGCATCAATTTTAGCCTTTCAAGGCAGAGTCTAATTTTAACCAACTAATTGGGTGCTTGAAGTGGTAGTGAAAGAAAAAGGGACACATTTTTGTCAGTGCTCTTGGAGGCATCTATTTTAAACATGAATGAATGTGTGAGCTTCACCATTTAGAGAGGACAGGATAGTAAAGGAGCAGAGACACATGAGAAATGGTCTTAGAGATAATTTTTTCTTACTTTCCTCATCATCTGTGTTTAGCTTACAGACTTCTTGGGCTCTCATCCCAGATGCCCAAACCATTGCAATCTCCAGGCCAGATGATTACAGGGTAAAGCTTTCTGCTTGGATATTCTTTAAAAATCTCCCAACACACAAGGCTTCAGACAGTGGGAAATGCAGTTCCTTGTCTCTCAGAGGCTGGAGATGGCTCTGAACCTCAGAGCTGCCACCTGTTCCCTAGCTGGCTCTGGCTCTGATCTCAAATAAAGGGATAATTTTACAGTATTTTATAGATGAAACCTGAAACTGGCCTTTTCTCTATCTATGAAGGGGAAGAAAGGGTACTATTAATGTTTAATTTAGTTTGATTTTGTTATTCCCAACTATTTTCATAATATTAAAAGTAAACTATACCATAGAGGTACATAAAATTCATTTAGACCTACAAATCCTTCAGCTGACCTACTCTGACTAGTTTATCACTAAACCTCTGCAAACTTCTCCTCCCCTGAAAGCCAATTAACCAAATACTAACCAGTGTCTATTTTGATTCTCTGTTAGCCAGCAACCTGCCCTAAAAGACATCTGTCACTGTAATACCTTCCACAAAATGGGGCTGTGGAACTGAGAACATCCAGAGCCTCAGAACAGACTCTGGCAGTCACAGCACTCTTTCTCTTTCCCTTCCACAATATGTATGTCACATTAGCAGCTCCCTATCATCTCCTGTTAGCCTCACATCCCATTATTATTCCTTTTTACTGATATGGGATGAATGGAGCTAATAATATTCCACATCAGTTAAAAAGGAATCTTAATTAAATGTGATGGGGAAGTGCTAATACAATATGATAAGCCCCCTGGATAAGCACACCACATCATTTCTCTCTTTTTCAGAATCCTTTAAACATTCCTTGAGAAGAACAGGGAGGTGACCTTGCAAAGGCTCCCCACATCCCTTCTCCTACTGCAGAAGCAGTTTTGCTCATTCAAGTGCTTGCAAGGCCCACATTTGGAGGATTTTTTACCAGGTTGTAGGTAAATCCAGCTGTTATGATCACCGAGAGTCACCTGGACCTGTAACTCTTTAAAAAGCAGATTTTTTGGTGCTGATGGGATGAACCTGCCTGACTGCTCTGGAGGTCTGGACCTCCTGGATGATGAAGCCAAACCTTCTGCTTGTCTTCTGCTGCAGCTAAAGGTGTCCTCTCAAAACTGAGCCAAATGATGAATTAGGCTTTCAAAGGATATTTACAGGTGTAATTCTGCATGCAGATCTATCACATATCAAACCTCAGCTCTGGATGGTTGTTAAAATCCCATTTAAATGTGTTTATGAACCCCCTAACTTGGTCAGTGCTTTGTTCTGCTTGGCCACACCAGTTGAAATCACAAACTGCCAGCTGATGTGCTGTAAAGGCCACATAATACTGAAACAAAAGAAACTTTACTAAAAGATAGCTTGGAGGGGGGATAATACACACCTAGGGAATATTAAGGTAAGTTTACCTCAGCAAAGCTGAGATCAAATTTGGCAGCTGCTGGAAATGGATGGCAGCACATTGCAAAAGGCATTTCAGCAGCTGCAGCTGCCTTTGTGACTTGTCTGAGACCACACTGCCTTAAATATTCATCAGATGGTGAGTATTAATTCTGGGAGGCTCTTGGAAGTCTAAGACACAAAAAGAGGGTGGAGCTCTCTCACTTGATCACTTTGACCACGTCAGAATAGGCCCCTCACAATCCCAGTGTATGAGTTAGTACATGATATGCTTTGGATTTCAATATTTTGATTTTAGTTTTACTAAAATCAAAATATTGAAATTTGAAAATATTGAAATTATTTTTATTTTAGCCCCAGTCATGCTTTAAGCCAAGAATTGTTCCCTCACTGGAGCAATTGGAGAAATGGCTCAGACTTGTCCTTCCACATAAAATAATGCTTTACATTATACTCAGGAACTGCTCATTTGTTAATGAGCTCTCTTTCAAGAAAGGCTCAAATAATTGTAGTAAAACATCCAAAACTTATTTATTTCATATTCCTGCCATTTCACTTTTCTGAAGGAAATATTAAAAATGGAAGAACTGGCTCGAAGAAGATGAAATCTGGGAAATTAATTATTACACAGAGATTGTAAAGGATGCAAAATGGGTATCTGAGAGCAAAGAAGGGGAAATTAGCTTTGTTTCCACATTGTTGCTTAATGGAGGCTGACTCTGGAAAAAATCCTACCCTGGTTAAATTGGAGAAAATTTATTTTACTTGTGATCCCTTTAAATGAACAGGCAGGAAAAAAATCAAGGACAGACTGTATGTGGATTGATAGCATAGTTATTTTCCTTCCAGGAAATGTGTCATGTGCTCAGGTAACTAGGACAAGCTGTCAAAGAATAGAAACATTTAAAGATCTTAGTGTTCATAAAGGCTAAAAGGTGATGGTATTGCTCCTTGAATCCTTCACTTCAAAAGGAATTTTAATTTGCCATCTGGTGGAATCCACATGTAAAATATTATAAAACTATTTTAACACAGAATTAAACCTTACACTTTCATTTTCCTGCTGTAATTTTGTGTATTACATGTGTCCATGTTAATACAAAACTGGGTCATTTGTTTTGAGTTTCTGCAATTCTTGAGGTGGTGATTGACTCCTAAATTTTACACATCAGAGTCTACTTTCCCAGTACCTTTTTCAGTCCCACCATTACCAGGTCAAGTCATGGAGAAAAAATCTTCCTAAATGATCAATTCTGTATCTGGAAGTAGCTGAGTGGGTGCTGTCACAGAATTTTTAGGAGTGAAAGGGAGCTCTGGAGACCATCCAGTCCCACCCCCTGCCAAGGCACCTGGAGCAGGTGACACAGGAATGTGTCCAGGTGGGGCTGGAATGTCTCTAGGGAAGGAGATTCCCTGACCTCCACAAGCAGCCTGTTCCACTGTTCTGCCACCTCAATGTGGTGAAGTTCTTCCTCATGCTGAGCTGGAACTTCTTGTGTTCTCATTTATGGCCATTGCTCCTTGTCCTGTCACTGGGCATCACTGAAAAGAGCCTGGCACCACCCTCTGCCACCCCTGGGAGATATTTATGTGCATGAAGGAGATCCCCTCTCAGTCTTCTCTTCTCCAGACTAAACAGGCCCAGCTTCTGTGGTCTCTCCTTATAAAAGTGAGGCTCCAGACCCCTCATCATCTTTGTGGCCTCCACTGGACCCTCTGCAGGGGCTCCTTGCCTTTCCTGGGCTGTGGAGCCAGGTCTCAGCTTTGCTGTAGGAGCTGGGAACTCCTCACTGCAAAGCTGTGAGACCAGCATGTGTCAGAAGGGGAGCACAAAGTGAAAAATGCTTCATCCTCAGACTGTGCAACCTGACAGTTCCATGGAAGGGGATTTTTTCAGCAATTTCAATATGCTCCCCTACTGGAAAGGGAAAAAAACCCAAAACCAAACCAGGCAACTCCTGCAGCCAAATGCCAGCTGTGTGGACAGCAGCAAGAGCTGCTGATTGTATAGGGATAAAATGTTTCTAAAATCATGGATATTTGGGGGTTTGGAAAGAAAGGTCAGTCCTGGTAGGCCCTGTGAAAATGTTAGGCTCATGCAAAACTGCACCTGTATAATCATTTCATGACTAATAAATGATAGGATTGTTAGATGAAATGATTGTTTGGTAATTGGATATAATTATTGTTTAATCATAACAAGAATCATGAGAAAAGATGTTTGGGGGGTTTGATGGAAATTACAAAATCCATGCTTGGATGAAATCAATATACACAACAGAACAATATAAGTTTAATAATTGATCTGTAGTTATGTAAGGATAAGGGTATAAAAATGTGATCATCCCAAACCATGTCAGAGTCAGGTTTGGGTCTGTACCCCTGACAGCCAGAGCTCTTCTATAAAAGCACCTACATGGAATCACTCTGTGATTGTGTGCTCCTGAGCACCAGCACTGCCATTCACTGATCCTGATGTGCCCTGCCCCACTAAGCACTGGGTGTAAATGGCTGCCACCCTCAAATTGCTTCATATGCTCTCCATGATCCACAAGTGCAGCACCAAACATCACTGAAATGTATTCCCTGGACACCAGACTGAAGAACTAGCTCGGGGTAGCCAGCAGAAACACAGCCCATGACAACAAGGAGGAGAAAGCTCTATTTTTATCTCTTCCTGCTGACACAGGGAGCAGCACACACTTCATTCAAGCACACACACAGCTGCTCAGTGGCTGGGATTTCTGCAGCAGCTCTGAGGCTCCAGGAAGTGCAGTCAAAGCAGATATTCCCTTTGCTGAGGAGGAGAGACAGCACAAGGATGCTTTGAAATGCTCTGCCTGATCTAGTTCATTCTACTCACCAGGGAGGCACACAGTTCCATATTCAAAAACAAGGGTGCATATTTCCTGAAACTAGCACGAATATTTAATACCTCTTCTTGCAAAAACAAGATAATCATGCCTGCAGATCTTCCACAAGCAGCTGTGGAGCATTTTTGCCTCAGCAATCATTCAATTTGCATCTCTAGTGAAACAACTCAGTGAACAGGCAAACAGATTTTTATCTCTGTGCTTGAGCAGATCTGGCAATTGCTTAAAGCTCAAAGTGTCAGTCTTCAGGCAGGGACAATACCTGGAGAGAGGACAAATATTTAGACTCAAGAACAAATACCAAAGAGAGACTCTTCATCAGGAACTGTAGTGATAGGACAAGGGGGAATGGATTCAAACTGGAATAGGGAATTTGGGTTACAGGAGAAATTTTCAGGCCCTGGCACAGGGTGCCCAGAGAAGCTGTGGCTGCCCCTGCATCCCTGGAAGTGTCCAAGGCCAGGCTGGATGGGGCTTGGAGCAACCTGGGGCAGTGGGAGCTGTCCTTGCCCATGGCAGGGGGGTGAAAGAAGATGATTTTTAAGGTCCCTTCCAAGCCAAACCACTCTGTGATTCTACGTTTCTACTGATATGAGCCATACAGCTTTTAGTATCTGAGAGAATCAATTAACAAAAATTAATTATGATGGCTTTATTTATTGGGGTTTTTTTGTTTTGGTTTTTTTTTTTTTGCAGGGGCCAGAGCTCTCCCTTGGCACATGTTTTTTAGAGATACAAACACAACTTAAAAAAAGAAGTGAGAGGGAAAGCCAACAATATGACAACAAAACTGTTTGCAACTACTGAAAATACTGTGTTAATTGCTCAGCTGCTCTCTTCAGGGCCTCAGACTTTCTCCAAAATATACCAAGTGGTGTAAGGGGGGGTGGCTTCACCCTCACTGAGGAAGCTCAGATAAACTCATTAATCCATGGAGAGAGCAGAATCTTCTGTTTCTCCTTCTCCCCAAAGTCTCCTCTTTGTACAAATACGTCTGCAGCTGCACCCAAACCTGCAGAGCTTTCTTAAGGCAAAGCCCACTCCTCCCCCTCTATAAATAACCCAGAAATCAGTTCATACTCCTCCCAAATATCCTTCCCACTCCTGCCTGCAGCTTTGATTTCATGCCTGTCTTCAGCAGCCAGGGTGAATCACCCATTTCCTGCCTCCTAATCCTCACTCTGTCACAAAGCTCTGCAGGTTTTCTGCTGCTCCTCCAGGTATTTCTGCTTTGGGCTCAGTAAGAAAAGCCACATTAGGACAGAAAAATGCTGAGCAGGTGGCACTACCACAGCCTAACACACAGAGAAAGGAATCAAGCTTGTTCCCTCGTGGCTGTTGTATTTTAAACACAATTAAATAATGAAAGAGCATAAATTACAGCCTGGATTTTCTCATGTAGGTTTTTCTCCCCATGTGGGGTAGAGAATTCCATGTGAGGTTTTCGTGTCTCCAGTTTTTGCCATGTGGAATTGTGTCATACCCATTCAACCTTGACAGGTCACTTTATTGAAATATCAGTGGTTTTGTGAGAATCTCAGGTTTCACATGGGAATAACGAAACCCCAAACCATAAAAAAAAAAGAATTCTGGCTGTTAACACACCAGAAAGCAAAAAAGGAACTCACTTGAGGCTTAAATTTTGAATGTTTGGGATTGGCAGCATAGGACTGACCCAATGCAATTTCATGGTCTGTTTATCCATCCTGTTCTCTGGACCATCATGCATTTTCTAACAGGTGCTTTCCCTTAGCCTGGCATCTGTGACAAACAGAACACGCTGCAGAGAAAGCAACTGCCCTCATAAATCTAATTCCAGTCAATGAAGAGCTCATGGCTGAGAATCACAGAACTGCATAATCAATAATCATGGTCTGCAAGACAGAAAAATAGCTTCTGATGGCTTCCTCCAAAGCTGTGCTCCAGATTCTGGATTCTTTTTCAGTATTTCAGGATTATGCAGCTTCCCTAAAGGCTGTGTGGACCAGCACTGCTATCCTGCATAACTCTGTCTGGCACTTGACCTGAATATGTTTCTCTCGATTAGGCAGTGACATTCTCAGCTGGAAACTCTGTTGGTACATTCCAATTGTTGTCTCAGCATAAAGGTGTGCTGGAGTTATTCTGAAAACCCAGATGTGTGGCACTGTCTGTGTTTCAAAAATTTTAGTTATTAGCATGATTTGGAAGCTTTCACTCCCAGATTCCAGGATCTGCTGCCCCTGATCTCTCCCAGCACCTGCTTTGAAGTGATGAGTCTCTGTCAAGTGCTGGTGCCAAGCTCAGCAGAGAGAAAAAAAAACCACTTATTAACACCTAAATCAGAATTAGCCAGTGGCTGCTGGCCTGGATTCTTCCAGATGTAGCAGGTCTGCAAAGGAGGTAGAACTTCTGTCCAGCACCTCTTCTGGGCAGCACACAGGGAACCTCACTGCCAGCTGCAACCATTTGTTCCCTTTCACAAATACTGAACTGACCTCAACACCCAAATATCCCACTTCCCCTAATTCATGCTGTATATTTGTCCCATTTGCCATGAGAATTGCACAGCCTCAGATCAAATCTTCTGAATGGAAAACAACCCCTGCAACAGCTGCCACTTTGCAGATCAAATAAAGGCCATTCAGACAAAAATCATCTCCTGTCTCCTCAGTCCCCCTGGGAAAGTAGGACACTGTGTGCAGAGCAGAAAGGCAAAACCTCAGCACATGGCAGGGCAGAAAGGCAGCTCTGCTCCACAAGAACAATTATCTGCCAGGTCCAAGAGTAACACACTGAGTATCTGAGCTAACCTTAACTATCAATCTAACACAGGATGTGAGCAGCTGTGCTTCCAAAAGTCACAAAATGTTCACAAAAATTAATACCACAGAGTTAACACAGCTCCACTTCTTACCAGGAATTACTCTGAAGTGCAAAATGCCCAGCTCTCCCATTTTGTGCTGGCTGCTAGAGTTTTTGAAGGCTCAAAAGCTGCTCCAGCATTACATAAACACAGAATTAAACAAAATCAAATCTATAATCTCTAAGGCTTTAGAAAAGCTGGGCAAGGGGGGGGGGATGTAAGAAAAAAAATCTATGATTTTTTAATAACAATTCTAATGATGTAGAAAACACAAAGTTTAATTTTTTAAAAATTAGATGATCTTTAACTACTGAGCTCTGTATATGGGGTTGGTAATAACTATTTTTCAAGGACCTTCTCAAGTATAATGCTCTGCACAGCTCAAAGGAAAGGGTATTGCCATGAAATCAAAATGGCAGAGCAAATATTTAATTACTGGTTACTCCAGCTCCCAGTACCTCAGCAGAGCCCAATGCAATCCTGCCCACTTTAGCCAGAATCCATCAGCATATCACCTAAATCCCAAGCAGTAGTATCAAAGACTGATGAAATGTTTGGAAAGAAAAAATTATTTGGCTTTCTAGGCACTGCATATCATTTTTGAAAGACATCAGCTAAACTGGGTGATTGAGCTGAAAATAAAATTTAAAAAATGCAGATAATTGGGGTCTCCAATTAAGAGTCTCCTCACCACAACCTCAGCATTTTAGTTTTTTAACAGGAGCAGGTGCAGCTCAGAGGATGACTGGTCAGCCCATGTAAGGAGAGAACAATCTCTTGCTGGAGCAACCTCACTTTCCATGGCAAGCTCTGGATAAACATTCATGGAAGATTTTCCCTCAGTTCCAGGACTCCAGTTGGCTACAGACCCCCTACAGCCACTGCTTGGCTATGAGATGAGGATTTTCTCTGGGCTTGCTATCTTTCCCAATAAAAGGGAATTCAGTGACATTGGGTGATATTTAGATGTCTAGTTCCTCTATTGTCTGCATATATCAACACATTTTTTTCAAGCCCTTAAGCACTTACTCCCAGAAGTGCCTCCTAAAAGCTGAGGCAAAGACAGACAGACAGTTCTGTCTGGCAGAACAGACTCCTGGCACCACAGCCAGGAAATCCTGCCTGGGGCAGGTCACTTTGCCCTCAGAGGTGGAAATAGCTGACATTTTTATCAGTGGGCTGCCAATGAAGATTCTCAGCTTACCCACAAATTTTACAATAATTATTTAGTTGTGGATTTGCTTTCTAACTGTAATGAAGGAAACACTTCCCTTTCTTCACACTCTGCTCTTTCTGCAGGGCTGTTACTGCATCTGCTGGCCATTGCATTTCAGCAGTTTCATGAACAGTGGGCTCTGTTTTGACTTCAGCTTGCTCTTAGAAACATCCTTAGAGGGTGTGGGAAGGGGAGAAGAACACAAATGAGTTCTCCCTTGTCTCCTGTGAATATTCTCAGGCAACACTGCAGCCACATGCAAGAGTGACTCTGCCTGCTGGGATAAATTCCAGATCATGGAGTCTCCTGTGCTGGCTTTCTTCCCCTCATTCTGCAATTGCCCAGCAGCCATTCAACATTCATCCAACACTGGTTCTCCAGTCTAGTATTGCTGCTCCTCAGCATTGCTGATGATATTGCAGCTGGCAGCACAACCCATCTGCAGTGGAATTGGGCATTGGTCAGGCTGCCCAGCTGGATGGCTGGCAGCTCTTTGTGCTGAGGATCTACTGAGGCTCTCTGGGTCTGAAAAATCATGCCATGGGTGTCATCCTCATCCTACATTTCCACACTAGCAGGTGGCTTCTTGTACCTGGTTTGTTTAAGACTGGATGGCTGCTGTATCCAGACTTGGAGTAAGGATTTTTCCACACCCAGATCCCTGCTGGTCCTTCCCAGCAAAGGGCAAAGGTTGCAGTCATGGGTCTGGGTCTTTCCACTTCCAGCTGCAAAACAGCACTTCCAGCAGTGATGGTAAAACTACTCAAATAACAGTGAAAAAGGAACTTGGTGAACATAGTTCAGCTGATCTCTTTAATTACCTGCTCAAGGAAATGAGAAATTAAATGCAACACATCACTTCTCTCCACCAGAATTTCCTTGAGCTCACAAGTTCGTGTGACCACCTGGGATGCCATCATTGACACCACGGGAGACTAAAGGTCAACCAAAAACTCATCTTCTTTTTCTTCCCTGATTTTTAGTTTTTCATTTGTCTAATTTGTTGCAGCATAGCTGTAACTAATCTGCATTTCATCTGTAATTTCTAAATTGGATGTATTGAGTGCTGCAGTTCTATATTCTTCAAACAGATTCAACATTCATAAATTTTGAATAGACCCAATACATTTTAGAAGAAATAATATTTTCAGGGGCTTACTACACTTCTCAAACCCCTTATCAAATGATTTATTATTCTTCGACTTAGTATCTCTTTCATTGTTTGTGTTTTACTTACTCAGATAATGAAAGTCCTTATCTTTCTTTGCTTTTCATCATCTGTTCTGATCAACTCTACAACAAGATCAGTTGTTTTTTCCTCTTTCTGCCTTGTTTTCACAAGTCTGATTCCCTACAAGCACAGCAGTCCTTTGCTGTGAACATGCAGTCCCACCCATTCAGTCTCTGGTACCCCTGACCCCTTCTGTGCCAGTCTGAGCTCTCAGCAGCAGCAGCTGAGCTGAAAATGGAGCCTCCACAAACCTTTTCAGGCAGAGTGGTTCCCTGAACCAGCTAATTCTGCATCAGAGGAGATTTGACAGAGGACTGGAATAATGGCAAGAGCTAACAGAAGAAGCAAAACAAAAACCCCCAAGATTTCATACAATAGCCTGGATTAGAAGGGACCTTAAATGTCATCTCACTCCAAACCTGTGCCATGGGCAGGGACATCTCCTCTACACCAGGCTGCTCTGAGCCCATCCAACCTTGAACACTTCCAGGAAGAGACCTAGACAGGTAAAAGCTGATAGGGAACTACACAAAGCCATTCCTTTAGTACACATAATCTCCCTGAAATGCATGCAAGCTCCTCCTAAAGTTGAAACACAGCTCTTTCTAAAAATTGAAATTACTTGCAGGTAGGACTACAGACATCAGGACAGAAATCAGCTTCCTAATGTTTTCTTCCAACTGGTTTGTGCAGCTTCTCTCCATCCTCCACCAAGGAAGGAGGAAAAAAAAGAGGAAGAGCAGCAAAAATCTGTCATGCTCATGATATCTGTGCAATACAGACTAGGGATTTGTATTTTGGTTTCCTAGCAACTCTGAAGGCCAATTCAGCAGTGATTTTATACTGAGCATCAGTTCCAGGGTTGCTTCAGCTCTTCTCACAGAGAGAGTTCTGAATCTTTAACTGCCTCCTTCTCTCCTTTAATGCACAGGTAAAGTGCAACCCTAGGCTGACTGCTAGATTAGTAACACCTACATTTTACTTTCACCTACATTCCATCCTCTGATGATTTTTTTATTCCACATGAAAAAATGATGAAGAGCTCTTAAGCTAGTGTTTAATCAAATTGGTCAGGGGAAATGAACAAATGGAAAGGAGAATCTGCAGATTAAAATGAAGCTATCATCAAAGAAGATCAAAGCCAGAGCTGACCTCACATCATAGCCATGGAGGACCCAGATGCAGTTTCTGCAATGTCTGTTACAAAAACTTGCCATCTGTGAATGGTAAAAGGAGAAAAACCAGGCAAGAATAATGAGGTTAATTCTAGACCTTGATGAGCACTAAGCTTTTAAAATGATAGCTGGCATATAATTTCAGAATTCATAAAAATGCATCAAGAAATAAACACTGGGAGCATCAGTTTTTATGGCTGGGAATATATTTTCCACTGAGAACAGCTCCAAAGCTGGCAGGAATGCTCCAAGCTTTCCATCCCACTGTCTGGCCAAGATGCCTCAGAGAAGATCAGAAGCTGACCTGCATGGATTTATTTTGCACAGCCCACTGGCCTCCCTGCTGGGGCTGCCAATTAGTTCCAGTTGTGAGAGTGTTTTCTGCAGTGTGGCAAGTTGCCAGTGGGGAACTGGATTAAGATCACCAAATTACTTTGCCTGTCAGCCCAGAAGTAAAGCAGTTAGTTCTCTTCTCCATTTACTTCTGGATAGGTTCAGCTGCAGTTTGGAAGCCTGTGCACCAGGATGGATGCACTGATTCACAGTGTGGACCTGTGGTGGTGTTCACAGGGGTCCCAGGATGAGAGAAGAGATGAGAATCTTGACTCCATGTTTCAGAAGGCTGATTTATTATTTTATGATATATTATATTAAAAGAAAATGATATATTAAAGCTATACTAAAAGAATAGAAGGAAGGATTCCATCAGAAGGCCAGCAAGGAAAAGAAAGGAATGATGATAAAATCTTGTGACTGACCAGAGAGTCTGAGACAGCTGGACTGTGATTGGCCATTAATCAAAAACAACTACATGAGACTAATCAAAGATGCACCTGCTGCATTCCACAGCAGCAGATAATTATTGTTTTTCTTTTCCTCTGAGGCTTCTCAGCTTCTGAGGAGAAAAGATCCTAGCAAAAGGATTTTTCATAAACTATGTCTGTGACATGGACCAACAGAAATGTGCTTTGTTCCTCCTCCACAATTCACTGCTGAAAATAGTTTTACTGTCTCACTGCACCTGCACTCCTCAGAGGGGAAAAGGCAGGGACCCAGAGCAGCCAGCAGCATGTGTGGTCCTTGAGAAACTCTGCCACCCTTCTTGCCCCTCAGAAAATCAGCTCAATTAAAAGCAAAAGGTGATGTTCCTCACGGTGCTTTATTTCTCCTAACTGAAGTCTGGGAATAAATGAAGCAGATAATCTGGCACTAATGTTATTAATTTATTTTAATTCTTTGGTTTGCAGCTACACATGTGGGAGACCCTGCTACCTACTTAGCATAAATTTCAGCAAGATAACAATCTGCTGAGAACAGGTAATTTTCCCTGTGAAGAGATGACATTATTCATGGTAACTGAGAGAACAAATCACCTGGAAACCGAATCAGCAGGGTGCTGCTGGCCCACCCCTCCTGCTGACAGTCTGTGCCTGCTGCAGGCACAGGGGCTGGAGAGAATTGATCCTCCACGAGTGACTGGAGACATTTGACTCCAGGCATTTGGAAAGGACACTGTTACCATGAGCCTGCCTGGTACACTGTCAGAGATGACAACAGGAGTGCTCTGAGATGGTGCAGAGTGGACAATTCAGCTGCTGCAGTTATTAATAAGGACCACTTCACCCCCACCATGGCTGTGCAAGCTGATTCTCCACTAAAATCATCTCCACTGGGAGCATAGTGGATCACAAATGCAGCACAAGGTAGTGAAAAGCAGAGAGTAGGAGGGAGGAGAATGTACTTTACAAATCCTGATTGTTTAATGCATTGTGTTCCTTGGTAAAGAAAATTCCAGTTTGGATTTTGGTTCTTTGAAGCGAAGTTGTAAGGTCTACAGGCAGGGTTTGAAGGAAAATTGGGGGAGGAATAGTTTGTTCTGCATTTTTCAGTGTTATGATATGATGTTTATTATTTATTTTGCCATTTTTCACTCACTGCCTTTGGTCAAAAGAGCTTTCATTTTATTCTGCCTTACAACATTCTTCCTTTAAACTCAGCTACCACATTCGAGTGATTATGTGGAACAAAAATATTGGAAAATTTAATCAAAGGGACTAAAGAAGGCTCATGGCTTTCCTGATTGTTTATAAGCACAGTCTGTGTTCTGGATTTTCAAGTGCCTCCCAATGCATTAAAAATCTGCATATGAAAAAACTGCTGAAATGACTTGAGGATCAGAGCTTGCATCTTGGAAATAACTGTTTCTTTTCTCAAGGTTTGAATAATTTAACTGGAATAAGCTATCCAGAGGCCCAGGCACCAGGCCAGGGAGGTGTGGTTACAGGATAAGAAGGCATAACTTCAGGCAAAATCCCTTGGCCAGCTCAAGTAACCACAGGGACAAATGCAGAGAGGGAAGGGCAGGGGACCTCTCTTGCCCTTAATTGTCTAAGTGAGCCTAAGGAGATGAGCTGCACAATTAGGGATCTAATTAGTGCCACTCCCAGCCAGGACAGCAGCCTCTTTTCCATGTGCTTCAGTGTTAACACACCTGAGGTCTGACCTAAAAATGGAGTTGGAACTCCCTGTGCAGCCCCTCAAATCCCACCTTGCACCCACAGCTCCAGAGAGTCTGGGAGTCCACAGACACAGGATTTGCTTGTCAGGAAACAAATCTTGCTGTTTCAAAAACTCCTTCTCAGAACAGCCCAAAAAGAAATCATGCAAGGCAGGCATGAGACAGAAGTGGGTTACAAACAGCAAATTGTAGAAGGGCTTGGTGTGGAAGGGACCTTAAAGCTCACTTAGTGCCAACCCCCTTCCAAACTTCCACGGTCCCAGGTTCTCCAAGCCTCACCCAGCTTGGCTTGGGACACTTCCAGGGATCCTGGGGCAGCCACAGCTGCTCTGGGCAATCTGTGTCAGTGCCTGACCACCCTCTCAGGGAAGAAATTCTTCTTAACATGCAACCTAAACCTACTCTCTAAGTCTGAAGCCAATCCTCCCTTGCCCTGTCACTCCCTGCCCTCATTCTTTTGATGCACCTGTCCTGTTCCTAGTAACCAACTCAAGAAAAAGATAAAAAATTTAATTTCATCATATTCAAACCACTCTCAGTCAGTTCTGTTCTAGCTCCAGCCTCCAGAGCTTTGTGGTGGGATGACCTGCTGCTGTTCACTGGTTTGTTCTGGTCACCTCTTGGTGTTGACCCCAGCCCTGGATGATGGGTGAGGACACCCAGGCTGCACCAAGTCTCCTTTGTGTTCTCTGAACCTGTTTTATCCACCTGTGCAAACAGAAGCAGCACAAACACATAGGAACAATTCCCACAAGACCACAAAGGGTTTCTGGTGTGGTTTTTTCCTTCCTAATCAACCCATTTATTTTGCTAGTTGCGTGCCTGCTAAGAGGGGATGCTTTTAGGGATGGCTGACTGTAATTATATAAGACAAGAGCAGAGAAGCTGCACTCAGATTCATTTCCTCCACAGCCAGAGCCTTGATTTTCTGAGAATTAAATCCCCATAATGAAGGGGAAGCCTTTGTGTGCTGCTGTTGCTGTTTTCCATCTCTCATTGCACCCTCTGAGTGCACACAAGTAATGACTGAATGATTTCAGGGTTTAGCTCTTGGAGTAAAATCAGCATCTCCAGGTCAATGTTACATAAATAGGCAGAATGTGTGCTGGTAAAACATGCACATACTGCTTTCTCTGCCTTGGGCAGCCCTGTTCTGGAGTCTCAGCAAAACCAGGGTACAGCCAGGAGATCAGAGAGGTTCACAAGAGAGAAATACCATTGTAGAATCATGGAATGGCTTAATTAATTATAGAATCATGGAATGGCTTGGCTTGGAAGGGGCCTTAAAGACCATCTCATTCCAACCCCCTGCCATGGGCAGGGACACCTTCCCCTGTCCCAGGTTGCTCCAAGCTCCATCCAAACTGGCCTTGGACACTTCCAAGGATGGGGATCCACAATTTCCCTGGGTAACTTGTGCCAGGGCCTCACCACCCTCAAAGGAAAGAATTTCTTCCTGCTCTCTAATCATTGTCGTTGTGAAGCCATTTCCCCCTGTCCTGTCACTCTTGTAGAAAGTCCCTCTCCAATGGCCCAGAGGAGCAGGCAGCAGCCTCTGCCTGCCTCTTTAGCAGCAGGGCTTGGGAGCTGCTGAAGGTCAGACTTCCCAGGCAAAGGGCCTGTGAGCACTGCAGGGAAACAGGAATAGCAGCAGTGCTCAGGAAGCCCTGAGCTCACGGGCTCTGCATGGCTCAGCAGCTGGGAAGGAGAGCCCCCCAAGAGCCTCACAAAGCTCTTCATTCCCTCCTGCTGCCCTGAGAGCATTCTGGGCCAGGTGGATGCTGATCACCATCCCCACAGAGCACTCTGTGATAAGAGTAATTTTAATTTTTCCTGTTTTCCCACTTTTTAATGCAGGATAATGAACATGTCCTTTCCCTTGTGTTCCCAGACTTTGTCTGCCCTGCTCATGTCAGTGGCAAGTTCCTTAAGGCAAGGCTTGTCTTTTGCTGTTTGTGTGGGCTTTGTGCAGCACCATCTGACCTGAGAGGCACTGCCACACTCCAGCATCAACAGCAGATGCTGAAGCAGTGCCTGGTTACAAAAATAAACACATGAAAAATACATTTATGACCCTTGTGTACAGCAAAGTGCTGCACACAGGCAGACATCCATTAAGAGAAGATCCAATATCACAGAGTGGTCTGGATTCCCTCAACCTCATTTCTTCTTCCACCACTCACAACATAAATAAATTCCAGACCAGAATTTCTTAGGATTACTTAGAAACACCCTTATTTTATCCATCTATTTTCTATCAGATAGTAAATTGTATATTGCAAGAGACAACAGGGTTAAACTTCATCTGGGATCATAAATATCATGGGTTGTTTTAATATTTACTTGAGTATATTTCCTTTCAAAAAAATCTAAACAGAATAAAATTAAGCCCACAGCAGTAGAGAAAGAAATAAAAAATAACCCCCAAACCATGCATACAGAAGCGAGGCACAACAGGGAAAAAATAAAGCAGCTGTAAGCTCAAGTGGAAACAATTTGATTACCATCAATTCCCTGAAGTACTGACCAGATAAACACTTGTTTAGTTTATAAGTTCTGACAAGATCACAACCCAAGGTAGTACAGCAGCAAGAGAGTGATTTTTCTATTTATGTATTGAAACTGCTGAGAAAATAATAAAGACAGGAATCAAAATCCATGTCTTCTGTGTAGCTACAAAATATTTCCAGTAGGCAGACAAGGCAAACTCACTGGCATTGTTATGAAGATCACAAAGACCAACATGCCTAAAGCAACAGACAGTGAAAAAGTTGCTTAGATTTGAAAATCTGACTTTATTGTATTTATAAAATAATTTCCTAACAGATGTAAGAGAATTATTCACATCATCTGGCAAATGTTGTATTTGTCTCCCCCTTTTATTTTTTGGCTCAGTTATGAGAAATATATTTATTTTTTAAGTGCAAATTCAACCTCCATTTGGAGGAAGCAAAAAGATTATTACAGAAAAGGATGAATTAAACAGAAAAGGAGTTTTTGCTATTAAACTTTCTCCCAGTGCCTAAATATAGAAATTCTAACCAGATAAACTGCTTACGTAAAATCTCTTTATCACTTCTTAAACTGATGAAGTCTGGAGCTGCAGCAGCTTTTGCCCACAGTTTCAGAAGACTTTCTTCATATTGTTCAGTCCCAGAAAACCTCTAGCCTTTTGCCCCCTTTATTCTTATTTAATTCCTGGTTTCAGAAGTTTTGCAGGTCCCCTGGGTTATTTACATCTCAGCTGGAGCTATCAGTCCTGCCTTTAGGAAACCTGCATGGAAACAATCACCCCAGGTGGGGTGAGAAATTGGACTTGATCTCCACTTGGGAAAATTCAACCACTGGCTCCAGTCAGGGAAAAATGTACAAGTGTGGTGCTAATCCCAAAGGAAGGATGCACATACACAGGGACTGGACTAAATGATGAGATGCACAAATGCATTCTGGGCCTAATGAGAAGGGGAAATTGTTCTCACAAATATTTGCAGCAGGTGAAATCAGGAATGTGCCACAGTAGATGAAGACATAAACTCTTCCAAGATCATTCTCTTTGACAGTCAAAATTAATACAAAGTCTTATTCAAATACATGAAGTCAAGGAGATCACACAATTTAGAGGTTTCCAGCATTAGGCTTTCCCAAATTCTGATGATCCTATCCTTTTTTCCTTACACTGAGCCTTCAAGGACTAGATCTCTCATCCATATCATCTCCTTTACTTGGCACACCCTGCTGGAAAAGAATGGAGCCCTGAACAATGATCACAAACACTATTTCAGCTCATTCATGAGGGTTTTGCAGCTAAGAGGAAAATAAATTAACAGAAAGTAAATTTAACTTTAGCCAAGTCATGACTGCAGTTTCTGTATAATATCATCTATCATCCCCTCCTCTCTTTGCTCACTCAGCTGAACAGAAATCTAAACTAACCTATTCATTTACCCAGCCCTGGCTCCAAATATTGAAAGCCCAAAGTGCTGGTTCAGCCACAGTTTGGATGGGGTGAGGCAGATGAGTTCCTGGTCATAACAGCCATCAGCTTTTAAAAAATAATGATCAGTATGTCAAGCTGTATCTGTCATAAAAATATGTATTTTGGACATGTTCTTTTGAAAAAGTCCTTTTGATTTCAAAATGCTTTTCTTCAGTCCAAGTAGCATTTGAAATTCTCAGTCCTCTCCAGCTTCCATCAGGCTGTCAAAATGAGAAGCATCTATCCCTGAAAATTCTTAGTTCAGTATGAAATATTGAAAAGGTGATGTGGGGCCAAGCTGGTGACCTACATTTCAACATTCCTGAAATAACAATACAGAGGGGAGACAGTGGACAGATGAGCAAGAAGAGACCAAAGTCATTAGATGAAATGAAAAAAACAACAAAAAAAATTAGAAAGAGGGAGGTACATACTTGGCAAACCAGAGAGGTAACAAGAAAGCAGAGAAAATGGAATAAACAGAAGTGGAAAGCCAAAAAGCAGGAAGCATGCAGGGAATGTCCTGGGAATAAAGTGTTCTGGGAGCAGGGGCAAAACTGAGACTGCACATCATGTTGAGGGTCTCAGCAAGTTGGAATTGACTCGAGAATTCAGTGACCAAAATCTAAAAGTAAAATAAAAGAAAGGGATTTAGCCTCATATGGCCCTTGCAGATTATTTCTGTTTCAGTTCAGGCACTGCATCCACACAAGATCCACACAAGTAAGCTGGCATGATTTCCTTCCCCAGACCACAGAGCTGAGAGATACTGCAGCTTCAAAGAATTACTTTGGTGTGCTTTAAGGGCCTGATTTTTTCCATGATTCAAAAGGCTGTGAACCAAATCTCTGTGATACTTTCCTACAAATTCTTAGGACCTTAATTTTGGGAATTTATTAAATCACTGTTTTGACTAATTTTCATGAGAAACATAAATAACTGGGCTGTTCTGTATTCCCCCTCTTCTGTTCTTTAAAATATTCCAAATATTATCACAGTGTTTCTTAGACCACTAAAGATATGAATTTTAGGGCTGATATTTGGCTTTCTATATATTTCTGGTTTTGAAGGTTGGAATTATGAAATTCCATAGAAAACTGATTATTAATTTAAAAAATAAAGAGAGGCTCTAGCACAGCTGCATTTTCTAACTCCTTCCATTTTAAACAGCTGCAGCATTCTGCAACAAACCAGGAACGTGGTTTTGTATTCTGGGTTGCTAATTAGTTATTATCTTTTATAGCTTTAATCAATGAACTGCTCAAGCTAAGCCAGAGCAGTGCTGTTATTTGTAAATTAACCTTTAACAGTCTCAAAGAAACAGCACTTTCAGCCCCTGCACATTCTTTGCAGTGACTGCTTGATGAGCCTTGTGCTTGAGCACACCTTTTTTCTGTAGATGAGGAAGGTCATTTGGAGAAGGAGAACAGAAATTCACTGACATTTCAGGAAGGAATTGTCCTCTACTTACAGTCCCAGTGTAAAGCTGTATCATATGAAATATGTTACAACTTAGGTCTCATCACCCTCTGAGTTATTTTCTTGGGCTCTTTCTCTTTAAACTGGATTTTTAGAAGAACAATTCAGTGGCCAAGAGCTTTGTGACAGTACTCTGGGGTCCTTAACAGCTTCTCCTGTAATGCCTGTCTGATTTCAAGACCAGTGTCTGTTCTACCAGTGAGACTCAATCCCCCCCAAACCACTTTCCATTCCTTCTGTGCTGCTGTTACAAGGACTCAGAGGTGCAGACAAATGTCAGATGGTTACTCCATGAAAAGAACAACTGCAGTGCAGCTCTCTGTCCCACTCATCACAACCTATTACCCAAGCCCAGGGTGCCAATCTCCTCTCCACTGCCCTGTGCTCAGCAGTCACTTAAAAACCAGCACTGCCATTCCCTTGGAATGTGCCTCCTGCAGACCTTCTGGCATCTCTTCCAACTGTTTCTCTCTACCAGATCCTCTGTGCTCACCTTTCTGTACAGGATTTTTACTGGTGTGATGTGGGAAATGGAAAGACAGAAACTTCCACAGACACTGAAGGGTTTGATCTGCAGCCTTGGGAGAAGCTTGGATTGATGTGAAAATACAATATACAGACATTGAGCAGAACAATTATAAACTTATGCTTCTGTAGTTGTAAGTAGGACTATGCCTTAAGTAAGTAAAAAACTGTATTAATAAGATGGTGAAGGGTTTAGAATGTAGGGGTGTGGTTGGACAGAGTAAGGTAAGAGTTTAGATGTTATAACAGAAGCATCTGTGTGCATGTGAGACAGGGGGCAATGGATAAAAGTATCCACAGTGCAGCAAAATTAAGTAAAGGTGGTAGGTTAAAAAAGCAAAATGAACTTTGTGGCAACTGTCCATGGGATTAGAAAGTTCTACATTGTCTGTGACCATTTTGAGCTCTGGCTGACTGCTTGCTCTCTTAAATCTCACAGCCTCTGAGACTGATGGTTATCTGAGCAATAAATCATTTTTAGCCCAACTGTGGTCCCATCCCTTCACTAAATAACAGTGTCCCCTCTCATGCCCTTAGGTTTCTCTGCTCAGATCTCTTCTCCTTGCACTATCATCCTTTATCTCATTTATCTCCTTTATCTCCTTCTCCCAGTTTCACTGGAATGAAGTCTCTCTTTCAGATATAATATTCTTATTCAGGTTGGATTTACTTCTTTGACATCCAAATTGGTCTGTGAAACAGAGAATTGGGAATGCCACAACTAACAGTGGATAATTATAATGATTTCTTTCTCTATCAAGGCATTTTTGGACAATTTGTCTTAAATCCACAGAAGATCCCCTGTCCTTTCTTCACAGTTTTCCCACAGTTGTTCTGTTCACAGCAGCCAACCCCAAACCAGCAGCACAGAACTCACTAGGAAGACTGACTTTACTTCTCAGGAAATTTTGCTTATTTGACATAATCACAGTTGGTTCACATTTAGTTTTCTGAATTCCTGACTTATTTTGCATATCATGCCTCATCAATGGACCTCCTCTGCATTCCAGGTGATTGCAGCAGGAACCTTCCTCTGAGAGCAACACAAATTTACTCCAGAGAAACTGCAGTTCCCAGTGTAAACCCAGGGCAATCTAGGAGTATGTGGACAAGGAATATCCCTAGCTAGCATGGCACATGTGAGAAGGTCCCAGACAGAAGGAAGGAACAGCAGGAAAAATGGAATAAAACCAGGAAAGTTGTGAGACACACAAATTTCAGAGGACAAATGTTGAAAGATTCAGATTTGGGGTGATGAGATGCAAAGAGCTTTGCATAAAGGGATCTCATTTATTATTTTGTTCCACCCCCCTGCCATGGGGCACCTTCCACCATCCCAGGCTGCTCCAAGCCCTGTCCAACCTGGCCTGGGAGACTTCCAGGGATCCAGGGGCAGCCCCAGCTGCTCTGGGCACCCTGTGCCAGGGCCTGCCCACCCTCACAGAGAAAAATTTCTTCCTGCAGTGCTCCCAACCAGCCCATGATGGTCTGTCTGCTGTCCTGTCCTTGGGAGAGCCCAGGCAGTGCAGACAGGTTGAAATAATTGCACTGCACCCAGCTCTGGGGCCCCAGCACAGGAAGGACATGGACCTAGTGGAGCTTTACAAAACAGTGTTACCACCTCTCCTCCCCAGTAATTCCCTGAGAAAAGGAAAGGAAATAACAGATATATTTAGGAGAATGTTACCACAGCAAAATCAGAAGTACAAAATTAGTGTGGTTTAGGATGGCATTTGCCTAGGCAATCTGAATTCTGTCTCTTGTGCATATTTATGAGGGCAGACACTGAAATCCTAATTTTCTGAAAGTCTGTGGGCTATTGACATGGACTTCAGAGATGCCAGGATTTCACCTACACACACACAGAATTCAGATGCAGATTTTATCATTAAATCCTTCCCTCTTTTACAGAGCTGTCTGAATGGAGTCTTTTATTTTCCCTCTCTACATCAGGTGTGTGGCCCAGTGCCTGATTTACTGCACACATAGAAAGTCTACATGGAATACAGGAGTTGAAATTTCTCATGACTACTTTTCATCACAAATCCTTATTGTTCTCCTGAGTCTTACATGTGCTATGAAAGCATCTTTAGACTGGTTTTGTCTAGCAAAAATGCATTTTGAAGGATTTGCATTACACCAGTTCTGTTTTGTGGATTGGAAGCAGCAGCACAGAGAAATACACATAGATTGGTCTAATGCCTACTAAGTCTAAGCTCTGAATTATTCATAAGTCTGATTTATTCAGAAATCTTCAGTGTTTTATGTCTAGAGCAAAATTTCTGTTCATCTTAGTTTCTCTTATGAACTCTCACCATCTTTGCCAATCAAGCTCCATTTATTCTGAGTTAGTTACCAAAAAACCAGAGTTCATTCACATTATTGGTCATCTAAAGTCTGATGGAATTGCCAAAACTGCCAAAGGACATGGAGCAGAAACCAGAAATTCGTTCCCTGATCTCACTGTATAACATGTGGGGGACTAACAAGATGCCAAGAGAGCTAAACTCAAAGCCAGAGGGAGTTTGAACCTTCTTGTCCCACCTCACCCAGGAGTCTCCCAGCTGCAAACCTACAATGGGTTGGACTGCTGCCTGAGAAGATGCAAACACAATTTTAAAAATGCCAGATTCACTGTTCTTTGCATGGATTAAATATTCAATAAAGTCAACAGGAAGGCTGTCAGTCAAATAAGGACCAGGTTTTGCTTGGGAACACATATTTGCTGAAAAATGGGTGATGAGGTTGGAGTTCAGCTACATGTTAGGAATTAAGGATTTACTGATTTAACACCTGACTTGTTATTACAGGTCTTGAACCTAAACCAGAGAAGGAAAGAGGCACTGAAAGAGATATCTGTGGGAAACTACAGGCAGGATTCTAAAGCAGTGGTAGTAATTTGGTAAATATGTGGTGTTCTGAGGCTACAAAAGCTAACACAACCTTTAATCCTGAGATTTCTCCATGAAACACCTGCTAGCTGTTAAGGATCAGGGACATCTAAAGCTTTTGGTTACAAAGAGAGGAGAAGAACATTATCTGAAACTCACAACAAAAAAAGAAAAAATTCTAATTAATGTAATATCAGGGTGGCTAATCCCTTGGGAGAGGACAAAGACAAAACAAAATAATCTTCTTTGTGCTGGGATGCATTCATTGCCAAGTGCCTCACAAGTCAGGGAAGGAGGCAGCAATAAGAGCCAAGGGTTACTGCTGCTCAAACAAAGAGATGTTCAGGTTCCCAAAGCAAGTCCAACATGATAAGACCCAAAACAGAACAGCAAGCAGGACTCCAGACAGTGGAACAGGGCTTTGGGACCCAAGTGCCACTGGACCTCCTCAGATGACAGAACCATCCTACCTTTGCACTCAGGTTCTGGGGCTTGGAAATTGGCAGCAGCAGCATGGAAACCTCTGGGAGAATGTTTGCATCCATACTGAACTGGGCATGAGGCAAAGCACTGAGTGCTCAGCCAAGGATGCTCAGTGCAGCCAAAGCCTGAGGGGAGCCTTGGCAAAGGTTGGAGTGTTCTTGTGGTGACATTTTCAAATGCCAGCTCAACAGCCACACTCCCTTCATATCCTGCAAAGGCTGTGTGTTCCTGCAAAGCCTGCAGCAGAAGGAAGGCACACAAACCCCAGCTGATCATAGCCTAGGGCTCCATGATATATTAAATCAATTCCCCAATCTGCTTCTGCAAACAGCTCTTCTGCAGGACCAGTGCAGGTTTTACTGGGCACCATTAATTTGTGGATGTTGTAACTGTGATTGCAAATCCTCAGGCTGTGCCTCAACCCTTCATCCAGGTGAAATTCCAATTAAAATAGAAAGAAAGGTTTGCAGCAGAAAGATTAAATGAAGTAATTATAAGTTTTTCTGCTGGAGACCCCACGGCCCAGCATTTGAGCTGTCTCTGTGACATGGGCATCACTCCTCATGTCAATTCCTGTGTGCTCACAGAGCTGCCAGACAGGGCTCACCACCCTCCACAGAGCATCCACTGAGTTTACAGTTTAGTTTGGCTGAAACATGGCTGAAAACAGGGACTGATTGCTCCTCTATGTCTCTCTATTATTCCTGCCCCAAAATCAAAAGTGAGAATATTTTTTTGTCTGCACCACAAAACATCCAGGTGATTTTTTTTCTAAACTCCATGAGAACCTTCTGCCAATTCTGATTGACTGCTGTGAAGTCATCAGTCAGTGACAGAGGAAATGAAGCTTCATTCTAAACCATGCTTTTTGTCATTTATTTTGACAAATAAATCACATTTTCATTTCCATCATCATGTATTAGTGAATGAAAATAGCTAGCAAAAATTTAGGTCTGATTTCACCACAGAAAGGTAAAATGAGAAGAGACATTCAAAGAGATTAACTGGCTTTGCAAAAATAACAAAGGGAAAATTGATAAGCTCCTACCCCAGTTTTCCTGCTCTTTTGAAATGGAGGGCAAAGCAGCTCTGGAATACACACACCTGAACACACACATCAGAACTGAACCATTATTCCATTATTCCATTACACAAAGCAGTAACCTCCAAAGGCAGGGTGAGAGCTGGGATCAGGGACTCATCTCCATCACTCATCTGAGACTGAGTAAAGAAAAAGATGTATTTTCTGCTTTATTGTTCCACTCTATTTCAATTCCACAGAATAATTTACAAGAACTTTATATCCAGATCACAGAATATTCTGAGTTGGAAGGGACCCACAAGGATCATGGAGTCCAACTCCTCAGGGAATGGGAATTCACCCAGGGGCTGAACCCACAGCTTTGGGGTTATTAGCACCATGCTCTGACCAGCTGAGCTCATCTGAGGCTCTTCACTCAGTGATATAAAACAGAGGAAAAAGCAACTAGCAGCATTAGGAGATCTACTGCAGTTAACATCAGTTCTTCACAAATATTCTGGATTTCACATCCTTACCTGCTGTGGCACTGGAGACTGTTGGCCACTGCTGGTCAGGCCCTGCTGCTCCTCCACGCAGGACTCCTGCCTCCTCCATATGCACAGCACTGGAAGCAAATATCACACCTGGGTTATACAGCTCCCTTCTGCCCTGGGCTTCCCAGCACTTCCCCTTCCTGCTGCTTTTCAGAGCTCATAACTATTTGTCACTGTGCAGCTACTCCTACAGTACTGCATGATGGTAGCAGCATGAGAAGCAGCTGCTTGGACTTGCAAAAAATACTTTTGATTTTTTACTAAAATCCAGTCATGGAAAATAACTTATAAAACAAACACACCTGTAGGACACTGCTCTGACTGAGTGGGAGGCACTAATATTAAGGAAGTGACACATCTTTGCTACTAGGGTGTAGCAACATTGGGAAAATGATTAAAAAGTTGGTGGAGTTAGTTCTGAGCTTCTGCCATTATGCCATTTTAACAAATCCCACCTTCCTGGGTTACTGCACACTTCTCATGAGCAATTCAGGAAGAGAAATGCATTTTCTCAAATGCAAAAACTAATACAGCAAATTTTACAGTGTCACATCATGAGCACTGGGCATCAAAAGCACCAATTTGACCCTTACATGGAAGGAAAAGAGAAAAAAATCTGCTATTTTTAATACAAATCTGCTATTTTTAATACAAAACCAAGCGTGATGTTTATATGCTGTTCCTTAAGAGAAACAGGATTCTGTGGCTGTGTCCCTGTCTCTGCTCATTGGCTTCACACTTCCAGCTGAACTCTAGGGACAGTTTCATCCAAATGTGGCAGACATCCAGGCACCAGATTTTTACAAGTTTTATGAAAAATCAGCATTTTATGGAAACCATCAACTGGACAGGGCACACAGGCTCAGAACCTGAAATTCCAGGGGCTGCTGATGTGAGAGAGCAGAGGAACATGTACAATTTCCCAGAAGGGTCCCATCAGTCTTGTGGGATTAAAAAAAGCTCTTACTTTTCATTAATTGTTCAAGTAGCTTCAGATAAAATCTTGTACTTTGTATAGAAAGGAATGGGGATCCACAAGAGCATGCCTGACTCAGGACCAGCAGAATTCCTTCTTCAGGATCCTGCTCCCCACCCACACTGTTCATTGATTTTGCAGTTATGGGTTACAAAAAAATTGAAAGTCACAGCAGGAATATAAAAGAAAGAAAAGAGCTTGCCCAGGAGGCCACAAAGTCAAGCTTGCTCTGCCTTCCTTTGCTTTTGGTCCTTGAGGTTTAGATTCCTTTTTTACACAGCATCTCAAAGTCAGAGGAGTCACTCTGTGTCCTCACTCACATGAAGCACAGTGTGACTCTGAATTTAGTGTGACTGAATTTAGGACTTCAGTCTCATAAAAACTCTTGGCTAAAGGTACAGCACCACTGCACCAACAATTCTGAGAAACCCATGCAATGCTGCACTCTGTGCTGCCACTGGGAATGGCTGCAGCCTCAGAACTGCCTCTACACCTGGACAGGAATCTTGTTAATCACATCAGATTACACCTGAACATAGAAGCAGTTTTCTAATCTGCTCAGGGAGAGCAAAAATACTGTTTGATTTAGGCTCTAGTGATGCAATTTTAGTATAATTCTCTTTATGCAAGTGTACTGAGCAGAAAATGATAGCAGAGACTGCTTCTGGTATTAGGCAGTGGATTTTCAAAGATGTCTAAAGAGATTTGGACAAAAGCCTCACTTTTCCTTCTTTGAAAATCCATCTCATATCTTCAAAAAGTCCTTTCAACTGCATTAATCTTCTTGATTGCAGCATGTGGTTAATAGACCTGCTGCAGGAGCAGCTACTTTTATGGTAATGAGAAACAAGGAGATGGAGATGCAGACTGACTATTGAAACATCAGCACTGATGATTAGAGAGAGCTTTAAAATAAACAAAAAGTATATCATGTTAAATGATTCAATAATTGGAACAATTATGCCTTGACAGTCAATAGATACAAAAGCAGAAGGTAAAAAGAAAGAACAGCACAGCTCTACAGCAGGGCAGCAACAGCAGAAGATGCAAGTCAGGCTGAATTTGTAGCACACAGAGATTGGAAGTGACAGCAGCAGAACTCAGGTGCTTTCCATCTCAGCATAGATATCATCAGTCTAGGGCATCAGAAGAAACTTTGTCCTTTCCACAGAGGAAAAGGACAGAGCTCCCCTCCTCTGGAGAACACACACATACCTTTGCATTCCTGCCCTCAGGGATGCAGAGTAGCGCCAGTCCGGGTTGGGGTGTTTTGGCTGTAGAAACAAAAGCCCAGGACAATGCTGTTAGTGGCAGTAAAACTTGCTAGAAAGCATCTGCATCTGGCTCATTTTGTCAGAAATACCTGTATGGATATAGTCAATTTTGGTGAATTGCCAAATCTTCCTGTAAATTAAAAGAAACTTTCAAGTGTCTGTGCAATAAACTTGTCTGCACACCAAGGCCTGTGGCTGGAGACGATCTCTGTGGAACAACATTTCATGCTGCAAACTGGTGGAAAGTTATTTCATACATTTATCAACATTTTGGGCACAGGATAAAAAAAAACCCCAACATCAGAAATCCAGAAAATACCTTGTTTGTTTACCTGATAAGGTGAGGAAACTCAGACTCCTGCACTGAATATTCTCTGCCTGAGGGTGCATAAATGTGAGGGGACGTGGGGCAGTGAGGTTTCTGCTGGCATGCAGTGTACTGCAGAGGACTGCAATGGATGGTATCAGATGTGCAGACTGCAGCAAGTCTTTTATTAAGGACAGACATGTCCATAATACCAAAACCTATTAGATTCTCCATATTCATGAGAGGGCAGAAAAGGTAGAAGAGGAAAATAGCCAGCAATGCCCTCTGACCAACAAACCTCAGCATATGCTGATTGCTGCAGCATGACTTGCTAAATAAGGAGTTAATGAAGAAATCCTCTGTTGATCAAAAATTGCTCCAGAAAATAGTTTTCACATTGTCAGGGGACTGTCACTGTAATTTTCAAACACAGCCTATGAGTGCAAGCTCAGGTCCCTTAAAATTAAGCCCTGAGGACATACCAAGGTTATTTCTCAGGATACTAAAAACATTATTCTGTAGGTGATGGTGTAGTGAGTGCTTAAGTTCAGGCACTGGAATCCAAAGACAGAACTTATATCCAAAACCATAATGGACTACATTCATTCCTGATGTGTCTTGCACGGTGCCAATCACACAAATAATAAATGACAGTAATGGTTTAATTCTCTTCAAATTATTGGAGGCAGATCAGGAATGAATTTGACCCCATTACTTGAAAGAGAAAAAGAAAGTGTTGAATGTTCTAAATTATTTAAAGCCAACTCCATCTTTCCTCTTGAGGTTTGGCATATCTTTTCCCTGGATCAATAGGTTTTATTCAAACAAAAATGGAGCAATTACAACTTACAGTATTGCTCTATCACCACACTTCCCAGGTCCAGCATCACTCAAGGCTGAGATGCTCTTGGATGATGCACACATGAGTATTCTTTATGCTCTGAGCTACACAAAAGGGAGGAGGAGGCTGCTGTTTGCAGCCACACATTAAACATCTGTGCTAGCAATTTCCTTCCCATTTAGCCCCCTGTTCTCTGTCATGCTCAGGTTCTGCTGAGTTTAGCAGAAAGTGGTTTGACAAGAAGCCCATTATGCATGGTTCTAGTCTTTTCTGATTAATTCTATTTTGGCCCCAGTCCCAGGGATGTCAAAGCAACTCTAAAGTCAACCACGTAGTAACAGTCAATGGAAGAGGATAGAGAACAACACACACTGAGCAGAGCCTCTCCTGAGTTTGCCTTTCTTCAGTATGAAGGGTGCTGACACCAGAGGATTTGTCTTTTCTTCTGCTGGGTTGTTTTTTTTTTTTTAATAGCAGGGGAACTGGTGGACTTCTTGTTCTATTTTGCAATTGGAGAGGTGCAGGTTATTAACTTGGAGGTTTGGAGGCAATGTGAGGAGGAGGAATCTTACCACAGCCCCAGGCAAAACACAGATAAAGTGGGATTACATGAAAGCACTGAAAAGTCTGACACGAGTTGGGTGGGAGTGAGAATAGAGGAGAACAACCACTCACTCACAGTCCACAGATTTTTAGGGTTTGGATGAGAACTTTCCAACTCTTGGCTAGAAAACAAAAATCTCTGTTCTGTTTGCAATGAGACATCAGCTCTTAAATGGGCGATGGTGGCAGGAGAAACTCATTAGTTAGAAATGAAACATTCTTTCACTTCACATGCATGGGCCAAGACTCCTCATGTCAATCTAAGAGAAAGGAGGGGACTGCTATTTCCAAGGGTTTCTGCCCAGAAGCTCTGGCATCTTGTGGCTATTCCCAAAGAGTTCTCTCTCTGCTGTGACTCCTTGGGTAGGGCTGCAGTGCTGTTCCCAGAGGAGCAGAAGAAGGAAGGATGAGAAAAATGTACTCTGGAGGTGGAACTATTGCCACAGTTGACTGTCAGGGGCTGGGGTATTTTAAACTATGAAAAAAATCAGTATCTGTGACTTCTTTTTGAAGTCATTAGAGGAAGAACCAGAGCACAAGGCAGTTAGGCAGCAGCCTGCCTTTGTGCAGACCTGTTTTCACCCAGCTTTGCCATGTGCTTGCTGCTTGACTGGGTATTTTCAGAGCTCAGCAAGAGGCACATTTATCCCACATTTGTGTTACCACAGGTCAGTGTCCTGCAACTGACAAAATCAGTGAAATTTCTATTCTGTCAGCATAAATGGCTTCTCCTTTTGTTCTGCTACAGCCTGTAATTCTTCCAGTTCCCCTGGCCATAAGTGAAAAGTTGTTTCAATACATCTCTAAATGAGACTGGACTAGAGAACCAATAAAGGATGACCAGTAACAGAGGGTGAGCACAGCAGAAGCAGCAAACCTATTCAGCAGTATCTCTCCCCAGCTCAGCTACAGCAGTGCTGCTCCTTAGAAACCCAAGAGGAACTCACAGTCTGCAAGGCTGGGTTGGTTTTTATCTCTGGGTAAGAACAGTCCAGAGCCCAGAGCCCTCCCTGGCACCTGCCAGGACAGCCCCTCAGAGTGGAGCTGGGGGCTCAGGCAGACCCAGGGGCTGCACAGCAGCTCTCAGTGGGCTCCTCTGCAAAGCCCTGTCCCAGATCTGGCTGTGAGAAGTGCAGTGTGTCCTCAACCAAGCCCACCAGGACAAGGCACAGCTGTGTGAGTGCACAGAGGGAGCACAAAGAGGAGCCCAGGCTCTGAAGGGGCCCAGGTGCTTCCCAGTTGTAAACCCCCACATTCTCAGCACGTCACACGATGCTGATGAAGACAATATTGTTCCTTTTACCTCCCCAGCTCATTACAAGACTCTGTTTATCACAATCCAGCACATTCCACTAGGTTGAAGGTAATTTTAGCTTGCCACTTCCCTCTGAGATTTTTGGAAGCCACGTAGCAAGTCCAGCAGTCCTGTCAGCAGGTGACAAAATGCCATGGCCCAGCACAGCAGTAATAAACCATTCCCTTTTTTCCCATCAGTTGCTTTTTCTGATTCAGTTACAGCACATCATCATCATCATAGTGTGAGAGGAGGCAGAATCTATCCAGCTGCCTAGAGGAGGGGTTGTCACTGCACCTCATGCCACCAGTTTGCTCCTGCTGCTTCTTCCAGGCACCAGGCTCACATTCTGCCAACCACATAACCAGAGACATTAATGTTTCTGGTCATAAACAACCAACCCCACTGGGAAGTCTGATAATGGGAATGGATAATGTGAACCAGAGCCATCCTAGGAGCAAGAGAGCTCATGCAAAATGTCACACTGTTGTTTTCAAGTGGGTTAACTGAAGAAGCATTTAATTGGTTTGTGGAGAAAAAATTTAGTTAGAAATGTATTGTTACAAAGATTTTCCTCAGCTCTCTTTTTTTACCTAATACAGTAAGAATTTCTCCCTGGGGTAGGAGAAATTTCTAATTTTTTAAAATTATTGCCCTGATCCCATATTCAATGGATCAATGCAAACACTAGCTTTCACTTCAGTGCTTGCTAGAACAAAACCTGCTGGAGGTAGAGAGGCATGAATCAAATATTTACAAACAGTTACCAGCTGCTGAGACTCCTAAAAACATCCTGCTTCATTCACATTCTGATTTCCACACAAATGCACAACAGAATGACATGAGGTATATTTATCAAATGGATCTGCTTTGAAGCATTCATAAAAGCCTTTTAGAACCACTAACCACATAAGTTTCTGCTTATTTTCCAGTCAGACAAGGCTGACAGGTATGAGGAAACAGAGGCTTCTATTCCTGCTTTCCTTCTGTAAATGTTTAGAATTAACTTGATGTGGAGAACAAACTATTTAAATATGTGTTGATCATTCAAGAAATCAAAAAGGAAACTGGAAAAGGATGTAATTCAAAAGCCCAAAATCTGGGAATGTCCATTTGCATTCCTAACTCTGAGAAAACTGAGGTGAAGGGAGCAGACAAGTGCTTCTGTAAAGAACATTTAATGAGTTCCAAGAAGAGGAAAACACCTCTGCCTAATCTTGGATGCAGATTTCTGCTGGCACAGCAGAAGCCTCAAACCCAGTGCCTGAGTGCCCTGAAGCACAGAGCACTGTCCCTGCCCAGCTCAGACACTGCCATCAAACAAAAGAACAAACATTTCTAGTTAACCTTTTCAATGTCAGCAGGGCTGGAGAATTTCTTAAAGGCTTAAGTTCTTGAACTGAGATTGTAAGACATTCCACCATTAATACCTTTAAATCCTCTGAGAGAAATCTCCTGGACAGACTGCTACCAACAATGCTCTGGGGTTACTGGGTTTAGACACTTCAAAACATGCTTCCATTTAAAGCAGTATCAAAATGTGTTCAACTCCAGTGCTGCTTTCTTTTTTCCATGTGTTTAGCAAGCTGGTTTTGAAGTGAAAAATACAGAGAAAGAGACAGAAGCAGAGCAAACAGAAGCAGAAGCTGTAAAATTCCAGTGGATCTCCAGGGTCTTACCACCAGCAGTGTGCAGTTTTTTTCACTTTCTTTAAAAGTGTCCATAGGGCAACACACTTTATTTCTGACCAGCACATGAAAATCCTATTTTTTCATCCCCATGTGTCACCACACAAAAAAGGGTACAAGGATTTGTAAAATATAAAAGAGCTTAGTTCTATCCAGTATCCCAACTTGATAATTAAGAATGTGCCAGGCTGCCTTCAAGGACAGAAAACTCCTGTTAAAACATTTTGGTTTGATTGTTATTTCCTGCATTGAAGGGAAAAGGCTGTCATGAGATGCAAGGCACAAGAAATGAGCTTAACTGCACAGGATGTAAGAACAAAACAGGAAAGATGAAAAGAAAAACCATGGACCAGACACTACCCAGACATCATTCAGCATCTTCACAGGAATTTGAGGAAACAGGCTCCAGTCTAAAGCACTGAAACCCATCCTGAAAATGACAGATCATCACTGCAGCAGTGCCCAGTAAAAAAATCACAACTTCTCACACAACCTCTTCGTAGAGTGTGCACCCCTCTTTTGAAAGACAGGAGTCCAGGCTGCCCATAACACTCACAGCACCAGAAATGAAGCCACAGTGTTTTTTTATCCCTTGATTTTGCCTTCACTGTCTGCCTGGTCCCTCTGCAGTAGTTATCTGATGAGAGAGCAATATCCATTAACCCTGCACTGCTACCCTTATCAGCAGCCTCCTGGCAGCAATAACCATGTCCAGGATTCTCTGTGCAGCTGCATTAGTACATTTCCTCTTTTACAAAACACCCTTGGTCTGAGTCATACTTATCAACCCATAAAGGACTGTGCAGGTAAGCAGGGTGAGCACAGAAGCAGCAGCTGTCTTGCAGAAACAAGCTTCCATTCCACCACCACAAGTACAAAAGGAATAGCCACACAGGAGTCAGAATTTCACAAGGTACAAAAAAGCCCCTACCTAACCTTAATGCACTTGTTTGCACTTCTACTGTATCCTTCTAAACCCCAATAAAGTCAGCCACAACTTAGTGTGATTGTTAGCATCTTTGACCTTACCAGTAAATATGAAAGGAACTAAGACTTATTGCCCCAAATGTTACTGAGATTAATCCCAAATGACTTGGAAATATTTTTCCTCTCGCTGTATAAACAACATTTTAAAAATATTAGCCACTGTAAAACCTTAGGGATGATTCTCTGTATATAGCAAACCCATTCACCTGGTCCCATCCTCAGCAATGAACAACCAGTAGAAAATCCATTTCCAAAAACTGTGTGGAAGAAAAAAAAGAAAAGACCTGTTCACATTATCCAAAAGTAACACACAGATCAGAGACTGACTTTGTAAATTGGTGCAAGGACAATACTGCCTTGCTATGCCTCACCAGGGAAGGCACAGGCTCTTAAAGGCTGATTCAAAGTTCACTTTAACTAAAAAGAGAAACACAGTTCTCTGAAAATCTAATAATGCAAAGATCATTATCCTTAAAATGCAGAATTCAGTGTTGCTAAGCAATTGATGGCATCTTCAGTGCAAATGCTGAGCTTGAAACAGGGGAAAGATGTGACTTTCACTGGGTAATTAGCTAGGAACTAGTAATCAGTGAGTGCCATTACATTCAGCCATTTCCTCACATGCACATGGCCTTGATACATCTTTATAGAATGTCCTACCACAGGACAGGTTAAGAAGCAGAAAGCAAAGAACTTGTGATGAGTAAAACTTGTCAGAACTTCACCTCTGTCTAAATCACACAGAACAAGTTCAATAACTGATTCCCCTTTTGGATGTCAACTCCCCACAGGCAGCACTCATTTTGTTTGTTCTGTACATTCGTTTGTTCTATACATTTCTCTGCTTTTGTACTCCAAGTTTGGGCTGGCTTTGCTGCCACTGCCTGATCTCTGCTGGTAACCAAAACTTGCTAATTCCTTGCATTCAGTAGAGTGAGTCTCAAAGTGTGATAGGAATCTCTTTGTTAAACTGATTTCCTACTTGCATCCAAAGTCATTTTCAGTGCTTTTCTTCTTGCACACCTCCCACCCTAAAAATCAGCTATGAAGTGTGTATTTCACTCTGATTCCTCAGCATACATGCTTATAGAGCATGCCCCATATTCCCTCCTATATCAAACACATTCCAGGCATTTTATTACACTCAGAAAAATGTTAAGATACAAAAACTGCAGAGAAAGAGAAAAAGTACTTCCCCTGTACCCTGCCACTGTGATTAACAGAAAAACAGTGCATTAATTTTAAATGGATTAATGCTGAATGGATGATCATTACACACTAAAAGCATTTTTATGGAAGACTTGCTGGCTGGCCCTTAAGATATGGGCATCTTTGCTCAACAAAAACCAGTTGCTAAAGATGCTAACATCTTCATATGGGAAAAAGTAGAAATAAATAAATAAATGAGGACTATTTCTGTGGCAAGAATACACAAGGCAGGCTCCTTTCTATCCCACCAGTTATTTCCCTGACTTTCCCCTGTCTGGGGCATAGCACACATTAATGCACAAACTGATCTCACACTTGCCACAATCCCATATCCCAATTATGGGATACAAACAACACACAGTAATGGCAAGATTTTCCTTTTGTGCACCAGAATTAGTCTCTCCTGTGAATACTGCTGAGTTCAGTCCCAACATGTGTAAAAAGGAAACTGCACAGATCATGCAAACCACACACCAACTGCAGGCTTCCTGCACGCCAGAATAAAGCAACCATTAATTCTTCACTGTGGGAAAACATTGCAAAGGTTAATACATGGCTGCTCAAACCATAGGTATTAAACAATTTTCAACAGCAACCCAGCAGGCTCGAAGTTGTCACTCTGTAACTTAATGATGGAGACTTGCTGTAATTCTCTGCAAAGATGTCACTGGGCTGTCACAGGCTAGAAAGCATAAAATGCAGCACTGGGTAGAACCAACATTATCAGATTGCAGGTTTTAGACAACTAAAACACGCTCACATTAGCAAGATCCTTGAAATAATATGCTTTTCTAAATTCAACACATTTACTTAGGTAGGAAGACAGCAGAGCAGCAAACATCCATAACTGCCATAAGGTAACCTTTTGATTTCAAGGCTAATCACTGATTATTTTTTCTCCTGCAATATGAGTTTTCCCATCAAAACTGTAAGACTAGATGTGTCATTCCTTAGCACTCTGTAGCAGCAGGCAATTTTAGGCAGAGAGGGATGCAACACCCAGTACAGCATTTGCTGCAAAAATGAGGTGAATCTCAAACAACAGTGGCATATACTGAACTTACCAACTGCACCCTGAAAGTCTCAGTATTTACCTAAGAACAAAATGCATGGCATAGATTAGATTCATTGTAACCAAGTGTCAGAGCTGAGTGTCAGCAAGCCCCTAAGGGAATATGCTTCATCTGAGTCTTCCAGCTGGAACCTCTGCCTGAGTACAGATTTGCTCAGAGCACTGTGCAGACCATTAACCAAGGTAGCCTCACCTCATTAGGAGTAATGGAGTCATTTCTAAGTATGATCAGGTTTTGTGCACTCTGCCCACTTTGTCCTGTCAGATGCCTCTCAGTCACCACTGCAGAGGGACCAGTAGTTCCTGTTGGGCCACAGGTATTGTAAAACATGAAAGTGTCACTTCCTGATCCTGCAGTCAGGCAGGCCTTATAGCAGTAGGTCTTAGTGAGAGACCCATTGCCCCTCACTTCAATGAAATGGGGCTGCACTTTTAAACCTTGGGGCAATCTAGCATCAATGTTGTTGTTGGCCTGCTTGTACAGTTCAGCAGGGCTCCGTTCTCTCACTGTACAGCACCCTGCACAGCAGGAGCTCCCATACAGACTGTATCTGTAGCACTTGATGATAGAAAGCCCAATGATTGTGAAAAGGAAAACGAAGGAGATGGCGCTCAAAGCGATAATGAGATAAAGAGTGACCTCTGAGTAATTGCTTGGGCTTTTAAAGTGTCTTCTTCTATCAGGGATGATTTTGGAAACTCTGTCCACCACAGCAATAGTGATGGCTACTGATGAGGACATCGATGGCTCTCCATTGTCTCTCACCTCCACCGTCAGGTTGAAAGTAGGTGTGCTGTCCTCACCCAGCTTGCGAGTAGTCCTAATCTCCCCGGTATGGAGCTCTATCCTGAACAAACCCGGGTCTGAGGTTTGCACCAGGTAGAAGAACAACCAGGCATTTTGTCCTGAGTCCCCATCAATGGCTATAATTTTGGTTACCAAATATCCAGCATATGCCGAGCGTGGGATCATCTCCAGGGCTGCGGAAGTGTTGGTTGAGGTAGGATACAGAATCTGTGGAGCATGGTCGTTCTCATCCACCACGTAGATGTAGACGGTGACAGTGCTGCTCAGTGGTGGGACCCCAGCATCCTGAGCCTGAACAATCACCTGGAACTCCCTCAGTGTCTCATAGTCAAAGGATCTGACAGCATACATGTTGCCACTGTCAGATTTAATGGAGACATAGGAAGCAACTGGTAGCCCTTCAATCTCTCCATCGAGCAGAGAATAGGACACGTAGGCATTTTTGGCGACATCTGGGTCAGTGGCTTTAACAGTGCACAGGAAGGCTCCGAGGGGGTTGTTCTCAGGGATGTAAACTGAGTACACGGGCTCCTCGAAGCGCGGAGGATTGTCGTTGATGTCGGAAATCTCCACATGGATCACCTTCTGGGAGGACAGAGGGGGGCTCCCAGAGTCAGTAGCAGTAACTGTGATGTTGTAGGCTGCTGCTTTCTCGTGGTCCAGCTTGCCCTGGGTGACCAAGGTGTAGGAGTTCTTGAAGGAGTTGAGAGTGAAGGGGAGGCCGGGGGGAATGCGCAGGCTCACCTGCTTGTTCAGCCCTGAGTCCTGGTCAGTGACACTCATCAGGGCCACCACAGTTCCTGACCTTGCATCCTCTGGCACTGGGCTGTACAGGGACGTCAGCTGCACTTCGGGAGCATTATCATTGGCATCCACAATGTTGACCAGCACCTTGCAGTGCCCAGCCATAGAGACAGGGCCCTGATCAGTGGCTTGTACATAGATCTCATAGGAGGATGCCTCCTCATAGTCCAAAGTGCCATTAACCCGCACCTCCCCTGAATGTGGGTCCACGCTAAAGAGCTGTCTCACCTTCTGGGGGGTGTAGCTGCCGAAGGAGTAGATCACATCCCCGTTAGAGCCCTCGTCCGGGTCTGAGGCATTGAGTTTGACCACCAGCGTGCCAGGCAGGGAGTTCTCCAGAAGGCTCACGGTGTAGGTGGAGCGGTCAAAGGTGGGTGGGTTGTCATTGGTATCCACAACTCGCACAGAGATCTGGGCCGTGCCGGATTTGGGGGGATCCCCACCATCCACAGCAGTCAGCACCAGCTGCTGCAGGGCACTCTGCTCCCGGTCCAGGGGCTGCTGCAGCACCAGTTCCAGGAGTTTGCTGCCACTCTGGAAGCCTTTAAGGTCCAGGGCAAAGTGGCGATTGGGGCTGAGCAGATAGTTCTGCACGGAGTTGGTGCCCACATCAGGGTCCTGGGCACTCTCAATGTGGAAACGGGCCCCGGGCACGGCAGACTCACTGATCTCCAGCCGGTAATCCTGGCGGGGGAACCGCGGCGCGTTGTCATTGATGTCCAGCACCTCCACCTCCACGTTGTGCACCTCGATGGGCTGCTCGAGGACCAGCTCCAGGCTGAGGAAGCAGGAGGGGCTCAGCTCGCAGAGCGCTTCTCGGTCCATGCGCTCCCGCACCAGCAGCGCCCCGCGGCCCAGCTCCAACTCCAGGTACTGCCGGCCGCTGCCCGAGGTGATCCGCGCTCCCCTGGCCGCCAGCCGCCGCGGATCCACGCCCAGGTCGCTCGCCACGCTGCCCACGAAGGCGCCGTGCGGCAGCTCCTCCCGCACCGAGTAGCGGAGCTGCCCGCCCGCCGCCCGCCCGGCGCACAGCCCCAGCAGCAGCAGCGGGCCCAGCACCGCCGCCATGGCCGGGGCGGGGGGTGCCTACGGGAGCAGCCGGAGCCCGGAGCCGCCGAGCCCGGCCCCGGCCCGGCCTCACTCCCCGCCGCCGCCCGGCCGCCTCATGCAAGCGGCGAGCAGCAGCCGCCGGCCGCCCCCGGCCCCGCCGCCGCCCGCTCCATGCTCGCCGGCTGCGCGAAGCGGCGGCTCCGACCTCTCTCCCTCCGGCGGCTCTCAGGAGGATGAGGAGGAGGAGGAAGGAGGAGGGACCGGGACTTGCCGGATCCGCTTTCTCGTGCTCCAGCTGCTGCGCGGGAGGAGGCGGGGGTGGACGCTAAGCCGCGGCTGGCGCCGGTTCAGCACCTGGGCCGGGAACAGCGGCACGGCGGGCGCCGCCCCCGCGCCCCGCCCGGCCCCGCCGCCCGCGCCCACGTGTTGCGGCCCCCGGAGCTCCGGGACCCCCGGCGCCGGTGGCCGCCGAGCCTGGAGGGGCGCGGCTCCCGTGCCGTCCCCGCCGCTCCTCGTCTCCGCCCCGGCTTCGCTGCTGAAGCTTTGGGGGCGCGGGGAGGCGGCTGGGGGAGCTGGCGGCGGCGTTCGCTTGTGGACCTGCCGCTGCAGCGCTGAAGTACGTCCGCTTGAGAGGGTTAAATCAGCGCAGAGCTCCGAAAAAAAATGGGCTTCCAGCCAGGTCTGGTGCCGTTGGTGTGCTGCTGCAGTGGGTTTGACGACCTCTTTCTTGGAGACCTGCCCCTCTGCTCCCTCGGAGATTCATCCTTGCTGCAGCACCATCCCCCTGCCCAACCTCTATGGGCACCCCGAGCCGCTTGCCAGCTCGGCTCGGCTGAGAGAATTCTGCAAGTCACACCCATGAGTTACGAGCATTAAGCTGAGCCTCAGTTTCTCATCCAATGCAATACACAGGCTCAAGGTGATCAGGTGCAGCTGCAAAGAAGGTGGAACACGATCTGTTTTCCAGGTAGAGTTTTTTCCTCCTCTCCCCTTGTGACAGAGGACTGACAAAAAACAGTCATGAAAATGAACAAACTCAGCAGTGGGGGTGGAGATGCTGCACCTGCAATGAGTTTTACCCCAATGTCAGAAGTCCCAGCAAAGACAATAAACTTAAACCACCTATGTCACTAAGGTGAGAGATATAATGAGACAAACCATGGGCTATAGTCTTCCAGGTAGGTGCAGCTATGTTGCACCTACTACCCAATTCAGGAGCTCTTTCCCTACAAGTGTTTCTTTCCCTGTTGGTTTTTTTTTCCACTTTCTTTCTCCATAAAGACTTTTGGAACATCCAGAAAATCCTCTCTGGATTGGCCTGGTCTGTCAAGGGGAGGGGTGACCCCAACATTCAGCTAAAACCTCTTTCACTGCCCTTTGTTGGCCTGGGCCCCCCTCACCATGAGAACACTACAAATCTCTGATGTTTTTACTCAAACATATCTGATGCACAAACCTCAGAGCACAACTGCCCTCACTCTGACTCAGCACCACTAAGGACTGCTACCAATCTATCAGCTTTTATCTTTTGCCTCTACCAGAAGAGATATTACTCCATTTTGCCATCTTTGTGCTCAAATATTTGCCCTCAGATATATTCTGGTGTGCCCAGTATGCCAGTATCTGCAATTACTGCTATCAAACCACCTGTCCTGGCTTCGGGCAAATTTGGGAGAGAACCTTTGAAGGAGGTGTCCTGTCACCCCAGGACACCACCCAACCCTGTTTTTATTTTTAAGGAAGATAAATGTAGGTCTGTGCAGACCAACGAGAACAGCTAGATATGCCAAATGCCTAGAACAACTGGAAAATTGCCCATTTCAACCAGTTGCCAGGAGCCAAACACTTAGAAAAAAATTAACTTCAACTTTTTGGCTAGGTACCCACCTTCACGATCACAATATTCACAGATTCAGAACAAAATATCTTCACAGTCTCACAAAAAAAAAAAATAGTGCCAAACAACAAAAGCCCCACCAAGCAAAACAGAAGAAACCCCCACCCATCAAAGAACCCAATACCCTGCTGAATGCAGAAAAATAAAAGTTATAGCAGCACCAACATACATGGACTATACAGCCATGTGTCAAACCAACTTTCAGCCATCATGTAAGACAGAAGCCTGAAGAGAGACAGCCTCAGTTTTCCAAAATCCACACAATGATTTCCCCAGACAGTCCAGAGATCACCCCTGCCCCACACCTCCAGGTGTTCAGCCCCAGAGTCCTCCAACAAACATACAGAACAAGAATAAAAGGCCAAAAGCTCCAGCAACACTGGCAACATCTAAGGCCCTGCCTTAAAGAATATGACAATGAAAACTCTCCAGGAAATGGACAATGCCCGTGGTTGGGGGGTGGTGGAAGATCAATCTCATCTCTGTAGGCCACAGCTTTCTAGCACAAGTTGATTTTACTCTCTCTGAATGAAACACATCAATCACACACCCAGGGGGTTCAATACCAGCCAAGAAACTTTCTCACTGTGCCTGGCCCTCTGAGTTACCTGTGATAGACATCCAGGCTCTGCTCTAGTGTATTTCAACAAGGAAGGGCTGATGAATCCCAAATCCTGGCCCATCTCACCATTCACACATTGCCTTGGTTCATCTTTTCTCTCACCCTGTGTCCAGTGGGCAGCTGAGACTGTACACAGCCAGAGTTTTGCAAAACACCACAGAACATAAAAGTGAACAGAGATAATACACATATTCCATAATATATTCATCCCCATCAAACTTATCTGTCAACCTCAAGTTCTTAGAAAATTTTTCTCCTACTTTTAGAATTGTAAAATATAGGATTGCCTGACCTCTTGCCTTTTTTGCAAGTTTTACAGCACCAATAAAATATTACTCTGATAATCATTGTAGAAATTGATACTATAGCTTGGCTTATTTACAGTAGCACTGCACAAATGTCACAGTCTTTCTCAGAAAGCTTGCTTTATGAAGTTAATGCTGAGTACAGAGTGGATAAGTGATATACCAAAATGTGTTCTGTTCTGATTAAATGTTCCCCAGGTCCTTTTAAATCTATATGGAATTCATCAATGGTCATAATAATTTCAGTTATTTCTCTCAGCTTCAGTGTTAATGCTGAGTCAGTCCTGCAGGTTGTGATTTTAATTCAGGAGAACTTCAATTGAGAAAACACTTCAGGATCTGGTCTGTAGTAATATTGATTTTCTAGTAATAGACAAAAATTGAGACATAGAAAAATGTAATTTCAGTTTCAATTGAATCAAGGTTTAGGGGCTTCCTAGTTTCTTCTTCCCCAGAGTTTTCCTTTGCAGTAATTTCTTGAAATTTCATATAAGCATTAAAATTTTGAAACACCTTCAAACCTCATTAAAGAAAAATGTACCCATTGAGTTCAGAACAATGCACATGAGCAAGAGAATCAGCATTCATCCCTGCAGCAAAACCAGCTGATAAAGCTGATAAGCCCTGGAGTGGCTGGGTACTGCCTGTCTGCAGCATCTATGTACACAGGCCTCTGCTGTTTGCTGACATACAAAAACTGCCCTGCTTTAATTAGCTTGGCTAAATTAAACAGCACAAACACAAACATACAGGTGGAGCAAAGAATACTGATTTTATCAAGTCCTGCACAAGAAAATCAAGTATATCTCAAGATAGTGATGTATTGATACATATATACCCCCAGCAGGCACTGTAATAGAACTATTTCAGAATGGAAAATCCTCACATTTCCCTGCAAGTCTTCCTTGAAACTGTTCTACATATAGATATTCCTGAATTAGTAGCAGCCTGATGCAGTGCCACAGAAACATGTCTGTGCAGATTTTTCTCTGGGTAATGACACAATTATGTACAGATAAACCTCTGTTGGTATTTAGGCCCTTGAACAGCTCATCCATTTCAAATCACACTTATACAAGTAAGTTTTTTTCTATAAAGTTGTAACAAGGATCTCATAAACTTGCTTGGGCAGCAATAAATTTGTGTTCAGTTTACTATACTGCAGAACACCAGGCAAAGTCCCTCCTCTGGCTCTTTCTGAGTCTCATACAACAAAAGGAGAGAGAAACACACACCAGAGACCAGGAAATGTGGATGTACAACATGTGAACTGAAGAACTCCAAGGTGTTTTGACATCTGAAAAAACATTTCCCTTCTTTGTAAATAAGTTCACTTTCAGTAACTCCTATCCCTTCAACATTTGATTCAAGGCCTCAGTGTCCTTTCTAAACTGGTGGAATGACACCAGCTCCAAGCACTGGGCTCCAGATTTCTGCATGTACCTCACTGCACACAGATTTTTAGTAGCAATGAGATTGCTTGAGTACTGAATAAAAACAGACATGGTTTCAGCCTACTGATTCAACTGTGTGCAAAAAATATAGTGACAAGTCCACAAAATCCATAGTTTAGCCATTAACAAACAGGTAATTTGTGTCATTCTCCAGGAAAAAAACCCCTCCATTTCCTCTATGTGCCTGCTTATATTTGGTGCCTGCAATTTGTCTGCCTTACTTAGAATTAAATCAAGTCCAGAGAAAGGAACATCCATCAGTCCTAGGCCAGATTACATCAACCAGAGTGGAAAACATTAGCAATAAATTGTAAGAGAATGATAAGTTTGTGCACTTTCTTATACACAGTTCTTTCCTGTGAGCATCATCTTCTAGTCCATGGGTACTTATGAAGTCTATGGAAAAAAATATTTTGGTAATTTATGGGGGACTCATGCTACTTCTTCACTTCAAACCCACCTTTCACTTCATGTTCTTAGGATTCCTGCAATGCTCTGCAGCCCTGCTCACTTCAGTGAGGACCCCTCCAGCTGTTCTCTGAAGGAGACTCTACAGGGCTTTTTCTGGTGCCTTCCATGCCTCAAGGACTGTCTGAGCAGGAAGATGCTGCCTGGAGAGATGGCACCATAAAGGTCTGCAGTCTGTATGGAATTTCCTGGGGATGTGGGATTCCCACTTCTCCTAAAAATAATGCAAAATGCTTCCCTGAGGGAATGTCAACTACTTATTTCTACACTCAATTTCTTCGCTCCTATGCCCCAGTCATCTTCCACTCTTGAATTACTTGTTGACAAGTCATCTTTTCATTTGGAACTTGCCTCTCCCATATTTGAAAAAGACAGATCCTGTGCCAAATTGCTCAGCTGGATTGGCTCTGTTCTTTCATGGCTTTCCTTAAATCACTTTCTCATTGGTAGGAATCTAACTGGTGAGAATTTCTTTTTGTATCACAAGCATCTGAAGCCAGGCTATTTAAAACATTGCTGTTATGGGAACCAAGGCTCCTAAACAGCCAGAAAAATCCTGTTTGTATTTAGGTCACAATTTCTTTGCAATAATGTTACTTGCTTGTTCTAGAAAATGTCTTGTAAAGAAATTGGGGTTGGGGTATGGAGGGGGGTTGGTGTTATAAATTTCAATTGAGATAAACCACAAAGATACATAGAAAAAAAAATTCCTTTTCTTCTCCTGCTCGCCAGAGTACATTCAATCATTTCTCACTTCTAGGCTAAATTTTAAGGATGGATATGTCTGACTCATTCTGTTTGTCTTCTGCTGTACTTTTCTGATGACTTGATGACTTTAAAATGCTTTTGTAATTTATTGCACATAATGTCACACTCTGTGCCATTCCAAATGGAAGGACATCAACAACGTGGACACCAACAAAACAACTTTCACCTTTCTAAAGTCACCACCAAGCCTGTAAGTGTGACTTCTACTGACAAATATTTTCTTTAAGATTTTGGTTGGTTTTTTCCTTTATCACCATTATCTCTCTTTGGAGACAGAGTCTTTACCACTTGGCCATGCAAGCTGAGATTCTCCAGCTCAAGCAGCCACCACTAAATTTCACCTCAGTGAACTTGTGAGACACACTGGAGTCAAACAAGTTTCTTCCAGGTGATTAGAATTTAATTTCTTTCTCAGCTCTGGCTACTGCTCTGCTCCATACTTAGATTTACATGGGCTGCATGCCCCTCTTTAGAGTTTGAGTTCTGGGATAAGGTTATGAGGCAGCTCTGAAACTTCTCTGAATGTTTAATTGAATGTGTTCATATGAATTCATAAATGAGTAAGCACTTGCCTGGAAACTGAAGACTCAATTTATTTTTCTGTTTTAAAGACCACTCCTGTGCTCAGTTCCCTAAGGGCCTTCATCACAAGCCACAGGGGGTCCACTCACTTTCTCCCTTTGTGTTAATTTTCCATATTTCTTTCCCCTCAGTGTCCTAGGAGCTTTGCATTTGTCCTTGTGGCTATACAAGAAATACACTCTGTTCCCAAATGATGCTGATAAGGTATGCTGAGGTCTCCTTTCCCCTCATTTTTGTCTACACAATTCAGATAAAGTAGGAAGCTAAGCACCAAACAGTGGCACAGAACCAATGGAAATGGAGACCTGGGTATAAAATAGAGGGCAAGAATCAAAAGTACAGGCAAGGAGTAATATGAGGAACAGTCACCTTCTTCACTGCTGAGAAAGACCAAAGGCATTTTCTTTAGAGCCTGGCAGTGCCTCTCTTTAATAGGGAAAACAGATCAGGTTTGTATTATTAAAGACTGTACAAATACCCAAGTACTGTGGATTCCCTCTCTTGGAAACACATGCTGAGTTACATCTATTTGCTTTGTTTATCCTCCCTGCTCACTCCTAAATTGTCTCTTAGAAGTTAACAACCTAAACCTGAATCTGCCTGGTTTGGATCTAACAAGGAACTGGCAGTTTGGCAGGTTTGAAACCACACTTTTAATGATGACCTGAGCTTGCCTTTGAGTCTCTTGGAAGTATTGACTGTCAATGCCCTAACTGCAACCTGCACATTTTGTGCTGGATCAGATTTTGCTTTTTGGGAGGTTGGAGTTTTATCCACCTTCATTTGCACTTTTATTTCTTGCTCTCCTGCTCACTAAGGACTTTTCCACGTTTGTTCCATTTCCTAATAACATCTCCATGAATTCTCTTGGTTCATGAAAGTACATCAAACAACAGAATGGTAAATTTAAGTCATAAAAGTATATGTTAAGTTTTGATTTCAATGCCTAATTTATTGAGACCTGTATTTGGGCAATCATATTCAGTTTAGAGCCACAAAACAACAATGTGAAAACCTCCTTTCCTCAGCAGCTGCCCTGCTAAGGTACTAACAGGATTACCCCTTGTACTGAACAGTTAACTCATGCTTTTGTTATTCACAGATGCTTTCACTGCAACTTCCTTTTACAAACCTGCCTAATCCATCCTTAACACCTCTAAAATGTTGCAGACCTTTCACTGGGAGAGGGAGAGAGAGCCCAGCCCAGACTCACCAGTCTCCCACCTGCTGCCACTCTGCCTCCTGGTATTTTCAAAGCACCAGCTGAAGCAGGCAGTAACCCATCAACCTCTCAGTGGGCTGGAATATCAGGTGCATTCTCTCACCAAAGCACACCCACACGTAACTTCAGTCCCATGTGACAATTTAAATGTGACTTAAGTGCTTTGTGCTTATTCCCTAGACAGGAATGCCTTCCAATACACATCCACTGCAGCCCCCCCAGGCAGTCCAAGACACAAGTAGGAAGTTGAGATGCACAACTGGAAGATGGTTGGATCATGCAATGGATGCATCTAAGCTGTGTTCATGTTCCTCAACATTTTTTCTGGTCCTTTCTTTCTCTGTGACACTTACAATGGTTTGAGTTGAAGGGGCCTTAAGGCTCCTCTAATTCCAGCCCCTCTCATGGGCAGGGACACCTTCCCCTATCCCAGGCTGCTCCAAGCCCTGTCCAACCTGACCTTGGATATTTCCAGGGATCCAGGGGCAGCCACAGCTCCTCTGGCCACCCTGTGCCAGGGTCTCTCCAGGCTCACAGGGAAGAATTTCTTCCTACTCTCTCCACATCTCTCCTCCAAAGCTGATTGGGAGGTTAGCTCTGAGCTACAAGGGTCTGTTTCAAACCACCAGGATATTCTCACACAGCACCAAGCTACAACTTGCTCCTGAAGTTAAATATGTGAAGCAGCACAGAAGTGATGGGCAGAATTCCTCAATCTAAAATCAGACCCAAAAAGCTCTTATACTGAGTTGGACAGAGCTGCCCTAAATTTCTTCAATTAATAGAACAAGTTCCACTTAATCAGACCTAAAAGTGTAGTGATGACTTTCCCTTTCAAGGTTACATTTTAGAATTAACTGCTTGATTGCTCTTTTCTTGATGTTGGACAAAGTCAAAGTCAACTTGGCCAGGAAATTCAATCATTTACAGCTATGCTTTTTGAAACACAGAAGTGGAGCAGATCATGACCTCTACCTGTGGCTGGTGCAGTCAGACAGAAGTCCCAAGCTTTCTGCAGCCAGAGGCCCAGCCATCACCAAGGCAGAGCTGTTGATATACCATGGACATTCCTTGCTGTAGAATGGATGAGCAGCCAGAGGAGCAGTGAAGGTGATGCTCTGGGCTGCCAGAGTTCACCAGCACAAACACAGGTTGGGTACAGGGAGTTTTCACCACACCTGCTGTAAGAGCTGAAATGAGGGATGCAGGACTCCAGGTGGCTCTTCCCAATGCAGTTTATTCCATCCAAGATGTCACAGCAGTCCAGGGTCATGGGTGACAGAGCTGTGCCCACAGCTGTCAGCTCCAGCTGCAGGCAGGCCTGGAGACCCTTTGGTTTAGGTTACATTGCATTATTTACTTTTCTTTGCTTGAAATCTTAATCCAGTAGAACCAATCTATACCTGAAGTATTGTCTGCAGCCTATCATAACTACTGTCATTACCATATTCATGTTACCATTCTCCAGTCACTCACAGTCAGTACATCACAGTTTAAGGTAGAAGTTGTTTTTCAGTTTTCTTGCAGTGGAAAATTCTGAGCCCTTTTTTCTACTTGCCACATCAGCAGGCTTGTTTGCCTGTGCTCTCTTCCTGCTTGGTAAAAACATCTTCTTGTTTGGGGAGGGTTTATCCTTTGCTCTAAGTCACAAAAACCCCTTGTAACTAACACATCCTTTGCCTCCTTGGTTATCCAGTCAGACTGGCTCAGCAATTCTTTTCTTCTATATCAAAACCTGCTTCCAACTCTATTCCTTCTTCAGATTCTGCATTTAAAAATCTTTCTGCTAAGCACACATACCTGTGAGACTTTCTTGTCAAACTTTCATCCTTCCCAACAACCTGCCACGACAGACCAGCCAGGTATGGTGTGGAGTGAACCTGTGCACCTCTTCCAGCCTTTCATGGGCTTATGATTGGTCACTGTTTAGATTTGCAATTCTCTATGTGGTGGGAAGGAAGAAACTTGACCCCAAGGACAAAGAGAACCACAGAATATCCTGAGCTGACCCAGAAGGATCTTTGAAGTTCAACTCCTGGCCCTGCACAGGACTCCCCAACAATCCCACCCTGTGCCTGAGAGTGTTGTCCAAACTCTCCTTGAACTCTGGCAGGTTTGGTGCCTCAAGCACTGCCCTGGGAGCCTATTCCAGTGCCCAACATCCCCTGGGTGAAGAAAATTTACCTAAACCTGCCCTCCACTGGTCACCAGAGAGCAGAGATCAGTGCCTGCCCCCCATAAGGAAATTGTGGACTGCTCTGAGATCTCCCCTCAGTCTTCTCTTCCCCTCTTTGCTCCTCTTGGGGAAAATCTCCCCCCCCCAGAATCCACCCAGCTTTTAGCACAAATGGGAAAGGCCTTGCTGGGCAACAGGGGCAAACACCCAGGAGCCCTCTACTCCTACCCCCCTTGCAGCTGCACTTTCAGCTGCAGCTCTGACACACATCTCATGCAGCCAGATAGAAAATTAAACCCCTTCAACTATTTTAAAGAGCAGCTGAGAGCCATAAAGGAGGCAGGGGGGGGATTAGAGTACAGACTCCATAAAACCCACTGAATATGTGAGGATTTTTTAGTAAGACCAGTGCTCTGCTCCACAGCTTTCTGTATTTCATGTGTCTGCACGGGAGTGGAAAGTAGGGCAGGAAAATATTTCATTTCATTTGCTAATTCTCAGCAGGCATTTCTGAGCTTAGAAGATTTTTACTTCAAATCCTATTACAAAAAATCCTTCTGCCCAAACTGTGCTGTTCTTGGACTATTTATAACCTACAGCCACACATATGATGGACAAAATGTTAATACTGCAGATTCTGCTGATATTATCTGACCTCAGGACACATCTCATTGATTTCCTTACTCAGCAGAACCAGGAGCAGCATTTGACCCTGACTTACACTCTCTGCTAACTGATTTTGGTTTATATTTGTGTTTCTCTGCAGGGTGCTGGCACACAGTGAAATTCCACACCCTCCTTGCTCCCAACTCTCTCTTAAATCACACCAAAGCTTGGTTTTTTTTCTTTTTTTTTTTCCCTGTTGACTTGGAATCTATATTCCAGCCATTTCATGCCCTTTACTGCACTTTTCAATCTCAGTCATATTTAATAAGGTTTTCAGAACAGCACAGTGGATTGGATTCCAGCTGTGCACTTCCAAGTAGTACCTGATAATGTACCAAAATAATCTGATAAAAATTCAATAATTCTATGCAAAAAAAAAGCCCCAGCAACAGTTTAGCTTCCTCATTTCTTGTGAACACTTTATCAGTAGTTTGAGTTCATTATGTGGAACTAATATGAATTTTTCCTGTCTTTAATCCATGACTAGCACCCATTTACTTTCTTTCCTTTTGTATGCAAAAATTTGCAAAAAAAAATTATTTAGGATTAATATAAAGCAGTAGGACCCAAAGTGTGTGCAAATGTTCAAGCACACAAAGAAAATACAAAACAAGGAATAACAGGAAAACAATGCATTAATTGCTACAGAGGACCCTGTATGAGGTTTTAATCCAAATGAATGAAGAGGAGGAAGATTACCTAAAATAAAGTGTAAAGAAGATGGAGAAGAGAATTGAAGCTTTAAGATGCACAGTGGGGAATACAGGAGAACTGTGAAATTAAAGAATTTTACTTTAGACTGTAAAAGGTGAAAGGAAACGATGGAAAAGATCCCAGAGAGCACCCATTGCTCCTGGGCATCAGTGACAGGTCCCAGATCAGTTTCCTGTCACAACTGAACAAGGCTGTGAGACATGACAGCCAATGTCCCTTGTCCCAAAGCACTGCACACCAGTGACCACCAGGCACTGATGCCTGGGACTATGGGGGGGTGAGTGTGCAAAATCTAGCAAGAAAATGAGTGAGAGTGGGAAACTTCAGGGATTTGCAGAATAAAATCGCTTTTCCCTGCCACAGGATCTTACACTCACTTCTGTAATCTTGATTTTCTACATAATAATTCCAGATTCTTCTGAGCAAGACTCAATTTGCAGAGACCCAGAGAGGGGTAAGAGTTCAGTCTGAAAGGATGAGGCTGATGCCAGAAGATGCTGTGAGCAACCAAGTTAATAGAAAACCACAGACAACGTGTGGAGGGGCCCAGAGCAGGAAAAGCAATAATGGTTTGTACAACCCAGAGAGACTTTAGGAAAGGGATGAGGCACAGCTGTAAGAGGGCTCTGCTCCAAGTGCACTTCCCCACCTACACACAGACACCAGCTCCTGCATCCTTCCTCAGCATCCCTCAGTCTCCAGCATCACTGCTGCTGCTGCTGCTGCTGCTGGAGAGCAGGACCAGCTCCAGGCAGCTGGAGGAGCTGCAAGGAGCAGAGTAGGGGGGAGATGAGATGGGAGCAGTCAGCAACATCTCTGCACTCATCCCCTGGATGGGCACAGGGACAGGAATGAGGCAGCAGGGAGCAGATTTTAGGAAATACAAGAACTGTAATATCAAACACTGTGTTAAAAAAGGATTTGGCTGCATGAAATCATAATTTGGCATGAAATGGTCCTGTGTTGTGCAGGCTGACAGGCACACCTCGGGGTCAAACAGTGGCCAAGGGATTGAGATGATGGTGGAAAGCCACTGATCACAGCTGTCCATGCCCAGCTTCAACACTGCTGTGACAGCTCTGTCAGACTCACCAGTGCAACAAATCCACCCCTGATTTATGGCACCTGAGAGCTCTTGGAAAGGGGAGCAAAGAAAATGGAGATGCAACACAGGAGGTGGGGCAGATTATGATTTGAAGCTCAGAGCAAGGCTTGAGAAGCAGTGGCACTCATGCAGTAACAGGAAGGAAAAATAACTACCCTGGAGCTAAACTGGGGCTTTAGAAATCAAGAGAAGACAAAAGCAAGGTGGGGGCAGAGGAAATTGATCACACATCACAAAAGCAGGAGGTCAGGGGAGCTGGAGTCTGTTCACTGTTACATCAGGGACTTCATGATTTTTGGCAATCATATCTTCATTGGTTCCTCAGAGGTCAGCAATATCTGGGCTCAAATGGCCACAGCAAGGTCTAAAGCACTGCTGCAAAGGGTACTTGGGTATTCTCAAGCAATAAGGTACATAGGCACATGTATAATTTATTGTTTGCACTAGGTGCTGAAGGGAGAAAAGTGTTTGGGGATTTTTAAGTAATCATTAAGTAAATCCGTTCTCAAAATTCCCATTGGAATTCTTAAAACCTCATTGACACAAAATATTTATGGCTTGAATTTAGCAAGACTTCAATATTTGTTTCCTTGGGCAGGAGAGTTCTTACTGAATAGATCAGAGTCATTGGCCCAATGAAATATTCCTTTAAAAGCTGGACTGCATCTGGTGTTCAGCATGAATTAGTGCTGCAGTATTCATACAGAATTACCTTTGTATTTTGCATGATCACACAGGTGGCAAAGCCAAACATTTTTGTGTTCTGAGGGAAACCCACCCTGTTGGGAGCAGCTCCTGGTACAGAGGCAGAGGCTGTGGGATGCAAGAACAGGGTATCCTGCCTGGTCCTCAGCTGCTCCTCCCACAAGGGCACAGATCTCCCAAGCTTACAGAGCACATCTGCAAGCCCTGGAACACCTCAAATGACACCAGGCTTCCAGCTTTTAACAGCTCAGCTGAGCTCAGCAAATTCCTCCCAAACAGAGAAACCACAGCAGGACATGGGAGACTCTGGGTGACAAGCAGGGATGATGATATCAAATGCACCCTCTGAAATCAATCCCCTCTCCTTGGACTAATCAAAACATTGTCCTCCACAAGCAGATAAAGCTGCAGGGTCTCAGCATGACTCCTTGCATTTGATATTCCTTGCAAACTGAGCTCTTTGGAGGCAGATTTTAGGATTGTGCATTTGGAATACCAACTACCACTAGACACATGGTTAGGAAAAAACTAAAATCATGTTCAGCTACACCAGTGTACATCCTGGGTTGCTTTATCACGCTGAATAGTGGTTAAAGACAGAGTTTGGAGGCCTTCAAATCCAGTTCACTGAGAAGGACATATCCCCCCAAGCCACTGCCATGGAGGTCAGGGGAGGATTTCTGTGGAAACAGAGGCAGTCAAAGTCAGGGTTTATAGGAACACTAAAAGCAGTGTGGCTCTGTCTGCTGCTTCAGTGAGAGCAGCAGACTGGGTCTGGTCCCTCTCTCAGGGGTTTATGGATTTTAAATCAGAGTGAAAGGTGAAAACATTTCTGAGGGTAAACTTGACCTCAGGAGAAGGTAAGTAAAAAGAGACAAGCATAGGGGAGGACAAAACAAAAACAGAGAAAAAAAAAGAGGCTTTGAAAGACAGGGAGGTACATCCAGTCCATATTGCTGTCATCTGGGTGCTTGATCTTTAACCATGAGCACCATAGGTGTCTTTCTGCTGTACACACACTGGGAGCAGTCTTGACATTGTATTTTCACAAAGACTTTCAGTCTCCTTTAATCCTTCATTCCAGAATTCTGGCACTTAAATTCATCCACAATGGGAACTCTGCCAAATTTTTACACTGATGAGTTATTTTCTGGTCTTTTTATTGTGCTGAAATACAAAAGCCTGTACAATCTTCAGCCTTGCTAGAATCTCTCTGAACAAACCATTTCAGGTAAAAGCAGCAGAAGAAAATAGCTATTAGATTTCTGAGGTACAAAATATTTTATCTATTATCTTCCATTGTGATACATCTGTTTAATTACTATCCTGTTGCATCTTGCAATTAGTTAAGCTCACCTTTGATACTTATTTGTTTACTTCTCTTAGTTTCTTACACTCCTTGAATATTCTTTTAGGGACACTGTGAAACAGGCTGCCACACACAAGGTGCTGCCTTCAACAGCACCCACGTGCAGGACTCACATTTCTAAACCTTTGTGCTGAAATCAGGGACCCTCCTCTTCCCTGCACCCTGCTCCTGGGCTGGGCACTGTGTTCCTTTTTGGTTTTTTTTCCCTCCAACTCCCCTGTCCTCAGTTCCAGTCCCAATTTAGGTCTGGGCCACAATCATACAACTGCAATTATCAGAAGGTCCTGGCAGCTCTTGGCTGGGTCAGGGCTCTCTGCTGGCAGGACTCAGAGGCAGCTGAGCTTTCCAGCTCTTCCAAGTAGAGTGAACAATAATTTCTCAAAAGTTTGTAACTCAGCCAACCTTAGCAGCTCTTAGTGGCTATCAAGCATGACACAAAGACCACTTCACAACAAATACCAAGTGCTTTTTCCAAAAGGCACTTCAGCAAGACATTGAAAGGAAAGATCAGACATTGCACATCAAAAGCAGTGTGGGCAGCAGGTCAAAGGAAGGGATTGTGCCTCTCTTCTTGGCTCTGGTGAGACCCCAGCTGCAGAGCTGCCTCCAGCCCTTGGGTCCCCTGCACAGGAAGGTCAAGGACCTGTTGGAGTGAGCCCAGAGGAGGCCACCAAACTGATCAGAGGGATTCACAGAATCACTGGGTTGGAAGAGACCTCCAAGACCATCAAGTCCAACCCAGCCCCAACACCTCAACTCAACCCTGGCACCCAGTGCCACATCCAGGCTTTGTTAAACACCCCCAGGGATGGGGACTCCACCACCTCCCTGGGCAGAACATTCCAGAACTTTATCACTCTTTCTGTGAAAAACTTTTTCCTGCTATCCAACCTGAATTTCCCTTGGTGCAGCTTGAGGCTGTGTGCTCTGGTTCTGTCAGTCCCTGGAGACAGAGCCCAGCCCCAGCTGAGCACAGGCACCTTTCAGGAGCTGTGAGAGTGATGAGGGCACCCCTGAGTCTCCTTTTCTCCAGGCTGAGCACCCCCAGCTCCCTCAGGGGTTCCTCTCAGGGTTTGTGTTCCCAGCCCCTCTCCAGCCTCACTGTCCCCTCTGGATGTGCTCAGTGTCCCAAGGTCCTTGCCAAGCTGAGGGGGCAGAGCTGGGCACAGCACTCAGGGTGTGCCCTCAGCAGTGCCCAGGGCAGGGGAAGGATGCCCTCCCTGCTGCTGGATGGAGCATCTCTCCCATGAGGAAAGGCTGAGAGAATTGGGATTGCTCAGCCTGGAGAAGAGAAGCTTCAGGGTGACCTCAGAGTGACCTTCCAGCACCTGAGAGAGTCTAAAAGGAAAATGGAGAGAGACTGTGCAAGAGAATGGAGTTACAGAACAAGGGAGAATGGCTCCCACTGCCAGAGGGCAGGGCTGGGTGGGATATTGGGAATGAGGAATTGTTCCCTGGCAGGGTGGGCTGGCCCTGGCACAGGGTGCCCAGAGCAGCTGGGGCTGCCCCTGGATCCCTGGCAGTGCCCAAGGCCAGGCTGGACATTGGGGCTGGGAGCAGCCAGTGTGAGAAATGACCATCAAACCTGTCTACCAGGTAATGCCCAGGTCCCACCCATCACCACCCTGAGACACCTGAGGGCTCCTGTGGTGACAGGGTTTCTCAGACTTTTTTTGGAGGAAGTAATGGTATGAACACAGCCTAAAATGCTGGAAAGGTTTTCTTCATTCCTCAGAGCTGAAAATACACAAGTCTATGGCTCCAAGACCACCAACTCCAGTTGTTTTTGTTAAATAAAATAGAACAATTTTAAAGCTGCTCATTCTGTTGAAGTTCCTTTCATCTGTTACTGAGGTAAGAGATGGCACATTAACCTATCCTTTGGTTTAAGCAAAATTTTCCCCTATAAACAACATAGATTTGGTCCTGGAAGCAAATTTAGATTGGATCTTTGGATACAAGATGCTACTGCTGACAGGAATTGCTGCTGGTCCATTTTTCCTCTGTTAAAGTATTTACAAAAACAATCCTTTTGGAAGAATTATTACTACATTAAAATTGCATGATATTAAGTGACTCATCACTATTTATAATAGTAAGTAAAAAGTGGTTTTCAGGCAGAACACTTTTATATATAAAATTTCACCACCTTTATTGGAAGGAAACCTTGCTTGAGCATTAGCAGTAGCCAAATATAAACTTGGAACAGTCTAAATATACAGCATTAAGGTTGATAAATAGATGAATTCTGGTACCTTTGAGGTGAGTGGAAACCCTGGGTACAGAGATGTAATAAGTTATGAGATAATGCAATATACATCTGTTTGAGATTGTTAATGTGTTTGGAATGGCCACAAATTATGGAGATTTTCCAGACTGCACACATCAAACACTTACTCCAAGACTCTGATTAATTTAGAGCCAATATACTTTTTTACAAAGGAGGAGAAATGTGTCAGCATTTTCAGAGGGGAAAAAACCTACAACAGAATTGTAGCTATTGTAACTCCACCCTTGTTCTACTTCTGTTCTAACACAATCTCTGTTCTACAGAAACTCTTTGGAGGGAGTAGGGACATTTCAACTCATCTTTGGCTTTTCAAATGACTTGGTCACCCTCTATGTTTCATTTTTTTTCCACCCAATCAAGTTTAATCCAACACTGTCAGTTTTACAAGTTTTCCAGCAACCTCAATTAACTCCATTACCCACATTTTCCTCCTCTCCTAGATGAGAATACAAACAAAACAGAAGAGAAACACTTGGTGATGAGCTATTAATTCATAGAATGGTGACAGCTTGATGGGTTTGGATTTTATTCAAAAGCATCTGGATCCTCCTTGAGCAGGTTGAGTGAAGAGAACCTTTTTCCATAAAACATGACATGACAGTGCTACATTGCCCCACCAGGCTAAGATCTCCAAAGTGATCACACATTTCAGTGCACATTTGTATTCTGCAGCTCTATTCTGACCATGATCAAGCTGGCATCTTTCCATGTTCTGTATTAGCTCAGGTTAATTTTTCCTCTAGTTATTTTAAATAAGGTGAAAGGCATTCAAGAGGTGAAATGCCTTGTAGAGAGCCAGTGTTGTAAATGAGAAGACAGGAACTTGCTAATTCTAATCCCCAGACAAATATATAATACGATTAAAACAAAGATGAAAGTGCAAATTGCAGTCCTAAACCAACAACCCCAGCTCCTTTGAAGCTATTCCAGCTGGCAACTTGGAGTGCACAAGTCATTTGCGGGGGTGATTTTACTCCACCAGCCCCAAAAAGGTGAGATAAGGTAGCAGTTATATCTCCTCTGACTGCAGGGAAAGAATCACTTCCTTTTTCCACCAAATTTCCTTCCACCAATATGATATTGAAAACAAATAGCTTTAGAGATTGATTACCTTTAGGGTATTTGTGATTGTTCAATTGAAAAAACCAAAATAAAACACGTACACAACAATAAAACAAATCCAAACACGTGAAGGATTCACTTGGAGGAATATATATAAATAACAGAATCAACATAAGCCATCTTCCACAAGATTAGTATTCTACAAAGAAGAAAACTGAGTCAACTTCTCCATTGAGGACAACACAGAATCACAGACTGGCTGAGCTTGGAAGTGATCTCTGGAGATTGGCTGCTCCAGCCCCACTTCCTGAGCAGGACCAAGCCAGGCTGTCTGGGACCATGTCCAGATGGCTTTTGAGTATCTGCAAGGATGAAGACTTCACAATCTCCCTGGGCAACCTGTGCCAGTGCTCAGCATCCTCACAGCAGGAAAAACCCCAACCAACAAAACAAATTACTTCAGCTCAGACAGAGCATCCTCCTCTTTTCTTCTCACTGGGCACCCTTGCAAAGAGCCTGGCTCTCTTTTCATACAGCATGAGATCCCCCCAGCCCCACAGCCTCTCTTCTCTTCTCTTGGCTAAAAAGTCCCAGCTCTCTGTCCTTCCACACAAGAGAAATGTTTCAGGCCCTTTGCTATCCTCGAGATCCACCACTGGCCTGTTCCAGTGGCTCCACATCTGTCTTTTATAGAAATCACAAAGCTGAAAGACTGAATTCAAGCTTTCATTGAAATGTGTTCATGCTACAACTGTGATCACAATACTGCAAATTAATATCATCTACTGAAAACTGCTTTAACCAGAAGGATAAAGCACCAATCTCCACATAACTTTTGGCTACAAAGCAGAACCTAAAAGCTGTCTAAAACAGGTTCCCAAGACACAGAGCAAACAGCTCTGTGTAGTTCAAAAGATGAAAAGCCCACTCAGCTGTAAGGCTTCCCTGCTCCCTTGCTTCTGACCCCAACAAAGGAATTGGAAAAGGTTGAGAAGCAACACCACAGAACCTTTTGGAATCAGTTCCTTTGGGTTTTGTGAGGGAACATCATAAACTTTGATTTTGCAGGCTGGTGGGGCAAAGATGTTTGACTTTTGCAGAGTAAGAAAGAAGTAAAAAGCCACTGAAAACAGTGTCAAGACCCATCAGACTGGGAGCAGTCATGGGGGAGATGGAGGAACTTAACAGATCAAAATATGAAAATCATTCCTTTGGAGAAGAAAGAATCCAAAGAACAAAAATATGTTCATTTTCCTTAGAGAGACTGCTCAAAGACTAGAGGCTTCAAACCTCTTTTTTTTTTAATGTACCTTCTTTCTATGATATTTAACTTCCAGTTGCCTTATTGGTCAAATCTGCTTTTATTCTCCAAATGCCCCTGATAGCACCAAATCTTTGAGCTATTGCCCTGCCTGTTCTTTGCCTTACAAATTCTCAATTAAATTTTTACAAAGGAGGAGAAATGTGTCAGCATTTTCAGAGGGGAAAAAACCTACAACAGAATTGTAGCTATTGTAACTCCACCCTTGTTCTACTTCTGTTCTAACACAATCTCACCTTCATTCCTATGTGCCTGCTTGCCCCCTTTTTAGTTTGGGTGCTGGATTTTGTCACCATTCTTTTGATTAATTGTGTGATTTTAAATAATCTTTAGCAAGTCACAACTCCATTTGTTATTTTGCAACAAGCAAGCTGTAACCCCAGAAATTACCACAGTTATACTGAGCCACACTAAAACCCAGCAGCTTGTCTCCAGTGGGAAGCAGAGGATGCACAAGGCATTGGTACAAAAACATGGCCCACATGGACCAATGATCCCCTAGAGCCACCATCCCATTTCATGACAATTAATCTGTATTTTCCTCTGTTTTCAGTATCTTGGGTGTGACATTGAATATGTGACAAGTTACTGAAGGGAACAGAAATTGCTGTCACCAAGGAAGAACCAAAAAAATCCTCAATTCCCCACTACCTGATTTCCATCATAGATTTCTGAAAGAACTGATAAATAAAAGCATAGGGGTGAAGAGAATTTGTTTTGGCTGAGGTTTTTTGGGGGGGTTAAATATAAACCTGTCAAGTCCGAAGTAGAATAATCTCATTGAAGAAAAACAGCTGTAGATATTTAAAATGGTGAAATCCAGCCTGTGTGACCACAAGCCCATTACCTGTTTGTTTGGATACAAATTTGGAGGAAGGACTAAAAGGGAAATGAAGATAGACTGAAAAGTAAGGAAAACACTCATAGATTTATCAAAGACAACAATTTGCTAGACTGTTTTCAATTCTCTTCAATAAAAACAAACTGAAATTCATCTCATCTATTCTGATTTTAGGAAAACATTGAATACAGTGCAGCATTAAAAGTTTAAGACACAAGAAGTTGGGCTATTCTAACAACAGTTCCAGAGGACAATCATATGGAATCATTCACTTCAAAATCTGGATATCTGTCAAAATAAAGGTCATTCATTTGCTCTCAGTGCTGTCTGTAGGCTTTGTCTAAACACAGACATATATATATATATATATACATATATAACTAAGGATGATTTGTTCTGAGCAGGTGACTAAGACTTTTTAACATCTAAGGCTCAAACATCCAGCATTTAGATGGATGAATTTAGGCAGAAGAACCATCATGGGAATTAACCTTTTCCCATGCACCTCTACCCCCAAAGAAGTTCTGCAATAATACCTATGTGACTGATTAATCAGCTTATTAAAACAGTGGAGGAGGTAATTGGCGTCCCAAGAGGAATCAGGTGATGTATTCCCTATGAACTGGGCAAGGAAATATTCCTATCTACATAAGAAGTCCTTTCTCTCAAACATATGTCAGTCTGGTCACATATTTGCAAGAAAAGCAAGAAATATATATCCAAAAATTAAAAACTAATGCTGAGAAGGGATATCAGCATAACCAGGTAAGTGCAGAGGTGACCATAGGAAAAAAGACTGAAAGAGATCAACTTGTTTAGCTTGGTAAAACAAAGGCTAAGATAGGATCTGATTGCTTTCTAAGCCATGGATAAAGCAAGATGCAAAGAGGGAAAGAACTACTCATACTAAAAGGGAATTGCTGGCACAAAATCAAAAGTCTACAAACTCACAGCAAAGAACAGTTGGCAGGATGTCAGAAGAGCATTTCAAAGCCTTAGAGGAATTACTTTCCAATAGGAATAATGGGCACAGTCTAGTGAATTTTGTAATTAAAATTATTATTTTTACAATTAAAATGTAAATATTTGAATTTAAATACTTGAGATTAAATTGTGACTGATACAGGAACGGACTGGACTTGATATAAATGATGTTTTCTTGTGTTATGCTTTTGTACAAGGATTTCCCTTCCTCAGCCCATGTCACCATTCAACCCCATCCTTCCCTTCCCCTTCTCCATCTCTAAATACAATCAAATTACTCTTCACATGCCCTCAAGCCCTTTGTCTCAACCAGCTCCTCCTGTCACTCTCCCTTCCCCTGCCTCTAAAAATAGCACTCCAAGGCAGGCATCAGACAAGAAAAGCCAGAAGTCAGGGTCAGAAGGAGGCACTTTTCCTTGGTGAATTTTCTTTGATCACTGCTCCTTCTAGAATTTCCTAGGCCTGACCCCAAGAGTAACTTTCATAGCCAAGAAATCTTCCTAAAAACTGAATTCCTGTAAGGTGGACATGAGACTGCAGGCTCTAGACAGGTTGTTATTAGCAGTGACAGGAGGAATTGGGAAGGTGCTTCACTCTTACACCTGCTGTGCTCTTCCCATCAGAATGAGCCACAGGGAGGGCTTGACACACATCTGCTCTTCACTTGTGTGAGGAAGCCACTGATGCTTAGCCTGAAGCAGTTCAGCCTCAATTGCCAGCCTGTCTCAATGGAAGTGGATCCATTTTTGTCACAGGAAATGCATGCCACGTTGTGCAAAATTATTCCACTCCCATTACAGTTGAGCGAGAAAAATTCTCCATGGCAAGGTTTGCATCTATTTTTGGGTGTAACCTCAATATCGAATGCCAAGTCACAGAGAGGTCACTGTGCTCTGAATGTAGAAATATCTCACAGGCCTTTTGTGCAGCACAATGGCCAACACAAGCAAACAAAAGAACTGGAGCAATCCATGGCTACATGACAATCCCAGAAATCAGTCAGGGAACCACTGCTTACTTTAGTAATCACTCCTGCCTTTGTCTCTCACACAGCACAGCAGCGTGCCCAGCTCCTCACTTAGCTGCCATTTATGCCGTGCTGCAGAAAGACACAACAAAATACTGGAAAAGAGACAATTACAGTTTACTCTACTGCTCTCAGGGCCATACACAGAGCTATTCATAGCTCTAACCCAAATAGAAAACCTAAAAGCCCAAATGGGTCTCATGCATCTGCATGTGTAAAAACATTCAAGCCTATTGTTTAATTCAGTAGCAAAAGCAGAACAGGAGTAAAGAAATCAACCTGAATTTTGAAAATACACCTAATTTCTAGAAATTCAATAAATTTTCATATATGCATCCCTTTTTCTATCCTTCATGTACTGAAAATCGTTATCACCTTCTCAATTAAAAAAACCAACAAAATAAAAATCAGGTCTAGTTAAGTTCTGCTAAAATTGTAATTTTTAAATACTTTTCAGTGCTTTGAATGATAACTATGAAGTTGATCCTAGTGCCTTTTAAATATTTCCAACTTTCTTTTTGTTACATTTATATTCTTAGGGAGGAATACAATCACTCCTCCTCAAAAGCTCAAAGGGCCATGTAGGTTTATATTTTTAATTCCAAATGAATCAGTCTGAAAACACTTACAGACTACATTTAGTCAACATCCAAAATTAAATTTTGAAATTTTTAACTGAAACTTCTTATGGTACATGCATACATACATATATGTGTGTGTGTGTTTATATAAACTTTATACATATTTATATATTTTATATTATATGTGTCTTGTATATTATATAGTATATACTATATATTTTTATATATAGTATTTATTAAATATATTAAATAAAATAAATAAATAAATAAATATAAAGTTAATTCTACAGCTCAAATGCCACTGGAATATCAGCACCAAATTAATAATAACCATATTAATAAGCATGATTTTGGTTTCAAGGGTAGATTGATTTTTGCAGTCTCTGCCTCTTCTCCCCTACTCAGCTCAATTAATGAATTAATGTAAAGCCTTTGGGCTTTCCACATAAGCCATATCTATGGTTGCCCATCTCAAAAGGTGTCTCATGTTACAAGTTTAAAAATTCACCTGAATGGTGAAATACAGCAAGATGCAATGTTCTAATTATGAAGATTATGGATCCTTGGGCATTTTTGTTATTATTTGGTTCTTTTATGTGTTGGTAACCTGAGTTTCCAGAACTTGCTCAACTGGAACAAAGAAATAAGTTGAGATGGTTTTTCGAGGGTTTTTGTTTGGTTTTCTTCGTTGTTATATACATGTCATCACTATTTTTAGTTTTGCAATTATGAACTACTCTCCAGCCAAAGTTACACACCCCAGACACTGTCAGGGCTCTTGCAGACACCTTCTGAGTCAAGATATTGCCAAAACACTTTCCACCTCCCCACTACAAAGGTCCTAACTCAACTTTTTTTGTTTTTCAGATCCTCAAATAATCCATGATATTCCAAAGTATCCAATGCATTAGGTACAGATTCTTTACATACTGCCAACTGCTATTTTCCTAGGCTCTACAGTTTCTTCAGGAAGGACATCAATTCTTCTTCTTTTGCAGGACCTAGGTATTCCGCACACCCCTCTTTGAACAGTGAGAGACCCATAATATCTGCAGCCCTCTGCTACTACAGAGAACAGAATTTAAAACTAATTATGACTGATTAAATACCAGGAAAACCATCATGTGTAAATCAAATCTGGTCAACACATAAAAAAGGAAAAGTATGATGAGCTCATTGCATTATGAAGAGCAAATTTGGAACTTAACTAGGAGGGAAAGCTTACCAAAATTCACTACTTGAAAATTCAAGAGTTATAAACCAAAATGTTATATAGTTGAATGTATATTTGATTGTCCAAAGAAATTATTGAAGCTACGCTTACATCAAGGTTCAAAAAGGAGTTGGGCATTTACATATATTTAAAGGTACAATAAAGATTTCAAAGGTGGAAATAAATATAATGGCTACAGATTTAGGACAGCCTCTAATATTTGTAAACTAGAATAAAAAAACAAAAGCAGAGAGCAGATTTACCATATCTGTCTAACCTGAGTTCTTACATTTCCCTTGGAAACCTCTGGAGCAGCTCCTACCAGACACAGAGCACTGGCCTGCACACACCCAACAGTTGGTTACTGCTATGCACACCAAGGAATTTGACAGTCTGCAGGCAAAACATCTCAAAACTTCATAAAAATATAAAGATGACTCACAGGACCTATTAAAAATAGATATAAGACAACTGAATCTTGGACAAGTAATGCAGCAACACCCAGCAGATTAGGCCTGCAGACACACCATGTGGCCCTACATTGTGCTCACAGGAGGATATTTTCTCCTGCAAAGTCACTCATCACACTACTGAGAAGAAACCAGCTTGGTCAGAGGCCCAGAAGAGAATTGTTTTAGATTCACAAAACCTATGGATTGCTTGGAAAGTGAGATGAGCACTCCAAGTCACATTTCCTAAAGAGGTGCTGGCTATGGAATTACAGCTATTCCACCACAGAGTCACCTTAGGCATTGCAAACCACATCTTGGCTCAACAAACTACTCTCCCTCAAAGAAAAAAATCTCAGGAATATCAGGGCAGGGGTAAATAAGATTTCAAAAAATAAAATCACAGACTCCATACAGTGTATCTTAGAACCACCCATTGATTAGAAACTTGCATGGACTTGTATCATGTCCCTACTCAGCTCTCTGAAGACAATGGCTTGGCTTGCAAGGTATTTTGTTTTCACTTACACCTTCACCTTCAGTTGTGTCTAAAGGTCCTTAATGTTTACAGCGGAAAAAAAAAAAAATCTCTTTTGTCATCCCATGACAATATTTCAGCCAAAGAGATTCTTGGCTTTAGGAAATACATAAAAGAAACTTAAATTTCCTCCAGGTGCCATGAATTGATGGCTATTTTCCTGCAAATGCCCTCAGTATGTTCTGCACGAGGCCAAGAAAACAAGTGAAAGGAAGAAGCACTTACCATGAGGACAGCGCTCAGGCGGTCACTTTGGACCTGCTGCACTTGGATGCAGGGTCCTGGCACTTGTAACCTTGAGCCACTGGGAACATTCCCAGCATCTCCATTGGGGATGCTGCTGTTACCAGGCCCAAGACCTACAGATGCCCTGTACAAGTAGGTGTGAGTGAGTTTGCCCACACCGGTGACCTCCAGCATGTCTGGTGGGAGGTGGGAGCTGGGGAGCATGTGCACACTGTAGCAATACTTTTTATAGTCCTCAGCTGGGCAGCAGCAGCCGCTGCAGCAGCAAGTCCGGCACCAGCAGAGCCGGACGACGGCGAGGAAGAAGACGAACGCCGCGAAGATGAACGAGACACAGGCAAGGGAAACGATCAAGTAGATGTTGGTGGCGTTGAGCAGTGGTGGTGGCTCCCCGCTGTCATCGAAGTCGGGCAGTGCCTGGGGCAGGGTGTCAGCCAGCAGGATGCCCACTGTCACGGTGGAGGAGAGCGGCGGGTCCCCGTGGTCCCGCACCACCACCACCACCTTGTGCTTGAGGAAGTCGGTGGAGCGCATGGAGCGCGTGGTGCGCAGCTCGCCGGTGTGCGGCGACAGCTGGAACAGGGTGGAGTCGGAGGAATGGACCAGGTGGTAGGAAAGCCACCCGTTCTGTGCATTGTCCTCGTCGTCTGCCACCACTTTGGTCACCAGGTAGTCCTCATCAGCCAGGCGGGGCACAACTTCCACAGCTACTGAGCCATTCTGGCTGGTGGGGTACAGGATGGCTGGGGCATTGTCATTCTGGTCTGAGATGTAAACATTCACTGTTATGGCAGCACTCAAGGCTGGTGACCCGTTGTCCTTGGCTTCCACTTGGAAATGGAAGCTCCTAAGCTGCTCAAAATCAAAGGCACGTTTTGCATAGATGCTCCCATTGGCCAAGTTCATAGACAAAAAGCTGGTCAGGGCACTGCCTGCAACTGTGGAATTCCTGAGCGTGTAAGAGACCCGTCCATTCTCCCCTATATCAGGGTCAGATGCCGAGACCTGGTAGAGAAAAGCACCAAATGGATTGTTCTCCTCTACAAACACATTGTATGCATCAGCACCGAAGACAGGGGGGTTATCATTCACATCAGAAATCTGCACCCAAACAGTCTTCTGAGTGGTGAGAGGAGGAGAACCCAAGTCCGTGGCAGTAATGGTGATGTTGTACTCACTGGTCAGCTCTCGGTCCAGAAGCTCGCTGGTGACAAGGCTGTAGTAGTTTTGAAGGGAAGGCTTTAACTGGAAGGGAAGGTTTTCAGAGATCTGGCAGGTTACTTTCCCATTCTCCCCAGGGTCCTTATCCAAAATACTCAGCAGAGCTATCACCGTGCCAGGAACAGCATCTTCGGGAACAGGACTGGAAAGGGATGTAATCGTAATCTCTGGGCCATGATTGTTCACATCTGTGATTTCCACCAGCAGCTTAGCTGTGCTGGACATGCCAAATGCCCCATTATCCCTTGCCTCAATCAGCATCTCGAGAAGGGGTCTCTGAACAGCTAAAACGCCATTGACTGTCACCTCCCCAGTGTGTGGGTGAATTGAGAACATTCGCTGTAAGTCAGCAGAAGTTGTATTGCTAAAGGAATACCTGACCTCTCCATTTGGACCTTCATCCAAGTCCGTGGCGTGCACTTGGACTACCAAAGTGCCACTGGGGGAGTTCTCCAAGACACTCGCCCTGTAGACCGAGTGCTCAAATTCTGGTGCATTGTCATTGCTATCCAGCACAGTCACAATGACTGGGACATCACCAGACTTTGGAGGGTTCCCACCATCTTTGGCTGTAAGCACAAGTCTGTGAGTGGCTTGCTGCTCCCTGTCTAAGGCTTTCTTCAGCACCAATTCAGGATATTTACTCCCATCCCCACGAATCTGCATTTCCAGATTGAAATGTTCATCAGGGCTCAGAGTATAATTCTGGACACTGTTAGCACCTTCATCCAGATCTTGGGCATTGGGGAGTGTAAACCGTGCCCCAGGTGACAGGAACTCCGGCATGTTTATATGATATTCACTTAAGGGAAAGCTGGGGGAGTTGTCATTTATGTCCAAGACTTTGAATTCCATCCTGTAAAGCTCTAGAGGGTTTTCTAACACGAGCTCGTAATTCAGAAGACAGACAGACTTTAACTCACAAAGCTGCTCTCTGTCTATGGGCTCGTTAACAGACAAAGCCCCTGTGCTGGCATTTATATTAAAATATTGCTTACTTGAACCGGTGATCATGCGAAATTTCCGAGCTGAAAGTGTAGCTGCCTCTATTCCTAAATCCTTCGCTATGTTCCCAACAGACGCTCCACGCTCTGTTTCCTCGGCGATGGAATACACTATTTGCCCGTCCGCGGTGCAGCAAATAAGGCAGAAAACCATTAAATAGCCCCGCATGCTTCCTCCCCTGGCTCAGCTCCCCGCAGACCGGCTCAGCAGGAACATAATCCAGAATTTCAGCAAACACCCCAAGTTCCCGGCGCGAAGCGATCGGGCACCGGGGCGCACCGGTGGCAAGTTCGGTGCAGGCGCGGGAGGCTCCGCGGCGGCTCCGCTCCCCCCCGGCCGTGCCGCCGGCTGCCGTGCGGGGCTCGGCGGCAGCTCCGCAGCGCTGCGCCCGCCGCCGCCGCTCGCTGTGACCGGAGCGCCGGCCCCGCGCGGTTCTTAGACGGGCAGCGGCGGCGGCGGCGCCACCCAGAGGACGCGGAGACACCCGCGGCACCGGGGGAGGGGGCTGCGCTCCCCCCGCCGCCGCTGTCCCGCCGGCCGGCGGCGGCTTCTCCTCCGCTTCTCTTCTTCACCTCTTCTTTTAACGCCCCGACGGAGATGGAGCGGGGGGCTGCGCGCAGCCGAGTGCGCGTCATGGATGTGTTTCCGTGAAAAAGAGAGGCAGAGCAGAGCCCCCTCCTCCCTCGGCTCCTTGCGGGAGAGGCAGCGAGAGGATGCGCTGTCAGAGAACCGCGGTGGAAGGGAAAGGTGGATGAGAAGTGACAGGCATCGGCTAAACATGGGTCAGCACAGCCCAGACACGCTCCGGCTGAGCACAACATTTCCCAGAGGGGGTTTAAGAGCACAATTAGAGGAGGCAGTCGACTCTACCCCTGTTAAACTTTACGGGAAAAAAAAAAAAAAAAAAAAAAAAAAAAAAAAAAAAAAAGCGGGGGGGAAGCAAACATGAAAAAAGGAAAAAAGAAAAAAAAGCTCTTTCTTGCTTCCCTGCTTCACCTTCTAAACATGGGAAATGAACACGAATTATTGGAGAGAAGGGTCTCTGCTCTCACACTCAGATCACCCCCAGCCACAGATGTGCTCCCATCCAGCCTTCCAAAGCAGGATGGGGGTGGCTCTGGTGTCAGGGGGAAATGGGAGGCTGCAGCAGTTCAATTACTCACATAGAAATAAATATCAGCACCAAAGAGGTTTTGCATTAAGGACATGCCCAGGGATTGTGGGGAGAGATGAGCTGATAGCACAAAGAGACTGCAGATCATGAGTGGAAAAAAAATAACATCAAAGCTCTCTGCTCCCTCAGCTTTCCACACAGAGGGAACAGTTATCAAATACACCCCAAAGCAGGTTACAAGAGGGCAGAAAAGCATTGGAAAATATCCTCCTGGAAAACCTTCCTGGAAAGATCTTCAGCAGCAGTTTATACAGATGGGCCCTGGCAGCATCTCTATCTCCTCTGTTTCCACTTCCCTTCTGTGAGAGCTTGTTGTGATGAGATCCTGATTGATCAAAAGCAAGAGGCTATAAATGTGTGACAAGGACAGATCTTCAACCTTCTCATATTCATTGCGCTTCTTTCTGCAGCTGAGAATTTCCAGGCAAGTGAAACAGAACATTTCAATTATATATAGTATGCATAGGGCCTTTCAAAAAGGGAGAAAATCTGGAGCACAGCCAAAAGTTGTACATTAAATTTTAAAAAAATAAAAATCAATACATCTGTTTGCATCTTCACAACTCAGCAAAGCCTCACAGTGAGGTTCTCATCCTGGCACACTGGAACAGATCTTGGTCTGCTCCAGCACAACTGTCTGCAGATGTGATTTTTTTAACTCCAGGAGGTCCTGGCAGTACCTGAATGTTGCATTTTACTTCTGCTCATTGATGCTACCGAATCCCTTACAGCTCAGGGGTAGCAGGGGCAGCAGCAGAAAGCTGAGAGAAAGCTACAGAGCTGCTGCTGTGCACCCACCTCAATCTACAGAGGACATAAATGTGTCAATATTTATTTGTGGAGGAGAACAAATGTATCAATAAAAATAACCCATTGCACACCATATACAATGCAAGTACTCATGGTTTGCTGCTTACCCCTTTTTCTTTTCTTGATTGTTAAGTGCAGAAATACCCAATTCCTATCCAATTACTACAGAATGGTCATCCAGCCTCCCCCCACTCCCAATCTGCCCTTGATTCCTCTTCTGCAATGATGTCACCTACAATACCTGAGAAGCTGCTGGGTTTTCTGCTCTGTAGTGATGCACAGTCGTTCTAAACACCCTGAACCAATGCAATAACATCTATTAAAGTCACAGGAAAGACTGTTGTATTTCCTTAACATTAACCTGCAGCAAGGATAAATCCATCTGTCCAGGAAGAGCTGAAAAGCCACATGTTGATCCCTCAGGTGCACACACAGGTAAAACACACAGCCTCCACCTGCCCATCTGTGACTCAGTTTACAATGAAGAAACCCAAGAATTTTGGGCTCAACATCCTCCTGTTGAGCAGACAAACCCCCTCAAAGGCAGGTTTTCCTCAAATATAATACTGGAACAACAAGCTGTAGTTATTTATTGTGGTGCCTGAAATACTAGCAGGGCTAGCAGAAACTGATTAGTGAATGGCCAAAATCAAAGCAATTGCACATTTGCCTCTCAGATGTACTCACCTTTTGAGAAGTATCAGCAGCCTACAATGATATTAGTCTTTATTCCATTCATTTACTACTCATTTACCATGAAATAAGTTCTTCATCTTTCTGCTATATCTCTAATTTTGCAGCATTGCCCAGTGCTTGTTTACAGGAATCTAAGTGAATTCGTCTTCACTTGTTTTTAACATTATTTTTAACCTCACCACCCCCGTTTTACTGTTTTGGCGTAGCTTGTCCTCCTGTCACTTTCCACTGGGGACAGTGATGTGTCAGGCAGCTTTGCTCACCAGAATGTGCACGTAGCCAGCACCATCTCAGCACCCAGATCCTGCCACACTGCCTTCCCAACCCAGCACAGTTTCCCAACCCAGAAACACGAGTTTCTGATGCCCACAGCACTCAGGTAAGCTCAGGGTCACAGCCAAGATCCAGTGCTCAGTAATATTAAATATCGAGGGCCAGTCACAACACAGACACTGCTGCCATGAAGGGAATAACAGAGTTGTGCCACGGGGGCAGAATCCAGCCTTGCCCGTTGTGTGAAGCCACTGCTCTGCTTGGCTAAATCCCAGGCATGTCCCTCCCTGCCTGTTTGTGCTTTCGCTTCCACATCCAGCTCAAGGCAGTCTCAAGTGTGCCTTTACACACAGGGTCCCCTCTCACTTTTTGGGCCACCCTTCCACCTAATCCTTCTTTTCAAAGGTCTCCTCTCCATTACAATTCACTGACCCTAATTACATTACTATGCTGTATTAAAGAATTAAGTTGTATTAAACACCTTTAACACAGACACTTCCCTTGGTATCACAGCAGACAATCTAACCTCTATTTAAACCTCCTCATCTTACATTTGCCTTCAGTTAGCCATATCCAAACCATTCCCTATTCCCTTCTTTCTCCTGGACCCATTCTTAGAGCCCGTTTGATCCAACTGACAGAGGAATTCATCTTTGTAATCCTTCTGAGGTACCATTCATTTCTACAAGCCCCCTCACCATGTCTCACTCCCTGACATGTTCAGCGAGCTCTTCCTCCACGTTCCTCTGCCCTCACACCGCCCTCGGGGCGCACTCATTCTCCCTCCCTGCCTTACATTTTCCGGCAATCCTCCCCTCTCCCTGCGGTTAGACGCCACCAGTCCAGCCACGCACGTTGTGCTTCTGGTGGCTGCCAGAAGAAACTGTTACACCAGCAAAGGCAAAAGCGAAAGGCGGAATGCAAAACCGGTTTATGCGGTCGCTGTGGAGCACCACACGAAGGGACGCTCGTGTTTGAACATCATTATTATGTCACCGATGATTTAAAAGCGCCGTTTCCGCGGGCAATGCATCAGAGATGGTGCCTTCGATGGGGGTTTGCAGGACACGTCCTGCTCCGTGCTGGGGCTTGGGACAATCCCAGGGGCGCTCACCAGAACCGAGGGGCGCCCATTGGTGCTCAATTAGGGCACTGAACTTCAGCGGGAGGATCAGTGAAGGAGAAGGGACGGAACAACAGCTCCGCTGTTTCTCCTGCCACGGAAACCGATGAGCTCTGCGCGGCGCAGGTGCCCCCGGAGGGCAGCTCGAGCCCCCACCGCCGCCTAAAGGAGTACATGAAAATCTCCCACAATAATGAGTACCCGGCAGTACATAGGGTCTGCCTGCCAACCAAGGACGACTGGACGTCGGGCCGAGCCCAGATCGCCACCACGGAGCCGCCGACGGAAGTGCAAGGACCCTGCTATTCCCTTTCACACGAGAGGAAGGACGGGGGTGCCCCGGAGACCCCAGACACCGGGCTCCTCCCGCTCGGGAGGTGTGTGTGGCAGGCAGCCCGCGCTGAGCCCTGCCGGAGCCCCCCAGCCCGGGCTCGCTCTCAGCCCCGCGCTTCTCCCGGTGGACGGGACGGAAAGAATTTTGGCAGCATCGCCGCGCTGATCTGCTGTGAGCCCCTCTTCTTTGCCAAGGCGGGCTGCGCCTGCTGGTAGAGCAAGCAGTGGTGTCAGGATGCCCCTCAAAAAGCTCGCAGCTGCTCCTTGGGGACGCGGGAGCAGAGATGACTTTTAGCTATCAGCAGCCCGGAATAACAATCTCATATGCAGAGGATTTCTAGATTCCCACAAAAATCCTCATTAACCGCATCGAGGCACAGAAACAGGGACCCACTACATGCTATTCAGTACATCGCAGGCAAGATCTCGTCTCTTTAACACGAGGGCACAGTTCGGTCTGTTGACCCCCAGTCAGTGACCACCGGACTTGACGGAAGCTGCCGGGGAAGACACCAGCGACAGCGGCTACGGGGGCTCAGTCCCGCTCGGCAGGCAGGAGCGGCTCCGAGCCGAGTACTCGGAGTCTCTGACAACTCCGAGGCAGCCGTGCCGAGCATTTCCCTGCCTTTAAAATCTCGTTTGGAAGCAGCAAAACATCCTCCGCCAGCACGGCGGAGCAGGCGCTGCTGGCGCTGCCGCTTCGCCCCCGCTCCTCCCGCCCCCGGAGCCGCCCGCAGAAACGCTCGGCAGCGCTCCCGGCTGCCAGCCCCGCCTCGGCTGCCGGGACTGCTCCGTGCCGGATAACCCCGCCTTAATCAGCATCTCTCCCCAGAAAAACGGGCGGAGGCAAGAACAGCCTGGGCTTGCAGCGACTGACGGCTTTGCGTGAAATTGGCAGCGTTTATTCAGGGCACTGACGGATATTCTAGAGCCTTCTGTTAACCACTCCTGTCCGGACTATTCCACCGAGTAAAAGTATCCACGAGCTGTTTCTGAAGTTCAGATTGCCTTATGTTTCTAACAGAAATATTGAAATATTTTCTCGACAGTGTACGTCTAAAACAAACCCCTACAAATTCGTCAATTCATTCTTACAGTCAGAGAAACCAAGGGGAACCGAACAGAAGCCAATTCCTGCTGTGCCCCAAACGGCACTGGGACCCCACATCGCCCTTAATCATAACCTAAAGAAACGAGTCCCTTCCCACATCTGTGAGCAAACGCTGTTTCTCCATCTTCTGCAGAGGTAGATAAATCTGTTTATAAGCTTTTATAAGCTAGAGCTTACAAACAGATTTATCTATCTCTGTAGAAGGTTTTTCCTCTAGAAATCCGTGGATCTTGGTTTTTCCTTTAGAAATCCGTGGTTCCATCACACCCATGTGAATAGAGGAAAGAAGTGACAGTTCTACAGAGCTGGAGCAAACCCTGCTCCTTACAAGTGAAGTAGTTCATGCATAGGTAAGTGCTGATGACCCACTCCCCTTCAGCACGCGACTCCCGTTCACGATCAAAGGAGACTAAATAAACAATCCCCAGCAAATACACAAAGAACTCAAACTTAAAGCCGGTACTAAGTGATCTAAGAGAAGAAAAGAGAAAATGGTGGAACACATTGAAATGCTTTTCTACGGATCGACGAGAGATAACCCACTCCTACGATACTTTTCAAAAAGGATATGAAGTTTTCAAACTTCGTTGGTGTTTTCTGTACACCTATAAGCACCATTCTCGTAATTTTGGAAACAACGATCTGTCATTTAAATTCTACAGTCCGTGTCCTCCCTCAAAACCCAACCAAGTGTACTTAGTCAAAGCAAAAATACCGCGTTTACACATATAACTGTGTCTTAAAAATATGGGGATTAACCAAAAGAATTGAATGTATAACATGAAATACAAATGTACTGCTTGATTTATTACCCGGCAGCTTTACACATTTCACCTCTAAGCTATAGAGAAAGTTAAATAAGATCTTCACTTTTCCCTTTAAAAATTGCTTTTATTTTCTGACATTTAAGATACACTAAACATGACCCTGAAGTATATCTCAAGGAGCGCTTTGAAGCTGGCCGAGATGAGATCCGAGTCAACTCAGTGCCACCAGCGCAAGGAAAAGATCAGCTGAAAAATAGTGGTGTTGAAAAGAGCCCGGTAATTAAACAATCGCTCTCAGCGTCGGGAAACCATTGAAGAAAATGGTACTGAAACTGTTCTCTTGGTAATTTCTGCTCTGCTGCTGAGAGAGCCAGAAGCTTTCAGCCTACCATCCCTGAACTATTGAACACACACACAGAAGTTTTCCGCTATAATTTTCCCTTAACCAATTTACCGCCTCTCTCCACTCACAGCAAATTTGGACTCTTTGTTCTACAGCGTATTTCTGCACGGATGGGACAAAAGAGCGCTCCATCACTAAGAAAAGTGAGATCAGGTGGTGGGAAATGGTAAATTACCATTTAAAGTAAATGGTAAGAGTTCTCCATCTCTCCACAAAGCATCCTGGATTTTCCTTCACTCCAGCCTCACACACGCACATATTTTCGATGGACTTCTAGAGACAGAAGAACGCTCACAACTTCCACCAACATTTCATCCGCTCTTTTCGCCCCAAAATTATCACATTATGTATTTCAGTTTCTCAAGAGTGGCGAATCGCGACAATCAGAAATCATCTAAATCTAAAACCTCACGAGCGCGTCTTGACGCTTGACTGATAAGTCATCAAATAAGGCGTTCAAAGACGCAATTACATTCACTTTGAGGGAGACATCAAACTACTGAACAACTGACAATTTGAAGGGCGCTGAAAACAGAAAAATAAAATATCTCTTAACATATAGTAAAGCAATTAGACGCCAAGGAGGCAGTAAAAAACAAAAATTACAAACTGCATTAAAAAAATAATGTGCGACGCAAGATATCTTTTTTAAAGTAAATGAAGAAAATATGGAAATTTTGAGGGGCAGTCACGTATAGAGAAAATGAAATTTCAAAATGTGAACACGCACACTGAAGAAAGATCATCACGTCGAAATGCAATACACTGCAAAACTAGGACGTCATTCTAAAACTCTTATCATCAAAAAAGTACTTTAATACATCAAAGATTCATGTATTAAGGAAATCTTACTAGCAAATAGAGAGAAACAAAAATTTCCAAGACTCTTACCGCGCCTGAAGCAAGAGGGGAGACGGACGGCCCCTTCCCAGCAGAACCGTTTTCTGCAGCAGGGCCGGGCGGCGGCGGAGGGAAGTTGGGGCTGAAAACCATGAGGTCGCTCTTGGCAGCGCCGTCCGTCACGCACAGGCTGCGGCTGTGGCGCTGCGAGTAGGACCAGCTGCCCACTTCGCTGGCGCACACGAGCGTGGTGGGCCCGGGCCCCGAGAGCACGGCCGCCCGCGGCGCCCAGCGCGACGCCCCGTACAGCACCACGGCCAGCAGGAAGAGGCTGGACACGGCGCAGATGGCCACCACCAGCCACACGTTGGTGGCCGCGCTGGCCGCGCCGGGCCCGAGCTCGGCGGCCGCCGCCGAGCGCGACAGCGACGACGACGACGACGAGGATCCCGCGGCCAGCGCCGCCTCGGCGGCCTCGAGCAGCGACACGCTGAGCGTGGCCGTGGCCGAGCGCGCCGGCTCGCCGTGGTCGCGCACGACGATCAGCAGCCTCTGGCGAGGCCCGTCCGCCTCGTCCAGCGCCCGCGCCGTGCTCACCTCGCCGCTGTAGAGCCCCACGCGGAACGGGCCCTTGCCCCGCGGCTCCCACAGCTCGTAGCGCAGCCACGCGTTGTAGCCCGAGTCGGCGTCCACGGCGCGGATCTTCGCCACCACCTGCCCCGCCGGCGCCCCCCACGCCGCCCACGCCCACAGCGTGCCCGACTCCGAGCCCGCCCCCGACAGCATCGCCTCCGCTGCCGCCACGGCGCCCGCCTCCGGTGCCGAGCCCGCGGGCGGCAGCAGCGCCGGCGCGTTGTCGTTCTCGTCCAGCACGAAGAGCTGCACCGTGGCGTTGCCGCTCAGCGGCGGCTCCCCCGCGTCCACCGCGCGCACCTCGAACTGCAGCACCTGCAGCTCCTCGTAGTCCAAGGGCTGCAGCGCCCACAGGCGCCCGCTCTCCGCGTCCACCGACACGTAGCTCGACGCCGGACGCCACCCGCCGCCCGAGGACGAGCCCGCGGCCCCACCGCCGCCCACGCTCACGCCGCCGTCCCACAGCGAGTAGCTGACGCGCCCGTTGCCCGCCTCGTCCGGGTCCCGCGCCCACAGCCGCGCCAGCTCCGCGCCCGCCGCGTTGTTCTCCCGCGCCAGCACCGTGTACACGGCCTGCGCGAACGCGGGCGCGTTGTCGTTCACGTCCGACACCGGCACCCGCAGCCCGCGGCTGGCGCGCAGCGCCGGCGCCCCGCCGTCCTCCGCACGCACCTCCACCTCGTACTCCGACACCCGCTCCCGGTCCAGCGCCTCGCGCAGCACCAGCGAGTACGAGCCCGCGAACGTCGCCTCCAGACCGAACGGCGACGCCGGCCACACCCAGCACCGCACGCGACCGTTCTCCCCCGAGTCCCGGTCCGACACGCTCAGCAGGGCCACCACCGTCCCCACCGACGCGTCCTCGGCCACCGGCACCGACAGCGACGTCACCCACACCTCCGGCGCGTTGTCGTTCACGTCCAGCACCTCCAGAACCACCTTGCAGTGACCCGACAGTGAGGGGGAGCCTTTGTCCCTTGCTTCTACAGGGATCTCGTAACTATGCATTTCTTCGTAGTCTAATTTGCCTTGAAGTCTGATTTCTCCTTTGTTTTCGTCGATAGTGAACATTTCTTTAACTGTTGTACTAACACGTCTACTAAATAAATATATAATGTCACTATTGATCCCTTCGTCAGGATCCGTTGCACTAAGGGTGACTAATAGAGTCCCGAGCTCCGAACCTTCTAGGGCTTTAACTTTATACACAGACTGGTTGAACTGGGGCGCGTTGTCGTTCGCATCCTCCACAGAGATCACCAGCTTCATGGTGCCCGTCAGAGACGGCCGGCCCCCGTCACTCGCCGTCAGCACCAACCGGTGCACGGGAACCGTCTCGCGGTCCAGAGGTTTCGTTAAAATAAGACCCAAAGACGCACTCTGGTCATTATTCCCCTGATGATCAAGACTGAAATATTCGCTGGGGCTGAGTGTGTAGGTGAGCTGCGCGTTTGCTCCGATATCCGCATCCGACGCGCCCTCCAGCGGGAAACGAGATCCCGGCACCGACGATTCCGCGATGTTTAGGGCTTCTTCGTCCACACGGAACATGGGGGCATTGTCGTTGATGTCGGTGACCTCCAGCTGCACATGGAAGACGCGCAGCGGCCGCTCCAGCAGCACCTCCAGGCGCAGCGCGCACGGCGCGCTCTTGCCGCACAGCTCCTCCCGGTCGAGCCGCGAGCTCACCAGCAGCGCGCCGCTCGCCCCGCTCACCTCCACGCTCGCCCGCCGGCCCTGCGCCACCAGCCGCAGCCGCCGCGCCTCCGCCTCGCCCGCCTCCAGGCCCAGGTCCTGCGCCAGACGGCCCACCACCGTGCCGGCCTTGGCTTCCTCCGGCACCGAGTAGCGCACCTGCCCGCCCGCCAGCGCCCAGGCCGCCTGCAGCACCAACACACGTAGCACGGGCCCCCACCGCATCGCCGCCGCTGTCGCCTTCGGTCCCTTCCCTGGCCGGCTCTCCGCCACTCCCCCGCCGTCCGCCTTAGGGTCTCCCTGGGACAAGCGGCACGCCGCTCCGCTTTCCCGGCGCCCCGCCCGGGCCGGTCCGGCGCATCCTTCCTCCGGCTGACGGCACCGCGACTGAGGCTCGGGGAGGAGCTGCCGCCTTTCCGTGGTTCACGGCGCCTTCGCGGCCAACAGCGGCACCTGGTGTCCGACCGCGGCTCCTTCCGTGAGCAGCCGCCTGCTGCCCTCCTCCCGCTGCGGCTCCGTGCCGGGATGGACCTGCCGTGGCTCCGCCCGCTCGTCCGACGCGCTCCGAGATTTCCTTTCCGAACACTGCCTTCCTCCGCAGCGGTAATAATTGGTCCTTTTGTCTCCTCCCCTTCTCCCTCTCTTCTTCCCGTTCTCCTTCCTTAAGGCAATTTAATTGAGAAGTACACTTGCCAAAAAGTACATATACTTTAACGCCCATATTAACCCAGGAATTATTCCTAGGAATGTCTTCACTGCATAAAGCCTATACCACTTCTGATCTCCAGACTTCATCTTCTCTCATGCCTCAGGAGGCATAACTCAATTCTCTCATCTATGTTTTCTTCCGGGAGATACTTCAGCTGTTTCCTCTACAGAAGAAGACTGTATCCTCGATCTTCCATCTATAGAAAGTACTCACTTCTTCAGAAGACCTGGATTCACATATAATGTTCTTGGTCTAGTCCAGAAATGCTAGAAACGAACAGAAATTGCTTACCTTTTCATGGCTTTGTGACAGGGATGTAGCAGAGCAATTCCACACAGTCTCCTTGGGTTTTTGTAGAGTAAATGATACACTAAACCCATCATATTACAAAGATCACCTGTGTCTGTCCATAGCAGAATTGTTTTGCCTTCCAAAGTGTATTTCCAACCGAGTAAAGCATCAGCAAATACCAATTCCAAAGACTTTCAACTCCATCAGCGACTCCCTAACTCTGTGCTCTCAACATTCCGATAGAGCAGAAATCCTCTCAAAAGGGTGAAACAGCTCAGGGAACCTGAACTCTCTCATCTTTATGTATCAGTATTTTCTCTAAGTTTTATGCCCCATGTGTAGCTGCACAATGAAGATCAAGGTGTTGGTTATCATTTTTAGGCAGGTAGAAACTCACAGTACAGCAAAATCATGTGCCTGTTACTGATGGAGATGAGCTGCTGCAGGACACAGCAGAATCATTAAACCATGACACAACTGAAGACAAGATAAAAGGGTTGCACCACTGTTCTGGCAAGGCATAGTTCATCTCCTAACAGGTCCCCAGGCTCCCACCTCATCTGCTGACATAAATACATCAGAGCCTCTTCTCTACAGCCACAGCACTTTCTGCTGCCCTGCCCTGTAGGCCAGGCAGTAACATAAACCAGGGAATTTCAGAGATTAATGAGTTGCTGATTCTACCACAGGAAGAATCAACGATACATGCACCCAAAGGTAAAAAACAACAGTAAAAAAAGGAACAAAAAAAACACTAAAAAAGTCCATGTAGGTCTGTCAATAGATATTTTTAATTACACCTGTTGCTATTCTAACTGTTGTCTTGATTTATTTCTAGGTCTCCATTGTCAGACCTGTGTTCAAGGATCACTGTTCAAAATTTCAGGGAAGCAGGGCTGAAAAAGCAAACAGGTTTTTTTCCATCCTCTCAAATCCCTGCTGTATTGCCAACATTTCTGTATCCGTTTCTATGAAGGCAGAAACAAATAAAACCTGAAGCATCACAGCTTTCTCTCGAAGTAAAATTGACCTTAGACTACAAGACAGTGAACCACAGTGATGGCAAGGGGCACAGACTCTGAAATAAAAGAGCATTATTTGGCAGCATGGCTTTCACTCACAACTGCCAACACATCTCCTGATAAAGTCAAGCTAAATCACTCTCTGGAAATCGGGAGTTTCAAGCATCATCCATCTTCATATTCACATGATTATCATAAGGCAAGCACACAATGAGACAAAAAAAAAATCAGTTTATTTTAAAAAAATATTCTCAGGAAAGGAAAAAAATAAATTAAGTAAACACAAATAAGATAATATCAAAACCCCAAACATCCTAGAAATACAATGCCTATGACTGCTGGGTACATGGGACTACCAAGTCAGAAACCAAACTGAGGTGCTTCTACAAATACATTAATCCACCATAAACAAGTCCTCTGCCAATATGTCTATCTCAGTCTAGCATCACAGTGCACATTTTGACATCCACTTTGGTTTGTGTTCTTCTGCAGTTAAGTACCTTACCTTAGAAAGTGCATTTCAATCATACTTAGAAGGGGGAAATGAAAAATGCATCTGTCTTTTCCATGTCCACAGTAATTCTGTAGTACTTCACAAATTAATATATGCCATGCACGGTGAAGAGGCAAGAACTTTAAATATGGATTTTTGTTTCAAAGGTGAAACAAAGAGGAGGACAGACTTCTGAGTAAGAAAAGACTGGAAAACAGATATTCACAGCAGTCAAAAGCAAGAAATTCATTAGAACTGCCCCACCTGTAAGACAGGGAAATGTGGGCAAGTGAAGATACTCCATTCAAAATGAAAGATTGAAAGAGGCACTTAGAGTTGTGATTAACACCACAAGTGGAAGAAAATCAGACCTGATGCCACCAGGTCTGCAAGATAAGGTTTCTGCCCGACACTGCAGTCAGGCAGAAACCTTTAGCAAGAATTGTTCTATTTAATAACTCATGAAGGGATCTCAGAAAGGCAAAGACAGTGATGTATAAAAGATTACAGGAGACACCACCCTATGGAGCAGAGTTCAAATACAAGATCTGCAGGAAAGAACTGCAGAAAAAGTTGATGACTCTGAAGACCTAGGTAGAAAAATGGCAAAAGATTTTGTATGCAGGGGACTACAAAGCTCAGTAGACAAGAAAAAGATGTGGCTTCAAGACAGATTGATTCTGAAACAGCCACTGAATGTTCTAAAATTAAAAAACAGAGAAGAAACTAACATATAGATGAACTCCATTCTCACTGCCATCAAAAATGCAAGACAAAAAAAGTATTTCATTCAGCTTGGCAACGAGGGCAAGATGTAAGTATTTTGAAGAGATCCCCTCCTTAACAAGGTAAAAAGAAGAGAGAGGATCAGAGTCGCATAAAAATCCTGCTGGCATGTAACACATTACAGGCACTGAAGAGGAAAAACACAACCAGCACCCACAGGGTAAACGACACTGAAACACGGACCGCCCCCGCGCCGAGAGGGCGGAGCTCGGCTCCAAGCAGCAACTGCCCAGGGGGTGACTGAGAGGGAACAGAGCGGGAGAGGGAAGAATACTGACCGTGTCGAGGAGAGCGGAGGGCTCCGGCTGCGTGTCCTTGGCTGCAGGAGCGGGCGGCGGCGGAGGGAAGTTGGGGCTGAAAACCATGAGGTCGCTCTTGGCAGCACCGTCGGCCACGCACAGGCTCCGGCTGTGGCGCTGCGAGTAGGACCAGCTGCCCACTTCGCTGGCGCACACGAGCGTGGTGGGCCCGGGCCCCGAGAGCACGGCCGCCCGCGGCGCCCAGCGCGACGCCCCGTACAGCACCACGGCCAGCAGGAAGAGGCTGGACACGGCGCAGATGGCCACCACCAGCCACACGTTGGTGGCCGCGCTGGCCGCGCCGGGCCCGAGCTCCGCGGCCGCCGCCGAGCGCGACAGCGACGACGACGACGAGGATCCCGCGGCCAGCGCCGCCTCGGCCGCCTCGAGCAGCGACACGCTGAGCGTGGCCGTGGCCGAGCGCGCCGGCTCGCCGTGGTCGCGCACGACGATCAGCAGCCTCTGGCGAGGCCCGTCCGCCTCGTCCAGCGCCCGCGCCGTGCTCACCTCGCCGCTGTAGAGCCCCACGCGGAACGGGCCCTTGCCCCGCGGCTCCCACAGCTCGTAGCGCAGCCACGCGTTGTAGCCCGAGTCGGCGTCCACGGCGCGGATCTTCGCCACCACCTGCCCCGCCGGCGCCCCCCACGCCGCCCACGCCCACAGCGTGCCCGACTCCGAGCCCTCGCCCGCCAGAGCCATCGCCGCCTCCGCTGCCGCCACGGCGCCCGCCTCCGGTGCCGAGCCCGCGGGCGGCAGCAGCGCCGGCGCGTTGTCGTTCTCGTCCAGCACGAAGAGCTGCACCGTGGCGTTGCCGCTCAGCGGCGGCTCCCCCGCGTCCACCGCGCGCACCTCGAACTGCAGCACCTGCAGCTCCTCGTAGTCCAAGGGCTGCAGCGCCCACAGGCGCCCGCTCTCCGCGTCCACCGACACGTAGCTCGACGCCGGACGCCACCCGCTGCCCGGCGACGACCCCGCGGCGCCTCCGCCGCCCACGCCCACGCCGCCGTCCCACAGCGAGTAGCTGACGCGCCCGTTGCCCGCCTCGTCCGGGTCCCGCGCCCACAGCCGCGCCAGCTCCGCGCCCGCCGCGTTGTTCTCCCGCGCCAGCACCGTGTACACGGCCTGCGCGAACGCGGGCGCGTTGTCGTTCACGTCCGACACCGGCACCCGCAGCCCGCGGCTGGCGCGCAGCGCCGGCGCCCCGCCGTCCTCCGCACGCACCTCCACCTCGTACTCCGACACCCGCTCCCGGTCCAGCGCCTCGCGCAGCACCAGCGAGTACGAGCCCGCGAACGTCGCCTCCAGACCGAACGGCGACGCCGGCCACACCCAGCACCGCACGCGACCGTTCTCCCCCGAGTCCCGGTCCGACACGCTCAGCAGGGCCACCACCGTCCCCACCGACGCGTCCTCCGGCACCGGCACTGACAGCGACGTCACCCACACCTCCGGCGCGTTGTCGTTCACGTCCAGCACCTCCAGCTCCATGCTGCAGTGACCCGACAGCGAGGGTGTCCCTTTATCCCTCGCTTCGATTTGCAATTCGTGTAAACGAACGTCTTCGAAGTCCAAAGTATCCCTCAGTCTGATCTCGCCTGTCTTGGTGTCAATGGTAAAGAGTTCTTTGTTACCGATAGGAGTCGAACTCAGAATGCTGTAAGAAAACTCCTTATTGCTTCCTTCGTCCGGATCCGTGGCATTCACACGTACAACAAACGTCCCCACTGTAGCATTCTCTGGTATTTGCACTTTATACACAGACTGGTTGAACTGAGGCGCATTGTCGTTTGCATCCTCCACCGAGATCACCAGCTCCATTGTCCCTGTCAGAGATGGCCGGCCCCCGTCACTCGCCATCAGCACCAAGCGGTGCATGGGCATCGTCTCGCGGTCTAAAGACTTTGCGAGTACCAGAAACAGAGACTTCCTGTTTTCATCAGGAGATTTAACATCGAGTGTAAAATATTCGCTGGGACTGAGTGTGTAGGTGAGCTGCGCGTTCGCTCCGATATCCGCATCCGACGCGCCCTCCAGCGGGAAACGAGACCCCGGCAGAGTGGTCAGTTCCGCGATGCTGAGGTTTTTCCGGGCGGCGGGGAAGATGGGGGCATTGTCGTTGATGTCGGTGACCTCCAGCTGCACATGGAAGACGCGCAGCGGCCGCTCCAGCAGCACCTCCAGGCGCAGCGCGCACGGCGCGCTCTTGCCGCACAGCTCCTCCCGGTCGAGCCGCGAGCTCACCAGCAGCGCGCCGCTCGCCCCGCTCACCTCCACGCTCGCCCGCCGGCCCTGCGCCACCAGCCGCAGCCGCCGCGCCTCCGCCTCGCCCGCCTCCAGGCCCAGGTCCTGCGCCAGACGGCCCACCACCGTGCCGGCCTTGGCTTCCTCCGGCACCGAGTAGCGCACCTGCCCGCCCGCCAGCGCCCAGGCCGCCTGCAGCACCAGCACCCGCAGCACCGCCGCACAACAACGCTCGCCCATCCTTCCTGCCGCCGCCGCCTCTGTGGCCGCTGCCGCTGTGGCTGCCGGTTCCGGCCCGGGCCCCGCACGGCTCCCCGCCGCCGCCCGGACGCTCCGGCTCTGCTGCCCGGCCCGCGCCGCCCCCCCGCGCTCACAGCCGGGCTCTCCGCCGCACCGGGGCGGAGCCGCCCACACGGAGCCGTTCCTGAGCCTGCAGCGACACCGTGCGCTCCTCCGCCGCCTGTCACACTCCGCGGCATCTCCTGTGCCTTCGCTCCGTCATGGCCATCTCCTTTGCTTTTTTCTTATCGTGCTCATTATATATTTTATCATTTGGACTTTTCCCACTGCTGTCTTCTTACCGTTCCTGATATACCGACAGTCGCCTCTGAAGCCAGACAGCAGAAAAAACAGGCTGGATCCACGAACTCGACTCCACACGGCATTAGCGTTGGACCGTGGAATATTCTAATCGAGGTGGGGGCTCTAGAGATCCAGCTCCACCCAGCGATTTGAGGTAAGGTCGTTTCGTACTGCTCATCTCCTTCGCTGTTGTTTTCTTTCTCGTCTGTCTCATCTTCCATTCTTAATTACCTTCTTGTGTAATACCTTCATAGCACCTTCTCTTTCTCTTCTCACTCCTTTTATGTCCTCCTTTCTTGATCTTCTTCCTTTCTGTTTACAGTGAGATCATGTGTGACATAGCAGGAAATTCATCTGTCCATCCTTCCTTTCTTCCATTTTTCCATCTTCCTCCTGTTCTTCACTGTCCTTAAGCACACACATGCTCTCTTCTTTATCTCCATTACCAATGTATTTTTCCATTACTTCACCCTCCCCATGAAGCACGAACACACCACTGGTGACAGTTCTTGTTCCTCTCCATTGGCATCTTTCATCTCTCCACTCAAGGAACAAACTTCCTGCTCACTTCAAGTCCAAGTCCATGCCAGACTGACAGATTGCTATTTCACCTCACCTTCTGGAAGGAAACCACACCCTTTAGGCCCCATCCTCTCAAGGGAGAGATTTCACAGCCCTCTCAAACACAGGCCAAATCCCTATGTACTTTGACACTGGTGTAAACAGACTTGACTAAGAACAAACAACCCAGTGAATCTTCTTCAGGAGCTCAAAGCCACCAAGGCCCAGCACACCAATCCATCCCGAGTGCTGAAAAAAATATGGAGCAACCACAGCTTCTGAACACTCTTCATACACTCTGATGAAGAGCTGTTCTTCAGGCCTCATTTGCCACCTGCATGCTGAATGTAAATTTGTGGCTTCATGTTTCAGGCAGGCCAGCACAGTCAGAAACACACAGCAAGAATGTCCAACCCCAGGGGCATATTCCCCGTGGAATGCCTCTGTGCAGCCTGATCCACAGGGTAAAGGCAATGGAGTCATTTTATCTGTCATTATCTCTGAGAACACATCCCCAGTTCCCAACACATCCACTCTGAGAAATGTGTTAGGGTCTCTCCTTCATCCATGCTTGCTGTTATTTGCTCATACTGTGTCTGGAGAAAGAAGATAGGAACAGGAGGAGGCAGTGGTGCTCTGCTGATCCAGTAAAGGAATCAAAGAGCATTTCAAACTTGAGGGCATCCATAAGGATCATCAAATCCAACCCTAAATCCAGGCACATTTGGTCAATCCAAAATGAAGATACCGTAACTAAAGATGTATAAAGGTACAACTGCATTTCAGATGCATCTTCTTTAGGTAGCAGCAACTTACCTGAAGCATCCCTGGCTCCTTCAGAAAATATTTACTGTCAAGGGAGGGAATTGGTTCTGAAGCATATTTTCTTCTAATGTTATCAAAGATTTCTGGGGAAGATGAATAGGGGAAAATGACCCACATTCTGCAAAAGCTCTAAATCACAGAACAGAGCACAATGATTCTTCATGTACTTTTATCACATGCAAAGTGGGAGAGACCCTGCAAATCTAAGGACATTCTCCCAACCTCAGCCTCAGCTTAGAAGACTGGACAATCCATCCCTCATACTGATAGTCAGCTACTGGAAACTCTGCTACCTGACAGCTGCCAAAATTCAGCAGTCTGCATTTCATCCACTGTTACCAACACATGGCCAATGCAAAAGAAAAAAAAATAAAAAAGATGGAATGTTTTGGTAAAAGGAGAGAAGAAAACTAGAAGGTCCCATTCCACCATATCAAAATGCCAGGTCTGGAAACTTCTTGGTTATGGACAGAGGTTTTTCCACTCCCTATCAAGTCGAGAGCAGAGATGTAAACAAGGAGAGCTTTGAAGAAGGCTGACCAAGCAAGACTGATATTTGGAAAAGCTGCTGTTTCACCAACAGCCTGTTTTCAAAAGCAAGTGATCTAAATTGTGTATGGAAGATGTCTTCACATCTGGCAGGAAGAGCACCGAGAATACCAAGGATACACAGGACTTCAGAAGGACCTGAGAGGATCCCAGGAGAGCAACCCTGGCTGATGGGTGTCTTCACCAGCTTTTCCAGTGGAATTCTCTGTCCCAAGCTCTGGGAAATGAATCTCCAGCTAAGCAGCTGGAGCTTTTCTTCCCCAGTGATAGTGCTTATGCTACACAGCATCTCCATTTCCTCAGTAAAGAAACTTCTCCACTCGTAGTCATCCTCCCCACAAGAGAGGGCCCAAGCAGTACTCCCTGCCACTTGGAGAATTACAGCTGCAGTAGCCAAACTGCCCCACCAAATCAGCTTGTCCCAGCAATAAAACCCACACCAAGCATGATCCAGGCCTTTGCACATCCCCACCTTCCCTCACAACTGGCACAAAGAATTTATGAAGGGATGCAAAGCCACAGAATGTCTGGCACTGTGTGAAATTTACCCTAAACGTGCTGAGCTTTTTCAGCAATCTCAGATGGAAACACCACAGAGCCACACATTAGAGATGTTTGAAATTCTGTGATCAGAGTGACAGCTCTGATCCTGATCCAGATTCATTTTATTTTGAGAGAACCACACCAAATGCTGAAGCACAAGCACAGTCACAATATCAATTGTGGGGGAGAATTTCTATGATAACATCAGAGCTGGGCTGCTCTTCAGGGTTTGGTGGGGCCATGCAGGTATCAGGGTTAAGCATGGCAAGGGGACACCCCATTTCTACTGAGGCTGACCCTGCAAGTGCTCAGGTAGGAGATACGAGGCACACACAGATTATACTCTCTTCCTCATCACATCCTCTTGCAAATCCCACTTGACAAGCAGCAAGGAACCATCATGGCAAAATCAACAGCTGAGGAAGCTGCTATAGATGTGGACTCCTACACAAGGACTCCAGCAAGCTGAAGTCTTACCCTCCCACAATGCCTTCCTCAAAACAAGAAGGAAGTGGTTCATCAAACAACATTCAGCATTGCATTTCCTCTTACCAACCATACAGTAATAATGTACCAGCACAAACCACTTTCTGTTTCTGTTTTCTGCATCATCTCAAAGGACTTTGTGGTCATTTCAACAGAACACGGCATCCCAAGGTCCACAAGGCCTCAAACTCCAGAACCACAGAGTGTTGCAAAAGATCCCAAGCAGAAGCACTCTGTGCCCATCCTGCCTCACAGTTTTATCTAGGTATCCTTCGTTCATCACTCTGGGACATGAACTCTCAAGACAACCAAATCGTGACTCATTCTTCTCTTAAGACATGGCTCATGGCCTTCTCAATGAATTCCACCTTCCTCAGGCAGCTCTTCTGCTCAAGGTCCCATTAGAACAAATCCGGGCCTGACTCTGCCACTGCCACACTCACTTTAGTAAACGTGCTAGAGTATCCTTCATTTACAGAAAGGAAAAAACATACAAGGAAAAAGTTGATATTAAAGGCCATACTGGCTTTCCTACTTTCTTAATGAGCCTGATGATGGAACCTAAATGCAGAATTGTTGTTTCTACAGGGAGTCAAATACTTGAAGTCCCAAGTGTAATTTTGTGTCACATCTCAGGCATGGAAAATGAAAGAGGACAGTTTTCACTAATAACCCAGACCAAATACCAACATAGTCAGAAGTCACCAAAGGCATAACTCAAAATACGTGACTGGGGGACTGTCACCACCACAGCTTGTCGTGTATTCCTGCACCAAGCTGACAATGAAACCCTTCAAGCAAAAAAGTACGAAAGTTGCCTGCAAAACCGGCACTTCGCAGCACCTCTCCCTGCAATAGGCAGAGATTTCATTCCTTGGTAGAACTCCAGCCCAGGACAGAGAGACTCGCCTGTGGATGGTAACTGCAATGGGGTGCCATAATAACTTAATTCTGCTTCCACACACCAAGAAATTGCAAAATCAGAAAAGACCGACGGTGGAAATGTCCTTTTAACATCCTTAAACACCCACTGCCCTGAGGCTGCGGGGGCGGAGCCTCGCTGCAAGTAAGAACTACCAGGGGGCAGGAGAGAATGGGCGGAGGAGAAAAGAGATTGTGAATGAAACAGCGAGAGGCAAAAAAGGTATTGCCACTGACCGTGTCGAGGAGAGCGGAGGGTTCCGGCTGCGTGTCCTTGGCTGTAGAACAGGGCGGCGGCGGAGGGAAGTTGGGGCTGAAAACCATGAGGTCGCTCTTGGCAGCGCCGTCCGTCACGCACAGGCTGCGGCTGTGGCGCTGCGAGTAGGACCAGCTGCCCACTTCGCTGGCGCACACGAGCGTGGTGGGCCCGGGCCCCGAGAGCACGGCCGCCCGCGGCGCCCAGCGCGACGCCCCGTACAGCACCACGGCCAGCAGGAAGAGGCTGGACACGGCGCAGATGGCCACCACCAGCCACACGTTGGTGGCCGCGCTGGCCGCGCCGGGCCCGAGCTCGGCGGCCGCCGCCGAGCGCGACAGCGACGACGACGACGAGGATCCCGCGGCCAGCGCCGCCTCGGCCGCCTCGAGCAGCGACACGCTGAGCGTGGCCGTGGCCGAGCGCGCCGGCTCGCCGTGGTCGCGCACGACGATCAGCAGCCTCTGGCGAGGCCCGTCCGCCTCGTCCAGCGCCCGCGCCGTGCTCACCTCGCCGCTGTAGAGCCCCACGCGGAACGGGCCCTTGCCCCGCGGCTCCCACAGCTCGTAGCGCAGCCACGCGTTGTAGCCCGAGTCGGCGTCCACGGCGCGGATCTTCGCCACCACCTGCCCCGCCGGCGCCCCCCACGCCGCCCACGCCCACAGCGTGCCCGACTCCGAGCCCGCCCCCGACAGCATCGCCTCCGCTGCCGCCACGGCGCCCGCCTCCGGTGCCGAGCCCGCGGGCGGCAGCAGCGCCGGCGCGTTGTCGTTCTCGTCCAGCACGAAGAGCTGCACCGTGGCGTTGCCGCTCAGCGGCGGCTCCCCCGCGTCCACCGCGCGCACCTCGAACTGCAGCACCTGCAGCTCCTCGTAGTCCAAGGGCTGCAGCGCCCACAGGCGCCCGCTCTCCGCGTCCACCGACACGTAGCTCGACGCCGGACGCCACCCGCCGCCCGGCGACGACCCCGCGGCGCCTCCGCCGCCCACGCCCACGCCGCCCTCCCACAGCGAGTAGCTGACGCGCCCGTTGCCCGCCTCGTCCGGGTCCCGCGCCCACAGCCGCGCCAGCTCCGCGCCCGCCGCGTTGTTCTCCCGCGCCAGCACCGTGTACACGGCCTGCGCGAACGCGGGCGCGTTGTCGTTCACGTCCGACACCGGCACCCGCAGCCCGCGGCTGGCGCGCAGCGCCGGCACCCCGCCGTCCTCCGCACGCACCTCCACCTCGTACTCCGACACCCGCTCCCGGTCCAGCGCCTCGCGCAGCACCAGCGAGTACGAGCCCGCGAACGTCGCCTCCAGACCGAACGGCGACGCCGGCCACACCCAGCACCGCACGCGACCGTTCTCCCCCGAGTCCCGGTCCGACACGCTCAGCAGGGCCACCACCGTCCCCACCGACGCGTCCTCGGCCACCGGCACCGACAGCGACGTCACCCACACCTCCGGCGCGTTGTCGTTCACGTCCAGCACCTCCAGTTCCACGCTACAATGACCCGATAGCGGGGGTGTCCCTTTATCCGTCGCTTCGATTTGCAATTCGTGTAAATGAACGTCTTCGAAGTCCAAAGAACCCTTCAGTTTGATCTCGCCCGTCTTACTGTCAATGATAAAGAGATCTTTGTTACCCATAGGAGTCGAACTCAAGATACTGTAAGAAAACTCTCTATTGCTTCCTTCGTCCGGATCCGTGGCATTCACACGTGCTATCAGCGTCCCCTCTGTAGCGTTCTCTGTCAGCTGCACTTTATACGCAGACTGGTTGAACCGGGGAGCGTTGTCGTTTGCATCCAGAACCGAGATCACCAGCTCCATTGTCCCTGTCAGAGACGGCCGGCCCCCGTCACTCGCCGTCAGCACCAACCGGTGCACGGGAATAGTCTCGCGGTCTAAAGACTTTGCGAGTACCAGAAACAGAGACTTCCTGTTTTCATCAGACGATTTAACATCGAGTGTAAAATACTCGCTATGGCTGAGTATGTAGGAGAGCTGAGCGTTCACTCCGATATCCGCATCCGACGCGCCCTCCAGCGGGAAACGAGACCCCGGCAGAGTGGTCAGTTCCGCGATGCTGAGGTTTCTGCGGGCGGCGGGGAAGACGGGGGCATTGTCGTTGATGTCGGTGACCTCCAGCTGCACATGGAAGACGCGCAGCGGCCGCTCCAGCAGCACCTCCAGGCGCAGCGCGCACGGCGCGCTCTTGCCGCACAGCTCCTCCCGGTCGAGCCGCGAGCTCACCAGCAGCGCGCCGCTCGCCCCGCTCACCTCCACGCTCGCCCGCCGGCCCTGCGCCACCAGCCGCAGCCGCCGCGCCTCCGCCTCGCCCGCCTCCAGGCCCAGGTCCTGCGCCAGGCGGCCCACCACCGTGCCGGCCTTGGCTTCCTCCGGCACCGAGTAGCGCACCTGCCCGCCCGCCAGCGCCCAGGCCGCCTGCAGCACCAGCACCCGCAGCACCGCCGCGCAACAACGCTCGCCCATCCTTCCAGCTGCCGCCGCCGCTGTGGTTGCCGCCGTCTCTGTGGCCGCCAGCCCCGGCCCGGGCCCCGCACGGCTCCCCGCCGCCGCCCGGACGCTCCGGCTCTGCTGCCCGGCCCGCGCCGCCCCCCCGCGCTCACAGCCGGGCTCTCCGCCGCACCGGGGCGGAGCCGCCCACACGGAGCCGTTCCTGAGCCTGCAGCGACACCGTGCGCTCCTCCGCCGCCTGTCACACTCCGCGGCATCTCCTGTGCCTTCGCTCCGTCATGGCCATCTCCTTTGCTTTTTTTCTTATCGTGCTCATTATATATTTTATCATTTGGACTTTTCCCGCTGCTGTCTTCTTACCGTTCCTGATATACCGACAGTCGCCTCCGAAGCCAGACAGCAGGAAAAACAGGCTGGATCCACGAACTCGACTCCACACGGCATTAGCGTTGGACCGTGGAATATTCTAATCGAGGTGGGGGCTCTAGAGATCCAGCTCCACCCAGCGATTTGAGGTAAGGTCGTTTCGTACTGCTCATCTCCTTCGCTGTTGTTTTCTTTCTCGTCTGTCTCATCTTCCATTCTTAATTACCTTCTTGTGTAATACCTTCATAGCACCTTCTCTTTCTCTTCTCACTCCTTTTATGTCCTCCTTTCTTGATCTTCTTCCTTTCTGTTTACAGTGAGATCATGTGTGACATAGCAGGAAATTCATCTGTCCATCCTTCCTTACATTTTTCCATCTTCCTCCTGTTCTTCACTGTCCTTAAGCACACACATGCTCTCTTCTTTATCTCCATTACCAATGTATTTTTCCATTACTTCACCCTCCCCATGAAGCACGAACACACCACTGGTGACAGTTCTTGTTCCTCTCCATTGGCATCTTTCATCTCTCCACTCAAGGAACAAACTTCCTGCTCACTTCAAGTCCAAGTCCATGCCAGACTGACAGATTGCTATTTCACCTCACCTTCTGGAAGGAAACCACACCCTTTAGGCCCCATCCTCTCAAGGGAGAGATTTCACAGCCCTCTCAAACACAGGCCAAATCCCTATGTACTTTGACACTGGTGTAAACAGACTTGACTAAGCACAAACAACCCAGTGAATCTTCTTCAAGAGCTCAAAGCCACCAAGGCCCAGCACACCAATCCATCCCGAATGCTGAAAAAAATATGGAGCAACCACAGCTTCTGAACCCTCTTCATACACTCTGATGAAGAGCTGTTCTTCAGGCCTCATTTGCCACCTGCATGCTGAATGTAAATTTGTGGCTTCATGTTTCAGGCAGGCCAGCACAGTCAGAAACACACAGCAAGAATGTCCAACCCCAGGGGCATATTCCCCGTGGAATGCCTCTGTGCAGCCTGATCCACAGGGTAAAGGCAATGGAGTCATTTTATCTGTGTCATTATCTCTGAGAACACACCCCCAATTCCCCACACATCCACTCTGAGAAATGTGTTAAGGTCCCTCCTTCATCCGTGCTTCCTGTTATTTGCTCATACTGTGTCTGGAGAAAGAAGATAGGAACAGGAGGAGGCAGTGGTGCTCTGCTGATCCAGTAAAGGAATCAAAGAGTATTTCAAACTTGAGGGCACCCATAAGGATCATCAAATCCAACTCCAAATCCAGGCACATTTGGTCAATCCAAAATGAAGATACCGTAACTAAAGATGTATAAAGGTACAACTGCATTTCAGATGCATCTTCTTTAGGTAGCAGCAACTTACCTGAAGCATCCCTGGCTCCTTCAGAAAATATTTACTGTCAAGGGAGGGAATTGGTTCTGAAGCATATTTTCTTCTAATGTTATCAGAGATTTCTGGGGAAGATGAATAGGGGAAAATGACCCACATTCTGCAAAAGCTCTAAATCACAGAACAGAGCACAGTGATTCTTCATGTACTTTTATCACATGCAAAGTGGGAGAGACCCTGCAAATCTAAGGACATTCTCCCAACCTCAGCCTCAGCTTAGAAGACTGGACAATCCATCCCTCATACTGATAGTCAGCTACTGGAAACTCTGCCACCTGACAGCTGCCAAAATTCAGCAGTCTGCATTTCATCCACTGTTACCAACACATGGCCAATGCAAAAGAAAAAAAAATAAAAAAGATGGAATGTTTTGGTTAAAGGAGAGAAGAAAACTAGAAGGTTCAATTCCACCATATCAAAATGCCAGGTCTGGAAACTTCTTGGTTATGGACAGAGGTTTTTCCACTCCCTATCAAGTCGAGAGCAGAGATGTAAACAAGGAGAGCTTTGAAGAAGGCTGACCAAGCAAGACTGATATTTGGAAAAGCTGCTGTTTCACCAACAGCCTATTTTCAAAAGCAAGTGATCTAAATTGTGTATGGAAGATGTCTTCACATCTGGCAGGAAGAGCACCGAGAATACCAAAGATACACAGGACTTCAGAAGGACCTGAGAGGATCCCAGGAGTGCAACCCTGGCTGATGGGTGTCTTCACCAGCTTTTCCACTGGAATTCTCTGTCCCAAGCTCTGGGAAATGAATCTCCAGCTAAGCAGCTGGAGCTTTTCTTCCTCAGTGATAGTGCTTATGCTACACAGCATCTCCATTTCCTCAGTAAAGAAACTTCTCCACTCATAGTCATCCTCCCCACAAGAGAGAGGGCCCAAGCGGTACTCCCTGCCACTTGGAGGATTTCAGCTGCAGTAGCCAAACTGCCCCACCAAATCAGCTTGTCCCAGCAATAAAACCCACACCAAGCATGATCCAGGCCTTTGCACATCCCCACCTTCCCTCACAACTGGCACAAAGAATTTATGAAGGGATGCAAAGCCACAGAATGTCTGGCACTGTGTGAAATTTACCCTAAACATGCTGAGCTTTTTCAGCAATCTCAGATGGAAACACCACAGAGCCACACATTAGAGATGTTTGAAATTCTGTGATCAGAGTGACAGCTCTGATCCTGATCCAGATTCATTTTATTTTGAGAGAACCACACCAAATGCTGAAGCACAAGCACAGTCACAATATCAATTGTGGGGGAGAATTTCTACGATAACATCAGAGCAGGGCTGCTCTTCAGGGTTTGGTGGGGCTATGCAGGTATCAGGGTTAAGCATGGCAAGGGGACACCCCATTTCTACTGAGGCTGACCCTGCAAGTGCTCAGGTAGGAGATACGAGGCACACACAGATTATACTCTCTTCCTCATCACATCCTCTTGCAAATCCCACTTGACAAGCAGCAAGGAACCATCATGGCAAAATCAACAGCTGAGGAAGCTGCTACAGAGTTGGACTCCTACACAAGGACTCCAGCAAGCTGAAGTCTTACCCTCCCACAATGCCTTCCTCAAAATAAGAAGGAAGTGGTTCATCAAACAACATTCAGCATTGCATTTCCTCTTACCAACCATACAGTAATAATGTACCAGCACAAACCACTTTCTGTTTCTGTTTTCTGCATCATCTCAAAGGACTTTGTGGTCATTTCAACAGCACACAGCATCCCAAGGTCCACAAGGCCTCAAACTCCAGAACCACAGAGTGTTGCAAAAGATCCCAAGCAGAAGCACTCTGTGCCCATCCTGCCTCACAGTTTTATCTAGGTATCCTTCGTTCATCACTCTGGGACATGAGCTCTCAAGACAACCAAATCGTGACTCATTCTTCTCTTAAGACATGGCCCATGGCCTTCTCAATGAATTCCACCTTCCTCAGGCAGCTCTTCTGCTCAAGGTCCCATTAGAACAAATCCGGGCCTGACTCTGCCACTGCCACACTCACTTAGTAAACGTGCTAGATTTTCCTTCATTTACAGAAAGGAAAAAACATACAAGGAAAAATTTAATATTAAAGGCCATACTGGCTTTCCTACTTTCTTAATGAGCCTGATGATGGAACCTAAATGCAGAATTGTTGTTTCTACAGGGAGTCAAATAGTTGAAGTCCCAAGTGTAATTTTGTGTCACATCTCAGGCATGGAAAATGAAAGAGGACAGTTTTCAGTAATAACCCAGACCAAATACCAAGATAGTCAGAAGTCACCAAAGGCATAACTCAAAATACGTGACTGGGGGACTGTCACCACCACGGCTTGTCTTGTATACCTGCACCAAGCTGACACTGAAACCCCTTCAAGCAAAAAAGTACGAAAGTTGCCTGCAAAACCGGCACTTCGCAGCACCTCTCCCTGCAATAGGCAGAGATTTCATTCCTTGGTAGAACTCCAGCCCAGCACAGAGAGACTCACCTGTGGATGGTAACTGCAGTGGGGTGCCATAATAACTTAATTCTGCTTCCACACACCAAGAAATTGCAAAATCAGTGAAGGAAAGAGGGACGGTGGAAATGTCCTTTTAACATCGTTAAACACCCACTGCCCTGAGGCTGCGGGGGCGGAGCCTCGCTGCAAGTAAGAACTACCAGGGGGCAGGAGAGAATGGGCGGAGGAGAAAAGAGATTGTGAATGAAACAGCGAGAGGCAAAAAAGGTATTGCCACTGACCGTGTCGAGGAGAGCGGAGGGCTCCGGCTGCGTGTCCTTGGCTGTAGGAGCGGGCGGTGGCGGAGGGAAGTTGGGGCTGAAAACCATGAGGTCGCTCTTGGCAGCGCCGTCCGTCACGCACAGGCTGCGGCTGTGGCGCTGCGAGTAGGACCAGCTGCCCACTTCGCTGGCGCACACGAGCGTGGTGGGCCCGGGCCCCGAGAGCACGGCCGCCCGCGGCGCCCAGCGCGACGCCCCGTACAGCACCACGGCCAGCAGGAAGAGGCTGGACACGGCGCAGATGGCCACCACCAGCCACACGTTGGTCGCCGCGCTGGCCGCGCCGGGCCCGAGCTCGGCGGCCGCCGCCGAGCGCGAAAGCGACGACGACGACGACGAGGATCCCGCGGCCAGCGCCGCCTCGGCGGCCTCGAGCAGCGACACGCTGAGAGTGGCCGTGGCCGAGCGCGCCGGCTCGCCGTGGTCGCGCACGACGATCAGCAGCCTCTGGCGAGGCCCGTCCGCCTCGTCCAGCGCCCGCGCCGTGCTCACCTCGCCGCTGTAGAGCCCCACGCGGAACGGGCCCTTGCCCCGCGGCTCCCACAGCTCGTAGCGCAGCCACGCGTTGTAGCCCGAGTCGGCGTCCACGGCGCGGATCTTCGCCACCACCTGCCCCGCCGGCGCCCCCCACGCCGCCCACGCCCACAGCGTGCCCGACTCCGAGCCCTCGCCCGCCAGAGCCAGCGCCGCCTCCGCTGCCGCGACGGCGCCCGCCTCCGGTGCCGAGCCCGCGGGCGGCAGCAGCGCCGGCGCGTTGTCGTTCTCGTCCAGCACGAAGAGCTGCACCGTGGCGTTGCCGCTCAGCGGCGGCTCCCCCGCGTCCACCGCGCGCACCTCGAACTGCAGCACCTGCAGCTCCTCGTAGTCCAAGGGCTGCAGCGCCCACAGGCGCCCGCTCTCCGCGTCCACCGACACGTAGCTCGACGCCGGACGCCACCCGCTGCCCGGCGATGACAACGACCCCGCGGCGCCTCCGCCGCCCACGCTCACGCCGCCGTCCCACAGCGAGTAGCTGACGCGCCCGTTGCCCGCCTCGTCCGGGTCCCGCGCCCACAGCCGCGCCAGCTCCGCGCCCGCCGCGTTGTTCTCGCGCGCCAGCACCGTGTACACGGCCTGCGCGAACGCGGGCGCGTTGTCGTTCACGTCCGACACCGGCACCCGCAGCCCGCGGCTGGCGCGCAGCGCCGGCGCCCCGCCGTCCTCCGCACGCACCTCCACCTCGTACTCCGACACCCGCTCCCGGTCCAGCGCCTCGCGCAGCACCAGCGAGTACGAGCCCGCGAACGTCGCCTCCAGACCGAACGGCGACGCCGGCCACACCCAGCACCGCACGCGACCGTTCTCCCCCGAGTCCCGGTCCGACACGCTCAGCAGGGCCACCACCGTCCCCACCGACGCGTCCTCCGCCACCGGCACCGACAGCGACGTCACCCACACTTCCGGCGCGTTGTCGTTCACGTCCAGCACCTCCAGAACCACCTTACAGTGACCTGACAGCGGTGGCGTCCCTTTGTCTGTCGCCCTAATATTTAGGTCGTATAAATTAACTACCTCAAAGTCCAGGGTGCCGGTCAGTCTGATCTCCCCAGTGTTCGCATCAATGCTGAATAAATCTGAGGCAGACGGAGGAACAATAGTGTCGATTTCATATCTCACGTCTCTGTTACTTCCTTCATCCAGGTCCGTGGCATTCATACACGCCACAAGCGTGCCTTGTATGGCGTCCTCAGACAAATGTACATTGTACACGGACTGGTTGAACTGGGGAGCGTTGTCGTTTGCATCCAGCACCGAGATCACCAGCTCCATTGTCCCTGTCAGAGACGGCCGGCCCCCGTCAGTCGCCGTCAGCACCAACCAGTGCACGGGAATAGTCTCGCGGTCAAGAGATTTAGTGAGTACCAGAAAAAGAGACTTACTGCGAGAGTTACTATTTTCTTCCTCTATTCTAAAATGCTCGCTGGGACTGAGTGTATAGGTGAGCTGCGCGTTCACTCCGATATCTGCATCCGACGCGCTCTCCAGCGGGAAACGAGACCCCGGCAGAGTGGTCCATTCCGCGATGGTGAGGTTTTTCCGGGCGGCGGGGAAGACGGGGGCATTGTCGTTGATGTCGGTGACCTCCAGCTGCACATGGAAGACGCGCAGCGGCCGCTCCAGCAGCACCTCCAGGCGCAGCGCGCACGGCGCGCTCTTGCCGCACAGCTCCTCCCGGTCGAGCCGCGAGCTCACCAGCAGCGCGCCGCTCGCCCCGCTCACCTCCACGCTCGCCCGCCGGCCCTGCGCCACCAGCCGCAGCCGCCGCGCCTCCGCCTCGCCCGCCTCCAGGCCCAGGTCCTGCGCCAGACGGCCCACCACCGTGCCGGCCTTGGCTTCCTCCGGCACCGAGTAGCGCACCTGCCCGCCCGCCAGCGCCCAGGCCGCCTGCAGCACCAGCACCCGCAGCACCGCCGCGCAACAACGCTCGCCCATCCTTACTGCTGCCGCCGCCGCTGTGGTTGCCGCCGCCGCTGTGGCTGCCGGCCCCGGCCCGGGCCCCGCACGGCTCCCCGCCGCCGCCCGGACGCTCCGGCTCTGCTGCCCGGCCCGCGCCGCCCCCCCGCGCTCACAGCCGGGCTCTCCGCCGCACCGGGGCGGAGCCGCCCACACGGAGCCGTTCCTGAGCCTGCAGCGACACCGTGCGCTGCTCCCCTGCCTCACACGCTCGGCGGCATCTCCTGTGCCTCCTCTCCGTCATGGCCGTCTCCTCTGCTTTTTCTTCTTGCCGTGCTCTTTTTATATTTCATCCTTTGGTCTTTACCCGCTGCTCTCTTCTTACCCTTTCTGGTATCTCGCCAGTCGCCTCCGTCGCTGCACTGCAGACAAAAGTATTCGGATCCAGCATTTCTAATTACGTGTCATCAGCGCTGGAATGCAGAATTCTATCTGAGGTGGAGCCTGTTGTCAGTCAGCTGCGGCCAGCACTTTGAGGCAACATCCGTGCGTAATGCTGTTTTTAAATTTTTTCTTTTCATCTTCCATTTCTAATTGCCTCCTTGTACCATTATTTCTTAGCATGTTCTTTCTGGTTTTCTTTCTCTTCTTCCTTTCCTTCTTTTTTTCTCTCCTTTGTCGTCTTCTCTTTTTGTGTATAGTGGTAGTGCCGGTGACATGCCCATAAGCTCATTTATAGTTTGTCACTTTCCCTCTCTAATTTTCTACTACTTTCTTCTTCCCTTCTCTTCTTCCCTTCTCTCTCTCTATATCCATCTTTCCTTCCTTCAGTACACTCTTATTGCTTTCAGTTTTATTCCATTTCCATCCTCTGTTCACTCTTCCCTTACCAAGAAGGGAATTGTCTTACTGTCTCATCAACATTCTTGACGTGATGTTGGGACACGTTCTTTGGGAAAAGCTCTCGTCCTTCTTCCCTTCTGACTGCAAGGAAGGTGTTCAGAGAAGGCTCAGCAGCATGCTCCAAATTTCAAAATCTTCTCATTGACAAACAATGTTCCACATTAAAACCAAGCAATTAAAGACACACAGGGCAGATGTCTTCACAAGCAACAATACCAGGAAGAATAACAGTACCCTAAGATATGGAGAACTTCTGGATGTCCTGATAGGATTCCAGAAGAGCAGCACTGTGTCATGGGATTGTCCTCATGATCTACTGTGATCCTGTACCTTACAACCTGGGATCTCTGCAGTAAAGGAGACATTCTCTCTTCCCTCCCCAAACCCCAAAGACGGGGTTACATTATGCCTGGCACTAATAAACAGCGTGCTGCAAATCCATTCTGTGCCTCTTTGACTTTTCCCTCATGCCAGGATGCTTTGTGCCTTTTCAGCAATAGCAGATACAAACCAAGTTCTTAAACATTCTGTGATTAGAATAGTGAACAAGTGCACTCAAAATGTTCACCAGATGAGAGAATTTCAAGAATAGAAAACGAGAATTGGGCTGCTCTGTAGATGTGGAGGTTGGGTGTGTACATCCAGACACCAGAATGAGCCATGTGTGATAACAGGACTCACCACCTCTACCCAGACTGACCATGCAGGAGCACAAGAAGGAGAGGAATAGCACCAGATTAACCCCATCCCTTCAACTGCCCTTAAAAATGATCTCTGAAGAGATGAAGCAATTATCCACCATGGCAAGAGCTGTGGAAGCTGCTATAGGTACCCTACAATACACATGGAAAGCAGTTTGTGGTGCCACACTCCCACAAGAACACCCCCCCAAACAACAGCAAAAATGTTCATCAGTCTGCATGTTACCAACTGTTACCCAACCAATTCCCTGTGTCAGGCCAGAGGCAGCACAAGGAACTGTTTCTGATGGGAGATATTCATAACCACAAAGGACTCTGTGGCCATTTCAATACCACAGATTACCTCAAGATACAAAAGGTTTGCAACACCAGATGCTTGGAACATAGAAATGATCCTGGGCAGAAACACTCTGGGCCCATCCTGCCTCCTGCTTTCCTCTAATCATCTCCATTCCCCAGTCTCTAACATTCTCCAGAAAAGGATACAATTGCCATTCCAGTCCTCCTATGATATGACCCATTGTCTCACAAATGATTTCAGGTTCCCTCAGAGAAGGCTTCCCAGTGCTCCAGGTCACCTTTCAAACCAGGACAGGGCCAGGGCTCGCTCAGTGTCACTGCCTCATTCACCTCTGTGACAAGGCACAATTTCCTTTCCTACCTCAGGGGACAATTAGACTTTTGCTCACGCTTCCCAGCAGTGAGAGCACTGTGAAATCCACACAGATGGCATCACATACATGGTCTGGACCAATATTTACTGGAGCAGTCATGTTGGGACAGCTCTCATGGCAATGGACACTGATGTCATGCTGAGAGAGACCAAGCAACACGGTAATGAACTCACCAATACAGTGGCTGTGTACTCTGCAGAAGAAATTTTTGTTGTCATTGTTTTGAAGACGATTTACAGAAAACTTTTCAAGGTGTTCCAAATGTAAATATTAAAAAACCATACCAAAAAAAGCTCACTGTGCATCAAGTCACCTGTTCATCCAGAAATGCAAATTAACAACTACACCTAACAAAAACTGGGAGGGAAAAAAAACCAATGAAAAGGCCACAAAGCCTTCCTGATTTCCATAATGACATGAGGACAGAAGTCCAAATGATCACCTTGACTTGCATCTCTTGCAGAGAACAAATGACAGAACATGACGCCAGAGAAGAAACCACAGGTGATACCACCACGGTCAGCAGTCAGCAAAGGCAATGAGGAGATACACAGCGCCTGGCAGACGGTCACCACCTCAGCCTAACCTGCACAACTTCAGTGACCTCGGGTGGAAAACCTACACAATCAGCAAAAAACAGGGCAGTCTCCAAAACCGAAGCCTCGTGCAATCGCGGGACACCTCTCACCATAGTCAGCAGAGATTTCATTCTAGGGCAGAACAATTCATACCCACAGCAGCAAATTTCAGGCGCGTTCCCTAAAGGGTTACAGAGATACCCTCCCTCTGCAAGAACAAAGGAGCAGATACAATGGTGCTATTAGCACATCTAAGCACCCACTGCCTTAGGAGTGCGGGAGCGGAGCCTGGCTAATAACTGAACCACCGAGGGAAAAGAGAGACAAGGGGCAAAGGGAGTGAGAACAGAGGTGAGCAAAGTATTGCCACTGACCGTTTCGAGGAGAGCGGAGGGCTCCGGCTGCGTGTCCTTGGCTGTAGAACAGGGCGGCGGCGGAGGGAAGTTGGGGCTGAAAACCATGAGGTCGCTCTTGGCAGCACCGTCCGTCACGCACAGGCTGCGGCTGTGGCGCTGCGAGTAGGACCAGCTGCCCACTTCGCTGGCGCACACGAGCGTGGTGGGCCCGGGCCCCGAGAGCACGGCCGCCCGCGGCGCCCAGCGCGACGCCCCGTACAGCACCACGGCCAGCAGGAAGAGGCTGGACACGGCGCAGATGGCCACCACCAGCCACACGTTGGTGGCCGCGCTGGCCGCGCCGGGCCCGAGCTCGGCGGCCGCCGCCGAGCGCGACAGCGACGACGACGACGAGGATCCCGCGGCCAGCGCCGCCTCGGCCGCCTCGAGCAGCGACACGCTGAGCGTGGCCGTGGCCGAGCGCGCCGGCTCGCCGTGGTCGCGCACGACGATCAGCAGCCTCTGGCGAGGCCCGTCCGCCTCGTCCAGCGCCCGCGCCGTGCTCACCTCGCCGCTGTAGAGCCCCACGCGGAACGGGCCCTTGCCCCGCGGCTCCCACAGCTCGTAGCGCAGCCACGCGTTGTAGCCCGAGTCGGCGTCCACGGCGCGGATCTTCGCCACCACCTGCCCCGCCGGCGCCCCCCACGCCGCCCACGCCCACAGCGTGCCCGACTCCGAGCCCGCCCCCGACAGCATCGCCTCCGCTGCCGCCACGGCGCCCGCCTCCGGTGCCGAGCCCGCGGGCGGCAGCAGCGCCGGCGCGTTGTCGTTCTCGTCCAGCACGAAGAGCTGCACCGTGGCGTTGCCGCTCAGCGGCGGCTCCCCCGCGTCCACCGCGCGCACCTCGAACTGCAGCACCTGCAGCTCCTCGTAGTCCAAGGGCTGCAGCGCCCACAGGCGCCCGCTCTCCGCGTCCACCGACACGTAGCTCGACGCCGCACGCCACCCGCCGCCCGGCGAGGAGCCCGCGGCCCCGCCGCCGCCCACGCCCAGGCCGCCGTCCCACAGCGAGTAGCTGACGCGCCCGTTGCCCGCCTCGTCCGGGTCCCGCGCCCACAGCCGCGCCAGCTCCGCGCCCGCCGCGTTGTTCTCCCGCGCCAGCACCGTGTACACGGCCTGCGCGAACGCGGGCGCGTTGTCGTTCACGTCCGACACCGGCACCCGCAGCCCGCGGCTGGCGCGCAGCGCCGGCGCCCCGCCGTCCTCCGCACGCACCTCCACCTCGTACTCCGACACCCGCTCCCGGTCCAGCGCCTCGCGCAGCACCAGCGAGTACGAGCCCGCGAACGTCGCCTCCAGACCGAACGGCGACGCCGGCCACACCCAGCACCGCACGCGACCGTTCTCCCCCGAGTCCCGGTCCGACACGCTCAGCAGGGCCACCACCGTCCCCACCGACGCGTCCTCGGCCACCGGCACCGACAGCGACGTCACCCACACCTCCGGCGCGTTGTCGTTCACGTCCAGCACCTCCAGCACCACCTTGCAGTGGCCCGACAGTGGAGGGTTTCCTTGATCTGTGGCATCCACTTGCAGGCGGTAGAGACTAACATCTTCAAAATCTAATTTATTCCTGAGACGAATCTCCCCACTTTTTCTGTCGATTCCGAAAACGCCTTTTCCATCCTGAGGAAACAAAGTCTCGAGAGAATAAGAGATATTACTGTTTGATCCTTCATCTAAATCCATAGCATTTAGTTTGATTACTAAAGTGCCTCGTTCTGCATTTTCTGGCAGCTGCACTTTATACACAGACTGGTTGAACTGGGGCGAGTTATCGTTTGCATCCAGCACCGAGATCACTAGCTCCATTGTCCCCGTCAGAGACGGCCGGCCCCCGTCACTCGCCGTCAGCACCAACCAGTGCATGGGCATCGTCTCGCGGTCCAGTGGCTTCCTGAGCACCAGGAATAAGGACTCACCGTCCATCTCGGTTTTTTGTAAATCCAGAGAGAAATGCTCGCTGGGACTGAGTGTATAGGTGAGCTGCGCATTCGCTCCGATATCCGCATCCGTCGCGCCCTCCAGAGGGAAACGAGACCCCGGCAGAGATGATTCCGCGATGCTGAGGTTTTTCCGGGCGGCGGGGAAGACGGGGGCATTGTCGTTGATGTCGGTGACCTCCAGCTGCACATGGAAGACGCGCAGCGGCCGCTCCAGCAGCACCTCCAGGCGCAGCGCGCACGGCGCGCTCTTGCCGCACAGCTCCTCCCGGTCGAGCCGCGAGCTCACCAGCAGCGCGCCGCTCGCCCCGCTCACCTCCACGCTCGCCCGCCGGCCCTGCGCCACCAGCCGCAGCCGCCGCGCCTCCGCCTCGCCCGCCTCCAGGCCCAGGTCCTGCGCCAGACGGCCCACCACCGTGCCGGCCTTGGCTTCCTCCGGCACCGAGTAGCGCACCTGCCCGCCCGCCAGCGCCCAGGCCGCCTGCAGCACCAGCACCCGCAGCACCGCCGCGCAACAACGCTCGCCCATCCTTCCTGCCGCCGCCCCTGTGGTTGCCGCCGCCGCTGTGGCCGCCAGCCCCGGCCCGGGCCCCGCACGGCTCCCCGCCGCCGCCCGGACGCTCCGGCTCTGCTGCCCGGCCCGCGCCGCCCCCCCCGCGCTCACAGCCGGGCTCTCCGCCGCACCGGGGCGGAGCCGCCCACACGGAGCCGTTCCTGAGCCTGCAGCGACACCGTGCGCTCCTCCGCCGCCTCACACGCTCCGTGTCAGCGCCCGCGCTGCCGCCCCGCGATGGCCATCTCCTCTGCTTTTTCGTGTTACGCTGCTCTTTCTTTTACTGTTTATCCGAATTGCCTGCTGCGTCCTTGTAAGTATTTCTGTCTTCTCCTTTCTCGTTTGAATTTTTTTCCATATCTTTCTTTTTTCTTCCAATGTTCTCTATTGAATAGTTTTTATTTTCTGTTCTCTATTCTGCCTCTTTGCCTCTTTCTTCTCTTTTATATATATCTGTCTTCTTTCTCCTCTGTCTCTTCTCTCTCCATCCTTCTCTCGTCTTCTCCCTCGCAGGCAGGTGTCCAGTCATCTCCGGGGCACCTTCTGAGACCATCAAAGCCAGAGTGATCATCGATAATTACAGAACATCAGCTCCAGACACGGTGCTCTCTCCGAGGTGAGGCTGTAAGGGACCAGCTCCGTTCAGCATCTAGAGACCACTCGGTGAGTGCTGCTCCTTTATAGTGTCTTCTGTTCTTTCTTTCTTGCTTGCTTACTTGGTTCCTACTTGTATGAATTCCTTTCTTCCTTTTTAATTCTCATCTTCATCTCCTTATGCCGGTGTCTTTACATCTTCCCCTTTCTGTCTTTTATATTTTCTAGTTCTCCTTTCCTCTATCTTCTCTTTCCTGGTTTTTTTTTCCTTCACTTCCTGTTCCATTCCCATCCTTGTCTCTCTATTATTTTCCACATGTACGAAAAGACTTTCCAAATGTCTACAGCTTGTTTGTGATGGTGGATATAAATGTCTTTTTGAAAGGGCTCTCCTTCCTCTTTACATCGATTCCTCAATTTCCTTTTGGTTTTTTCCCCCATCATTGTTGCACCCTCTGGAACAGAATCACCAACCCCAGCTACCCGGATATGTCATTAAAAGGTGCACCAAAGATTACAAACAACTCAAGGGAGTTTCTCATTCTCAAAGCCATCACAGCCCAGCACACCAATCATCCAAGAATGCTGCAAAAGCTCTTGACAATCACAGCACCCGAGCACTTCTCATATAGTTCATGTATTCTTACAATATAATCAAGGATTGCTCTTCATGACTCGATGTTCCACCTGCACAGCCAACTAAAAGCCACCAGGGCAACACCACTGCATTGTCACTGGGAAAATCTGCTGTATGCCAAACACATCTAATCCAGGAAAGTCATTAAGGTAATTTTTCCATCTGTTGTTGCTTGCAAGTGTGCTCACCCTGTGCAAGGCAGCAACAGGAAAGAAATGAGAGTAGGCAGTGGTGCTCCAAACCTACAGGCATTTCAATCCAGGCAATATTCAGTCTGGATAGACAATATTCCAGTCTATCCAACATGAAGATACCACAGCTGAACAGGAACCAAAGTACATTTGTCTCTCACATACAGCCTCTTCAGGTACAAGTGACTTACCTGTAGCACTGCTGGTGTCATCTTCCAAAGAAAGAAACATTTTCAGAACAGGAGAACTGGTTTTAAGGGACATTATCCTCCAAGAATGTAATTTTGCAGCATACTGGACAGAAAAAAATACATTCACCAAGAGCTTTGGAAAACAGGGACAGTGACTAGTACTTCCTTTTGCACTTCTATCACTGGGTAAGCAGGAGGGACACCTGAAAGTTTGTGATATTCTCTCAACAGCAGTCTCAGCGAGAGAGTGGAAAAACTGTCCCCAAGACCAATGGATTAGTATCTAAACATCTGCCACCTGACAGCTGCCAGTATTTCACCATCTGCATCTCATCCACTGTTAGACATTGCCAATGTGAGAGAAGAAAAAAGGGTGAGTGCTCTCTCGCAGACAAGAGAAGAAAGCAAAGGAACCTGTCCCACTGTACGTAAAATTCAAGGTCTCACAACATCTTGAGTACAGAGACTTCTTCTTCCCCTCCCTAACAACACCAAGATCATAGAAATTTCTCGGGCAACATTCTAAAAAGGCTAGCACAATTACACTAATGTCAAAAAGCTTTTGAAATTTTACAAAATTTTGAAAATTTCGGAAGTCCAACAACTTTCCACAACAAAGACAAGCGATTAAAGGCATGTATTGCAGACACTTTTACAAGCAGTAACATCACAGAGCTCAGGGATGTGCAAACAGAGCTGGAGGTCCTGAGAAGATCCCAGAAGAACAGCCCTGTGTGCTGGGCTTTTTCTCCATATTTTCCACTGGCATCCTCTAATAACACAGACCACATTCTATTCAGCATTTCTGTTCTCCTGAGGCAAAACTCTTCCCCACTCAAACTCCCTGTCCCTATCATACAGGTCCAGACCATACTTGATGCCATTCAAATAATCCCTGCCAAAATATCAAACATTTCTAAATTCCAGCAACATGTTCCATCTGTAAATCACAGTCTGCAGAGCATCTAGACCTTGGCACCACTTCACCTGCCTTCATGATCACCACAAAGAATATGTGAAACTCTTCAAAACTACACAGCCTTCAGCAGGCTCTCCCCACCGCCTGAAATTTACTAAGAATACTTTGCTTCATTTTAGCAATTTCACATGGAAATACTACAGAGCTGCACATTAAAATTCTTAGAGATCCTGTAATCAGAACATGATGGGAGTCATCATACGTGGATTTTATTCTTCAAGAGAACCACACCAAATAACTTAGCACAAGCACTCAAACAAGTTCAACACAGAGAATTAGTACCACAGAAATCTTGAGCTGGGCTGCTCTGCACGGTTTGCCCTGTACCTGCACCTCAGTACAAGCCAGGGGTGACAACAGGACAATCCATCTCTACCAGGTTCAAGTCCACAAAAAGGAGAACTCGAGTACACAAAGATGGCAATCATCAGCTTATTACATGTACTGAGATAAGAACAAAACGCTGTCAGGCACAATAACATAATGGATTATATTGACTGTGTAGGAGAAATTGGTTTCGGTTTTGTTGGTAGGGCTTATTCTCTGGATTGTTTCTTTGCTTTCTTTTTATAAAAGGTTATTTCTACAGCTTTTGAAGTGATGCTGCTGTTGATATGGATTTTGATACAACATTAAAAAGACTACACGGTATTTCCTAGTAGTTCTCTGGCCAGGAAAGTGCATTCACAGCCCGGGGAACAGGGGAGAAAGGAAAAGAAAATTCCACTTTATAACACTTACCCTCGGAGAAAACTCTTCACTTTGAAAATAATAATTCTAAGCAGAGAAACAAGATCCTAGGGAACAGATCATAGGAAAGGCTCACAACATTTTCCCGTTTCATCATGTCTCTACTGTTACAACCAAATTCGAGTTTATCCTTTCATTGACTGACTAAAAGATAAAGACCCAATTTCCACCTTGCATAACATAGTTAGAGAGCAGACTCAGAGAGGAGGAAGTCTGTTTATGCTAGGAAAAGAAACCTAAACACAGGACAGTCCACCAGTGGCTGGGAAATGGGAACAACACAGCCTGCGTGTCTTGACACTCATGAAATAAGGTCCAGTAAAAATGCTACCCACAAGGGAGAATGCCCATATTCTGCAAAAAGGACAATTCTTATCGCAAGGGACAATGATTTCACTCTACGGGAGAACTTACACACTGAACACAAAACCACATCTACGGACAATGGGCTCTGCGGAGTGCACTAATGCGTCTATTTCCACTCCATCATCCTCAAACCTCAGAACACGAGCAAGAACCGGGTGGCTCCGGCGACAGATGCAGAGGAAGGATTCTCATCCTGAAGCCCTCGACAAGCAGCAACCGCCCACGACGCGGGTGGGGCGGAGCCGGGCTAAAAACAGCAACTGCATAAGGACGGGGAGAGACTGGGCAGAGAGGAAGAACCATCAGGGAAAGGATACAGGAGAAAAGGTATTGCCACTGACCGTGTCGAGGAGAGTGGAGGGCTCCTGCTGCGTGTCCTTGGGCGCGGAGCCGGGCGGCGGCGGAGGGAAGTTGGGGCTGAAAACCATGAGGTCGCTCTTGGCAGCGCCGTCCGTCACGCACAGGCTGCGGCTGTGGCGCTGCGAGTAGGACCAGCTGCCCACTTCGCTGGCGCACACGAGCGTGGTGGGCCCGGGCCCCGAGAGCACGGCCGCCCGCGGCGCCCAGCGCGACGCCCCGTACAGCACCACGGCCAGCAGGAAGAGGCTGGACACGGCGCAGATGGCCACCACCAGCCACACGTTGGTGGCCGCGCTGGCCGCGCCGGGCCCGAGCTCGGCGGCCGCCGCCGAGCGCGACAGCGACGACGACGACGAGGATCCCGCGGCCAGCGCCGCCTCGGCCGCCTCGAGCAGCGACACGCTGAGCGTGGCCGTGGCCGAGCGCGCCGGCTCGCCGTGGTCGCGCACGACGATCAGCAGCCTCTGGCGAGGCCCGTCCGCCTCGTCCAGCGCCCGCGCCGTGCTCACCTCGCCGCTGTAGAGCCCCACGCGGAACGGGCCCTTGCCCCGCGGCTCCCACAGCTCGTAGCGCAGCCACGCGTTGTAGCCCGAGTCGGCGTCCACGGCGCGGATCTTCGCCACCACCTGCCCCGCCGGCGCCCCCCACGCCGCCCACGCCCACAGCGTGCCCGACTCCGAGCCCTCGCCCGCCAGAGCCAGCGCCGCCTCCGCTGCCGCGACGGCGCCCGCCTCCGGTGCCGAGCCCGCGGGCGGCAGCAGCGCCGGCGCGTTGTCGTTCTCGTCCAGCACGAAGAGCTGCACCGTGGCGTTGCCGCTCAGCGGCGGCTCCCCCGCGTCCACCGCGCGCACCTCGAACTGCAGCACCTGCAGCTCCTCGTAGTCCAAGGGCTGCAGCGCCCACAGGCGCCCGCTCTCCGCGTCCACCGACACGTACCTCGACGCCGGACGCCACCCGCCGCCCGGCGACGAGCCCGCGGCCCCGCCGCCGCCCACGCCGCCGTCCCACAGCGAGTAGCTGACGCGCCCGTTGCCCGCCTCGTCCGGGTCCCGCGCCCACAGCCGCGCCAGCTCCGCGCCCGCCGCGTTGTTCTCGCGCGCCAGCACCGTGTACACGGCCTGCGCGAACGCGGGCGCGTTGTCGTTCACGTCCGACACCGGCACCCGCAGCCCGCGGCTGGCGCGCAGCGCCGGCGCCCCGCCGTCCTCCGCACGCACCTCCACCTCGTACTCCGACACCCGCTCCCGGTCCAGCGCCTCGCGCAGCACCAGCGAGTACGAGCCCGCGAATGTCGCCTCCAGACCGAACGGCGACGCCGGCCACACCCAGCACCGCACGCGACCGTTCTCCCCCGAGTCCCGGTCCGACACGCTCAGCAGGGCCACCACCGTCCCCACCGACGCGTCCTCCGGCACCGGCACCGACAGCGACGTCACCCACACCTCCGGCGCGTTGTCGTTCACGTCCAACACCTCCAGCTCCACACTGCAGTGACTCGACAGTGGAGGTGTCCCTTGGTCTCTCACCTCAATACGAAAATCAAATACACTGACTTCTTCAAAGTCCAGGGCTGCTGTGAGGTGAATTTCCCCAGTATTCGGATTGATGGAAATAATATCTCGTCCACTCGGGGGAATGAAGCTGGTCGCTGAAAAGGTCATTTCGCTATTACTTCCCAAATCCGGATCGGTCGCATTCACCCTTGTCACAAGCGTCCCCACTGAAGCGCTCTCCGGCAGCTGCACTTTATACACAGACTGGTTGAACTGGGGAGCGTTGTCATTCGCATCCAACACCAAGATCACCAGCTCCATTGTCCCCGTCAGAGACGGCCGGCCCCCGTCAGTCGCCGTCAGCACCAACCGGTGCACGGGCATCGTCTCGCGGTCCAGGGGTTTCGTTAAAACGAGTTCAGGTACAAGAGTTCGCTCGTTCGATTTTTGTAAATCCAGAGAGAAATGCTCACTGGGGCTGAGTGCATAAGTGAGCTGCGCGTTCGCTCCGATATCCGCATCCGACGCGCTCTCCAGAGGGAAACGAGACCCCGGCAGAGATGATTCCGCGATGCTGAGGTTTTTCCGGGCGGCGGGGAAGACGGGGGCATTGTCGTTGATGTCGGTGACCTCCAGCTGCACATGGAAGACGCGCAGCGGCCGCTCCAGCAGCACCTCCAGGCGCAGCGCGCACGGCGCGCTCTTGCCGCACAGCTCCTCCCGGTCGAGCCGCGAGCTCACCAGCAGCGCGCCGCTCGCCCCGCTCACCTCCACGCTCGCCCGCCGGCCCTGCGCCACCAGCCGCAGCCGCCGCGCCTCCGCCTCGCCCGCCTCCAGGCCCAGGTCCTGCGCCAGACGGCCCACCACCGTGCCGGCCTTGGCTTCCTCCGGCACCGAGTAGCGCACCTGCCCGCCCGCCAGCGCCCAGGCCGCCTGCAGCACCAGCACCCGCAGCACCGCCGCGCAACAACGCTCGCCCATCCTTCCTGCCGCCGCCGCCTCTGTGGCCCCCGCCGCTGTGGCTGCCAGCCCCGGCCCGGGCCCCGCACGGCTCCCCGCCGCCGCCCGGACGCTCCGGCTCTGCTGCCCGGCCCGCGCCGCCCCCCCGCGCTCACAGCCGGGCTCTCCGCCGCACCGGGGCGGAGCCGCCCACACGGAGCCGTTCCTGAGCCTGCAGCGACACCGTGCGCTCCTCCGCCGCCTCACACCCTCAGTGACAGCGCCCGAGCAGCCGACCCGCTATGGGTATGTTTTCTGCCGTGTCTCGTTGTCGTGCTCCCCCTTTTTGCCTTATGTCTTCCTCTTTCTTTTCATATAATCCTTCCTTTCTTCTTTTTCTCGCTGGCTTTTTCATTTGTCTTGCTTTCTGCAATTCCTTCATTGAGGTCATATTTCCTTTATCTTACCTTTTCTTCTTTGTCCCCTTTTCTCTTTCTTCCTTGTCTGTCTTCTTTTTTGTCCTTGTTATGCTAGTCTCCTTTTTTCCACTCCTTTCCCATCTCCTTCTACTCTCCTTTATTCTTTAGTCGCGGTGGAAGGTAGCCACTTTTCTCTGGCGCCGCAGAGACCATCAAATATGGAACTATCAGCACTAATTACGGGGCATCATTGCTGGAGAGCTGTGCTGCTCCAACCAAGGTTGTTAGGAACCAACTCTGCTCAAAGTCTACTGCTAAATTTGATGCGTGCTGGTCAGATCTTTTATCCTCTGTTTATGTTTCCATTCTGTTCATCCTTTCTTACTTTCTCTCTGGTTTTACTTTTATTTGCATGGGTTCATTATTTTCTTTACTACTACGACTAATATTGTTGTTACTATTATCTACCCTATGTTATTTGTATTTTCCCCTTCCCTTTCATGGTTTTTTCTCTGTGTCTGTTCATTCCTGCTTATCACTGTCCTAGATGTTTCGCCCCTCCTCATCTATTTCAATCTTGTCTCTTCTGAACTTTTTCTTTTCCTTGACTAAAATATTTTCCAAATCCTTGCAGTATAATTTGGGAATATCTCTCTTTCTTCTTCTTTTATCTGACTCCTTCATGTACCTCCTTGTTTAGTTGCGTTTTTTAAAATCTTCTTTCTACATTCTTCCTTCTTTCTCTTCTCCTTCCTATCATTCTTTCTTGTCGTTGCCTCCCCTGCTCTTCTAATTCCACACTTGTAACTTCTGGACATGCCTTCCTTCAACAAAATACTTTAAAAATACCTTACAGCATCCCTTCCACGAACCACTGACATGCCTGTGCAAACAAAGTCTCATTTCTCTTCCCTACACCTCCTGTTCGTGTGGAGAGGGAGCAGCCTGCTTGCTGTCCATGCACCTGCAACTCCCCTCCCTCCAGGAACAAGGACACACTCTTCAGCCTCTGGTGCTCTCAAAGACCCAGCAGTAACACAGCAAGGCAGTCAGATGGCAAAGAACAGCTCTGCTACATCAAAAGAGGTTCCACCACTCTCTGGCACAGAAGCTGAAACCACAATTATTGGGAAATCTGTGCATAGAGGCCTGGAAGAGTTGAAACAAATCATGGAATTTTCTCATTCTGGAACTCAAACCTATCACAGCCCAACAAGACAATCCTCCTTAAAGACCTAAAAAAGCAATGGGCAACCACAGCTCCTGAGGACTCGTCATGTACCTCAGTCCTTCCTGGCTCAATTTTCATCTTGCTTGTTCTAAGTTTTTCTCTTCCTTTCTGGAAGGCACTCGCTGCCTGGAGAGCACACCAAGAGCCTTGGTATCTACGAGGCCCCACAGAAAATCTCTCACTCACCTTAGAATGATCCACTTGGCACACAGCAAACAAAAGCCATGAAGGTAACACCACAACAATGTCACTAAGAACACTCCCTTGACCTCCTACACATCTGTTTGGTGAAATGAATTTTGGTCCCTCCTCCATTCCTGCTTGCTGTCACCCACTCAGGCTGTGCCTGGAAGCATCGAACAGGAATGAGAGCAGGTAACAGCTGCTCTGTTGGTCCAGTAGGGGAACATTCTCCTGATTCAACAAAGAGATGCCAGGACTGAACAGGAACCAAATTACACTGGTCTCCACAACATCCCCATTTGTTTTACAACTTACCTCTTCTGAACGGGTTCCTTCTTCACAAAATAAATATTTTTGGGGAAGGAATGTTCCTTTCAAAGGATAATTATGCTTAACATTATCAGTGTTTCTTGGGAAGCTGTACAGAATAATATGGTTGATGTTCCACAGAAACTGGAAAGCATGCAGTGTCTATTATGTACTTCTCTCCCAAAGGAAAAAGGAAGCAGACCTGTAAGCTACAGAAATTCCCTCAAAGTAAATCACAGAAGACAGACATACACATTCCCCAACACTAATGGGGAATGGTCCAAATATCTGCCACGTTGACAATGAGACAGGAAATAAACTCAACAACCAACAAACCCAGGAAAATAAAAACATGTGCAGTTTTATAGAGAAGAGACTAATAATATTAATAATAATAATAATAATAATAATAATAATAGTTGCATTCTCCTGTATTGAAATGCAAATGTTGGCAACATCTTGAGCACCAAGACCCATCTAACAAGACAAAGAGCAGAGAGGCAATGAGAGGCAAGGTTCTCTCTGACCAACAACATTCCACACCTAACCTAAGTAATTAAAGGCATGCAGGGTAGATGTTTTCCCTAAGAGCAATACCAGGAAGAACAACAGTGCCCTAAGATATGCAGAACTTCTGGGTGTCCTGAGAGGATCCCAGGAAAGCAGCACTGTGTGCTGGAATCATTCCTGAAGTTTTCTACTGTGATCCAGTATTTTGCACCCTGGGAACTCAGACCTCCACAGCAAAACAGACATTCTCCATTTCCTCCCCAAATATGTATTCAAATCCTCCCTTTATCCCATGTCTGCCACAAAGAATACAGAGAGTGCTGCAAATGCATTCGGTGGTTCTTTGACTTTTCCCACATGCCAAAAGGCTTTGTGCCTTGTCAGCAATTTCAAATACAAACCGAATTATTAAAGGTTCTGCAAGTAGAGTCATGAACAATACTGATTCCAGTCGACACAAGTCTTCTTCAAGGAAATGACACCAAATCTGAACCACGAGTCCAGTTAAAATATTAACTGAGTGAAAGAATTTCTACAATGGAAAAGCAGAGCTGGGCTGCTCTGTAGATGTGGAGGACTGGTGTGTACATCCAGACACCAGAATGAGCCATGTGTGATAACAGGACTCACCACCTCTACCCAGACTGACCGTGCAGGAGCGCAAGAAGGGGAAGAAAAGCACAAGAAGATTGCACCCACCCCCTCAACTGCCCTTAGATATCATGTCTCAAGAGAAGCACAGATCCACTATGGCAAGAGCTGTGGAAGCTGCTATAAGTACCCTACAATACACATGGAAAGCAGTTTGTAGTGCCACCCTCCCACAACAACACCCCCAAAACAGCAGCAGAAATGTTCATCAGTCTGCATGTTACCAACTGTTACCCAACACATTACCATTTATCAGGCAGCACAAGGAACTCTCTCAAATGGAGATATTCATAACCTTAGAGGACTCTTGTGGCATTTCAATACCAAATATTATCTCAAGGTCCAAAAGGCCTCCAACATCAGACCCCGGGAACTTGGGAAAGAATCCTGGGCAGAAATACTCCATGCCAATCCTGCCTCCTGCTAGGCATGCTCCATTCCTCACTTTGTAACATTAATTCTGGAGAAAAAGGCATCATCTCAAATCTCCTATTCCTCTCTTTTTATGACATGGACCATGATTTTACAGATTATTTCCAGTTCCCTCAGATAAGGCTTCCCACTGCTCCAGAACACCATCCCAGTTTTTACAATGACGCTGTGGGACCAAACAAAATGGAGAAATTGCACTCTGCCGACTGAAAACACATTAGACCGCAGGTCCAAATCGTCAGCTGTCCCCACAACTCTTGTAGAGGAAAATGACAGAGGATGAGAACAGAGAAGAAACCACAGGTGCTATCACCATGGTGAGCAGTCAGCAAAGGCAAAAAGGCAGTACACACTGCGTGGGGGTCTGTTACCAGCACAGCCTCCTTCTTTTGCGCTCCTACAGTGAACCCAGGAGAAACGACTATATAGCAAGAGCACTATCTACAAGCCTGACTCATTAGAGAAGGGATTTCATTTCAGGGGAAAACAATTCATACCCACACTAGAGAACCTAAGCTGTGGACTGTAACAGCACAGGGCGCACTTACACATTATTCACTAGCAAGCCTTCCCCTCCCACCAGCAGGAGTTCTAGTGATCCGGCAGGGCCCTGCGACAGATGCAGAGATGCCTTCGAATTCTTAAACAACCGCCAAGCACCAACCACCGTTGGGCCGCTGCAACTTAGTCGGGATGACAGACCAACTGCTCAGGGCACAGCACAAAAGGGGCACAAGAAGGAGAGAATAACTAAGGTAAGGTTGAGCAAAGTATTGCCACTGACCGTGTCGAGGAGAGCGGAGGGCTCCGGCTGCGTGTCCTTGGCTGCAGGACCGGGCGGCGGCGGAGGGAAGTTGGGGCTGAAAACCATGAGGTCGCTCTTGGCAGCGCCGTCCGTCACGCACAGGCTGCGGCTGTGGCGCTGCGAGTAGGACCAGCTGCCCACTTCGCTGGCGCACACGAGCGTGGTGGGCCCGGGCCCCGAGAGCACGGCCGCCCGCGGCGCCCAGCGCGACGCCCCGTACAGCACCACGGCCAGCAGGAAGAGGCTGGACACGGCGCAGATGGCCACCACCAGCCACACGTTGGTGGCCGCGCTGGCCGCGCCGGGCCCCAGCTCCGCGGCCGCCGCCGAGCGCGACAGCGACGACGACGACGACGAGGATCCCGCGGCCAGCGCCGCCTCGGCCGCCTCGAGCAGCGACACGCTGAGCGTGGCCGTGGCCGAGCGCGCCGGCTCGCCGTGGTCGCGCACGACGATCAGCAGCCTCTGGCGAGGCCCGTCCGCCTCGTCCAGCGCCCGCGCCGTGCTCACCTCGCCGCTGTAGAGCCCCACGCGGAACGGGCCCTTGCCCCGCGGCTCCCACAGCTCGTAGCGCAGCCACGCGTTGTAGCCCGAGTCGGCGTCCACGGCGCGGATCTTCGCCACCACCTGCCCCGCCGGCGCCCCCCACGCCGCCCACGCCCACAGCGTGCCCGACACCGAGCCCGCCCCCGACAGCGCCATCGCCGCCTCCGCTGCCGCCACGGCGCCCGCCTCCGGTGCCGAGCCCGCGGGCGGCAGCAGCGCCGGCGCGTTGTCATTCTCGTCCAGCACGAAGAGCTGCACCGTGGCGTTGCCGCTCAGCGGCGGCTCCCCCGCGTCCAACGCGCGCACCTCGAACTGCAGCACCTGCAGCTCCTCGTAGTCCAAGGGCTGCAGCGCCCACAGGCGCCCGCTCTCCGCGTCCACCGACACGTAGCTCGACGCCGGACGCCACCCGCCTCCCGAGGACGACGACGAGGAGCCCGCGGCGCCGCCGCCGCCCACGCTCACGCCGCCGTCCCACAGCGAGTAGCTGACGCGCCCGTTGCCCGCCTCGTCCGGGTCCCGCGCCCACAGCCGCGCCAGCTCCGCGCCCGCCGCGTTGTTCTCGCGCGCCAGCACCGTGTACACGGCCTGCGCGAACGCGGGCGCGTTGTCGTTCACGTCCGACACCGGCACCCGCAGCCCGCGGCTGGCGCGCAGCGCCGGCGCCCCGCCGTCCTCCGCACGCACCTCCACCTCGTACTCCGACACCCGCTCCCGGTCCAGCGCCTCGCGCAGCACCAGCGAGTACGAGCCCGCGAACGTCGCCTCCAGACCGAACGGCGACGCCGGCCACACCCAGCACCGCACGCGACCGTTCTCCCCCGAGTCCCGGTCCGACACGCTCAGCAGGGCCACCACCGTCTCCACCGACGCGTCCTCGGCCACCGGCACCGACAGCGACGTCACCCACACCTCCGGCGCGTTGTCGTTCACGTCCAGCACCTCCAGCACCACCTTGCAGTGACCCGACAGTGGAGGTGTTCCCTTGTCTCTCGCTTCAATACGAAAATCAAATACCTTGACTTCCTCGAAGTCTAGGCCGCCCGCGAGGCGAATTTCCCCAGTGTTCGTATTAATGGAGATCACATCTTTTCCGCTCGGGGGAATGAAGTTTGTCACCGCATAGGTCATCTCACTGTTAATTCCCTCGTCCGTATCCATGGCATTCACCCTCATCACCAGCGTCCCCACTGAAGCGCTCTCCGGCAGTTGCACTTTATACACAGACTGGTTGAACTGGGGAGCGTTGTCATTCGCATCCAACACCAAGATCACCAGCTCCATTGTCCCCGTCAGAGACGGCCGGCCCCCGTCAGTCGCCGTCAGCACCAACCGGTGCACGGGAACCGTCTCGCGGTCAAGAGGTTTCATTAAAACGAGTTCAGGCTCAATATTTCCTTCATTCGATTTTTGTAAATCCAGAGAGAAATGCTCGCTGGGACTGAGCGTGTAGGAGAGCTGCGCGTTCGCCCCGATATCCGCATCCGACGCGCCCTCCAGCGGGAAACGAGACCCCGGCAGAGTGGTCAGTTCCGCGATGCTGAGGTTTCTGCGGGCGGCGGGGAAGACGGGGGCATTGTCGTTGATGTCGGTGACCTCCAGCTGCACATGGAAGACGCGCAGCGGCCGCTCCAGCAGCACCTCCAGGCGCAGCGCGCACGGCGCGCTCTTGCCGCACAGCTCCTCCCGGTCGAGCCGCGAGCTCACCAGCAGCGCGCCGCTCGCCCCGCTCACCTCCACGCTCGCCCGCCGGCCCTGCGCCACCAGCCGCAGCCGCCGCGCCTCCGCCTCGCCCGCCTCCAGGCCCAGGTCCTGCGCCAGACGGCCCACCACCGTGCCGGCCTTGGCTTCCTCGGGCACCGAGTAGCGCACCTGCCCGCCCGCCAGCGCCCAGGCCGCCTGCAGCACCAGCACCCGCAGCACCGCCGCGCAACAACGCTCGCCCATCCTTCCTGCCGCCGCTGCCGCTGTGGCTGCCGGCCCCGGCCCGAGCCCCGCACGGCTCCCCGCCGCCGCCCGGACGCTCCGGCTCTGCTGCCCGGCCCGCGCCGCCCCCCCGCGCTCACAGCCGGGCTCTCCGCCGCACCGGGGCGGAGCCGCCCACACGGAGCCGTTCCTGAGCCTGCAGCGACACCGTGCGCTCCTCCGCCGTCTCACACGCTCCGTGACAGCGTCCATGTCTCCGCTCCGTCATGGCCATCTCCTCTGCTGTTTCATCCTACTATGATTCTCTTTCTTTTTATTATTCATATTTTGTATCGCTCGCTGTTTCCTTGCAAACAATCCTTCATATATTGTTCTTATTTTGTCTTTCTTACTTTATGTTGCTTTCTTCTTTCAATTCTCTTTTTAATCATGTTTCGTTTTCCTTCTTTGTCCTACATCCCCCCCGTCTTTCTATTATTCTCTTTCCTCTCTGCCTTCATTTCCTTCTTTTTCTTCTCCTTCATTGGCGTGTCATTCCCCTTTTTCCTTACTCCCCTTTTTTTTCTTTTTTCATCCTTCATCATCCTTTACCCGCACTGGAATGGTCGCCAGCTGCCTCCAGCACCACGGCAATGATCATCGTAGTCGGAGTCGTCAGCACCGGACCCGATGCTACGGCCTTGATGGAGTTTTGTTCTGTACCAACCCCAACTCTGCCGGCAGAGGTAGGTGCGTTCTGGTCATCTGCTGTATCGTTGCTTCTATTTTTCTATCCTGTGCTTTTCTTCCTTACTTTCTTTCTGGCTTTATTTTAACTTGCATATAATCCATATCACTTTTAAATCTTTTTCTTACTTCCATTTCCTTTGTCTTTTTTGCCCTTCTGTTCTCGCTCTTTCCTTGTTCTGTTTTCCTGTCTTCTCTTTCCTATTTATCCCTCTCCTATTTTGCTTCCTCCTCTTCTGATTCCCCGTTGTCTTTTCTTCTCCTTTTTTTCCTTGGCCAAAATGTTTTCAACATGCTCACAATGAACAAAGTAAATGTCTTTTGGAAAAAGACCTTTTTTTTTTTTTTTTTTTGACACTGATACCTTCAAGATCATATTTAATTTTTTAATCTCTATTTCTACTTCTTTCTTCCTATCTCTTCTTTCTCTCTCTCTTCATCTTTGTTTTCTTTCCTCACTATTTGCTACTTGACATTGCTTTCGATATTTTCTGCTTCCATCCCAGTAACTTCTGCTCATTTTTTTCCTTCAAAAATATATTAAATATATCTACAGCACCCTGCCACAAATCACAGACATGCCCTTGGGCCAGAGTTCTCATTTCTCTTCCCTGCCACCTCCTGTCCCTGTGGATAGGGAACAACGAACAACATTTCTGCTTACTTCCCACCCACGCACCTGCACATTCCCCTCCGTTTAGAACAAAGGCCACACTCTTCTGCCTCCAGTCCTCTCAAGGGCCTGCAACAGCACAGCAAGGCAGTCAGGTGGCAAAGAACAGCTCTGCTACATCAGAACAGCTTCCACCACCATCTGACACAAAAGCCAGAGAAACAGCTGCTGAGACATCTAATGAAAGAGGCTCTGAATCTTCCAAACAGCACTGACGAGATTCTCATTTGAGAGCTCAAACCCATCACAGCCCAGCACAATGATCCTCCAGTGTCACAAAAGCACAATGACATCACAGTCGAGCAGTGCTCCTACACTTCTATGAAGAGCTCTTCTTCCTGACTCATGTTCCACCTGCCAACCCAACCCAAAGCCACAAATGTAACACCACGGCATTGCCACTGAGAATATCTGCTGCATGCCCAACCACATCTATCCCAAAAAATGCATTAATGTCACTTTCTCCATCTGTCCTTGCTTCCACGGGCTCACCCTGTGCCAGGCAGCAACAGGAAAGGAATGAGAGCAGGCAGTGGTGCTCCAAACCCACAGGCATTTCAATCCAGGCAACATTCCTTTGATCCAATACGAAGATACCACAGCAGAACAGGAACTAAAGTACATTTGCCTCTCACACACAGCTTCTTCAGGTACAAGCAACTCACCTGTAGCAATGCTGGTTGCTTTTCCAGGAAAAGAAACGCCAGGACCAGGAGGGTTGGTTTTAAGGGACTGCATCCCTTGATGTTACCTGCAATTTCCTGTCCCTAGCAAGACCAAGACCAGAGAAATAGCCCAGGCAATGTTCCAAGAAGGCTGGCATGATACAAATTTGAAAAACTTTCTGTTTGACCAACAACATACCACACAGATTACAAGCATTGTTAGGCATGTCTGGCAGTAATGTCACAAGAAGCAATGTCACAGGGAACAAAAGAGCACAAGAATATGCACAACTACTGGAGTTCCTGGCAGGATCCCAGGGGAGCAGCTCATGGACTTTTTCTTGAAGTTTGCTACTTACATTCTTTATCTTATGCCATGTGAAAGGATATCTCCTTAACTCCTCTCCAATTGATTGTGTTCTACCTAGCATCCACATTTTCCTTAGGCAACACTCTTCCCCACTCAAACTCACCCTCCCCACCTCATGGGTCCAGGCCCTATTTAGTGCCACATGCAGGATCACTGCCAAAATACCAAACATTGCTAGAACCCAGCAATATGACCCAGCTGTAAACTCTGCTCTGCATGTGATTCAATTCTTTGTACATCCTCACCTTCCCTCATGACTGGCATAGAGAACATACTGAGGGCTGCAAAGCCACACAGCAGCTGGCAGGCTCTCCCCTGCTGCCTGTTCACTGCCAGTGCTTTGCTCCTTTTCAGCAATCTCAGGTGGAAACACCACACAGCTTCATTTAGAGTCCACAAAGATTCTGTGATGAGAAGTGAGACAGCTCTGATCCCAGTCCACACATCTTTATATCATCAAGAGAACCACAGCAAATACCAAAGCACAAAAGCATTCCCAAGGCCAGTTGAGTGGGAGAATTTGTAGCACATGAAACCAGAGCTGGGCTGCAGTGCAGGTTTGTACCTGCAGATACCAGAAGGAGCCCCGTGTGACATCAGGACAAATCATCTCTCCTGAGGCCACCAGTGCAGTGCACAAGTAGAGGAAGTTGGGCACCCAAAGATTACACCCTCATCATGTGTCCTTATAAATCCCACCTGTGGAGGAGCAAGGAACCATCATGGCACCACCAATGGCTGTGATAACAACTGAGAATGCCCACCACTACACCAGGACAGCAGCCTGAAGCGTTCCCCTTCCATAACAGCATTTCTGAAACAAGCAGCTCATCAGACAACCTTGAGCACTCACCAGCTCTTACCAACGCATGGCCTATGCCAGGGGCCTGCCTCTGGTAAAAGATACTGAGAACCTCAAAGGAAGATTTATTTGTGAGCATTTCAGGATCACACAATGTCTCCTGGTCAGGAAGGTGTCCCACTCCAGACCCTTAGGGCCTGGAAAATGGTCCTTGGCAGAAGCATTCTGTTCCATCCTGCCCCGCACTTTCCTTTTGGGCATCCTCCGCTCGACACTCTGAGAAGTGTTCTCATGACAAACATACAATCTCATGTTCTTATGTCATGACCTGTGGCCTTACCATGGATTTACTGCCTCCACAAAACCATCTTTCCCCACTTCTCAAGGTCACCCTCCACGTAAGGAAATGACCAGGCCCTACTCAGTTGTCACAGACCACAGCTGCCCTTCCTAGCTCAAGGCTCAACACGGATTTTGCTTATCCTTCTCAGCAATGACAGCAACACAATAAACTCAGGGATGGCACCATCAGTGCAGCTTACAGCAGAACCTCTGATGCTGATATTTGGTATTTTGTAATGCTTCAGTCATCTCAGATGGAAACGTGGCAGACCTGGGAGCAAAACTCTTTCTAAAGGTGATATTGGGGCAACTGTACATGGTGATGTCATTGATGTCATGCTCTGAGAAAAAACCCCAAATGTTGGCAAGAACAACAGTGTAAAACCTGATAGTTACTGTGTAGGAGAGTGTTATTTGAGACTTGTTGGGGGGAATGGTGGTTCTTTGATTTTTGGGCTTGTTACTTTTATTCTTCATTTTAGAACGGATTTCCAGGGCTTTTGAAATGATGTCACCATTGATGCAAATTTTGAAAGAACATCAAAACAGGCCAGTGTATTTCATGCTATTTCTCAGGCCAGGATCACAAAACCTCGGGATCAGGGGCAGCAGGAAAAGAAAAAAACTTCTTCCTCGTTACACTTTTCTTGGGCCATACTCCTTTGGCCCTACACTTTATGCTATTAATGGAAGCATCATAATAAGTGGAAAAAAATCATGGAAACATGGAAATGTTAATCACATCTTCCCTACTTTCATAATGAGCCTATTGGTAGAAAGAAAATGGAGAACTACTGTCTATGAAAATACAATTGTCACTTTTCATCAGACAATCTCGTGAGCAGAATTGGAGGAGAACTGTTTTCCCTGAGAAACCAGACTAATATCAGCACAGCCAGCGGATACCAAAGGAAATAAGAAAACAGACAGTGCCAGGGGACTGCAAATATCTCAACCCATATATCTTTGGATCCTTCAGCAAGCTCGGATGGAAATGCTAAAGACAACCAGGCAAGACTGTTTCCAAAGCTGCCACCGTGGGGTACCTCGCATCAAAATCAGCAGTGATTTCATTCTAGGACAGAACAGTTTACACACAGAGCACCAAACAGTAGCTGCTGACCATAACTGCTCCAGGCTGCGGCAAAAATTCTATATTCCCCTAAGGAAGGCAGATGCCAAGGTGCCTTTGATACCCTTAAGCACTCGTCAAGCACTCAACGTTCTCAGGCCATGGGAAAGGAGCCTGGATTCCCGCAGAGCCTGCACACCTGGAGGGACAGAAGGTAGGATATGGATAAAAGACGAGCAAGGTATTGACACTGACCGTGTCGAGGAGAGCGGAGGGTTCCGGCTGCGTGTCCTTGGCTGCAGGAGCGGGCGGCGGCGGAGGGAAGTTGGGGCTGAAAACCATGAGGTCGCTCTTGGCAGCGCCGTCCGTCACGCACAGGCTCCGGCTGTGGCGCTGCGAGTAGGACCAGCTGCCCACTTCGCTGGCGCACACGAGCGTGGTGGGCCCGGGCCCCGAGAGCACGGCCGCCCGCGGCGCCCAGCGCGACGCCCCGTACAGCACCACGGCCAGCAGGAAGAGGCTGGACACGGCGCAGATGGCCACCACCAGCCACACGTTGGTGGCCGCGCTGGCCGCGCCGGGCCCGAGCTCGGCGGCCGCCGCCGAGCGCGACAGCGACGACGACGATGAGGATCCCGCGGCCAGCGCCGCCTCGGCGGCCTCGAGCAGCGACACGCTGAGCGTGGCCGTGGCCGAGCGCGCCGGCTCGCCGTGGTCGCGCACGACGATCAGCAGCCTCTGGCGAGGCCCGTCCGCCTCGTCCAGCGCCCGCGCCGTGCTCACCTCGCCGCTGTAGAGCCCCACGCGGAACGGGCCCTTGCCCCGCGGCTCCCACAGCTCGTAGCGCAGCCACGCGTTGTAGCCCGAGTCGGCGTCCACGGCGCGGATCTTCGCCACCACCTGCCCCGCCGGCGCCCCCCACGTCGCCCACGCCCACAGCGTGCCCGACACCGAACCCTCGCCCGCCAGCGCCATCGCCGCCGCCTCCGGTGCCGCCACGGCGCCCGCCTCCGGTGCCGAGCCCGCGGGCGGCAGCAGCGCCGGCGCGTTGTCGTTCTCGTCCAGCACGAAGAGCTGCACCGTGGCGTTGCCGCTCAGCGGCGGCTCCCCCGCGTCCACCGCGCGCACCTCGAACTGCAGCACCTGCAGCTCCTCGTAGTCCAAGGGCTGCAGCGCCCACAGGCGCCCGCTCTCCGCGTCCACCGACACGTAGCTCGACGCCGGACGCCACCCGCCGCCCGGCGAGGAGCCCGCGGCGCCTCCGCCGCCCACGCCCACGCCGCCGTCCCACAGCGAGTAGCTGACGCGCCCGTTGCCCGCCTCGTCCGGGTCCCGCGCCCACAGCCGCGCCAGCTCCGCGCCCGCCGCGTTGTTCTCGCGCGCCAGCACCGTGTACACGGCCTGCGCGAACGCGGGCGCGTTGTCGTTCACGTCCGACACCGGCACCCGCAGCCCGCGGCTGGCGCGCAGCGCCGGCGCCCCGCCGTCCTCCGCACGCACCTCCACCTCGTACTCCGACACCCGCTCCCGGTCCAGCGCCTCGCGCAGCACCAGCGAGTACGAGCCCGCGAATGTCGCCTCCAGACCGAACGGCGACGCCGGCCACACCCAGCACCGCACGCGACCGTTCTCCCCCGAGTCCCGGTCCGACACGCTCAGCAGGGCCACCACCGTCCCCACCGACGCGTCCTCCGGCACCGGCACCGACAGCGACGTCACCCACACCTCCGGCGCGTTGTCGTTCACGTCCAACACCTCCAGCTCCACACTGCAGTGGCCCGACAGCGGGGGTGTCCCTTTATCTGTCGCTTCAATACGAAAATCAAATATACTGACTTCTTCGAAGTCCAAGGCTTCCGTGAGGTGAATTTCCCCGGTATTCGGATTGACTGAAATCACATCTCTTCCACTCGGGGGAATGAAGCTGCTCGCAGCATAGGTCACTTGACTATTAGTTCCCAAATCAGGATCCGTGGCATTCACCCGCGTCACCAGCGTCCCCACTGAAGCGCTCTCTGCCAGCTGCACTTTATACACAGACTGGTTGAACTGGGGCGCGTTGTCGTTCGCGTCCAGCACCGAGATCACCAGCTCCATTGTCCCCGTCAGAGACGGCCGGCCCCCGTCTGTTGCCGTCAGCACCAACCGGTGCACGGGAACCGTCTCGCGGTCCAGAGATTTCATTAAAACGAGCTCGGGTACAAGATTTCGCTCATTCGATTTTTGTAAATCCAGAGAGAAATGCTCGCTCGGACTGAGTGTGTATGTGAGCTGCGCGTTCGCTCCGATATCCGCATCCGACGCGCCCTCCAGCGGGAAACGAGACCCCAGCGCAGACAGTTCCGCGATGCTGAGGTTTTTCCGGGCGGCGGGGAAGACGGGGGCATTGTCGTTGATGTCGGTGACCTCCAGCTGCACATGGAAGACGCGCAGCGGCCGCTCCAGCAGCACCTCCAGGCGCAGCGCGCACGGCGCGCTCTTGCCGCACAGCTCCTCCCGGTCGAGCCGCGAGCTCACCAGCAGCGCGCCGCTCGCCCCGCTCACCTCCACGCTCGCCCGCCGGCCCTGCGCCACCAGCCGCAGCCGCCGCGCCTCCGCCTCGCCCGCCTCCAGGCCCAGGTCCTGCGCCAGACGGCCCACCACCGTGCCGGCCTTGGCTTCCTCCGGCACCGAGTAGCGCACCTGCCCGCCCGCCAGCGCCCAGGCCGCCTGCAGCACCAGCACCCGCAGCACCGCCGCGCAACAACGCTCGCCCATCCTTCCTGCCGCCGCCGCCTCTGTGGCTGCCGGCCCCGGCCCGGTCCCCGCACGGCTCCCCGCCGCCGCCCGGACGCTCCGGCTCTGCTGCCCGGCCCGCGCCGCCCCCCCGCGCTCACAGCCGGGCTCTCCGCCGCACCGGGGCGGAGCCGCCCACACGGAGCCGTTCCTGAACCTGCAGCGACACCATGCGCTGCTTCGCCGCCTCACACGCTCCGCGACAGTGCCTGTGCCTCCGCTCTGTCATGGCCATCTCCTCTGCTGTTTTTTCCTACCGTGGTCGAATTTCTTTGTCTCTTTTGTCTTTCCTTCTTCTTCTCTATTTCTTGCCTTCTCTTCCTTCCGTAGCCTTCTCAAGTTTCCCAGTTATCTGGTTTTGGTTTTTTTTTCTTTCTGTTTTACTTCTCTTTCTTCTCTTTGTTCTCGTTCTTGCCTTGTCATGCCCTATCGTTTACTCTCCTTTCCCTTCTCTTGGAATTCTTCTCTATTCTTTAACCCTGCCGGTAGATCCTTCCTTGCCTCCGGCGCCGCCGTGGACATATTAATCAGGAGCGATCAGCACTAATTTCGGACACCAGCGCCGGGTGCAGTGCTCTCCGCAAGCCTGACGATTTTAGGCACCAACTCCATTCCACATCTGGAGGTAATTTCGGTGTGTTGGTCATCTCGTCTGCTTCTCTCCTTCCTGTCTTCTTTGCTAGTTTACAGATATATATTCCTTCTTAGCTTTCTCCTTCATTCCTGTATTCTGCTATATATTTGGTGCACTCTTGTCATGTAATTTACGGCTTCATCCTATTTTCTTTTCTTTGTAATCTTTTTTGCCTCCTTTCTTTCTTCCTTTCTCTCTGTGTGCAGTGATACCGTCAATGACATGTTGCTAAAATAGTTTATGTTTTCTTCCCTTCTCTCTCTTTCCATTTATTTCTTCATTTCTCTCCACCTCTCTTTTATTTCTGCATTGCTTATTCCTTCTTTTTTGTAGTCTTCTGCTTGCCCGATCTCTTCTCTTCTCTTCTCTTCTCTTCTCTTCTCTTCTCTTCTCTTCTCTTCTCTTCTCTTCTCTTCTCTTCTCTTCTCTTCTCTTCTCTTCTCTTCTCTTCTCTTCTCTTCTCTTCTCTTCTCTTCTCTTCTCTTCTCTTCTCTTCTCTTCTCTTCTCTTCTCTTCTCTTCTCTTCTCTTCTCTTCTCTTCTCTCCTTTTGTCTCTTGAACCAACTAATTTTTCATATGATTACATCACTCTCGATATGGAGCGTGGACTTGTGTTTTGGCGAGAGTCTCCTTCCTCTTTCCTACCGACTTTCATCTCTCCAGATGAGGAACAAACTTCCTGCTTCTCTGCAATTTATGCAAGACAGACAGACTGTCCCTTCCCCATTGCTTCCTCCCCTTTTGGAAGAGGGACACACTCCTGAACCCATTATCTCAATGAAGAGAATCCACCTCACTCTGACGGAGCAGCCCAAGCCCCAGATATTTCGACATCTGTGCAAAAGGCTTCGATTACACCAAAACCCCAGGGGATTGTTTGAATCTTTCCTTCGGAGATTCAAACCCATTAGAGCCCAGCACACCAATCCTCCAAGAACATTGAAAAAGCACGGGACCAGCACAGCTCCTGCACGCTATTCATACAGCTCGATGAAGAGTTGTTCTTGCAGCCTGATGAATGGCAAGCTCTTCTCCGTTCCGGCAGACAAGCTCTGCCAGGATACAGCAAGAACCTCTCTATGCAGGGGCAGAGATCCCCAGCTAGGCAGACGTTCGGCAGTTTGTCACCACTGACACAGCCTACGTGCTACAAAGCGTTTCCTTTCATCAAGGAAGACTCTTCCCTACTCAAATTCAGCCTCCCTATGACAAATCCCCAATCCCTACTCCGTGCCACTCAGAGGGAAGGATCACTGCCACAGCACACAGACACTGCCCCACAACAACAACATTCCTCATTAATGGGAAAAAAAAAAAAAGAAAAATTTGTACAGCCTCCCTTTCTCCATCCCGGCAAAGCCGATTTCGTGCAGTGGGAAGATTTTTTACCGCCATTTGAAGTTTCAGGGCAAATTCCTCTACATGCCCACACAGCTCTCGCCTGCCCTCGTTAACATTCACCACCTGCCCCACAGCACCTCCCTAAGGAGCATTAAGGACAGGAATAACTTCTGCTGCCACCTCTGTAGCTTCTGTACACAAACCACGGCTCAAAACATTATTAAATACGATTGTGTTACTGACCTGTTTGTGCTTCTGCTTTATTGATCTCCACAGTGCCGCCGCTTCATATGGAAACCTGCTGCTGAAGGCAGTCAGGCTTTCTGTGGCTATAAATGATGTCTTGGTTCAAGATCCATCCCTGATGCCATTTTTGTCTGGCCTATGCCATCAATGCAAAGATGAATTCTTCATACTGTGTCTTTGTAACTTACCTGTATTTTCGTTTCACAATCAGCAACAGGGTTTTCTCCCCGAGGAAGACATTCAGATGTTTATGTTTCATATCCCAAATCCCGGTGGAACTAGGCTTTGAAGATAAAGAGTGGTCCTCCCCTCCAGTGCTTCTCTCCAGCAGCCCAAGGTAAACAGCAAACAAAAGCCATGAAGGTAGCCTCTGGCAGGCGCTGCTGTCGCCTAGGATTCGGGTTTATTAAACCCATCAGCACATCCTTTATTCATTCCTAACATCCACACGGGTTTTGTCCTTCTCTTCCTTGGATTAGGTTTGCAGATTCACACTCTCCTTACCACAGACCACAGGCAAACAGACACAGACAAATCCATTCTATCAAGCAGAACAGCATTTGTTAACTTTTTCCAGGTGCAGGCAACAGAATTGATCTTTTTCATAACAGAGGGCTGGAGAGAAAATCCTGCACAGCGCATTTTTTGTCAGGCTGATCTGGAGATATGTTCACGAACTCGTGAGTTTCCTGGAGTTTTCTGGCAGTTTGTTTTAATTTCTGTAGCAAAAGGAAATACCGGTTTGGGTAGAGATCACTGTCTTGTCTCGTGGATAGGAAGAGATGCTGGGGATTATCTTCTATCAACAAATCAATCAGGTTTGCTCCATGTGAATACAGGACAAGAGGTGTTTAAGCAGGACAGATTTTGGCTTTTGGTGGGGTTTTTTTTTCTGTTTGTTTGCGTTTTTAGTTTGATTGTTTTGGGTTTTTGGTTTGTTCGGTTGGTTTTTATTTTTATGGCGAGTTTGTTTCAGTTGACTGAAGTTTTTCCCCGCTACTTACCTGTTTATGTTTGCTAAATTAATTCACTTACCTGGAATAAGTAGGTCTTCTCTGGAGAAATATTTCATGCCGTGTTCATGGAGGTGAAAATATAATGCCGATGTCAGCAAATTCGATCTACAAATATCTTAAGAGCCGTACCAAGTTAAGGCTGCTGTATGCAAAATGTAGTAGGATGTTTTAAATCAGTAAAACAGCTGTTAATGAGGCGACAAGCACTGACGTCGAGGACACAGGTCACGGTGTCCTTTTTATTTTGGTCTGAACACCTATCTCTATCATTTTCATATCCACCAAGTAGCAGCTTCACTAAATGGTTCCACAATGCCAAATATCTGAGCTTAGCTAGAAATAAAAATGTTTCTAAACGCGAAGACAGAGTCAAAGACTCCAAGATCACCTACAGGAAGAGTTGTTTCTTCCTTATTCAGATCCAGTCCACGCGTGATTCTCACACTGATGAAATCCAGATATTGCCTGAGTAGCGGTGGGATGGGGGTGACATTGGTGAATCCTTAGGCATTGCAGCGTTGCACTACTACCACAGATGCACAATTAAGTGCCTTTTATACCACCTGCACTTATAAGAGGTACCCACTAAGGTCATAAGAAAAAGCTGAAATGATCTTGCAAAAAGCACACGAGCTGGTGGAAGGCTTGGTTTAGCTAATTCAGCTTTGGTCAGCCTCAGAGCATTCCCAGCTCTTCTGACTAAGCAGCGAGACGTGAGGAGTGGTGATTCACAGCGAGGATCTGTAGAAAAAAATCAGTATAAACTACTCATCTTAACACTCTGAAAACCCATCAAGTGCCTGAGCGTTACTTTGAGCCTCCTTCATTTGGCAGGAATGGATGAAAGCTTGGTTAAAGTCCTGAAAAATAATAACCACGAGTTTCGACATCCCAGTTCAGAGCATCCATCAGAGCTCAGGAGCACTGACTGCTGGACTCTTAGAGAAGCAAGTACAGCCCAGAGGCAAACACAAGTCAAAAGGTTCATCTCCTATTGTTCTTTAGAGAGCGAAGAGACAAACAGACTTTTCCAGGGGTGTTTGGAACGCTCTGTTTAGATCCTCGCTGAAATGAGATCGTTACTCCAGTTACACTCGGAGACAAGACACGGAGAATTGGCAAGAGAAGGAAAAGCAGCAGCTCCGACAGAATCGCTGCCGTCATACAGGACACTTCCAGCTCCACCACCCCAGGATGGAAAGCACCGCACAGCAGCTCCACATCGGCCGCCTCAGGGCGACTGTCTCCGCCGACGAGGATACAGAAAGAAAAGCCCGTTCCCTCCAGAAGGGCAGACGAGTCCCGAACTCGCATCGTGGGATTTGTCTTTGTGTCGTTCTCACCTCCTTGGCGCAGTTTAGCGCTTAGAGCGCCGCACAGAAGAGCCGGGTCCGGTTTCAAAGACTCCTGAGGCCGAAAGCTCTTCTACCATTCAAGAGTACCCTAAGATCGAGACAAGGACTGCTCATAGGGTCCCGCCGGTCGTTCAGCGAGGCATTCCTCCCAGGATAATGCGGGTGGGGGACGAGGAAGGAGATGCCGTGGTGGCTGAGCGGCCGGAGCACCCACACCACGGCGTTTAGTCTTCGCTTCTGCACATCACCTGCAGCAGTCACCGAACAGAAGGGGTCAGGCTCAGAGAGCGGGGAATGGACAAAAAATCCGTCCCCTTCTCCTTCTGTCTCCGGGACCTGGCATAGCTGAAGTCCCGACCTTCTTCGGGAAGCTGCTGGCGATGCCGGTGACCGGACCCGCGGTCGGCCCTGCGCTGTCCCGCTCTCCCGGGGCACCCAGCGCCCTGTCAGCTCCTTCATTCCCTCCGCAGAGGCCCAGCTCCTGGCTCGGCCGCGTTTCCACGCCGCAATCCGCAAGAAGAGAAGAGCGGACCAGTCGGAATGCGCGTTAATAAAATATACCAAACATTTAAAATAAAATTTAATAATAATAAAATAATAACAGCCACTGCCAAGCCACTCCCTAGGCAGTGCATCTCTCCCGGGAGCGCACGGAGCCTCTCGGTGCCGGGGCGCTCCGAGGCGCGGGCGGAACCCGCTTCCCTCCGCCTCCCTCGTCCGCCCCTCCCCGCCGGAAGCTCCCGGCAGTCTCCGTTCCGACGGTGGCGGCGGCGGCAGCTCCGGGGTCGGTGTCGCTGGCGAGAGATGGAGCCGTCGTCCCAGCGGGTCCGGGCTCTCGCTCATCCCCTGCGGGCTGACCCCGCTGGCAGCCGCTCTTCCCTCGCTGTCTCTCCTGTCGCTCGAGGTGTAGTCCTCAAGCACCCTTTATTTCGGCGGGAGTTCCGCTGTGTGGGGTTTATGGAAGCCAGGATTTTCTCACGTGTTAAGAGCTGTTAGGATATGGTGCCTGTCTGCTCCCCGCTCCTGGATTCTCCCTCTAAGGGAAGGCAGGTCTGCCCCCACGGACTGCAGGCAGGCGGAGATATCCTTCACCAAGAAACATTTTGGTTGCTTATTCCGCGATGAGAGCTCATGCGATAACCACTCCACGCTCCCAGCCTTGCTCAGTTAACATAAGTGATACCCAGACATTGGCAGTGGCCCAGGGAGTCTCGGTTTTCCCGGGAGACAGCCGCCACCGAGCCCCGGCCGTGGGCTGAGGGGGTTCTGCCCTGCCCGCTCCTTCGCTGCTCAGCGCGGGGAGGAGCTGAGCTGAAAATCCCCCGAGAAAACACGAGGCACCCTTACAGGTGGAGGATAAAACGTGGAGAACAATATTTATGGGCGGCAATTAGCACTGACCTACAGGAAAAGCGGGAGAGGTCGGGGATCCCGACCAGGGCTAGGGACACAAGACCGCCCCTGGGAGCGGGGTTTGTCCGGGGCAGGACCCTTTGGAAAGGCTCTCGGAAAAGAGCCCGAGTTCCCAGGGAGCTGGCCGAGCCAAGGAGGCTTGCAGAGATGATGATGATCACCCAGCCTTGGCCTGAATCCCCGTTCTTTGAGGATCCATGCGGGTCCTGTCCCGGGGGTGAGGGAAGCTCCGCGTTGTCCGTCCCTGGAAAAGCCGTGCGGGGACCGGGCACTCCGGGAGCCCGGCTGGCCGATCCCGTTGCTTTCCATTTGCCGAGTTCATTCCCCAGACCCCATCAGAGCTGCCGCTCGGGAGCAGATGGTTCCCCTCCGTCCCGAGCTTCATCCCGGACAGATTGCATACAATTTATTAATAACCCAACAGATGCTCGGGCACTTTCCAGCTCAGATTATATTTCCTGATTGCTCAAATCCCGGCGGGGGGGAGCTGTTCGTTTATCTTCCACCATTCCTCTTTGTGCCTTTACCAGCACCGACCCCACAAGGAGGGAAAGGGTGACAGCTTTGTGTGTGTGCCCCCGTCCTAATTCAGGGTGTAAGTGTCTGATAATTAAACGTGGCCTGATGCCAGCCTTGGTTTGGGTCTCCCAGCCCCGTGCCCGGGAGAACCGGGCTCTGTGCTGCCGGGGCCGCCCCGCTTTCCCCCGGGCGCTGCACGGACGGGGCCCTCCGGGTGCTGCCGGTGCCCGGCTCGCCAGTGTCTGGCACATGTCGTGATTCCCAGTAAAACATCGGGGACTTACGCCCTTTAATTCCAAGGGTTGTGCTAAATGGGCCGCGAAGAGCCGGGTTCCCCCTCCCGGAGCTGCGGGGATTGCTGCAGCCAGGTGAAATTAAAACATCATCATGAAAAAACGCTGGACACGAACTCCCCCAGCCTTGGGCAGTTCGGGCAGCGAGACAGGCAGAGCTGAGGGCCGGTAACCTCTTCTCCCTCCCCAACACAGGGTATTAAGAGAGGAGTATTTGTAAGTTAAGGAGGGGGATGTACAAGGAGACATACCGAGCTTATGCCCTGTGAGACCCCTCCTGGAGCAAGATAAAATGCTCCGAGCTCCAGAAAAAGCCATCACAGACCTTTCAGCAATGCTGTGTTCAATTTTAATGTATAAAATGGGCTTTTCTTTGCTCTGTAGGGAGAAGCACAAAAGCAGCATGTTGTTTATCCTACTGAATAAACTAAATGTAGGTCTCTGAGGGGTCTTATACAAACCACTTACCTTGAAACACAACCCCACGGGAAAGTGAGCTATGGAGAGAGGCACAGTTAATGTTTTACATCTTCAAAGCAGCATCCAAGTGCCTGGCTCAGCACCAGCTACCATCAGGTATCAAGGAAGGTAGGGGCTGTGATTGTAATTAGGAATGCAGGAACCACTTTTAAGACATAGGGAACGGGATTTTTGGGGCTGGATTTTATTGGAGCCTGAGACAGGGGTTGACTCGAAAGGCTCAAGGCTAAAATAAAGTCTTGAGGCTGAAGGTTAATTGCTAAAGAGAGAGTTTGGAGGGAAAATGCATTTATTATTAGGACACATGCCACAGTGTAGCTTTAAAATAAAAACAGGCAATCATTTCTGCTCAGTGGTAAAAGGCACTTCACTTTCTGTGAATGCAGGTGAGAGACACTCTCAGCAATAACAGCAGAAGAATATTAAAGTCTGTTACATTTTTCATAGCCCTTGACATTTGCAATATAATTCCACTTCCTTGCCTTCACCAAGCCAAACAGATTTAGTGCAGGGGGGAGTTTTCTTCATTTCAGCCTCTGTAAATAAAGTCAGAGAATTATGTGGTTGCAGGAGAAATAGTCCCTTCCTCCTTGCTCTACAGCAAGAGGGAAGAGTGGCATGAAATGATGGAAAGGGAAATCAGGGTATAAAAGCTGAGGGGGTTGTTAAGATGGCCAGAGGAGAGGATGCAAGGGGGGGCTCTGGGCTGGCAGAGACTGAGCTCTTTGCAGTTTCAGGCAGAATCTCTCTAATACCTTGCACCCAGAACCCACAGCAATTTCATTTCTTATCCAGAGTTCCCCTAATACCTCAGATTCCCTGAAATGTCCACCAAAAAGGAAGTGCAGGGAAATTCCCACACTGGCACAGGTTTCCTGGTCAGATGGTAGCTTTTAAATCCAGTTTTTAATGCTTTGTCCATCCTTCTTGTTTTTACAATAACAACTACAAATATTATCCAATGGCAGAAATTCTTAGAGTTGGTTAAATCAGACGAATCTCTACCCATAGTTCTTTTCTTTCCTTTGCTGTACACTATTTGTGCAGGTCCTGAAAGCCATCTCCTTTTTTTTTCACAGGCCTTCCAAATGCTTCCATCCTCAATGAGTTTTCCTGGGTCCCAGAATAAAGCAAAGAATGAGCAAAACCTGAGACAGTAACAAATCATTTTCGGGATTGATCAATGTTCTTCAATCACTCACCACTTTCTGTCACTGACAAATTGTCACCACAGTAAGTAAATCTTCTTCAGTCACACAGATATTTTAAGGGAATGATGTAATGATGTGATCTGATGCTGTTTTGTTTATTTCCAGTCCTTCTCATTAATAAACTTGAGAAAAGGGAAATACAAGCACAACCAAAATAACAGTGTCACAATTAGAACCTTGTAACAAACCAACTAAAACTGTAAGGATTCACTTCCTACATTTTCCCCCTTTGTTCCCATCACAATTGCCTTGTGAATGAAAGGCTCAGCTGTACTATTCAGCACTGGGAGGGAAGAAACATCCATAAAGACCAAATGGAATCATCCTCTGAAAGATCAGCTGGATAAACTTGCAGGAGAGACCTCAGTTGGGAACTTCAGGTGTCACCAGAGAAAGGGCACGTGGAAATGTTTGGGGAAGAGGGAAAGAGGTGGGGAACTGGGGCTCCTGCAGCAGTTATTCCAAGTAGGAAAAAATGTTCATTATCTGCAGACTGCTTCTACCTGTACAGATTTCTAAACAGGCAGAGCTGGTGATGCAGGGCCAGGCTCTGCAGGTTGTCCTTGTACAGTTGGACAGGAAGACATTGGAGTTTTCTCTAAGGTACAAATCTGGTACAAACCTCTGTCTATATTCTAGACAGAAGTTGTTGAGTTATAAATGATTGCAGAGGCTTGGGCAGTTTGGAAAATTGCTATGACCAGTTGGCCCTCTTCCACATGTCTTAAATCACACTACGGTCTTAGCTAAAACTCTCCTCTCCTCTCCTCTCCTCTCCTCTCCTCTCCTCTCCTCTCCTCTCCTCTCCTCTCCTCTCCTCTCCTCTCCTCTCCTCTCCTCTCCTCTCCTCTCCTCTCCTCTCCTCTCCTCTCCTCTCCTCTCCTCTCCTCTCCTCTCCTCTCCTCTCCTCTCCTCTCCTCTCCTCTCCTCTCCTCTCCTCTCCTCTCCTCTCCTCTCCTCTCCTCTCCTCTCCTCTCCTCTCCTCTCCTCTCCTCTCCTCTCCTCTCCTCTCCTCTCCTCTCCTCTCCTCTCCTCTCCTCTCCTCTCCTCTCCTCTCCTCTCCTCTCCTCTCCTCTCCTCTCCTCTCCTCTCCTCTCCTCTCCATGATACTGGAACCTGCCTTAATTTACTCAAGACTGGGTCAAGATCCATTGCCTTTTAAAAGTCTCCCTGAATCCACCAGCAGAGCAGCCTGTTCCTGGCTGGATCCCTTCCTCCTGTTTCCTTTTTGATCTTGGTAAATGTTTTGTAGAACCAAATATCCTTTAGCTTCTGTCATAATAACTTAGCCTGTGCCACACTGAAAAACGTCTGCAGGATTGTCACATGCTGATTTCCTCTGCTCCTTTGCACCTTTTCCCTTTTCCCTGCTCTGAAAACATCAGTTGCCAACTCCTCCACAGAGATCAGATGGAAGAACAGGCCAGGGCTGGGGGAAGCTTTAGCTTCCCAGTTAGCCTATAATGTATTCTCAGTTTAAGTGGTGGAAATGTCACTGGCTCTGTTTTTCAGCATTCACTCAAGTGGAATTAATGCTTCTTGTTAGTGATAATATGACTTAATCAACTTAATTACTTTGAGACATAAGTAGACACCTTTGTGTATTGAATAACTTATGACACACTGGACCAAAAAGCACAAATGAAGGCTTTGAGAATAAATTAAATATGACCCCTAGTGCAGCCTGCACTTTGACTAATGATTCTTCTCCCATGAAATTCAATGACTTACAAATCTTACATTTGAATAAATGATACATTTTTGCATGTTTTAAACAATAGCAGTGATTTTTATTTCAGCATTCAGAGGGCTCCTCCAGTGCCAGGAAGCAAAGCAAACAAGATCGTGTTAAACGGATTGAAAAATAAAACATTTGTGCAGTCAACTATCAGAAATACATTCAGAGGATCTGCAGGCATTCCTGATGAGGTATTTATTCTAATTCATTGCTAGGAATATCTGCAACAACAGGTGAAAAAAACTGCATCAGAAGAAATGGAGAGAGAAGAAAGATTCCCAGAAGGTTCACTAAGGTCTTCACATCCAATCCGTCCATTTCAATGATGTCTACAAGAGAAAATATCATTAAAAAGCTCCAGAAGTCCCTTATCATACATTTTGCCTGCAAAGAAAATAAATCACACAAAGGAAATAGAAGCAGGAAAAGCAACCATCAATCAAGAAAATTATTATGAACATTTGTAGGATTTCTGATAGGCCGGGATGCAGAGACTCTCTGATAGCAGGCTGCATGGGAAATAGAAAAATTGGGGTTAAACTGTTACATGAACCCAGAGAGAAGATGAGCTGTCTGAATTTGTTCTGTTCTATTGCAGTGAGTCACCCAATTTCTGTGTCCAAATTTTCCTCTGAAAAGCACTGGAGTTCAGCATGGTGCAGAGACTCTTTCAGCCCAAGCAAATCTGAAATTCAGAGGTTAGCTTAGGCTCCAGCATCACAGGGGAGCCTCACTGGTTTGATGAGTTTACTTTTAAGTCCATGTCTGTATTTCTTGGTATTTTAGCTGACAGGAATTTTTTTCATACTGCCGAGGGTGAAGGCTGGGGACTCTAGGATTAATTTATCACTGCTCTTGCTCTGCAGTTGTTCAGTCTCTATTGACTAAATCTCCAAAGCTCCCCAGAGTACAGATGGAGCATATCCACATGGGGATCTAAATGTAAGGAGTTTAATCTGAGGCTGAATCCCACCTGTAGGATTCCATCTTGTCCCCACTTTCCTTCTTGATCTTCCTTTAATATCATTTAGAGGAGACATGCCCAGCACCCCTCTGACATTAGCTTTTTATCAGAGATCAGAGGAAAAGACTTGCCATTTGCTTTGAGTGTCCCCTAACAGACCAAACTTCAGGAATGTAATCCTGAAATTAGTTCCTAAAAGTAAAAATTGATCTTTTTCCTGTTTCCAGGAAATGCAATGTTATAATCCACTTGCTTACCTAAGCCACCTCTGCCTCTTAACCTCTCCCTGCAAAACAGTCTGACAGCTGTCCCAGAATGTAAGGAGATCATCAAAAGGATGATCATCTGGGGCTGAATCCTTTCCCTATGTTCCCCAAGAGTCCTCTTGGTTCCTTGTGCCACACGACCTGAACCATTTAACCCCTCCATGCCCCTCAGGTGTCACACACCCTGATGGTTGTGCTCCTTTGGTTTCTGATGGACTCCAGCAGGCTCCTCCTATCACTGCAGGACCAACCCTCTGGCCTCTTCTCTGCCTCTTTTTGGGTCCAAATTTCATATCTGCTGTAGCTCCCCCGTGCATTTCAACCAAATCTGACCCTGCTTTGAGCCAATCACTTCCAGTTTTGCTCCGCTTTTCCTGTGTATCCATAAAGACCCACGAAGATTTGGCTGCAAACTCCCAAATCCCTGGTGAAATGGTGCCCCCTCCACGTTACCCACATGAGGCACAGCTCCACCAGCACCCAGCTGGGACAGGACCATCCATCTGCTGTGCTTGTGCCTCCTGAGCCCTGCTGTGCCCAGCCTTGTGATGTCCAAAATACACACAGGGAATCTCAGGGACCAGCAAGACACCCCCTGTCTTGCAAGGGAGGTGCTAGAAGTTCATTCCTGCTCCTCCTCTCCTGGAGATGGGCAGACAAATCACACACTTTTTTTTTTTCTTTTTTTTTTTAAACTATCTCTTTTTTAAAGGATAAAAAAATGAATTTAAACCTTGGATGTGAGCTGCAGGGATAATCACAGCACACAGTGGGGACCCTCGTGTCAGCCCCCAAGCCTTCCTGCCTGGTTGCTGAAGGTATTAGGAAGGAAAACCACTCTGGGGGCCATCTCTGAAGAGCTTGATTCTGTTGGCATGGAGAATTTTTTTTTTCATTTAAAAAAAACGGCCTCTATATGCAAATGGGAAATGGAGATGGAGTGGGAAATAAGCCCAGCAAAAAATCATGGAAGTTTTTGCTGCCTGCAAGTGGAATTCAACAGAAAAGGGAGGGGAGGGAGAAGAAAGGAAATTGAAAGAGCCTCCTCTCTGCACGGATTGCATTGCTGGAGAAGCTCTGAGTGTTGCAAGGTATAATAGTTGTCTGCTCAGAGGTTCCTTCCCGGGGGACTTTCCCTGGGATAGTTTCATACATTTATCCCTGACTCCTGGCATCTGCATAACACGCTCACAGAGAGAGTTATTAGTTTAATTTTCTTGTGAATTACAATGGAGGCAGAGAGAATTAGAAAATACTTTTTTTTTTTTTATTATCATTACTTTTTGTTTTCCAGTTGAGAGACTGTAAATGAGGCTATTCATCCTGCTAACATCAGTAGGGACCCAAACCCAAGTCTTTCTGGGGTAATTGGTTTCTGATGAGCAATCACTTGTAAAACCAATAGCAAAGGCAAGAACTGAAATATAAATTCTCTCTTTACATGCTGAGCTTTTCATTAGGATTGTATGTCTGGTTTCTTTCTGGGATTCAGTGGAAAAGCCATGAAGTGGTAAACAAGGCAGTGGAATAAGCCTGATAAGAAGTTTGTATTGGCAAAAAAATTGGGAGAGCAGCATTGTCTGATATTCTCCACAACAAATGAAGCAGCTGCAGAATCCCCCAGGCTGCAGCTTTCCAGTGAGCCCTTTGGAACTGAAGCCCTGGACAGAGAGAAGAGACAGCAGATCTTCCTGTGGGGCAGACCTGAGTGTGCTTTTGTCCAAAAGAGACCAAAATGTTGAGGAGAGAAAAAAAAAAAAAAAAAAAATCAGAGGCCAGGGACAGTTTTCCATGCTGCAGATCTGACTGGGGGGTGATGGAAATTTGCAGCCCCTGACATCCTGCAGTTTGCAGAATACAGGGGACAGTAATGCCTGGGTTTGTTGCAAGGGCTGAGCCTGTGAGTCAGGCTCCAGGCTTTTTTTCCTTTCCTCCCAGTTACTAGTGAGGAATCTGCTAATCTGCACTGGCTTTTGTTTCCCTGATGAACCTTAGGGTGCTTAAGGCTTGATTTATTTATTTATTTTGGGGGCAAATTAAGCATCAGTCTGGATGCAGCTCTCAGTGCTTCCTAGGCTGGGGCTGTGGTGCTGTCATTCATTGGCTTAACTGGATTGCTTGCTGCTTTATGGGGTTTTTTCCAGTAAAATCTTTTGGCACACATACAGCTGGTTGTTGCCTTAAAGATGAGCAGAGAGCAGCAGGCTTGACAAAGAAAGGGAACATTTTTAAGCTCATGTACACAGAAAGGCCTCTGAAACAAGAATGATGTGGACACATCTCCATCAAAACAAACCAAGCAAAACCCTTCAAATAAATCCTTTTTCTTTTTTTTTTTTTTTTTTTTCAGCTTTCAAATGCTGAAAGCTGATCCCAAAGAAACAAACAGTAAAATCACTGATTGGATTCAGTCCTGAGGAGCCTGCTGTGAGCAGAGGAAGGGGACACAACATGACACACCAGTATTGCCCAGAGATCTCTTCTAAACACAACTATTCTGGGATTCTGTGCTGACAGTTTTTTGCTTTCATTAACCCAAAAGAGCCAAACACATTGCTGTGACCACAGCAAGAAATGAGGCAATTTGGACACTTCCATATTTGCATCAGATTTGTGTACAATTTGTGTAGCTCAGGGCAGTATTTCACAGAGATATCAAGTAAACCTGTCTTGTTTTTTGTTTGTCTCATTTGGAGCCAGGCTTCCCAGGAATCTCCCAAAGCCTGGATGTGCCCTGCACCAATCATGCCTCCTGTTAGTTGAACACCCATCAGGCTCTGCTGTATGACCCAAATTTTTGGCTTCCCACCCCACATATAGGGCAACCTTGTCATTTTGGTATTACTTGAGCAGAGGGAAGTGTCTCTGTGACACTGCCAGGATCATTCATCTGAGCTTAAACACTGGAAATTTTGAGAATATGAGGGAGAGGAGAGGAGAGGAGAGGAGAGGAGAGGAGAGGAGAGGAGAGGAGAGGAGAGGAGAGGAGAGGAGAGGAGAGGAGAGGAGAGGAGAGGAGAGGAGAGGAGAGGAGAGGAGAGGAGAGGAGAGGAGAGGAGAGGAGAGGAGAGGAGAGGAGAGGAGAGGAGAGGAGAGGAGAGGAGAGGAGAGGAGAGGAGAGGAGAGGAGAGGAGAGGAGAGGAGAGGAGAGGAGAGGAGAGGAGAGGAGAGGAGAGGAGAGGAGAGGAGAGGAGAGGAGAGGAGAGGAGAGGAGAGGAGAGGAGAGGAGAGGAGAGGAGAGGAGAGGAGAGGAGAGGAGAGGAGAGGAGAGGAGAGGAAAAGGAATTCCTAGCATCTTTGAAGGATCTAATTAGTCATGTGCCACAGATTGGGCTGGATCCAAGGTCCATGTAGATGTTCTCATGGATTTTGGCTCTGTCCTGCCAGTACCCTCTGGCAACTGAGACCCACCTGGGAGCTGAGTCCCACCTCCACCCATGGCTCTAGCCAGCCTGACCCAGCTGCATGCAGAGTGCTGTGTCCATGCTGAGGCTCTCTGGGGAATTTGCTGGCTGCTTCTTGATTCTGTGCGTGGCAGATGGGAGCAGAACTGAGCATCAGCCCCTCTGGGTCTTTCCCTCTGGCCTCTTTTCTCTCTACCTCTGGATTCCTTTTGTCTCTCTGGGACACATTTTCAAGTCATTACAGAGATACAAGTGATGTTTCCATCTGAGCAGTCTATTCAGCAGCAGCAAGAGCACAAGCCCTGTTTGTGCTGGTGCCCAGAAGTGCTGTGTGCCTGCCTTGCATGGCCTGGAGCATTTTGCAGCCAACTACACCCCATGGCAGCTTTCCCACTGTCCTAGAAGCAAATCTCAAGCTGGCTGGCAGGTCCCTGAAAGCCAAATTTGCCTCTGGATCTCTGAGAGAGCTGGAACATGTGAGAGGGGCATCCGGAGAGGGTTCTGCTGAGCAGATCTCCAAAGGAGCTCTCATGCCCAGTGCATTACCAGGCTACAGAAACCAGCTAATGCTCAGGAGTGTTAGCACAGGGAGAGTTGTAAAAATAACTAGTTGTAGGGCAAAGACCTTGCATTTTTAATGAGATCCTCTCCCTCTGGGAGATCTTCAAAGGAGATCTCATCTATTAGATGGACGATTCTGACCAGACATGCCCTTTGAAGAGGGATAGTGGTGTGGTTGAATTAGATTTATGCAAGTCCTCTCTCCCCTAAAGGATGTCCCTTTTTATTGTCCTTTTTATCAATATGGTGACTGAAATGAAAGATTGAAACTGAGCTCTTGTCAGTGCAGGTTTTCCTTCAACTAAGCAAAAGCAGATTCTGGGGGAATGTGGGGTGCTGGGGCCTGGGCTGGGTGCTGGCTGCTCCAACCCCTTTTGGAAGGTGCCTGAACTGAGCATGCAAACCTGGGGGTCAGCAAGAAGCACAGATGTGTGTGTGTATCTGTCATGGTCAGGACATGGAGGCAGTTCAGCGGGCATCAGTGAGCCTTGGTATCAGGGATTAAAAATGCCAAGAAAATACTCTGGAGAGTGACAGGGGAGGTGGCAAACCTGTCCCCTTGGTTGCTTGACCCCATGATTTTCCAAAGACAGAGATACAAAATGCAACTTACAAATTCCTGTGGGTTTTGGGGATCAGCTTTGAAACTGATTTCCCTTTGGGAAGTCACACCAGGGAATCTGATACAAAAAAACCAGTTCCATTTAGCCCTTGGATTCCGTGAAGCACAGGCTGTGCTGGGTGCTTTTGCTGGGTGAGCTGGAGCACAGTGAGCAGCTGGGCCCTCCTGCAGAGGGGCTGCTGTCCTCTCCCAGGGCTGACCAGCACCACCCAAAAATGCAGAGGAGATACTGCCAGGGTTAATCCAGGAGAGGGAGAGGCTTGCTGCCCTGCAGGGACTCAGGTCCATTTGATGGTTTTATTACTTCTTGAGGCTGTTATTAATCTTATTGTATCACTTTACATAATTCCCTTGTTCTTTTGAAGCAGTGGAACAGGCTAATACTGCACAGAGGTCTCAGGGTAGCTGTTTGGGGTTCTTTTTTACCCTTAACACTCTCTGGAGACCCTTGAAGAATGCACTTGGCAGCAGAAAATCCTTCATCCTACTGTCTAATTGGGACAGGGAGTATTTCATCTACCCGCAGTCAGGCAGATGTGAGCTGGGACTGAAGTCACCAGCAGCAGCCAGGTCCCTTTCATGTCCAAAGCTTTGTCCTCCTGGGCCCCTGGCTCCCACGAGGCCCCTTTGAGTGCTCCCTGGCCCAGCTTCCACTGAAGAGCACATTGCCCACTTGCAGACAAGGACTTTTCTGGGTTAATCCCAAAAGCTGCATTGCAGCCTCCCCAAGCCAGCCACCAGCAAGTTCAGGGTATGGGAAGGACAACCACGGCTTGGTCACCCCAGGACTTCACCTGGCTGCCAAGTGCTCCCTCATCAAGCCAAGAGACATCCCACCAACAGATACAGGCTTGCCTATCCCCAGGGAGATCCCCTACACCTGGCACAGGTCCAGGTTATCTCTGTGGCCCCTGAGGCAAGCTCTGGGTGCCTATCCAGGGAAAAGGGTAAATTCACCAGAGAAATCACTGTAACAACCACGAGTTGTTCTGCCATTAGTGCCACACTGAGCCCCTCTCCCCAGCAGCTCGTGGATGCCCACACCATGGTGCAAATTTCCCCCTGCCTGAGCTGGAGCATTGAGCGAGGAGCTGTGTGACATCTGCAGCTCCTTCTGGCCATGACCCCAAAGTGCTCCTGAGTCCAGGGAAGGAGGGAAGGGGACCTTGAGCCCTAGAATGCAGGTGAAGGGAATAAAATGAGCTCTAGGCATAAAAGGAGCTCTCTGCTCCAGAACTCAGAGGGACAGACAGGTTTCCTGGAGCTGGGAGTGCTGCTCCAGAGCTGTGCAGCAGTCCCTGCTGTCATGTGCAACTCAGGGACAGCCAGGAGCCAGGGTGAGCTATTAAAATACAATTTATTGGTACAAATCAGACAGAGTGAAACAAACTCAGTTTAGAAAGAGCTGTCATGTTCTGCACAGATGGATTCAAAATGAACTGTCCCATGACCAGAGCAATTGGCAGTGATGACAGACAGACTGGTGCACAGGTGCAGGGTGCACAAGGCAGGGGAGAGATTGTGCTGGGGCTGGAGTCCTGCCCTTGAGGGCTCCTGACTGCCAGCTGAAAGTTCTAAAAGAGAAACAGGGCACACTTGGAGATGTTTGTCCTGTGCAGGTGGGCCCCCAGTGCACCAGAGCAGGGCTTCCTCCAGGCATTCAGGACTCGGGAAATACAGAGATCCGAGTGAGGGCAGGGGCTGGAAGAGACTGTCACCTGTGCTGGGTCACTGCAGTGGTTGGAAAGTGTTTTTCATTCAGCTGATGTTGCCTTGGGCTAGAGAGCTACCCAGCAGGGCCTCACCTTGTGCATCTCTCAGGTGCTTAAGCTGGCAGCCCCTCTGGCCATCCAGTCCGTGTGTGCACCACGTGCTGCTCCTGAGCCAAGGCTGGCTCTGCCCTGGACCTGGGCTGGGTCCAGCCCTGCAAGTGTTGGGTCAGGGCTGGAAGAGAAGCACTCATGAAGGTTGGGTTTTGTACTCACTTCCCAGAGAAAACAGACACCAACTGCTGCTCTAGGCATGCAACACATCCTGCTGGATCTCAGGGACAGAGCAATGGTCACTGCCCCTGTGTGTAAGGTCAGGCTTGGCTGAACCAGACCTGGTCTGCACACACTTTTCATGCCTAGTGGGACAGAGATACAGGCATGCAGCTCAGTACATTCACAGCCAGACAAGACAAAGAAGTGACAATGTTTACAGAGGTGAATGGTCCCTAAGGGGACATGGGAATGGGTAAACTCAAGGCAGATTTGCTTAAATCTGGTCATATGGACCTCAAACAGCACCTGCTGCCAATACAGCTCTGCAAGATGAGATGGGAGAAATTCCCCTCACCACCACCCCCCAATCCCTGTAATTTTCAGTCTCTTGCTCCTTAAATCCTTCCCACATGCTCTGTTGAGCCTCTCTCCTAGCAGCTCCATAAAGTCTTGAGGGGTCCGTTCATGGAGGCGTGTGCTGTGGGTGGACCTGGCAGCTAAAATAATGCAGAAGATTCCAAGGGTAGAGCCATCCAGGCTATTTCAGGTCGTTGTTGATAACCACACTGTCGTGCATGTCACAGTAAGTTGTCATCTTCTTCCTCTTGCCAAAGGTGGAGAAGCTGTTTTTGTTCTCCCGGCCTGGGAAGAGGGGCCCATCCTTGCTGGAAAGCAGAGTGGGGGTGCCAGGGATGTAAACGTTGTGCTGATAATCCAGAGCTGGGTACAAGGGGCTGTACTGGGGTGTCCAGATGCTGTTGGGGCCTGCTGAAGCCTTCTGAAACTCTGGAGAAAAGATGAGTAAAAGATTAGCTCGGGTCACATCCTCATCCCAGGACGCAAGTCCTGTGTCACCAACCTCCATCCTGGTGCCTGGACATCCCTTCCACACACAGAACTTCACCACAGCAAGGAACAAGGAAGTGACGCCCCCACTGCACCTCCAGAAGTGACCAGAGGGTCTGGTCTTGGCAGCCCCAGTATCCCAATACTAACCAGAGACAGGGGTCACCAGCGTGCACAGCCTCTCGTGTTCCTTCTGGAGGGCTCTACGGATTTCTCCCACATCTTCCAGGCTCTGGGAGCTAAAGAGAAGAGACTGGTTCAAAGCTGTGTGGGACATAACCTCCTCATTCCCATATCCCCCTTCCACCTGCTCCCTCTGTTTCCCCAGTGCTGGACTCAGTACCTTTTCAGGGCAGGTCTCTGTGTGCTCGGAGGCAGCCAGTCCGTGTTGGGCTGCTTGGCCTGGAAAACACAGGGAAGAGCAAGGCTGGTGATTGGGACCCTCTGTCAATCAGCCCTGGGACCCTTTGCCAAGAAACCCAGCCCTGCCAGCACAAGGCTTCAGCAGGCAGGGATGCAGGACCACATCTCCACTTTCCTGTGCTCTTTGTGGAGAATCAAGCTGCACATTCCTGTTCTGGGGAAACTGAGGCAGCATGGAATCAGCCTGTTCCCTTCCGGACCTTCCTCACCCTCCTGAGATATTGGGATGGTTCTGGGCTTGTCCTCTGCCTCTGGGAGTTTTAACTCTGTCATTCTGGGGAGACACAGGTGGTTTTCCTATTCCTGCTAGTTTTCAAAAACCTCTTTTGCATGTGCAATGTTTACTTAGCCCAGGTCTGAGGTACTAGATAGTGAGAGATGCAAAAATCAGCTGTGTGCTTGATGTCCCAGGAGGGTTGCAAAAGCTGCAGGAAAATCAAGTATTAGGGAAGAGAGTATATTCCCTAATCAAGTATTAGGGAAGAGAGTCCAGGGGTGCAAGGAGACACGTGGAGAGACTCTCTTGGCAGAGAGTCTTGGGCTCTCCTTGGAAGGGCTGGTTTATTAAAAGTCAAACGTAAGTGGATTAGACGCCTCATCACTCTCCATCCTTGTAATCGTGTTTTGGAGAGTCTTTCATCGAGAAAATTAGACATTCCTCATTTCAATACCTAACAAATGCTGACATAAAAATCCTGCCCCGAAGACCCCACTCCCTGCCTGCTGGCACAGCCTGGTGCAGAGCAGCAGCCAGGCCCGGGACACTGCGGGCCCCTGACAGCGCAGGGGAAGCAGAGCGATGCTCACACTGTCCCAGGGTGAATTGCTTACCCGCGCCAAGGAGAAGCCACCCCCACTATCCCACCGCCCCCAGGGCACCAGAGCATCTCTGTTGCCTCTAATGGGTACAAAAGACGGTGAGAAGGGATTTCCTCTCGCCTCAGCCGAGCCCGGCGCTCCCCCGGTAATTAGACCCGTCGGGAAGCTCGGTGGAGATCCCGCTGCCTGACGGCTCCTAATTCCCGCACTGATCAAAGGCTCCGGTGTTCTCTGGGAGAAGCCGTGCCTGGCTTCCCTCGTGGCAGAGGCTGAGGGAGGGGGCTGGGGGGACCTGCGGAGTGCTGCTAAGCCCTGCTGGGCGTTATGTTACCTCTTTGGAGACCTGGAGATGCTGGTCTGGCCGGGACCGCTTCCCGGGATCCTTCGCGTTGTTCCGGGGGGGGCTGCAGGGTTTGAGGAACATGAAGTCGCTCTGAGCAGACTCAGGACCAAGGCAGACCTTGTAGCAGTAGCCTGGGGGGCCGCCCGCAGGCACATCAAGGCAGGTGGCAGCCGTGGTCCCTGCAGGGGGCTGTGCCGTCAGGTTGGAAGTCTTCAGGCCATCAGAGGAGGGTCTGGACCCGGGACAGCAGTGGCAGCGAGGTGGCGAGCAGCTGTCCCCCTGGCGGGAGCGCCGCTCTCCGCGGCAGCGAATGGCTGTGAGAATGAGGATGGCGAGAAGGAAGGTGAAGGAGATGGAGCCCAGGGAGACGAGGAGATAGAGGGTGAGCGGGGAGGATGAGGAGACCTCTGGAGGGAGGCTGAACTCGCTGAAGTCAGAGAGAGTCTGGGGCATGGTCTCCACCACCGAAAGCAGGAGGGACACGGTGGCAGAGAGGGCTGGCTGCCCCCCATCCCGCACCTGCACCACCAGCTGCTGCCGGCTGGCGTCCTGCTCCAGAAAGGAGCGAAGCGTGCGCAGCTCCCCCGTGTCGGGTGCCACGCTGAAGAGGGTGAAGTCAGTAGCCTGGAGGAGCTGGTAGGAGAGGCGAGAGTTCAGCCCCGCGTCCGCATCCACCGCCGACACCGTGCCCACGAGGTAGCCGGGCCTGGCCGATCGCGGCACCAGCTCCGTGGCAACGGAGCCGTTGCGCGGCATGGGGCAAACGATGACCGGGGCGTTGTCGTTCTGGTCCAACACAAAGATGTGGACGGTGACGTTGGCACTGAGTGGGGGAAACCCCGCGTCCTGGGCTTGCACCTGGATCTGGAAGCTGCGGATCTGCTCGTAGTCGAGGGAGCGCAGGGCGTACATGTGCCCGCTGTCTGAGTTGATCGACACGTAGGTGCCCACGGGCATGCCATGGATGTGCCCGTCGGCAATGGAGTAGGACAGGTAGGCGTTTTGCTGGCAGTCGGGGTCTAACGCGCTGACAGAGCAGATGGAGGCACCCGGCGCGTTGTTCTCCATCACGTAGACGCTGTAGGAGGGCTGGAGGAAGCGCGGAGCGTTGTCGTTCACATCAGACACGGGGATGGTGAGGGTGCTGCGGGTCAGCAGGGCAGGCGAGCCCATGTCTCGAGCCGTGATGCTTACGTTGTACTCGGGCACGACCTCCCTGTCCAGCGCTTGCGTGGTCACCAGCGTGTAGTAGTTCCGGAAGGAGGAGCGGAGCTCGAATGGCACATTGGGGCCGACCTCGCAGCTCACACGCCCGTTGTCCCCAGAGTCTCGGTCCAGAACACTGATGACAGCGATCACAGTGCCTGGGGGGGCATCCTCCAGCACGGGTGTGGACACTGAGGTGAGGGTCACCTCTGGTGCATTGTCATTGACATCGAGGAGGTGCACAAGCACCCTGCAGTGCACAGCCACAGCCGAGGGCCCACGGTCCTTGGCTTGCACGTAAAGCTCGTGGAGGCTGGCCCGCTCATAGTCCAGGCGGCCCTTCAGCAGCACCTGGCCGCTCCGGGGCTCCACGTGGAAGAGCTCCCGGACGCGTGGCGGTGCGTGCCCACTGAAGGAGTACTCAATCTCCCCGTTGGGGCCCTCGTCCAGGTCGGTGGCATTGAGCTGGATGACCAGAGTGCCAGCAGGAGCGTCCTCAGGAAGGCTCACACCGTAGGAGGGTTGGTCGAAGGCAGGCACGTTGTCGTTGGCGTCCAGCACCGTGACGAGGATGTGCGCCGTGCCTGAGCGTTCGGGGACGCCGCCGTCGAGGGCGGTGAGCAGCACCCGGTGCACGCGTTGCTGCTCACGGTCGAGGGCACGCTCCAGCACCAGCTCTGCAAACTTGCTGGCATCACTGCGTGTCTGCACCTCAAGTGAGAAGAAGCCGTTGGGGCTGAGGCGGTAGGTGTGCACAGAGTTGGTGCCCACGTCAGGATCCTGGGCGCTCTCCAGTGGGAAGCGAGCGCCGAGCACGGCAGACTCGGCCACCTCCAGCACATATTCCTGCCAAGGGAAGGTGGGTGCGTGATCGTTGATGTCCAGCACCTCCACCTCGACGCGGTAGAGCTCCAGTGGGCTCTCGACGAGGAGCTGCAGGTGGAGAAGGCAGGTCCCCCCGGCCTCGCACACCTCCTCCCGGTCAATCCGCTCGTTCACAAAGAGGATCCCGTTCTCCAGGTTCACCTCCAGGTGCTGCCTGGCCCCGGCCCGTGACACGATGCGGAACCTCCGCGCTGACAGGGTGGACACATCCAGTCCCAGGTCCTCACCCAGGTTGGCCACGAAGGCTCCGTGCTCCAGCTCCTCAGGCACGGCGTAGCGCAGCTGCCCCCGCGCCGGGTGGCGCGCCGGGGGTCCGACCAGCAGGAGGAAGAGGAGGGAGCGGAGGAAAAGCTGCCCCCGCCCGGAGCCTGCTCCGACCCCCATGGCCCCGCGGCAGTCCCGGGAACGAGGAGTCGCACCCGCGTCGCCGCCTCCGCCCTCGCCTTCGCTTGCCTCTTGCACTTTCAAAGAGTTTAGGGCTCCCGGGGACAGCGGAGGAGGGCCCTGCCCGGAGCTGCGGGGCCGAACCGCGGCCACCGGCAGCGGCTTAACCCTTTCTTTGCTGGCCCCCGCAAGGGGCTGCAATCCGGATGCCGGGGCCACAGCCGAATCTGTTTACCGGAGCCAGACGCACCTGAGGAGGGGACCACCTTCGGAGAGATCCCGTTAACTGCGGTGGGAGCTCCAGCAAGACCGATCGCTGCCCGGGGCACCGGTATTACCCCGCAGATGCTGCGTTCGGACCCGCGGTAGATTAAGAGGAGTCCAGATCGCGGCTGCTGCCAAATCCCCCGGCCAAGTCCCCCGCCGTGCCGGTCCTAACCTTAACCAGATGGTTAAGCCCCTCCAGACTTGATTACATTTCCCTGCACACCGTTTTCCTTGTAATGCGGAGTTTTTAATTACAGGAGCAGGGGGATTACAGCCCTGGATAAAGCTGAGCCCATCAGCGCGGAGGCACAGAGACCCCCCCTCCTTTTTTTCCCTGCCTCCTTCCCACTCCCGACACCCCGCTTGTCCACAGCCCCGCGTCCCAAATCCCGCTCCCCCACCTGGCACCCCAGTGTCAGCCCCCTCGGGCTCTCGGCGCACGATCCTGCCCAGATACCCCAGGATCTGCCTCCCCACACCCCCAGCGGTGCCCCCACCGCGGGCACAAACTTTCCGCCCCCCGCGGAAGGCGAGGGGGAGGCGGGAGCAGAGCGAGCCGCGGGTCCCCCGCCGGCCCCCGAAGCGCGACAGACGGCGGCCCCTGCGCCCCCCCTTCCCCTCCCCGCCCCGGTACCGCTCACGGTCCCTCCGCCGGCCGATCCGTTCTCCCCGCAGACCCGTCTCCAGCCGCCGCCGCGCCCGGGCAGCTCCGTGAGTCGCCTCCCACCGTCGCCGTCCCCGGGGGCGCTCGGTAACGGGACGGGGCGGCCGCTGCCCCCTCCCCGCGGCTGCTCAGGGTGCGGATAATCCCCTAACGATCTAGTTAAAGGCTCGAAGGGGCTCGGAGTCGCTTTAGCCGGGCACTGATATTTCACCGCCTTTGTCTCTGCTTACCGGTCCCCGTTGGGAAGGGAACCGCCGGCCCCAACCGCTCCCCCCACCTTGCTCCCCACGGGGACCAGAGTGGGAAGCAGGATCCAGAGCCGACCGGGAGATCGGAGGAGGCAGGATGCGGCGGAGCTGGTGGGGTTTGTCGGGCTGGGTAAAGGATTTGGTCCCTGGGAGTGCAGCGAGACCCACGCGGGACGTGCCGAGCTCGTGGGGTCGCCGGTAGGGGAGGAGGGCTGGCAGGGCGGGCAGGTGGAAGGAGCGGAGCGCCTGGGGCACGCGTGGGCTCGGGCCGCTCACGGGTGGAATCGGGACGGCTCGCGGTAAGTGAAGCCCAGCCTGCATCGGCAGCGCCGGTCACTGCCAGCCTGTCCCCCGCGCCATCTCCCACGCCAAGACCACCCCTGGCGGCGTCGTTGTCACCCCCGCCCCGATCTGTTTCTTTCTAATCCCCCTCCAATCCCCGATTTGCGGCCCCCCTGCCCGCCCCCCTCTCTCCGTCCATCACCGCCCAGCCCTCCCGGGGCTGAGATGCCGGAGGTGGGATGGAGCGGGTAGCGCTCCTCCGGGAGCCCCCTCGAGTGCTGCTCAGGCCAGAGGGGGATTGAGGGTGGGGGTGAGACGGGACACAGAAATTTTCGGGGGTCTTATTTCATTCCTTCCAGTCCTTCCCCCGTCTCCGACCAAACGCATTCTGCAAAATCATTGAAGCGGCTCCGGTCCTATTGTTTGATTTAGAGTAAAATATTCACCACCACCTCCTGCTCCCCCAGGTGCACCGGCAGGATCCAAACCCCCCCCAGCTCCCTGCCCGCTCCTTCCCGCCCTTCTCCAGCTCTGCTTGGTTAGGCACCCCCCACCCCTGCACATCTTCATCGCTGCTACCTTGGGAGGGGGGGAACTGTGCCATGTCCCCCCTTGCTTCCCTCCCCTAAGGGAGACAACAGGATAGTCCCATCCTTTTCCTCATCTCCCCAGACCTTGTAATCTCTTCTAGCTCCCCTCCCAGACCCCACGATTCCAGGGGACCAAGGTCAAACGGGGTGGGGGGGGTGGGAGGGTTTAGGGAGAGCAGACTTGTTCCAAGGATCCCTTTCCTGAAGGAAATGGCTCGGGCTGGGGGTGCTGCAGAGGGATGAGGAATCCAAAGAAGAGCCTTTTTTGGAGGAAACATAGCAGAGGAGGGTGAGCAGCAGGATGGGGTGGATGGAATGGGGACAGTGCACCACTAACACCCCACTTCATACCCTACAGATTTTAAGGCCCCTCTTGTGGTACAGAAGAGTGTTCAGCTGCCAGCCTTGTTCTCCCGGGGTAGGGAATCAGGATGCGGCTAGGAGCCTGTTTTTGGAAAATGCTGGAAGCTACAGGGGGGTCTGTCTCTCTGAGATGTCTTGGCACAGGCGGGCGGGTGGCCAGTTGCCGCAGGTCAGCACTGACGTGCCTTGGCAAGGCCAGCCGGGGAGATCAGGGTGGGATGCAGCAGGAGACGCCGCAGGTTGAGCTGCCTTGGAAAAGTCATGCAGAGAGCAAAGGACTGGTGGGGGGGGAACAACACTCAGCTGCCTGTGGGCCCTAAACCTTGCCCAGCCACCACTGTCACTCCATTTTCCTGCCTGCTGCCTTCTGGGGCAGCAGAAGGGGCTGCAAGAAACGCTGTCCCTGCCAGAGCACAGAGCCCCTCCCCCGGCTGCCCAGGGCGCCCGTCTGCCCAGCCGAGCATGTGGCTGCTCCCCCCTCGCTCCGAGCGGCAGCAGCTAGAGTTTGTGGTGCCCAAGAGGGCAAACACAGTGGGAAGGGTGGGGGGTCTCCTGGTGGGAATGAGAGCAGCCCTGGCCCTGCAGCTGGGAAGTCACTCCGGGGTTGCTTCTGTAGGGTCAGGTGCTGGGGAAGCTGCAATGCTCTCTGCAGCAGGATGCCCTGACCAGAGCTCCTTCCACTTCAAAACTTTAGTTCCCTGCCTTCCCTTGCGAGGAAAACCCATGTCCTGAAGGGGATGGTGGCCGTCTTGGCATGTTTGTCAGGGCTGGTGGACACTCTGACTGCCCTTGTGTGCTGGGATGCACGATATGACACATGCCCATCTCCTTTCAGAAGCACACAGGGACAGGGTGAGAAAATAGGGGCATGAGCTGGAGAAAGGAAATTCTCATTAGGAAAAAAATCTTCACCATGAAGGTGTCACAGGGACCAGACTGGGGCAGGGATTGTCATCCTGGAGATCCTCCTGAGCTGCCAAATCTAGCTCTGAGCAGGGATGCCCCAGGGTCCTCCAGATGTCCCAACAGAAAAAACCCTTGTGAACCTGGCAAGTCCCAGTCACTGAGCAGAGCTGAGTAGGTCAAAGCAAGGGAAAGAGCTGCCCAGAGAGCCCAGGCTTCCAGAGAACAGGTCCCAGATTTGTCAGGAGCCACTTCTCCTCACAGGCACCATGCCCAGGGGTGGATGGAGCAATGAAGGATGCCAGGACTCCATTCCCACTGGAAGTCCTTGTCCATGGACTTTGCTCTGCTGGAGTTGTTTACCACCCTCCTCTTCCTCTGCAGCTGTGCAGGAAGAACTTTTGCACCAGGCATGATGTGTTCATGAAGTTCCAGGGGGTTTTTAATGTGAGGAGGTGTCGCTGAGGTGAGCAGTTCAAGGCTTACCACTGATAGAAGGCACTTGACTCTCCTGGCCCACAAAGACACACAAAGGGACAACTCCCCCAGTCCCTTTGCCAGGGACAGATGGAAACTGAAACAGGCTCAGCTCCAAGCAGACCCTCCCTTGCTGTCACCTCCTTTTGAGCATTTTCAGGACATGGGGCCCAGTCCTGCTCAGCCTCTGAGGGAGCAGTTCTGACTCCCTGGAGGACACAGACATCAATGGCAGCTCAGGAAGCCAAGTTTCCCCTCCTGCTCTGGAAGGGGGGGAATTTCTTGCAAACCCAAACTGCCAAAGGAGCTGCTCTCATGGCTGGTGTCTTGTTCCACTTGAAGTAACAGACTTGGGACCCAAAGCAAAAGAAGGGGTGTGTGTCCCCATTATCCTGAGAGCTGGGACTACTCACTTTGCTGTGGGCATCCTCTTATAGGGTCTCCCTAAAATGTCCTGAGGGAATATCTCCTTTCTGCTGAGAAGGAAGAAGGAACAGTGAGCAGGAGAGAAAGGTGGGCAACAGTGTGATGATTGCCTGGGGGAAGCTTTGTGAGAGAGGAGGTGACACCTCTCCTCTGCCAGGCACCAGGGTGACTGGTGTTGGAATATTATGCACAGCTCTTGTGCCTGAGGTTCTGAAAGGTTAAAAAATTGATTTAAGGCTTGGAACAATACCTTACAGGGAGAAGTGGAAGTGAAACTGCCTGAACTCTGTGGAGAAAGAAACTAGAGAAGAAATGATGGTAGGGCCAGGGAGGTGTTACCAAGAGGAAATGCTTTGGACATTTAAAAGAAATGCAGACCCCTGGCTTGAGCCTGACAGCTTCATGTACTGGGCAGTGAGAGAGGGGAACAAGCTGTCAGGGCTTTTGATGCTGCCTATGTCTTTTGGTGTCTACAGATCCACGTGGAACAAAAGATTCCCAAGTTCCCCAGTGAATCATGCTAAAGTGGGAAGACTGGGCCTGGGAGGAGTGGTTCTGATTGATCTCCCCTCCTCCAGCAGAGAAACCACTGCAGCTCTTCCACTCATGTTGAAGCCAGGACCTCAGTGAGGAGGCCAAGGGGCAGAAGTCAGAATGGATGTTTCCTCTCCCCACAGACATCTTAAATCAACACCCAAACAAAAACTGTGTGCCTGCAGTTCAAGTTCAAGTCCCACATCTCTGGGATAGGTTGGTGGTTTCAGAAGGGAAAGGCATGAAAAGACATGTTCTCCTTTCTCCCCATTTCTAAAATATAATTCTTCCAGTTGTGGACAGATGCGGGGATGTTTCCTGCTTCCCTGTCCCTTCTTTCACTTCATTTCTCTGTCTCCATTCCCAGGGTAGGGACCACCTCTACCCTCCCACTCTCCCCTGGCCTGTGCCAGGGACTTTGACTCCCTGAGACACCCCCCACCATCCCCATCTTCTCCAGGGAGCTTAGCAGATCCTCCAGGCCTCCCTTTTCTCCCCCACCAGCCCTACTTCTTTCCTCTCTGTCTGAGAGATCAGTCATCGAGGGTGTCAACGCACACGCACCCGACTCCCCCGGGAGGATGGGGAGCTGGAAGCTGGGGGTGGTGTTCTGCTGCAAGAAGGCAAAGCTGCCATCAGCAGCTGCTTTGATCTGGAGACAATTACAGACGAGTGTAGGACCCTGCTCCACTCAGCCAATAAATAATGGAATTTCTGTGTTGACACAGACAGATTTCCCCCAAACTGTCAGAGAAGGGGAGACGGAGTGAGTGAACGGGAGCCCGAGAGGCTGGAGGGAAGGGGAGAGAAGCAGGAAGGGGAAGGAACGAAGTGGGCCTGTGGGAAAACAGGGAGAAGGGAAAATAAAAGAAGTTTTGGAAGGCAACACTGATGGGGGGAGCTGGGCAGAGAGGAGAAGAAGCCTAAGGAACACATATTTGTAGAGGGGAAGGAAAATCAAGACAGGAACTGTGGGTGGAAACGGAGAGGGGGGAGTGCTGCATACGCAGCTGGAAGCAGAGGGAAAAAAATCTGAAGGTGGAAAAGAAAGAGAAGGAGGAACAAAGGCATGGCAGTGTCCCCGGGGCTCCCTGGCTGCCTGGCAGATCACACGCTCTCCGAGCAGGGACCATATTCCCGCAGCCCTGCGCAGAGCGGCCCTGACCCCCCCAGGGCGCTCAGCGCTGCGGAGCCGGCATGGGGAGGCACGCATGAGTTGGTGAAATGGTGCCACTGGTGTGCAGCCAACAGCAGAAATTTGCTCTGAGATCACAAGTCCCTGAAAAACCTCCTGCGGATGGCCTGTCCCCATGCTCCCCCTGCTCCTCCCCATCTCCCTCTCCCTGCTCCCTCTCCAGCCTGGAGCTGTTTGTTCTCTGGCTGGTGATGGTTTTGTACTTCACTGACGACAAAGCAAAACCTCCCTTGTGCTCAGGAGCCCCACACTGAGCCCAGCAGAAACCAGCAACCCTCCAACCTGGATGCAGCAACAGACCTGACAGGAATGGGGGGGCACTGGTGTTGTCTCCTTCCTCCCAGTTTGGAACACTCCAGAGCCCTGCTTGTTCCCTCTTGGCCCCTTCTGCGGCCTGAGCTGGCTCAGCCCCAGAAAGTTTGGAGTTTGGCTCAACTTGCCAAGGTCTCCAGGCCAAGCACCACTTCACTGTGAGTGTCCCTGGTTCCAGCTGGATCCTTTTTGCAAAAGCCAGCATTCAAGCTTCCCACCCAAGCTCCAGATGGGAAGCAAATACCTCCTAGCCCAGGGATTCTCCCCTCTATAAATCTTCACTTCACTCTATCTCTGCCTCCCACTCCTTCCTCAACCAATGTCCAGAGAAGCTGTGGCTGCTCCATCCCTGGAAGTGTCCAAGGCCAGATTGGACAGGGCTTGGAGCAATCTGAGATAGTGGAAGGTGTCCTTGCCCATGGCAGGGGGTTGGAACTGGCTGATCTTCAAGGTCCCTTCCAACCCAAACCATTCCAGGATCCTGTGATTCCTGTTCTCTTTTGCAGCAACCCCAACTCTAATCAGGGGCTGAACCTTTGCCCTCGGACAGATCAGATCCTCCCCTGGGGACACCCTGTTGCCCCCACACAAGGAAGGCAGGACAGGATGCAGATTGGACCAAGCATTGATCCAGGTGGCTCTCAGTACACAGCTCTCCACAGAGCTGGGAGGGGGCAGGAATGCTGCCTCTGGAGTTGTGTGGGATGGTGCCACAGCACTGATGGGACTGATGGGAGCATGGGACACCCAGGAGCCTGGACAGAGCAGGGGCTGGTGGCACAGACTGCCAGCACCACTGCACCAGGTTCAAAGCCAGGCAGGAGGGACGATTTCCAGGGGTATTGCCTATGGATGTTGTTTAGCTTTAACACTGGCAAATGGCAGGAATGCCTGCCTAACTGGGGCAGCAGTAGCTTGTGGCCTGAGCAGTGGGAGGACTGGAGCTCCTGCCAAGCACTTCAATCTTTCAGGATGTAAAACTGGTGTAAATTGCTGAAAAAACAGGTCTTTCTGCTAATAAAGTCACAGGGAATGATTCAGCTAGCCCAGACAAGGTAACACACAGGGCCAGGCTGGGACCCCTTCTCCAGAATCACTTCAGGTCCCAGGTCCTACTCATCTTACTGGGAGGATGGTGGGAATGCTGCTGCTGCTCCTCTAGTCCCAAGCAGGATGTGTAGAGAGTGAGGGGAAGGTGGTTTACCAGGAGAGGGTGGGGTTGAGGAAGTGCTCAGAAGCCTCCCAGGGTGCCCAGGAAGGAAAGAAAGAAGAGCAGCTGGGTATTTGTGCTCAGGCCCTCCATGAGGCCTCAGCCCTTCATCTCAGGACGAGGCCAGGGAAGATGTCAGGGAGAAGGGAAGTGGAGGTGGCAAGACAGATTTATGTTTTTTCTCAGGTCTGCTGTGATGCCTGAGTACTTCTCCAAACACTGCCACCAATAGTCAGTGGGATGGAGATGAGGGAGGCTCAAGCTGAACACAGTCCCCAGCCTTCCTCCAGGTCTTCCATGCCACAGGTCATGAGGAAGTTGCACCTCTGCCCAGGCACTGGGAACAAGCACCAGGCTGGCTCCAAGACCTCAAAGAACTTTCACATTGGGAGCAGGCAGGACATCCCAACCTGGGTGAGAAAACCATGCAAAACAGCTCTCCTTACTCCACCAGATCCCAGTTTTAACTTGTGGAAGAGCTAATGAGAACCAGTAGGGACAGACCACCTCAGCCTTGTTCACTGGTGAGGAAAGAAGAAGGGGAGCTGCAGAGCTGGGTCTTCTCTCTCTCCAAGCAAAACCCCAAGTCCTGACCCATCAGCACCTTAAATTCAACATGGAGATGGCAAAAGCTAACAAGGAGTCATGGAGAACCACTGCTCCAGACTGGGGGCTGAGAGCCAGGAGTTAACACCTCGCTATGCAGTGGTGGGAGCAAAGAGTTAACATGGCTGGTACAGGGAATGTTATCTGTCTCTTCTCTAAATATTATTTCCTCCCATGAAACCAGCTTTTCATCCTTGGCTAGAGGCAGCTCCCGCTGCTGGGAATCCAGCAGGAGCTTGTATCTGCTGCTGCACACACCACTGCTCCCAGCAAGCTGCCGAGACAAAGAGCTGCGCTCCCCTGGCGCCAGCAGCCCCAGCACGGGGAGCTGGGGCTGGGGCTTTGGCCCCCAGGGTGCAGGTGGCCTTGGGAAGGGCTCGGGGATGACAGGCTTTACACCAAAGAGGAATCTCGTTATTGAAAGCACTGCACTGTGCAGGGATTTCCTCCCTGTCTTGCAGGGACCAGGAGCGGCAGGCGGGGACAGGCAGGGCCCAGTGGCAGGAGGCTGTGCAAACCTCACCACCAGTCCAGGAAGGTTTCTGTAGGGCTGCCCGTTTCACACCTTGCCCCTTGGGTGTGCCAGGATGGACAAGATCAGGATACACCGTGGGAAAACCAAGACAGCAGTCACTGTCTCCAAGGTCACAAGCTGGAAAAGATGGGGGGTGTGGGGCAGCCTCTGCCCCTTTCTTAGCAGCATCAACTGAACAGCTGCATGGAGGGGCTGGGTGTCTGCAAAGCTGGTGGCTGGAATAAAATGGCTGCTGCTAAATCTTCTCTGAAACATCCTAAACTTTTAATGTGCATGAAACCACGGCAGCATCCCTTTCGCACCCCGGAGGGCACAAAGGCGCGAGCGTCTCCGCTCTCCCATTCAGCTGGAGCCACGTGCTGCAGCCTGAACAGCGCTAGGAACGTGGCTGGAATGAAAGTTGCCCTCCCAGCCCGTGTGCTCAGAGAGCCAAAGTCAAAGGATTGCCAAGTTAAAAGGGTCAAACCTCCAAGGACAGCTGTATCTGACTGGCTATATATCATTTCAATAGCATCTTCAACGGGGATTATAATCTGAATTGAAGCGGAAAGACCTGAGGCAATGAAGCTGTCAGCAGGCTAAGATTAAGGAATTAAAACAGCAGCACAACATTACAGGATTTGTTCTAGATGTATTAGAAAGAGCAGGCTAAACACTGCAGCCTTCCCCAGGCTGGAAATTTCATACGAGCACGGAGAAGGGCAAGCACAAGGATTTCATCAATATACATAAAAAGAGAGAGGAGAGCGAGACAGAGCTACGAAAACCCAGCCATGCAAAATATAAATCCTAACTGCAGACGGAAATGAGTCACACAAGGTTTGACTGAGGTAAATAAAAGCAGGAATGAAGTGGATTTAGGAGAAGGTAGAGGTGAAAAGACACTGACAGCCAGTAGACAGGAAAAAAATGGCCCTTAATATACTAAGGCTGGTAAAATCTGGAACGCAGCCCAGCCTGTCTTGGATTGCCTGATGGGAATGAAGGTCCCCAGCTCTGAACTCCCTTCCCCTTCCATATTCTTATACCCATCTCCAGAATTACTTAAAAAAGCCAAGAATGATGGCAATGGTCTGCCTGGGGCAGCTGGGAGCTGAGCCAGGAGAGGAAGGCACACACCTCACCTCTGCCACCACTGGGTCCCCAGAAGGCCACCCCAGCTCTGTGCTGCTGGGAGACACCAGCAGCTCTTCAAAGGTCTCAAAATAAAGAAGGCATCAAACCCCCACCAAAGGGCCCATTAAAACATTCAATTTATTTCTGGCAAATTGTACACACCTTTCTTTCATTGGCTCTATCCTAGAGCAGTCATGGGGAGGAATTTCTCCCCTACCTTAAAGATACTGAAATTATGGGCTAAAACACAAAGAAAGAGAGGGAAGTCTCCCTTGCAGATAAAACACACAGGAAAGTTTCAGCAACCCAGACTCCATGCAGCCACCAGCTCTGCTCAGCACAAGCCATAAAGACGCACCTCTCACACTGCTTGCTGTGGCACATTTCCTTCATTATGAGCCTAAAAGCAAGTGAATCCCTCCCAGCATCTCAAACACAGCTTGGGTGACAAGTAGGGCCTGGCTGACAACTAGATTAATCCTGAACCAGGCCACCTGTGCAGAATGTGCACTTTATTGACAAAAAAAAAATGTACCCAACAGAGCACTTCCCTGCACACACACGGCCACAGAGCAGCCAGATCTAGGACACAGAAGGAGAAGGGAAGCTAATGAAAGGCAGAGCTTGATCTGCAGCACAGGTAGAGTATGGAATTGCTTTTCAACTCTTCCAGCCAACTTCTACTGGGAGATTTACATACAAGTCCTCAATCAAGTCTTTGAAGAGTTATGTAGAGTTCCCTGGGTAAAAACAAGCTGTTTAGAGAAAGAGGAGAGTCCAGAGCTGTTCAGTGGCTCTTTTTGGTTGAGCCAAAACCAGAGAACCCCATCACAGCTGCCATTTCATCATCCTCTTCAAAGGTCAAATCTTCCTCCGCCCGCCTCTTCTTCTCTCTCTGCTTCTCCTTCTTGTAGGCTTTGGCCTTCTCCTCCTGCAGCAAGGGACACAACAGCAAAACAATTTGCACCTCCAGAGCTGAAGGAGTTTTGAGACACCAGGTACTGCACAATTACCACAAATCCTGCCCACAGCAGCCAAGCTGTGCCTGAGGAAATAAACAGCAGAAATCCTGGCCTGGAGGCCTCAAGGAGGAAGTTCACCAGTGAATCCAGACCACCCCATGTCCCAGGCCAAGAGCAGAGACACACACACACACCCAAATAGACAAAATGAAGCATTCCCAAACTCTTCTGAGCAAACATCACAGGTTTTGGCTGGGACCAGGAGCTGGTTTGAAAGCAGGAGGCCATTCCCTTGTCCAATGCTTGGTGCCAGTGACTGTGATGCCTGCTGGCTCTCAGCCTGGCAGAGTGACAGCTGCTCACTGGAACAGAAGCCGAAGCTCTGAGCGGCTTTCAGGGGGGTTTTGGCATCAAAGAGTTTGCGCTGCTCTAATCAAAGTGTTTTGCTCTGTGAGGATCATGAGCCCTGGAGCAGAGCCAGGTTTGTACTGGGTGACACCAAAGCATGGCTTCAGCTCCCAACTTAGCAACTGCTCCCACCATTCTCATCACTGTCTGTTGTGCTCCTGAACACAGCCATGACTTGGAGAAAGCTACATCAGGAGTTGCTGCTGATTTCCTCTTGCCATCCATTGACTGGTAGCAGCTTTTCAACCCACAGCACCCCCTTTGCTGCTGGGGCACCTCCCTCCTATCCCCCGAACAGATGGGGCTTAGCAGCACCACAGCCTGCCTGAGAGCAGAGTGCAGGGCTGCTCTGTGAGCACCCCAAAGAGCTCCCCTGTGGTGAAGCAAAGCTCAGGGCTTGGGCAGGGAGATTCAAACAGGCCGTGATTTGTAACCTTGGGTTATGTGGCTGCTGATAGAGGACAAGCACCCATAGAAGCTTCTCAGCTGTCAGAACTTTGTTGGGTCTTCAAATAATTGATTTTCATGTTTACTAAAATCTAAATGCCAGTTTGAGAGCAATCTGCTGTCTTTTATCACCTCCTCACACATCCTGCACCACAGCACACTGTTCACAAAGCTCTTCTACACTCGGGGAGACCACACAGAAGCAAGTGCCTTGTGGAAGGGGATTCCAGCAATCCTAAGTGCTGTGGAAGATAATGGATGAAGATGCAGATCTGCTACCAGACTACACAAGTTCCAACACAACTAGTGGGGGACAAAAAATGGACTTGTGCTGTTCTGAGTGGAAATCTGAACCACCAAAAGTTATTCTCACACAGAAAGAGGGGAAAAGGGTTTCCAGGGACAGCAATATAAACTTTTCAAAAGCAGAAAAACAAACACCACTCATAGGAGTAGGCGAGAAGCCTATGCTACCAGGAACAATGCTGCTGAGGAACAAGTAGGAAGCAGGATTGATTTTCTCCCAAAAATTGTTTCTGGGGACCTTTACTTCCTCAGCTGTTGCCCAGACTCACCTCCTCACGGAGTTCCTTCATCCTCTCCTCAAAGTCATAATCCTTCTGCTTCTCCTCCATCTTCTTCTTGTTCACCTCAAAGCGTTTCTTCACCTGGTCCAGCGTGGAGCGCTCCACCCGCATGGACATGCCCAGATTCCTCTGGTCTGGAGAACACAAGGGGAATCAGCAGTGATCTGCACTAAGTCTCCATCCCTGATCCCCATTTAAACAGCACAGCACCACCTTCCTGCCTGTCACTCCCCTCAGAGCACTTTCCAGGGCCACACTAAGGATTTCTGAGGTTGGGGAGGTGGGCTTTAGGGGGATACCATAACCCACACAACAATCCAAACACTACTTGTAACAAGAACACAGACTATTCTTTAAAGGTTCCTTATTTGGATGCTCCCTGTCATTTGCTCTGATGCCTCAGGAAATTTAATCTTGGACCAGTGGAATAAAAAAAGGTTGGAGTGTTGAAAAAGGAGCTAGAATAAAACTGACAGGCTGGCATCTCTCAGCTGTGGGCGATGCTAAACAAGACATGAGTGGCACTCAGAGATCCTGATTACACAGGACATTCCCAGCTAAAGCAGAGAATATAAAGTCAGGCTTCTGATTCAGTGGCTCTTCAGAGCAGATTCACAGTTTTTCACTTGTGGGTAAGCCTATGCTGATGGGGCCACCCCCAGAAATGCCTCCAACACACATTTCTGAGTGGATCCAAACAGCCTGTTCACTCCAGCAGCCCTGCACAGGTTTGTCCCAAGGATGCAGGAGCACTTGGAAGCTTAAACTACACACCAGGAATTAGTAAAAGGGCTGCCAAAAACAAGCAGGGTTGAGCCAGATTTATTGACAGGTTTAAAAGTTCCCAGACATACTCATATACTAATGTACTGTGCAACCAGCCACTTTCCAATCCCAGCTCAACCCTACAACTCATGCCCATCCACACAGCCATGCCAGGATTTTTGATTCCAGATTCTCTCCTATGAACTTCTTGCTCATCTCCCAACATGACAAACAAGGCCTGTCAGCACCTCCCTCCCATTCACATAAAAGCACAGGTTTTTAAAACACTGTGTTTTCTTTTCTGAGCTACAGAAAACCAGTCCTCAGGTTTCTACTGAACCTCCTGTTCTCAAACAGCCCTGTGTGCAGGTCTGGAGCACACACATCCCTGCCTTTTTGTAAAGGGGTGATTTTTCTGACTTCCACAAGGAGCCAAAAATACCTTCATGAGCAGGAGCAACATGCAAAATGTGCCACTTCTGTCCTGCTGCTCCTTTACTTTCTCTACATTCCCCCCTCTCTGAACATGCCAGGAAGAAGCAGTATCCAGAGTCAGATCAATGAGGGTATAGTCCTGATCCATACTCTGGAGCTCAAGCACCAGTCAGTTCTGAGCTTTATACCCAACTTCTACAAAGAGAAGTTTCTGATCCAAAACTAAGCCAGTCCCAGACACTTAGATATCTAAGTATTCTTTACAGTTTGAGCGCTGTAAAAAGATGTCTCCTCTGTAAATCTGGAGAGAGTCATGATTTGGGGGGTGGACTAAATGACCTCTGAGGGTCCCTTCCAACCCAAACTATTCTAGAATTTTCTGACCCTGGGTTTCTCACAGCACTGACAGGATGGACAGGGAAAATATGTCCACAAACCAGAGTACACCAATCACTGCTTCTGCTGGGCTTACTCCATGAAAGTGGTTCAGCACTCTGGAAGGTGTCAGGAGATAAGGGCAGCACCTCCACACTTATCAGGATGAGCTTCTACATCCTGATTTCCTAAGCTCTCTGATCCATGGATAAGTGTTCAGCCCTCAGACATGGGTGATGCACAAAAGGAACAGTCCCTCCAACTCAACCAACCCTCCAATGAGGTAAAGAAACATTCCTTACGTTTTTTGCCATTGATGTGATCCAAGAAGTTGATGGAATCCTTCACCACACAGTCACATACATTACAGTAATACCTGTCAGGAGAGACAGAAAAATGAACCCCAAAACATGACACAAAGCTAAACCCACAGAAGAGACAATCTACATGTCACTGGGGATACAGGACACTTCTCCAAGACAAGAGGGCCCCAGTGAAGAGCAAGAGCAAGGGGAATGGACAGGGTTGCCATGGAGGTACCAACCCTGATACCAACACCCTTCTGACATAATAGAAACCAAATTTTGAGCTGCTCTGCAAGACACCAGCCACAGCATCTTCCCCTTCCAGCCACACCCCACTGGGTGGGATGGACTTTGTGACACAGCCTGCCCTCCCCCAAGGCAGGGTTGGCCAGTAGCCCAGGCTTCCAGTCCACAGCCCTTTCACCTGGCTGCAAGGTAAGTGCTACCATCCCTATCACTCACAGTGCAACTCCCTGATGAGCACAGCTGTGCCTTCTGCCCATCTTAAGGGCTGCTGCAAAAGTCAGGGGCTGAACTGCCATCCCTGGGTGCTGGTCAGGGCTGCACATCTCCCTGACACTACTGCCCAGGGAGACACTAACAGCTTCACTCCTGAGGTGACACAAACTCAACACATTCTTTTCATACTTTCAATGGCTTAGGGTGAGCTCAGAACCCTTTCAGACCTTGGTGGAACACAATTCACACAAACAGTGGCCAAACACCATTCCTAAGTCCAGCCATCTGGATGTTTCTCCCATTCCCAGTGCACAGATACCCAAATGAGCAGCGGTCCTGGTCTCAGTGCTAGCAGGCCTGGTTAAAGACCCAAGCAGGCAGCAGAGATCTGCCTCTGTTGGTTCTACAAGTGGGCAACACTGATACCAAGGAATAATGTCCAAAGGGGCTCAGCCTGCTGGGTCTGTTCCATATGCTACCCCAGGAGAAACAGTTTAGGTGCAGAAAAATGCAGCCCCACCACCCCAGGCTCCAAACACAGAAGGACAGCAGCTCCTGGTGCCCTGTAAGGGGTCCCTGCTGTGTCACAGCTTCCCAGTCAAACCAGCATGACTTGAGACCTCAATAAGACCACAACCTACCCTCCCATCTCTGACTGAGGGGTAGTTTTGGTGATGACAATGGTTTTCCCCAGCTTGGATTCCAGGTCCACTTTGTAGTCCCGGTGCCGCAGAAGTTCCCTTTTGACAGGCTGAGCTGGTTTGCCTAAAACATAAACCAAAGGTCAAGCTTGACATGCTGGATTTCATGTTCCCCTTGGTGCAGAAGGGCCTGCTGGCTACCTGGGACTACCTGATCAATGCAGAAAATGCACCTTTGTTTTTAAATCAGTAAAGGATATAATTTCCTTCTCACTGTTTCCTGGCTCCTAATTAGAACCAGGTACATCTCTGAGGTATCTCCAGCTCTGACTTGAGTCATATTCTGAGATCTTGTTTCCAGCAAATGACTGGAAACAAGAAGAGTCCTCCTTCCCCAAAGAAGAGTCAGCCCCTGGAAAGGCTCTCAGTAATTTCTTTTGTCAAAAAAAAAAAAATACTCAGTGGCAAACAAAGGAGCAAGCCAGTTCTTTCCCTTTGGGATTCAACTTCAAACTGCTCTGTCCCTCCCAAATTCCAAGGGTGTGGGAGCCTCACTGCCAAGCCAGCACAGCTTGCCTGGAGCCAGCACACTGCTCACCATCTTTCTTTTCTCTCTCCTCCGTGAGCCGCTTCTCTGCGAGTTTCTCATACTCATCCTTGTCCCACTTCCGGCGGAAGTCCAGGTTCTTGGTCTGGGAAGGGAACAGAGTTCATCACCATTTATTACACAGTCTGATCACCTCTGAGGGGGGAAAAGAGGGGGAATCACTTGGCCTGTGAGGCCAGCGCAGAAAATTAGGAGAATTACATTATATCCCCCTGTCCTCTGTTTTCCATCCAGGAATTATGGATGTGGTTTTAGCTAATCACTCTCAGCATGCCTCTAGCTACTACTAGAATAATTTCAGAGCACTAAAAGAAGAAATGAGTTGATCTTAACAGCTCCTGAGATGATCATCCAGGCTTTTGCCTTGAAAACCAGACTCAAAGGGGATTGAAACGGATGGATCTCAGACCTGGGAAGTGCCCCCTGACAAACACAGCAGCAGATGACACCTCCTTCTTCCAGAAGCCAAAAGAATCCAAGCTGCAATGTCAGACAAGGAAGCTGCAAAACACAGCCTGAGCTAAAGAGAGTTTGATTACCCTGCAGGAGCAGGGAAGGCTGTGCCTGTCTGCTCTCAGGAGTGTCTACGTGGTGCAGGCATCAAAGTGCCGAGCTTGCCATGAAATCACCAGGGTGGGATTTCCAAGTGAGCACATGCACAAGCAAACCAGAACAAGCTCTGAAACCCTGTCTGTCAAGGCAGGGTTTGGAGGTACCAGGGAAACACCTGCATAAAATCCACAGGTTTTGCTGTCCTGCTCCTGCAGTTTCATATAGGAAAGGGCAGAAATACCTCTAAGGCATGCTGGCCCTTTGGGGGCTCCACAGAACTATCTGGAAGGGACAGGATACTTTAATAGAATCCTGGAATGGTCTGGGTTAAAAGGACCCTAAGGATCTTGTTCCACATCCCCTACCATGGACAGGGACACCTTCCACTATCCCAGGTTGCTCCAAGCCCCATCCAACCTGGCCTTGGACACTTTCAGGGATGGGGCAGTCACAGCTTCTCTGGGCAACCTGTGCCAGGGCTTCATCACCCACAGAGGGATGAATTTCTTCCCAGTATTAAATCTAACCCTGTTTTCTGGCAGTGGGAAGCCATTCCCCCTTGTCCTGTCACTCCATGCCCTGGTTCAAAGTCCTTCTCCAGCCTTCTTGGAGCCCCTTTAGGCACTGGAAGGGGCTCCAAGGTGTCCCAGGACAGAGACTGGTGTTCAGTCTTCCCCAGTCTGAACACCCCCAGCTCTCTGTCTTCAGAGCAGAGGAGAAGCAGCCCTTGGAGAATATCCATGGCCTCCTCTGGGTTCACTCCAAGAGGTCCATGCCTTTCCTATGCTGGGGCAGTGGAACTGGACACACAGCATGTGCATGAAGACAAGCTGAATTCAGGTGAAGCTGGCATTGAAGAAAACAAAGACTACATTTTTGGGTGGATTTCATTCAGTGCCCAATGCTGAGGGCAGAAGTGATTGGGGAATTCCTATTCCACTCACATCCACTCTGACCAATCCAGCTCAAGCTCTTCCCAGAATTCGCCCCATCTGCAGCTCAGGCCCTTACACCTGGGATCAGTCACAGTTTCACTCAGCCACCTCCTGAATTTCCTGAGCAGATAACCCTCCTTTGGAGAGAGCTGCATTTCCCTCAGCATGGCAGGGAGAGCCTCTCAGTTTCACATTAAAGAAAGGACAAGATGTATTTAAAAACACCTCTGGGGGAGAAGGACCCCCCTCACCCCACACCCCACCGCCTTCTCCACTCAGCCAAATCAAGAATCCAATCACAATCCAAAGGACACAAATCCCATTTGGAGCTACAGCAGCAGCACAGCCATTTAAAGTTCTCTCCTCTGGCAATCCTTCAAATGGAACGAACAACTACTGATAGGGATGAAAATGCCTTGGGGAGGCGTAGAAAAATTCTCATTTATTCCCAGAGCTTCTTAAGCACTTTAAGGATGTCGTAACAGGTTTTATTAACCACCCTGAGCAAAAGAAAAGAAAATATCACTGAGTGTAAATTAACGTTTGGGGGTATTTTCCAGACTCTCCTGCATGCCAGGCATTATCACAAATCGTAGCTGGTGGGAGCCTGCAGAGGGGGAGGTTTATTAGCTGCTTCTCTCTCCTGTTGCAATAAAAGGAAAATAGTCTTTTGCAGCTCTTTTACCAATCTGCCTCATCCAGGCATGGGGAAAGGAATTAAACTAAACTGCATGACGAGATCTTGGTTGGACAATATTTGAAGGGATGTTTCTGAACTGCTCTGGTGAAGGAAAGGGGGCTGCAAGCCCCCAAAATTTTTATCTCAGAGATGTTTTGGGTGACAGAGAATACTTCCCAAATTAATAACAATAATTAATAACCAGAAGTGCCTCACAGCCTCCTGGTCCCTCTGCAGATGGACACCAATGGTGTGCCCAGTATCAGCACCAAAGCCTGTGAAACAACACAGGAGTCTCAGGCCAGGCTCAATCCAACAGGAATTCTCAGCTTGCAGCTCACAATAAGCCACAGGCCCCACCTCCCTCACAGGCAGGCATCCTGCTCCTGACCTCCCCCACTTCATGGAATCAATCCTGGAATGGTTTGGATTGGAAGGAACCTTGAAGACCAGCCAGTCCCACCCCCCTGCTAAGGGCAGGGACACCTTCCACTATCCCAGGCTGCTCTAAGCTCCATTCAGCCCGGCCTTGAACATTTCCAGGGATGGGCAGTGCCAGTGCCTCACTTCTCAGTAAGTGGCTTCAAGGAAGGAAAGATGGGCCAAAACCCCTCAAAAACACAGCCCCTGTGCTGCTGACAGCTTTGGGAAGGCACTGGAGGTGTTCCAACAGCCTGGCTCTCCACTCAGCCTACACCTGCAGCACCTACCTTACCCATCCCATTTTAACACTCACAGATACATTTAGGTTGAAAAAACCTCCAAAATAATCAAATCTAAGCTGTGAGAGATCCCCACGTTGACACCCAGTCCAGAGCACTGAGCGACACATCCAGTCAGTCCTTGAACACCTTCAGGGATGGTGACCCCACCACCTCCCTGGACAGCTCCTTCCAGTGCTGGACAGCCCTTTCTGGGAAAAAACTCCTCCTAATTTCCAACCTAAACCTCCCCTACTGCAACTTCTGAGGCTGTTTCCTCTCATCCTTTTCTGGTTGTCTGGGAGCAGAGCCCAACCAACACTTGGTTGCACCCTCCTGTCAGAGAGTTGCAGAGATATTTCTCCATCAGGACAGGGTAAAAGCGACCCTTTCTGTGGGAAAAGAAAGGAAGGGAAGGGGAAGGGGAAGGGGCCACCTGCATGAGCCATCGCCCAGCCTCTGGAGATGGGTGGGGGTCCCTGCCAGGGGGCTGGAGGCGGGTGGGCACCTCCACCCCGGAGGCTGAGGCAGTTCAATCTCCTCATGCTCCCCGGCTGGGACAGGCGGAGCTCTGGCCCTAGGACGGGAGGATCACAGAACCATTGCAACTGAAAAAGTCCTCTGAAATCATCGAGTCCAACCGGTGACCCAACACCACCATGTGAACCGGACCAAGGCACCGAGTGTCACGTTCTGCCGTGTCTCAAACGCCTCCAGGGACGGTGGCTCCACGACTTCGCTATGGGCGGGATCGCGATGGGGCCACAACGCTCCCAGCCTAAAGGTATCAGGAGAACCCCAACCTCCCACCGCCCACACACAGAGCTGTAAGGAACAAGGGTGAGCCCCCTCCCACTCCCACATACACCCGCCCACCGCGGCACCCCCGGCTCCGCCACATCCCTCATCCCGCGGCCTGGCAGCGGCCCCGACCGGAGCGCGGAGCGGCCCTGCCCCCGGCCCTGCCAAGCCCGGTAGGAGCAGCGGGGGCGGCCGAGCGGCCGGCAGCCCACACTCGGAGGGCAGCCCACACGCCGAGGGCAACCCCGGCGGCAGCACCTACCCCGCTGCCGGACGCCATGGCGAGCCGAGGGCACAGCACCGGGGACTGTCGCGCGGCGCCGTAAAGCGCGGCCGCCCGCGCAGTCACGTGCCCCGCCGCGGTCACGTGCCGCCGCTCCCGGTGTCCCGGTGCCAGCCATGCTGCACCTCGGCCCCTTCGCCGCCGCCCGGTACCTACCGGCGGGGTCCCGCCTCGGGCCGCTGTGCCTCGCTGGGAACCGCGGCAGCTTCGCCCGGTCCTGGCCGCTGGCCGGTGACCGCGGACCCCTGCCCCGGCAGGTGCGGGCGGCGGCGGACGGCGAGCGGCTGCCGGTGCTGAAGACACCCAAGGTAAACGCAGGGAGCGGGAGTGGCGCCGGTGGGTACCGGTGTTCACCCCGCCCTTTCTGATGACGGTCGCTCTCTATCCCGGGCAGGGCACCCGCGACCACGCACCGGCGCAGGCGGCGCTCCGTGAGCGGCTCCTGAGCGCCGTGGTGTCCTGCTTCAAGCGGCACGGGGCGGCCGCCATCGACACCCCCGTGCTGGAGCTGCGGGTGAGGCGCGCCGGGAGCTCTCTTCGCCCTTGCTGTGGGGAGCGGACCCGCCCCGGGGGCTGTGGGTCCCCTCTGCTCCCCTTCCGCGGGACCGGGGAGCGCCCCCGCCCCCGGGGCGTCGGGACGTCTTTGGGAGCTCCCTCCGTGCGGGGCACGGCCAGGTGGGGAGGGCAGCTGGACATTCACTCTTGGTGCTTTTTGGGGGGGACGGGGAGGTGGGCTCAGGTCCGAGAGGGCTGGACGGGGTTGTGTGTCGTGGGGACCAAGCTCTGTGCCCCACCTCGGGGACCCTGCAGCCCAGAGCCACCCGGTCACCAGCCCCTTTGCCCCTCCCCAGGAGATGCTGGTGGGGAAGTATGGGGAAGGAGCGAAGCTCATCTATGAGCTGCAGGACCAGGGAGGGGAGCTGCTTGCCCTGCGCTACGACCTCACTGTATCCTGTGCTCCTGAAGGGATGGTGGCACCCTGGGGGGATGGTGGCAGACCAAGGTAGTGGCCACCTCTGCCTTGAGGGATCGCTCTTAACCTGGCCTGCCTGCAGGTCCCTTTGGGGTGATGGCAGCCCCCTTGGCCACCTCAGCTGGTCTGGCTGTCATTGTCGTGACTCCACACCATCTCCCAGCCAGGCCCACAGCAACATCCCTTCCAGCTGTGGACATGCACAGTATGTGGACATGCACCGGTATGCTCCACTGTACTGGTTTTATCTCCTCACACAGTCCTCAGCTCTGCTGTGCCCATCCCACCTTGCTAGTGTCACCTGGAAAGGTGTTTGCTGCAGGTGTCCATCCCAGGCCTTCTCAACCTCCACATCTCAACAAAATCTCTTTCCTTCAATGTCCATATAGCTGTGCCATGCATTGAATTCCCACTGATCCCACTGTGAGAGGGTGGATGATGAGAGGGTGTCCTTGTGTATGTGATGTTGTCACACAGTGGGTCTGGAGGAGGAAATGGAGCTGTCCCAGCGTTGAAGGAGCTCTGGTGGTTCATTGTACTCATCCTCAGCCTGGGGGATGATCTCCCCAGAAGTCATAGAGTTATAGAATATCACAGGTTGGGAGGGATCTGCAAGAATTGCCCAAGTCCAGCTCATGACCCTGCACAGGACACCCCAAGAATCTCACCATGATCGTGAAAAAAATTGGGAAGCAGCTGGCAAAGGGAAGGGGCAATGGGAGGCTTTGGGGTTCAGCTTCTACAGCTCTGGGAATGTCCATGTTCCCATCCTTAACTCCTCGGGCCCAGGTGCCCTTTGCTCGCTACCTGGCCATGAACAAGATCACCAAGATGAAGCGCTACCACGTGGCCAAGGTGTACAGGAGGGACAACCCGGCCACCACCCGGGGCCGCTACCGCGAGTTCTATCAGTGCGTGAGTGTTGTGGTGGCTGCTGCTGCCACCAAGGCCTCAAGGCCAGCAGGGTTTTCCCACTCCAGCTGCTGCAGAGCAGCAGGGTGGGCCTGGCTAAGGCCCCCTGGCTCTGCCAGGAGCTCCCATCACTTCTTCTGCCCCCAGGACTTTGACATTGCCGGGCAGTTTGACCCCATGATTCCCGATGCCGAGTGCCTGAAGATCGTGCATGAGATCCTCAGTGACCTGCAGCTCGGGGACTTTGTCATCAAGGTGAGACTGGGTGGGTTCTCTGTGCTGTGGTGGGAAATAGTAGTCATTGTTCTGTGGTTTTACACAGTAGCACCTGCTCCCACTCTAAGGCCTGACCCAGAAGTTCATCCCACGTCTCTGCCTCCTCATGGTGTATATGTAATGGCTGGACCTCAGCCTGGACATGCCTTAAGCTGGGAATACCAGGAGCTCTCTTGAGGCTGCAGTCAGCAGAGTTCTTTCCAGGACTAACCACAGTCTGCAGAATTCCAGTAGCTGACTAGATCCATATAGTCACAGGGTGGTTTTCATACCTCTATACCTTCTCTTCCCATGGAATTTGGGTGCTGGGGGAAAGGCATGAGGAAATGCCAACAGCTGCACCTTCCCACACACTAGGAAAAAAAGAAATGACATCAGAGGGTGCCCCCAAGGTAAGCGTGCCTGTCCCTCCCCCAGGTCAATGACCGTCGGATTTTGAATGGTGTGTTTGCTGTCTGTGGTGTTCCAGACAGCCAGTTCATCCCTGCCTGCTGCACAGTGGACAAGCTGGACAAGGTCAGCATTGGGCTCAGGGGAAACACTTCTGGTCTTGGGATGGATGTCTTAGGCTGGGCACTGTTGTGGCTGTTCGTGTTGAGAAGAGTCTCACAGCAGCTGAGATGGGATCTGTAAAGGAGTTGAGGAGTTCTTGGGCCTGGTTAAGAATAAAGCCTGGTGATTTGTTAAAAATTCCTGTGAGGGAGAGAGAGAGGCACGGTTAGTGAGATCGCTGACTGTTGTCCCACACAAGTTGTGCCCATGTGGGCTGATGGAGGCAGTGGGTGAGGAGAACATCCTGCAGCAATTGATGCCCTTCTGTGCCCTCACAGGTGCCGTGGGAAGAAGTGAGGAGTGAGATGGTGGGAGAGAAGGGGCTCTCTCCCGAGGCTGCGGATCGCATCGGGGAGTATGTCCAGCTCCATGGTGAGCACCACGGGGTGATGCCCTTGGCCTTGTGCTGGGCTGGGGATGGAAGGTGCAGGGCACACCCCTGGCTGGCCAGAGCCACCGTGCCAGGTGCTGCTGCCCTGGCACAGCTGAGGCATGGCTGGTCCCCACAGGTGGGCTGGACCTGATCGAGCAGCTTCTCCAGGACCCAAAGCTATCCCAGAACAAGGAGGCCAAGGAAGGGCTGGGGGACATGAAGCTGCTGTTTGAATACCTGACCCTGTTTGGCATCACAGGGAAGGTGAGGAGCTGTGGGGGCAGGAGGGGGAGCTGCCCTGCTGGGCCCCGAGCGGGCGGTGACGGGGCCGCCCTTGTGCCCCGCAGATCTCCTTCGACCTGAGCCTGGCGCGGGGCCTGGACTATTACACGGGGGTGATCTTTGAGGCTGTGCTGCTGCAGCAGGAGAACGAGCACGTGGAGGAGCCGCTCGGCGTTGGCAGCGTGGCCGGAGGCGGCCGCTATGACGGGCTGGTGGGCATGTTTGATGCCAAGGGCCGCAAGGTGCCCTGCGTGGGGGTCAGCATTGGCATCGAGCGCATCTTCTCCATCCTGGAACAGAGGCTGGAGGTAGGTGATGCAGGCAGTGCATTGGGGAAGGCTCTAGGAAGCAAAATATTGTTTATTATTCTCCAGCTCCACAGTGCTAAAGGGAAAATAATTTTGGGGTGGTGCTTCCCATGCCTAAATACTGACACACAGAAGATAGAGTCCTTTTGTGCACCACATCAGGATGCAGGTGTGGGCAGCTGAGGGCAGCATTCCTTAGGAGATGTCAAGGAAATGTTAGAGACTGCCTTGAGCTCTGGGCCTGGCTCTGAGCTTTGTCCCCCTGTCACTTTATTCTTGTGTCTTGCCTCTGAAGTTTTCTGTCCTGGGGATTCTGAAGCAATGAATTTGGTAACAGCTCTGAACCCACTCTAATAAACCCCAGGAAAGCCTCTGTGGAGATTAATCTTTCTGTGCTTGGTTCTGAGCCTGTGATTCCTTGCAAATGAAGCTGAGGCAATGTGTTTGTACCTGAAGAATCAAAGGAGACATTGGGAAGCTGTCCTGGTCCCATCCAGGAGGTTGGCCAGGGTCCCCAAGGAACAGCAGCACACAATTAAGTAGTGTGACACAATGCAGAATCTCTGGGGGGCTCATTAAAGGTGCCCAGGTTGTCACTGACTGAGTTAAGGTCTGCAGATAGATGGGGTGAGGTGTTGTGAGCTGCAGATTCCCACGGAGTCACTCACATCAAGGTCCCATGTTTGTCCCTTCAGGCTTCTGGGGAGAAACTTCGAACAACTGAGACCCAAGTGCTGGTGGCTACACCTCAGAAAAACCTGCTTGCTGCCAGAATGAAGCTCATCTCCGAGCTGTGGGATGCAGGGATCAAGGTAAAGGAATGACTTGGGCTTGGCAGTGTCACGGGTGAGGGAGGGAGAGCCTGAAGGGAGCTCTAGCACAGCAAGACCAACTCCATTAGTTGTGTGTCTCCAAGATCTGGGCCTGTCTGAGCTCACAGAGTTATTCAGGTTGAAAAAGACCTCCCAGATAATCAGGTCCAATCTTTAGATCTAGGCAGACAGAGAAGAACAGCCCAGACAGTAAAGTGGTTGTTGCAGGGTTTGGTTTTGGTGCTTTAGTGCAGTACCCATCAGAGCAAAGTTGGGTTAGTGGTTGACCTTTCCCATTCCCTCCTAGGCAGAGATGCTGTACAAGAAGGATCCTAAATTGCTGAAGCAGCTGCAGTACTGTGAGGACACAGGGATCCCTCTTGCTGCCATTGTGGGAGAGCAGGAGCTGGCAGATGGAGTTGTCAAGCTGCGAGATGTTGCAACAAGAAAGGAGGTGAGAATGCCCTTTTACACCAGGTTTTAAGGTACTTCCAGAGTCTGGAGACCACTGGAGAGCTCTGGGTTTTCCCTCAATATTCCTTTGGGAGGCCATAGCACAGATCTGTTGGGGGACTCCAGAAAACCAGAATACAAACTGCATTGGTATCCTCACTAAGTCCTTAAAAGCGCTCTTCTCTATTGCTGCTCTGTTTGCTTTGTAGGTTGACATCCCCAGAGAAAAGCTTATAGATGAGATCAGGAGAAGGCTGGAGCCCTGAGGACTTCTCTGGCTGGAGCTGCTTGGCAGAGCTGCTGCACAGCTGGAACCCTGCAGCACCCTCAGCCCCTCCCTGCCAGCTGTGGTCTGGGGACACCCACGGGCCTAAGGCTCATTGCCTTGGCCCAGGCAGTGAGAACTGAGGAGTAAGACGGTTTTAAAAGCTATGGACGGTGCGGTCACCAGGTTAACCTTCTGGTTAGCTTCTCTGAAGGTCAAGTTTGTGGGTTCCCAGTCCTGCAGTCCCAGTGCAGCCATTTCCGTCACTGTAGGTGGTGGTGGCACAGATGGATGCGGTGAAGCTCAAGCAGGATCAGGTGGAACTCCAGATGTGGGAGGGGGAATCCGTGGTGTGTTGGGCACCTGCCAGCTCAGGGAGGGGGGCAGTGTAAGGGACCCCCGTTCCTGTTCGGGCAGCGGGGCCGGTCCCAGCCCGCGGCCGGGCACTGCCGGCGGGCGCGGAGCTGCGGGAGCGCCTTGGAGGAAGTTGTGTCCCATCACCGGGGGACACAACGAGCGGCTGGAGCAGCCGCGCAGGCCGGGGCGCGCGTGGGAACACTGTATTTTTATATATTAAACGAAAACCCCGATAATAAACCCAAACCGCGCCCTCCGGCTTTCACTTGCCCGCGGTGGCGGCGCTGCGCGTGCGCGGCGGCGGCGCGGGAGTTGCGCGTGCGCGGCGCGGGCGCGGCCTCGCCATGGCGGAGGAGGCGGCGGTGCGGGCCCAGGCGGAGACCGTGCGGAGGCTCAAACAGGACAAGGCCGATGCTGACGAGGTGCGGGGGTTACGGTGCTCCGGGAATGGGGTGCTGGGGGAGCGGCAGGGAATGAGAACGGGGGCGGTGTTGGGATGGGCAAGAGGGGCTTGAGGGAGCTGCGGGCGCCGGTGCTGGGCTGGGAGAGGGCTGCGGGGCGGTGGGGGGAGAACTGGGAGAGAACTGGGAGTGCCGGTGTGGGGGCTCCCGGTGTGGGGGTTCCCGGTGAAGGGGCTTCCGGGCCAGGACTGGCGGCGTTGGGAAAAGAGGGGTCGGGAAGGGTGGGAGTGCGGGGCTGGGAAGTGGAAGGGCTGAGGGTGCAGAGGAGACTCGTGGTGGGAACCGGTGATAGCGGTGTTAGATTGAAGGGAAGGATGGTTGGGAGGAGGATGCTGGAAACAGCTGATACTGGTGCGTGTAGCAGGAGCTGGTGGTGGTGGGGATAGGAATGGGGAGATAGCTGTGAGTGGTAATGGAGGTCGTGGGAGTCAGGGAATGGTGGGGGTGTTTGCGTTGCTGAGATAGGGGTGCTTGTATGACAAGTGGGAAGTGCTGGAGGGGAGCAGGGAGTGTCCCTCTGGTTGCTGAGAAACTGGGAACAGCGGGTGTATTGTGGTTGTGGAGTCCAGGTGCACTGGGAGTGCTGGGGTTGAAGGTACTGGGTGAGGCAGTGGGCTGGGCCTGGTGGGTGGTCTTGTTCCCAGCTCCCTCCTTCTCCATCCCTAGATTGCAAAGGAAGTGGCAAAGCTGCTCGAGATGAAGGCGCAGCTGGGGACAGATGAGGGAAAACACAAGTTTGTGCTGAAGACCCCAAAGGTAACTCCCCTCTCCTGTGCCCTTCTGTGTGCATGTCCTCCCCCAGACACACGGCCAGCAGCCCCCACACATCTGTGAGCCAAGCTCCAGCATGGCCACACCTGTCTTTGTTCACATTTCTGTTTCCACTTTCACTTTTAGCAGCAAGGGGGAGAGGGATGAAAACATTACCTGACAGCATTCAACCCTGATACCCACCACCTTAGAGACTTCTGGGTGCTTCTGTGACATTCTAACCACTGCTGGTGTGGCCAGGAAATTCCCTTCTTATCAAGCTTTATTGTAGCTGTTCAGCATGAGAGGGCTCATATCTGTCCTTGGTCTGAGGGGCTCATTTACTGAACAGGTCTGGCCAGCTGCTGGAATTTGTGTCCTCTTGTGGAAGAACCCTTCCTTCACAAGTAGTTTTTCAGCCCCCAGGCCCCTAAGAATAGTGCCCATAATGCAGTTTCTGCTGAAATACTTTGTAACCTGAATGTTTCATCACTGGCAGCTGATCAGAGACCACCTGCTCCCATGCTGTGCTGTGAAAACAGTTATGAATCAGTTCACAAACAAGCCAGGCTATGGTGATGCCACTGACACAGGAAATCATAGACACATGGAGTGCTTTGGGTTGGAAGGACCTTAAAACTCATCCTGTTCCCCACCCCCTGCCATGGCAGGGACACCTTCCACTATCCCAGGCTGCTCCAAGGCCTGTCCAGCCTGGCCTGGGACACTTCTAGGGATGGGGCAGCCACAGCTTCTCTGGGCAACTTCACAAGGAAGAATTTATTCCTAATATTTGAAAGTCTCAAAACCATCCTTTTGTCTATTTCCTTTATATGTTTTCTTGAATGTAATTGTGGTGTGATGCCTGGAAGATGAAAGGGTATTTCACTGTTTAAAAGTGTGGAGAAGGGGATTTTGTAGCTCAGTTGAGTTTCCAGCCCATCTCAGGCTTGTCAATGGCTGCTGAAGGCCACCTGAGTGATCTGTGTGTCAGGGTGCTTCCTCCTGCCTAACTGGTTTTATAAAGTGCAAGTTGGAGGTCTAGCTAATAACTATGGTTTTTATGTTACTGAGAGCATGAAGATGGTCATTGAAATAATTCAGTGATCCTTGACACCAAAGAAATGGAAAGGGTGCATGGCCCTGTGAATTGTAGACAGACATTTCACAGGTGTTGCATTTTAAAGATGATTTTTCTCTGTTTGGAAATTGCAGAGCTGATGGTTTCAGAGCATGTCTGTCCTCTGTTTCCACCTTTGGGGTGGCTCACTGGGCAGGGGTCTGGCTAACAGGTCTGCATCAGAGCTGAGGACAGGTCCTGGTTGCACTGTCAGGCTTGAAAGCACTGAACTCTGACTGCTGGATCTGTTTTATCCCCTTTGTTTCCTGTACTGTGAAACTCCTGACTTAGGTTTCACTCTGCAGACCATGGCAGACTCTGTCTGAGCTGTGTCCTGATGTTTTCCAACGTTTTTAGTGCTGTTTACCAATATCTGGTGTCTGGACCCGCTCTCTCTGGCTTTGTTAGCAGTATGGCAGCATCCTTCTCATGTTGTGCCTCTAACCCAAAGTGTGCTCTGCTCCTTTTGTTCCCTCATCCCAGGGCACCCGGGATTTTGGCCCCAAGGAAATGGCCATCCGTGAGAGGGCCTTCAAAGCCATCATCTCCTGCTTCAAGCGCCACGGGGCTGAAGTCATCGACACGCCGGTGTTCGAGCTGAAGGTGGGTGAGGACACAGCAGGTTGGCTGAACTGCTGAGGATCCTGCAGCTCAGAGTGCTGAGGGTTGAGTTTCCTTCCCTTCCTAGGCATTCTTCCTTTCTCTCCTTGTTTTCTGTGTGTTCTAGGGCTGATCCCTGTCACTGAAGATGCTGTTTGTTCGTGTGTTGTTTTGTTGTAGGAGACACTGACAGGGAAATACGGTGAAGACTCGAAGCTCATCTATGATCTAAAGGATCAGGGAGGAGAGCTGCTGTCCCTGCGCTATGACCTGACAGTATCCTGCCACAGCTGGTGCTGAGGGGCCTTGGCAGCCCTCCTTTTGGGGTAGCACTGTCCTGAGGGGGAGGAGGGACCCCAGACTGACAGGAGAGCATCAGCAGGCAGTGTGGTTCAGTGGTGCAAGAACCCTTGCTCGGTTATTTACTCTGCATTTCTTCTGTTTGGTGAAGGAATGCTTAGAATCATGAAATATCCTGAGTTGGAAGTGACCCCAAGGATCATTAAATCCAACTCCTGACCCTGCACAGGACACTCCAGCCAAGTGCCTGAGAGCGTTTTCCAAATGCTCCTTGAGCTCTCTCAGGTCTGATGCCACAACCACTTCTTTGGGTAGCCTGTGCCCATGGCCAACAACCCTCCGGGGGTAGAACCTTTTCCTGACATCCAGCCTCACCCTCCCCTGACACAGCTTCATGCCCCATGTGTGTGGAAGTACAGAAGATCTGTATGAGTGTGATTTCTCCCAGGCAGGGCTCCCAGAGCAGGCTGCTGCAGTACACAGCCCATGTGACGCTGAGATCCAGCCCAAGGTGCTGCTGGAAGAGTCCTGAAGGGAGACTTGGAGGCAGCATGTGGAGACCTTGGGGAGCTGGGATAAGTCCAGCTGTCTCTTAGCAGTCCTTTGCTGGGTGGGAGGCAGTGCAGACCCAGTGCTGCCTGTGACTGATAACTGGGGGTGATGATCCCTTCTCGTTGCCATCCTTTACTCTGTCTCAGGTGCCCTTTGCTCGCTACCTGGCCATGAACAAGATCACCAACATCAAGCGCTACCACATTGCCAAGGTGTACAGGAGGGACAACCCGGCCATGACCCGGGGCCGCTACCGCGAGTTCTACCAGTGTGTGAGTCTGGCTGTGGGCAGGGACACTGCTGGGACAGGCTGTGGGCTGGGCAGCACCTGTGGACACAGCACTGTCAAAGTAACAGCTGTGTTACCCTTCCCTGTGCCTGTGGAAAGCTCGGAAGGATCCACTAATCTTGTCCTTAGTGTGTCCTTATGAGTGTGAAAAACAGCTGGAGGGTGGGAGAGTGGGTGTGACAGCTGTGACACAGTGCTGGTGTGGTGCAGAACTTTGTCATAGAGCCCCCAGGTATCACCTCCTTTGCACTGTATGGGAGGACAGCTCCTCGTTCCATCCCACAGTGCTTGCTGGATGGGTGGTGGGGAAGAATTTCCATCTGATCCCAAATCTGGCAACACCTCAGCTGTGGGTGTGTTAGCAGGACATACCAACCAGGCAAGGCAGTAGCATAGGAAGACACTCCTCCCTTCCATGTTTAGTCAGTTTTGACTTCAAAGGAAGGGAAAACCCAGAGGCCAAAGTACAGAACAAGTAACAAAGCAATTTCCTTCGTAGCTCTCTCATGGTAGCCCTAAGGAACAGCTTTGCTCTGCTCTACTGACGCAGTCTCCAGGGACTCATATTGCAAACAATTTCTTTTGTTTGAGAATATTCCTGCTTCATTATACAACCCCTGGGAATTCCTTCCAGCTTTGGCTTGGTGATTCCTGTTTCCAGATGACTTGAGGTCATTGCCTCCTTACTCATCTACTCCAAGATCTCACTCCTAGGATAGCTAGAAATTGTCTTCTAATATCCAGGCTAAATTTATTTGTACCTGATTGTTTCCTTCCTCTCATTTAAAGAGTTCAGCTCTTAAAATACTAGCTATCATCCCTTGATATGTATTCTACCCCTTTCCCAGGTAAACATTTGGGAAATGCTTAGAGAAATCTTCTCCTCCTTAGACCACTTAAATCAAGCTCTGTTACCTTTGTTACCTTCTCTCCTTGGATATGTTTTCATTCTTTTCTCAGCCTAGGACCTGTTCCTGCAGCTTTTCTTCAATATAATTCACCAGCCCCTGTTTTTTTTTTTCAGTGACATTTCATCTGTGCCATTTACAGCGTTATCAGCACTTTCCTGACTTCCTGTACACTTCCTGTACTTCCTCACCCAACTTTCCCAGGGATTGCATCAGCCCTTATTGCACTCAGCTGGTCAGGAATTAACTGTGTGATCCCATCTCTTCCTCCAATGCCCCAGTTTATTTTGAGAGCTTGGTGAAGCCCTCTTGAAACATATCCACATAATGAAAATTATTCTTGACCTCAAAATCTCACTGAAGACTTTGCATTTGGAGATTCCTAAACAGGAATTGAAGAAGGGCTCTCTTGTTGCTTCTGTGTTTCATTTCTCTCTGAACACTGTTGTTTCCAATTGTGGGATACCAGCCTATTAAAGCTTCTTGATGTTGGGCTTTGGTTCTTCTATGTGCTAGTTCATCTGGTGATCTCTGGTGGGGACCACTCGTGGTTCCTGATTGATGTTTCTGTCTTAGCAGTTGAAACTCTGCTTTTGCTTCTCTTGCTTTCCCTGATCATTAACTTGATTGGCATGTGTATTAAAAATCCATCCTAAGAATCAAGGTGAAACATTTGGCATTTAGCAATGTTCTCATAGCAAATGAGAAGTAATTTTTCCTCCTCTTTCTGGTTCCTTTGTTCTATTTATTTACTGCTGCTCCTCCTTCTTGTTGTTTTTTGAGGATCTCTGTTTCAGTGTCACACAGCAACTGCAGTGTACAAACTCTTTGAAATGCACTGGACATGGGAGCACTGCTGCCTTCCATGGTAGAGGTCCTTACCCACATCCTGTCCCTTCTGGATTGACTCTGTAAGGGACAGTGCTCCCTCACATCCCAGTGCTGTTGGGTTTTGTGTACAAGCTGCTGTTCCAGCAGTTGAAGCTGTTTTTCTGCAGCCCTGCTGTGGTGCTGAATTGCTCACTGCCTTTTCCTGTGCCCCCAGGACTTTGACATCGCCGGGCAGTTTGACCCCATGATTCCTGATGCTGAGTGCCTGAAGATCGTGCACGAGATCCTCAGTGACCTGCAGCTCGGGGACTTTGTCATCAAGGTGAGACTGGGTGGGCTCTCTGTGCCGTGGTGGGAAGCAGTGGTCATTGTTCTGTGGGTTTACACAGTAGCACCTGCTCCCACTCTAAGGCCTGACCCAGAAGTTCATCCCTCCTCTGTGCCTGAAAGCTTCCCCTTGTGCTAAAGATTGGACCTCCACTTGGATTTGCTTTGAGCTGGGAATGACAGGAGTTTTCCTGAGGCTGCAGCTGACAGAGTTCTCTCCAGAACTAAGCACGGTCCCTTGCAAAATTCCATCAGCCAGCTACAGTGATAGAATGGTTACAGTTGGGAGGAACCTTAAATATAATCCAGTTCCATTACCCTGCCATGGGCAGGGACACCTTCCACTATCTCAGGTTGCTCTAAGCCCTGTCCAGCCTGGTCTTGAACACTTGCAGGAGTGGGGCAGTCACAGCTTCTTTGGGCAACCTGTGCCTGGGCCTCACCACCCCTATAATAAAAAATCTATTCCTAATATCTGTCTAAGAAGGTGATTGTCATATTCACTGCCTGCAGTAAAACAGGCTCTAGTCCAGGATTCCTGCCCTTATCCCAGCTGGGGCATCTGCTCAGTGTGTGGTGTTACCTGCAGACTCCTGCCTTTGCCCCAAGTCCTTTTTGGAGCTGAAGCATTTTCTGTACCAATAGTTGTGCCCTGCTGTAGGCTGAGCCTGCTATTTGCTTCCAGACACCTCTGTTCCCTTGGGATGGCAGCAAATACTGCTTGGTGTGTAGGTGAGGCAGGATGAGAAGGATGCACAGGTGTAGTAGAGCAATGAGCAGGAGTGCTGGATGCACAGGAGGGCAGTGGGATCTCTGAGGGACCTGGAGCTGGGCCATTCCTGGGCACTGCAGGCTCTATGTTGTGTTCCTGTTACAGCCCCAGGGAGCAGGGGCCAGGGACTTCCCCTTGAACCTGTCTGGGATTAGATAGAGGAACTGGGTGTTTGGGTAGTGGTGAAAGTGGTGCCTTTGAGGATGAAGACACTCCTGCAGTGGGGAGCAACAGAATAACCTGCTGTGGTTATTCTTGTCTCCCACAAGGCACTTTCTGTTGATGCTGGAGGATTCCAAATTCCTGTGCAGTTTTTTTGTTCCTAACTAATTGTACACATTCTCACTACCCATGGAAATGTTGAATGCAGCTGAGTCTTTGGCCTTAACTATGTGCTCTTACAGAGCATAATTAAGCTATAGAATTCACTTTACTATCATTAAAAAAATAAATCCTCATTGAGGATTTGATATAACCAGATGTCCCTTTTTTTTAGGCTGATAGTGTAAGGTAATACTCTGAATTAATCTCCTGGCTGTGGTCCATTCCTGAGCTGTTTTTACATGTCCCTGATGTTTTTGTTTTTTTCTCTGTTGAGTGGAGGTGTCTGTGGCTCTAGAAGGAAATGTGATGGTCTGCCCAGGCTTTGTAGATGTCAGTTGTGTTATTTGCTCTGCTCTGGGAAGCTCAGCTCCCCAAGAATGGGAAACAAAAATTACAAATAGCAAGAAAACCCCTCACATATGTCTCCTATATTCTCTTCCATGCTTAAAACTACATGGGAATGAAGCAGGACAAGGCTGAAGCATCTGTTTGAGTTCATAATTCCTGTGTGCTGCTCCCTTTCCCCAGGTCAACGACCGGCGCATCCTTGATGGGATGTTTGCAGTGTGTGGGGTCCCGGACAGCAAATTCCGAACCATCTGCTCCAGCGTTGACAAGCTGGATAAGGTATGGGCTGGAGCCCCAGGCTGCATCTGCTGCTGCTGGAGTCTCAGTGAATGAGCCATGGTCCTGGCTGGAAAATGATGATAAGCATCAAGTTGTTCCCACCTTTCCCTGGAGGGGATATGTGCAGGGCACAGCATTTGCATAGGAAGAGTGGATCCTCTGTTTTGTTATCCACTGTCCCATGAGGTCCTGATAAAAAGAAAGGTGGGAGGGGAAAAATGCTCTTCACAAAGTAGGTTCAATATCCCAAATCTTCACCTGCTCAAGGTGTGGCTGCTTATGAACCAGGCTCATGAAAACCTGCACCAAATTAGGCTAGGGCATGTTAAAAACAGCAGCTTGTGTCTCATCACTTGTGGTCATGGTTCTTTGTGGAAGGGTGAACTGCCTTTTCCTGTGGAGGACTCATCAGATGGTCAGATGAAGGCAGCTGGAGGGGGTCTCACTCACAGCCCTGTTAGCAGAGATCCATTGCAGAGGCATGGCCAGAGTTTGGAATCTGGGGCTGTGTATGTGTGGAAAAGCAGTGGGAAGGGAGCACTGGGCTTCTTTCTGATGGGATCATTTCCTTGTGATTTATCTCTGCAGCTGAATGTGATCAAGACTCTGGTTCTCTGACTCATGGTCAGTGGGAAGATGGCAGCATATTATGCTTCCATTGGGTTTTTTCCATTTCTCAAGCAATACCTAACACCTTTCCAGGTGATTCCATGACCAGCAACACTTTCCTGAGTGGTGTTTATGACTTAAGTACCTAACCAGGGAAACCACAGCAGCAAGATGGGTCTCACACTTGGTGGTTATACAGTGATTATATTTGATTCTGGCCAGAAATCAAACTAGAGGTATTTTTATAGGGTTGAGATACAAACAGGCGGTGCAGAGGTACAAGAAATGGAGTTATGTACACATGACTGTGCTCTGAGAGCTTCTACTTCTGTCATGCACCTTCTAAGCATGATGGTGGGATTCTGCCATGCAGAGGAGAGCCTGTGTCCCTGGTACAGTGGCTGATGCCCTTCTCTGCCCTCACAGGTGCCGTGGGAAGAAGTGAGGAGTGAGATGGTGGGAGAGAAGGGGCTCTCTCCCGAGGCTGCGGATCGCATCGGGGAGTACGTCCAGCTCCACGGTGAGCACCACGGGGTGATGCCCTTGGCCTTGTGCTGGGCTGGGGATGGAAGGTGCAGGGCACACCGTGCCAGGTGCTGCTGCCCTGGCACAGCTGAGGCATGGCTGGTCCCCACAGGTGGGCTGGACCTGATCGAGCAGCTTCTCCAGGACCCAAAGCTATCCCAGAGCAAGGTGGCCAAGGAAGGGCTGGGGGACATGAAGCTGCTGTTTGAGTACCTGACCCTGTTTGGCATCACAGGGAAGGTGAGGAGCTGTGGGGGCAGGAGGGGGAGCTGCCCTGCTGGGCCCCGAGCGGGCGGTGACGGGGCCGCCCTTGTGCCCCGCAGATCTCCTTCGACCTGAGCCTGGCGCGGGGCCTGGACTATTACACGGGGGTGATCTTTGAGGCTGTGCTGCTGCAGCAGGAGAACGAGCACGTGGAGGAGCCGCTCGGCGTTGGCAGCGTGGCCGGAGGCGGCCGCTATGACGGGCTGGTGGGCATGTTTGATGCCAAGGGCCGCAAGGTGCCCTGCGTGGGGGTCAGCATTGGCATCGAGCGCATCTTCTCCATCCTGGAACAGAGGCTGGAGGTAGGTGCCTTTGGTGCCCAGCTAAGCATGGTTAATCCTCCACTCCAGCAGATGCTGAAGTGAGTGTTCTTTGCCCCAGCTTGGAGAAGCCAGCCAGGCCTCTGCTGTGCTCTGCAGCAGGAGTCAGAACCAGGATATAACCTCCAGTTCTCTCTGGCCTGGCAGATGGTGTCTGGGGCTCCAACTGAAGACAAGACCCTTCTTCCCACAGCCCTCAGACATGGCTTCTCCAGCTGCAGCTGGTGGGGGCACTTTAATCCTCAGCAGGTGCAGGTACCTTAGTATTCCTCACTGCATTAGACATGCACGTGAGCCCACATCCTTCTTGGTGAGACAGTGTTGTTCTGCAGTGGAGGCAGCAGCCTCACACATGTTTGTCCTGCCTGTGGCACTACAGAGACCAGGTACCACATGTTCCAGGGCAGGAACTGCAGTGCCTCTAGGGGTTTCCCTGATGGCTTTTTCCTCTTCCCTCTCTTCAAAGTTGTACTGTTCTTCAACCCAGTCAATGGGTGTTCAGTAGGTCTTTCTAAGCTCCCAAAATGGGCTGCATGTTCCCCTCCCCCAGAAGTCTGGTGTAAGTCTCTCTTGGCAGCCAAACACAACTGGAATTTCTAAATAGAAAATAAATTCCTCCCCCACCACCTCCAGCCCTGGACAGGTTTGTTCCTTTGCAGGTGACCTTTTAAAGGCTTCTCCCTTCAGCAAGGCAGGAGGGAAATGCCACATGGAGTATCCAACATCTGCCACAGGGGCTGGTGGAGCATTCAGCTTGCTGCTGTTTAACCCTTAGTTTGAACCTCAGCTGAAGAGCAGGCAGCTGCCTGTGTCCACCTTGTCTTGGGTGTGTTGTTTCTGAGCTGCTTGGAGCATATATTTAGGAGGCCCTTGGGTGTGGAGAAACATGGGGGAGGCTGTGTTAAGCGTGTATCATGGACAATTGATTGTGCTCTAGGATGGGATCTGTGGGATCTCTCTGACTCTGAGTTAAGGCTGTTCATCCCTCTGAGCCCAGTCCTCTTCAGTGCTAGATTGATGGAGCTGAGTGGTGACCCATCCTGCTCATAGAATCTCAGGTGTCTTGGTGTGTCTGTGGCATCTTCTGCGTCTTGTCCCCTCTCCAGGCCTCTGAGGAAAAGGTTAGGACAACAGAGACACAGGTGCTGGTGGCCTCTGCCCAAAAGAAGCTCCTTGAAGAGCGACTGAAGCTCATCTCTGAACTGTGGGATGCTGGAATCAAGGTATGACTGGGTGATGGCAAAGCCAAGAGCTGCCTGGTTCACTCTGTCTGGGAATGGAGCAGATCTGGCTTTGCTTTGGGAAGGAGTTACAGGGAGCAGGTGGGGAGCAGACACTGCCTTCCTGAATGGAGTCTTCCTCTTCTCAGTGTCCCAAATCATGGGCTCTCCAGGAAGGGCTGGGCAGCAGGACTTGGTTAGCCCTGTAACTGCAAGGCCTTGTTGAAGCTGGTGCCCAGCCTTCTCCAGCAGTCCATCCTGTCCCCACCACACAGCCTCACACTCACCAGAGTGCCCCAGCAGTGCCTGATTGAAGGGGTCCAGTGAAACATCCCAGTCTGATGATGGTGCTGTGCTCTGGCTTTCTCCCAGGCAGAGATGCTGTACAAGAAGAACCCCAAGCTGCTGAATCAGCTGCAGTACTGTGAGGAGACAGGCATCCCTCTTGTTGCCATCGTGGGTGAGCAGGAGCTCAAAGATGGAGTTGTCAAGCTGAGGATTGTGGCAACCAGGGAGGAGGTACAGCCTGTGGCATGGTGGGGGTGGCTATGTGACCCTTCAGCCCAGCCCAAACCAGCCCTCCAGACCCAGTGGTGTTTCCAGCAAGTTCTGTAGCACCTCATATTCCAGTTCCTTGCCCCATGCAGCTTCCTGGAGTCGTGAAGTGCTGTTGTGTACAGCTCTGGGGAGTCTCCTATCACATGGCCTCCTTGAACTCCTCAGTTCAGGAGCCTGGAGCCTGAAGGGGTGGTTCAGTGGTGCTCTTGGAATGAGACTGAACAGAACTTGGTTAGCACTGAACTGCAGGGCTGCTCCGTGCCTGTTACCTCAGGACAGGTTGCCAAAACAGGCAGCACTGGAATCAGTGCATAGGTCCCTGGCCAAGATCACTGCATAGATCAGTAGCTTTGGAACCAATAGAAAAGTGTGGGAAGAGCATCTTTCTCACAACCATTATGCAGGAGAGGGTTTATTGGGGTTGCTGGTGTGTGCCTGCTCATACAGGTTCAGCTCTGTGGCTGCTGCAGTCCATTCAGTCCCTGTAGAGAGACTGGTGACACCTTGGTGTGATCTCCTGAGACACAGGGCTACAACTGTGGTGACGTGTCAAGCTGCTGGAGTTGTATTGAAGGAACTTTTTGCTCCCCCTGTGTAGGTCAATGTTCGAAGGGAGAGCCTGGTGGAGGAGATCAGGATACGAACGAGTCAGTGTTAACCCTTCAGATGCCTCTTCTCCTCTGCTGGATTCCAGCTGACAGATCTCATTCTGTAAATGCCTTCACCAGGCTGTGCAGCAGTGGGTGGGGTGTCAGGGTGACTTTCAAAGCTGTATTTATTCTTAAGCCCTTCCTTCCCTGGTGGGATCCAAGAGGCTGCACTGACTCCTGTGCCATGCCCTGGCCCTTGGGAATGTTGCTGGAAAGATGTTGTGGAAATGGCTCTGGCAGATGCTGGCCACACGTCTGCCACGCTGCCCCATGGAGCCCCACATTGGCAGCAGATCCCGGGGGTTTGGCTGCAGCTTCTTGTTCCCATCACTTTGAATAACCATCCCAGCCCATCTCTCTGCTCTGGCTGCAGGGGGTGACCTTATCCCCAGCAAAATGTAATGGCACTGCTCCCAGAAACATAATAAATCTGTCTGTCCCCTGCTGTGACTCCTGTCTCTGCTTGCTGCTCCGGGCAGGGATTTGCTCACCTGCCTCGTTAAGCCCAAGCTGTTCTTTAAAGGTCATTGTGGATGTTTCTGCAGCCATAATGTTTCCTCCTCCCTCTGGATACCCCTGGTGCTACCAACCCCTGTGACAGGTGCAGAGCCAAGTCCCCACAGCCAGGTGGGGCTCCATGAGCGACCTCCCAGTCATGGGTGTGACAGAAACCCCAATCTTCCGTGGCTGGCTCAGGATCTGCCTTTGCTGCTGAGCCACACATTTTGCCTGATGTCCCCAAAACAGGTCAGTTTTTAAACCTATGGCTCCCTAAACAAGGCTTAGACATGAATAAAGAAACAATGCATCTTTTCTGTGCATAAAAGGACAAGGCAGGGGAGTGGCAGGGAAGCAAGGTAAGAAAGGGCTAGAAAAAGGTAGAACAGGGAGGCAGAGGCAGAACAAGGCAAGGAAGGGGGTTACAAGGCCTCCCTTGTCAGATCTTGTCAACCCCTTCCTTGCCCCGTGCGCCGTTGGGAGATCTGTGAAGGTTTCTTAGGGCGCCTTGGGTACGGCGCTGTGGCTCCCACCTCTAATGGGCTTCGCGCTGACGTTTACCTGTGCACCGTATTTATACCCTCCTGCCGGCACAGCGCGGCCCGGCCCAGCCAATCACAGCAACAGGGCGCGCCCGGCCCAGCCAATCCCTGCCCGCCTATTCCCGCCCTGCTCATTTCCCGGAGCTCCGCTCTCCCCTCAGGCCCTGCCTCCGCCGCTCCGAGAGCCGGTCGCGCCCGCTCCCCGCCGTCCCCTCCTTTCCCGGGGAGAACTCCCAGCCGGGACCTGAACGGGGAGCCCCCGCCTGCCCTTCCCGGGCTCCAGAAGCACCTGCCGCGGGCTGCCGAAGCGAGGCCGCGGCTCCGCCGTCTCCCGGAGCGGCGCCTCAGGCGAACAGGGAGACGGAGCCGGGCTGAGGGGGCAGAGCTTGGCGGGAAGGCAGCCGGATTGAAAGGGCGGCTGTGATTGGACGAGGCGGAGAAAGGCGGGTCGGGATTGGCAGGGCCGGCGCTGTCTCGGCCTGGGTGGGCGGGGCTTGAGGTCTGTGGGGAGTGGCCGAGGGGAGCCGAGGGTGCTCGGGGGTGAGGGCCGGAGGGCGAGGCCGGGAGGCCGTCCCGTGAGTCGGAGTACCCCCAGGCGAGGCCAGGAAGGGTCAGATAAACAAGGCGTGGAACGGGGAGGGGAGGGAAGGGAAGGGGGAGCAGGGAGGAGAAGGCAGGTGAGCCATAATCAGTGGAGGGACAAAGTACATAAGGCAATTTGAGGGAGTGGTTGAAAGGCAGAGTGAGGCAGTGCGCGGAAGCGGCACAGGCTCGGGGCAGAGGGGCTGGAGCGCTGCCCTGATGGAAAAGGCCCTGGGAGTGCCGGCTCACAGTGGCTGAACATGAGGCAGAGTGTGCCCCAGAGGGTCAGGAGGCCAAGGGCATCTGGCTGTACCTGCTGCAGTGTGACCAGCAGGAACAGGGCCTGGGTGAGACCGCACCGGGAGTGCTGCATCCAGTTCTGAGCCTGTCACGACAAGAAAGACTTTGAGGGGCTGTTGCATGTCCAGAGAAAGGAATGGAGCTGGGGAAGGGTCTGCAGTGTCACTCCTCTGAGGAGCAGGTGAGGGAGCTGGGGGGCTTAGACTGGAGAAAAGGAGACTTGGGGACCTCCTAGCTGTCTTCAACTCCCTGAGAGGAGGATGGAGATCAGACTCTTCTCCCTGGGAACAAGGGACAGGATAAGAGGAAATGGCCTCAAGCTGCACCAGGGGAGGTTCAGGTTGGAAATCAGGAGGAATTTTTTCATGGAAAGGATGGATAAGGGCTGGAACAGGCTGCCCAGGACAGGGGTGAAATCACTATCTCTGGAATTGTGCACAAAACAACTGCTCCCAGCACTCAGTGGTTGACAAGGTGGTGATTGGTCACAGGTTGGACTCAATGATTTTAGAGGTACTTTTCAACCTTAATGCATGACAAAAAGGGGAAAAAAGAGCACTGAAAACCACATTTGCTGATCTTTTTAATTTAGAATGTTTAATTACATTTTTAGACATTCATTTATCTTTGCAGTTCCACTTTTCTAAAGGTTGTGCATGTCAGCATCGGGCTGTTGAAATAAAAGCTTCCAGCATGGTTAAAACTGGGAGCACAGATAGTAAATATGAATGGAACCTTTTTAGTAAATGAAGCATCTGCTTTCATCATTAAAATGAAAACAAACCCAGATTTTTTTGTTGTTGTTTGATGGCTCTGGTAATAACCAAAGAAAAAAGAATAAACCTAGTGCAAGAAAAAACATGAAACTGTTCAGTGATTTCAGATATTGCCTCAGTGGGCTGATTAACTGTTTCAAATGCTTGAACATGAAGAAATGTAGGTGTGTTTTACCTTAACAATAAGGCCAGTGGAGCTTCCTCTTCATAAATTGCTGAATAGAAGTATATTGCATGGTCTTCAGCTTAGAAAATTAAAATTAAATAGTACTCTTATTAAAATGCTAAGTAATAACACCAGGCACTAATTCTTATCTGGTTTAAATAAAGACAAAAGATATTTCTGAAGTTGAAGTTTGATGCAACATTTTCCCCCATGTATTTATACCTCTTAAGGTTTATATGTTTCCTTGTGATGCCTTTTATCTTGTACCTCAAATCTTTTCTCACCATAACTATTAGGTGCTCTAACTAATTAATAAGAGAGCAGTACTGCTGCAATGGAGGTCATTTAGATTTTGATTTAAAGCAGTCAAAATAGGCTTAGAACCTCTTGATACAATGTCACATCTCTAGGAGGAATGCTGTGAGTTAGCAAAGGAAAGCAGCCAATGGGCACTGCTGATCCTGTGGTTAAAGAGCTGCAGTTCTGACTGATTTCTGCACGAACCTAAAGCTGTTTGGTGGCCTGAGGTGCTGCTTCTGGGAAGCATCAGAACTGTCTCCCAGAAATTAGATGAAGCCAAGAGCAGCATTTATTTCACTAACACTCAACATTTTAGCTGCTGATTTTGAGTTCCTTTGAGAAGTCCTGGTTCCTCACATGAATTGTTTGTGTTCCAGAGTGTGTGCGCTTCAAACTGGCAGGGAATTGATTTCCTCATCCTCAATCCCCACCCCCAGGCTTCCTGAGATGGATTAGGAGTGGGTGACAGCAAAATTTAAATGTGTTTTCTGAGTGTGTGTGAAGCAGCTTGAGAAATCAGAACTATGGATACTTCTGCACTCTGTATTATAAGAGAGGTGTGAAATGATCACAGGATATTAACAGCATTTCTTAAAAACACTTCGAGAAGAGGCAGTGCTCCAGAGAACTCTGTGGGCTATGGGATGGAACTGCATGTACCAATTAAATCCATAGTGCCAATAGCTCACAGCAGCTCTGCAAATCAGTGCTGTTTACAGGAACCAGGCAGTAAAATGGGGGGGAAAAAAAAAAAAAAGGCCTACTGGAATTACAGTTTCAAATGTGATACCCTGGGATTTTTTTCTTGGTTCCATAGATTTAGGGGGTTGACTTGGACCTGTCTTGGTTCATGTCGTGGCCTCTTCCTTTTTTCTCTGCTTGACTTGCACAACTGAGGTGGAAATAAGTGATGGTGGAAGCACAGAAACAGCTTAAACTGTGTTTTTTTCTGCCAGGTGGGGTGTTGGGACAGGGATATTTGATAACTACAGATAACTGAATCTGGGCTGCCCAACATGATCTTGGGTTTCCAATAGCTGGGAGGAAGGTAGTGGAAAAGTAGAATTGTAATATTTCACTTGATTTCTTTATGAAAGGTTTTCATAACCTGAAAATTATTGATCTGCCTCATCAGAAACCTCCTTCTCCTGCGTGAATAAAGACATCCACCAGAAAAATTACCTGATGGAAAGTGGATACTTTCTTCGAGGGGGATTCTGTCTTTTGTCTCTGGAGCAGTGCAGAGAGAAGCCTTGTATGTTTATCCCCTGGAAATATGGCATATACAAAAGATCTGGTTGGGAGTCGAGTGACCTGTTTTGTTATCTTAGGTAAAACTGAGCTGGACCTGCTCAGATCTGAATCTCATTGAAGCTGTGGAGTGTTTTCATGTAATGAGCCCTTTAGGAGACTTTTGGTCTGCAACTGACAGATCTGAGAACCCAGACTGCTCCAAGGAAGCATGTGAGTGGTTTTTTTATCTTTTTGAGGGAAGTGTTAGAGGGGCTGAGAGATCCCCCTTATGTGAAGAGATCTAGCAGATGTTTGTACTAGGAAGGTAAAATTCAATCTTTACAAAGAGAAGTCTTATTCCCCTTCTCCAGGATTTCATCATTCAAGCCAGAAGAAGAGTTTTGGTTTCTAACCCAGCACCAAAAATGACACTTGCCACTGTACTTCAACTTCAGGCACAAACCAAACCAAACCTAAACCAAACCCAGATATCTCACTCTTCAGGGCCAACACCAGAAAATGATGAGTTGTAGAATTACAAGATGTCTCACACCTTTCCCTTATCCTTTTCCTCTTGTGAACCACCAAAATGTTCCCCACTCTCACACAGGCAGCTCTGAACAGGGAGCATCACTGCACAGAAGGATGATTTAATGAGGATCTAGGACAGCCTGCAGTGCTGAAACATGCTGCTGAGGCTGGCAAGCATATCTACCACTGCCCACACACCACCAGAACATTTTCTCTCTTTTCTTTCTGCCTTCCTATGCTTTTTCCTCCCCTTGTCCCTCCCTTTCCCCCTCCCATGAAACATCCCATATGCCATTTCATACAATCCATAGGTTCTGCTCTGCACCATCTCCAGATTCTCCTCCCTTGCTCTAAGTCTGATATCACCAGGGCCATCATCACCCTTAAGCTTCATGACATTGCCAGGAGAGAGTTGCCTTCACCTTGGTGGCTTGGATGAGCCAGAGGAGGAGTGGGGACAGTTTGTGTTGGGGTTGTTGCCTCCTGTGTGATGAGCTGAATGTGGTTTTAGAAAGTGAAATGTGTGTTGGGATAAGGACAAGGAGAGATGTGCAGGAGAGGATACCAGAGCACTACCAGTCACCATGATAAACTTGGTCCTGGTAGGGAACTGGAAAAGGTGGAAGTCTGGGGAATGCAGAAGTCAAGGTGAAACCTGTGACTCCTCAGACACATCTGAACACAGGGAGCCACGAGCCTCCCCTGCTCTGCTGTGTGGGCTGGGTTGGGTTAGGCAGGTAATGTCCCAAGGACACAGTGCTTGAATGGAGTGTTAGAAATCTGACTAGTTCTGGACAGATGCAGAAGAAAAAGCCTGTATCCAAAAAATCCAGCTGCCACCAGGAGACAGAAATTATTGTACACAATTGCAAAACTGGATTATGGAGCTGATGCTGTTCTCTGGCCAGGTGAGCAAGTTAAAATGCATAAAGGAGAGGAGGGTGTCTCACAAAATCAGGGGCATGTTATCCCATGGAATGCATGAATGAGGCCAAGCAAAGAAAGAGAGAGATCAAGCATAGAAAATTAATTCTGTACATCCAAAAATTGCTCTGAAGAAGAAAAGGTGGAGAGGCCATGAAGGACTGTCTGGAGAAGCCACCTGTAGCAACCCATCTTGGAATATTTCATCAGGCACCTGTAGTTTGGAAGGACTTTTTCCTGAGCAGTACTCAAGGAGCTCCATGGGGAATTCAGGTGTACAAATGTCTCCAGAACTTGTGTCCCTGTGTGCTGATCATTAACCAAGATAGAATGGAAAGAAGTCTCAAACTGGAGATGCAAATCTCTTGGCCCCAGGTGAGAAGGGGAAGGTAACCAACACGGATATTTGAGTGCCTTCAGCACTGGCTGATGGAGGCTGGACACAGGTGGAGGGGAATGGGCAGACCCGGACATGAATGGAGAATGAACATGGGATAAGCATGGGTGGAGAGGAATGTTGGTGATCTGTGGGGACAGGGAAGGGAAGGGAAGGGAGGAACCCTAAGAGCGGATGGAGGGAAAGGGAACGAACCTGAGGGCACAAGGGGCTGACCTGGCTCTGCTGTCTATCACACTCAAAAACCTTTCCAGCCCCAAAAGCCCCTTCCCTCCTCAGGATCCCACCTTCTGCCCCGAGACACACCCCAAGGGCCCCGGACATCCCCGCCCTTCCCCAGCTCCGTCCGGGCGTTCCTCCGCGCCCCCCCGGCTCCCTCCAGCCCCCGCCCCCGGCCCGCCCCGGTCCCGCCCCTCACACCGCAGCCGCCGCGGCTCCGGGCCTGGGCAGGCGGCGGCGGGGGCGCCGCGCCGGGCGGGCGGCGGGGCCATGCTGGGCAAGGACTACATGCTGGCCATCGTCCTGGTCAACTGCGACGGTCAGCGCGGCGGGCACGGGCACGGCCTGCGGGCTCAGGGGCGGGTTGCAGGAGCGGGGACGAGTTGTGGGGCCGGTGCCGGGTTGCGGGGCCGGGGTCGGGTTGTGGGGCTGGTGCTGGGTTGCGGGGCCGGGGTCGGGTTGCGGGGCCGGGGTCGGGTTGCGGGCCGATGCCGAGTGGCGGGGCCGGGCCCCGAGGGCGGGAGCGGCGGCCGCGCTCGGCGCTGTCCGCGGTGCTGATCGGGGCCCGCGGCGTCCGGCCCGGCCCGGCCGCGCCGCTCCCCGCCCCGCCAAGGTCGCCGGGAGCCCACCCGCTTCGGGGGCACCTCCGTATCCAGGTCTCCCCACCCCCGGAGCACCACCCCCCCGTCCCAGCCCCGGGAACCCCGCCCGGCCCCAGAGCCCGGCCGGCCGGAGCGCGCCGCCCCCGCGGCCCGGGCTCGCTCCGGCCGTGCTGCGCCACGGGCTCGAGTCGGTGCCCGCGCAGGGCTGGGGGTGCGGGGGCCACGGCTATCGCACCCTCCGGCTGCAGCCCCCGGGGCACCATCCTCTGCCCGGACGCCGGTGTCTGTCCCGGCCCCTTTTTCGGCCGAGGGCAGGGGAACACTGGGCTGGTGGCCGCGGGCCAAGCCTGAGCCTGGTGCCCCGCAGGGTTCCCGGCCTGGCAGGCCCAGGCTGCCCCTGCCCTCTGTGCCCTGCCGGGGATCCGCTGTCCCCCGGGAGGCAGCGAGGCAGTTCCCTGCACTGGGGTCTGCCTCTGCTGCAGCCTCGCTGGCACCGTGCCGTGTTCCCTTGCCAGGCTCCTCTCCTGGCCCATGCACTCAGCCACGCACCCAGAGGCCACCGCAGGACCCTTGTGCTGCTGGGCAAAGATGTTGGCTGCTCAGGGCAACTGCGGGATCTTTCTCCTCACCCCGTATCTCACACACTCCCTCTCTGCACAGACAACCTCTGGAGCGACCAGAGCCTGGAGACAGACCCTGACCTCCCCCCAGGCTGGAGGAAAATCTGTGACTCTCTGGGTACCTATTACTGGCATGTGCCAACAGGCACGACACAGTGGCAGCACCCTGCACGTGGCACTGGCCCAGGAGGGCACACGGAGGCTGATGGAGATGAAACACCCCAGGGAAGGGTAGGGAATGTGGGCAGGGGTGTGAGGGCTGGTGTTGGATTCCACCCCTGGCAGAATCTACTGAATCCTCTGGGCCTGACTGGTCCAGCCTCCCCTTGGAGCACCCTGTCTGTGTGACCCTGAAGTCCTGCTCAGCCCATCCATGTTTGGGGTTAAGCCCTTTGAAGGGCTCCAGCAGGCCCCATCCTGGTGCTCATCCTACTTGGACTCATCTTGACTACCCAGGACGCTCACAAGTTTGTTGCAGTCCTGTGAGGGAGGGCTCCTACCTGGTGCCTCCTGACTGCCTCTCTTGCAGCTCTCACACCTTTCCTCTTCTCTCCCAGGAATGCCAGGGCCCTGCAGCGAAGCACTCGGCAAAGGACCGGCCCATTCCCAGCCCCATGGCTTCACTGTCCCGGAGGTAGGGCTGTCCTTGTGCTTTGCTGGCTTGTTTGTGGGCTGCCATTGATCCCTGAGCAGTGCTGGGTGCTGGGCCCTGGTGCTCCCCCCCAGAGCAGCCCCCCATGCTGAAACCAGCAGGACCATGCTGGGCACCCACATGGGATGCTTCCCAGCTGGTGGCATGGGGGTCTGCTGGTTCCAAGGCATCCTGATGCAGGCACTCACTGCCCCATCCCTCTGCAGGCACTCACTGTCCTGGCATGGAGACGACTTCCAGCACAGCGCAGAGCCCGGCTCCAAGGTACTGCACCCGCCAGCTTCACTGCCGCATCGTGGGCTGTGCTGGCAGAGGAGGAGGAGGGTGGCAGCTGGCAGGGACGTGGATGGGAGCCAGAGCAGGGGTGACCACTGTGGCACGGTGAGGTGTGTGGGACGGAGGTGGCTGTGACGGGGCACTGAAGCCCCTCGTGTCTTTGCTCAGTGCTTTGCTGTGCGCTCTCTGGGCTGGGTGGAGATCCCCGAGGAGGACCTGGCACCTGGCAAGAGCAGCATCGCCGTCAACAACTGCATCCAGCAGCTCTCCAACAGCAAGGGCCAGGGCTCTGCGGAGAACCAGGGTGAGGTAAGAGCCTGGGATGGTGCTGCCAGGCAGGGTCCCACCACAAGGCTGCTGTTGCTGAGGCTGGACCATGCTGAAAAGGGGAGCAGGTGGTAGAGCCAACTCTCTACACAAGGCATCCATCCGATGGTCCAGGTGTAGAGCAGGTGGATCTGGCAGGGCTGTTCCTTGGGAACAGAGCCAGGGTGCCTGGGTGGGTCCCCACCCAAGGGAATGGTAACTGGGAAGGGCAGGGCTGACCCCACAGTTGAGGCAGAGCAGGCTGGTGTGGAAGGGGTTTGCCTACACAGGGGCTGGGTGCTGGGGATGCTCAGGCTGTCTGCCAGGCTGAGGGAACCACTGCTCCTCTGCAGGGCCAGGACCTAGTGATGATTCTGAAGAAGGACACCATGAGCCTGGTGGACCCCCTGGACCGCAGCCTCATCCACCGCCAGCCCATCCTCAACATCCGTGTCTGGGGCGTTGGCTGCAACAACGGCAGGTGCCAGGGGCGAGGGCAGAGCTAGGGGCCAGGGGGATGGCTCTGCCCACCTGGGGAGAGGCACCCCGGCAGTGACCTGTCCCCTCTCCTCCCTCCCACTGCCACCACGGCTGCAGGGACAGGTAAGGGGGCACAGGGCTGGGGGGAAGTACAGGCAGGGGGCTGCCCCTGTCGAGGTCTCACTGGCTTGCTCGTGACCTTGCAGAGACTTCGCCTTTGTGGCCAGTGACAAGGACACCTGCGTCCTCAAGTGTCACGTCTTCCACTGCAATGTGCCTGCCAAGGGCATCGCCAAGGCTCTGCATGAGATGTGCTCCAAGGTGGGAAGCAGGGACCCCGGAGGGTGTGAGCATGGCCGGGGATCTCGGGGATGAGGGGAGGCTCCGGGATCCCCGTCTCTTGCAGATCGTGGCCGAGCGAGCTGTAGCGAGCAGCAGGCTGCCCCGCGCCGCCACGCTGGAGCCCATCTCCGCCGAGGACCTGCCACTGCAAGGTACCGTCCCCCAGCGCTGCCGGCTGCTCCCCCTGCCCACAGTCCGCCCGTGAGCCAGAGCCCTCTGGCTTGTCCAGCTGTTTCCCCGGAATCCTTGAGGACGGGGGGGACACAGCGGGGGACACAGAGGTAGCCCCCACTCTCCCGTCCTGGCAGTGGATATCCTAGAAGCGGTGAGGCAGTCGATGCAGACCTACGAGGCGCTGTACATCGGCAGCCTGCCCGTGCCCAGGGCCATGGGTAAGCGCCGCTGCTCCCCCGCAGCTGGGGGACGCCCAGGAAGCCCCTCCGTGCCGCGGGGCAGCCGTGCCCTGGCGCCGGGCGGCTCCTGCCCGCCCCTCGCCCGCAGCCGGGGCCGATGGGATGGGGTGTCCCTCTCCCCAGGGATGGATGTGTTGAACGAGGCCATCGAGAAGCTGACGAGGCGCCCTGGGCGGGAGAACTGGACGCCCTCCCTCATCTACGTGTCGGACACGGCCATGAGGGTGCACCCGGCGCAGGTGGGGAGGGAGCAGGGGGCCGTAGCCGGAGCGGGCACGGCGCTGCCCCCGGCAGAGCGGTCCTGGGGGGCGGCACGGCTGCCCGGGCGGCGGCCAGGGGTGGATGGGCCCGCGGGGTCCCCGCAGGAGCCCGAGGAGGCGGCGCACATCTGGGAGTGCCAGGTGCGGTACGTGACCTTCCTGGGGGTGGGCCGGGACGCGCACACCTTCGCGCTCATCGTGGACACGGGGCGACGCTTCCAGTGCGCGGCCTTCTGGTGCGAGCCCGACGCCGGCACCATCTCGGAGGCGGTGCAGGCAGCCTGCATGGTGAGCACCGGCGGCACCGCGGCCGGGCACGCCCAGCCCTGGGGGGGCCGGGGTGTCCCCGGTGCCGAGTGCCCCGCGCTGCCTCTCGTGTCCCCGCAGGTGCAGTACCAGAAGTGCCTCGTGGCCGCCGCGCCGGGGGCGAAGGCGAAGAGCTCGGCCGGCCGGAGCGGGGCCGGCCCGGCGGCCGCGGGGGACGCTGCCCGCGGGGCGGCCAAGGCGGGGGGGGGCGGCGGCGGGGCGGGGGCCGGGACCCGCAAGCGGGGACTCTTCTCCTTCCTGGAGGTGTTCCGCCTCCGGCGGGCCCTCCTGCACAGCCCGTAGCGGGCCGGCCCGGGCCGGGCCGGGGCCGGGGCCGGAGCCGCCAGGGAGGAGCCCCCGGCCTCAACTCCGACCCCGGCCCGGCCCCAGCCCCGAGCGCGGCCCCCGGCGGGGCGGGCCGGGCCCGGTCCCGCCCCTCCCCGCCCCACGGGCCGGAAGAGGCGGGGCCGGGCGTGACGTGGCGGGATGGCGGAGTCCTACGTGAAGCCGGGTGAGGGGGCGCGGGGCGCGCGCGGCACTTCCGGCGCGGGGGGGGGTCCCGGTCCCGGGACACCGCAGGTCTGCCTGGGCGGGACCGCGGGGCCGCGACCGGGGATCGGCTCCGCCGGGGCTCCGTGTGTGGGGGGACGACGGGGCCGTTCCGGGTGCGGGGAGCGCCGGGAGGGACGTGCTGGGGGGTCCCGCCTGGCGCGGGGGCTCCTCGGTCTCCTCCGGTCTCACGGCGCCCTTCGCTGCTGCAGGGAACCAGGAGCGCGGCTGGAACGACCCCCCCCAGTTCTCGTACGGGCTGCAGGCGCAAGCCGGGGGCTCCCGCCGGACCCCGCTCACCCGCCGGGCCCCCGCTCCGCCCGCGGGGAAACCCCCAGGTCAGCACCGCGGGACCCCCACAGCCCCGAGCCCCAGGGGCCGCTCCGCGGGAACTGCGGCTCGGCTCCCGCAGCCGCGGTGCTGGGGGCGGCGGAGCCGGGGCTCGGGGCCCCCTTTCTGCAGGGCCCGGTGCCAGCCGGGTCCGAGCTGACGGGCTCGGCGCCTCTGCCCTGCAGGTGCCCCCCCGGGCCCGCCCAGTGCCCCCGCCGACCCCGCAGCGCCGCCGCCCCGGGCGCTGGGGCCGCCCCCGCAGGGCTCTGCCGGCGCTGCCCCGCGGGCCGAGGGCCGGCCGAGCGCGGCGTGCCCGGAGCAGGAGGAGTGCAGCGTGTCCGCCGACACCGTCCTTGCCCCGCTGCGGGCAGCCCTGGACGCCTGCCGGGCCACGGTGCAGGTGAGGCTCCGGCCCCTCCCGCCGCCCTGACCCGCGGTGTCGGAGGGACGGCAGCCGGGGCAGCCAGGCAGGAGCTGCCGGTTTCCAGGAGACCTGAGGGGGGAAGAGAGCCGCCCCTGCCCCGGGACTCCCCAGAGCTGGTAGGGGCACATCCCCCTCACTCCCAGCTCACCTCTGCTTCCAGAAACAAGTGTGCAATGACATCGGGCGGCGGCTGACAGTGCTGGAGGACGCGTGGGCTCAGGGGAAGCTGTCGGCACCAGTGAGGAAGAGGATGAGCCTCCTGGTGCAAGGTATGGGGTGAAGGGGGCCACAGCCGCACCAGCAGCAGGCCCTGGGGCAGAGGCACCCGCGGGACGGCGGATCCTGCGCCCCTGACAGGGCTGTCCCGCTGTCCTGGCAGAGCTTCAGCAGCAACACTGGGATGCAGCTGATGAGATCCACCGCTCGCTTATGGTGGACCACGTGAACGAGGTGAGCCAGTGGATGGTGGGCGTCAAACGCCTCATCGCTGAGACGCGGGACCTGCCCACCGGAGAGAGGGACGGCAGCGCTGACACCGAGCCCGCGACTGAGCCCGCGACTGAGCCCGCGACTGAACCCACGACCGAGCCAGAGCAGGAGGAGCCCTGACACCAGGGACGGGGCCGTGGACTGTGAGCGGGGCAGCCCCTACCCAGGACCACCGGCAGGAACAGGGCCCCTGCTGCTGGGGGAATCTGGGCACCCCCTCTGCCTCCCAATCCTCATCCAGGAAAAGGGGATTTTAATCATTGCGACATTTTAGTGGCGATTCATTATGTTTAATAAACAGCACCAACCTGCCCCCTCCCACAGTCTCCCTGAGGGTTCTGGCACTGACAGATCCTGGGGCTCCCAGGGTCAGCAGGAGATGGCATTGCTGGGTGAGGCCATGGCTGCCTCATCAGGCTTGGCCATGTCAAGGGAAGAATTCAGCATCTGGCTGGAGCAGGCAGTACTGTGTGTCCCTGCTGCACTGGCTGGCAAAGCTTGGCCCTTCATCTGGCAGTGGGGGGCCTGCAGCAGCCCAAGGGCCTGGCCCTGCTGCAGGAGGGGTCTGGGTTGGCTGCAGAGGCCAATGTGCCCACACCCCCTGGCATGACCGGGGTTTGTGCTGCAACCACAGCCCTGGCTCCCATCTGGGCACAGCTCAGAGTCTGGAACCCAAGAGACCTGGGTGACGTCAGGGAGGTCCAGGGACAGTCACGTGCCCAGTCGGGTGTTAACTGTGCTGTTAACCAGGCCATCTCGTGTTCATGGGATGGCCTCACCCCCTGCCTCCACCAGAGTTGACAACAGACCCCCAGGCCCTCACCACCTGCAGGGTCACCCTCTGCACCCTCCTGGTGCTGCTCACCTCCCCTCCCTGGGGCAAGGACCCCGCTGAGCCCTGACAAAGACACACACCATATTAGCACAGGGGTTTCACGGTGTTTATTGATCAAGCATGAGCTCCTAGGCAATTGCACCAGCCACTTGTGCTAGAGCCTGAGGTGTCACACGTCCATCCCCAGCATCAGAGAGGGCTGCAGCCAGCTGGTCACGGTGCCAGCACCTCCACGAGGCCCAGGAACAGGCCCAGCCATGGCCTGGAGACAGGGAGATGGAAACTCAGATGTCCATCTCAAACTGGTCTTGATCTGCAAGGGCACGGATGGATACAGGACCAGGGTTAGGATGGGGCTGGCTCGGCAGCCACGGGCAGGCAAAGGGAGCAGGAGCTGGAAGTGGGGCCAGGTTGGGATCTCGCCTTGTCCCATGCCCCAGGCAGGCGGTCCATGGGCAGGGGCCGTGGCCCTGGGCTGCTCACCTGGCATGGCCTCTTCGCTCTCATTCTGCTCCTTGAGCTCCTCCAGCTTGACGAGGCTGGACTGGGCCAGGGATGTGACACCGGGGGTCTGGGGCAGGCAGCAGGGAGGGGTCCTGGCCGCGGGTGAATTCTTGCACTCCAGCAGGAACTTGCGGTCGCAGATGATGCGGGTACCTGCCAAAAGCAGGGGGCTGTCAGGCACTGCTGGCCTGGCCACCCCCGCCCCTGAGCACCTCGGCCCAGAGCACGGGCTGGGACCCAGTGCTTGGCCATGGCTCATGGACACATCTGGCTCTGGAACCACCACATCTGGCTTCCCACAAGGCAGCCTGTGACACCCATCCTGCTCAGCAGCTATTCCCCACATTATTCCTCCCTTTCAGGCTCCTGGAGCTCTGCAGGATGCAGCACAATGGGGTCCAGCCTCCCAAGGGCTACCCCATGGTGGCCAACACAGGCCACCCCTGTGCTGCCTGGAGGGCAGGGCCAGTCCTGGGGCACACAGTGAGGCCCCAGCCTGCTGGCCAGGCAGCAACAGCTTTGTGTGGCACCCTGCTCCAGGGTGGAGCAGCAAGGGCTGGGTATCCCTCAGTGGGCACCCTGGAGACCCATTCCCATTGTCACAGCCAGCCACCTGCTGCTCCCAGCGGGAGGACAACAGCTGGGTTTGATGGGACATCTCCTCCAGCCTGCTGGGTGTGCAGCGTCCCCTGGGGCACACGCTGCCTCCTCCCCACGCTCCAACTGCCTGCCAGCAATGCCTGAGGTGGCACCAGCCTGTGTGCCACATCTGCAGCCCTGCTGTCCCCTGCCCATCCCTCCCTGCAGCCCAGCACCAGCTCCCTGCCAGGCTCTAGCAGAGGGTGCAACCCAGGGTTCCAGGGAGCCCAGAGCTGCTGCCTGAGGTGCCAGTGAGCCTGGAGCTGCTGCTGGGCACTGCAAACATCTTACACAGCCCACACCTACCACGGCCCCGCAGCACCGGGCTGGGCTCTCACCCCAGAGCAGCTTAACTGAAGGCACAGACAGAGCCAGTGCCCACAGGGTGGGGCTCAACCCAAACTTGGCCAGCTCAGGAATGAGGCACATGCTTCCCTGAGGACAGACAGCAAAGACCTGCTCAATGGGTGACCTAGGGGGTCAGAAGGGGGAAGGAGGACTGGGGGAGCCCTGCCACCCAGGGCTGGTGAACTCAAGTGGGCACAGACTCTGGCATTAGTTACCTCCATGTTTTTTCTGGATCCAGGCAACCTCTGCCCTGAGGGACCAGCACTGCACTCACCAGCCCCCTGACACTGCCACCAGCTCTCTCCCCAGAAGCACAAGGCCCTGCCTCTGCCTGTACCCCCCTGTAACCACAGGGCAGTGATGGTCTGAACTTTGAGCAGGATCTTCCTACAAAACTTGGGGGTTCCCTTTTCCACTTTAGTGGAGGCTGCTGGGGCCACTTGGATCTGGTGCCCAGAGCAAGTGCCCATGGCCTCAGGGAAGGAGCTGTGCAGGGAAGAACCCAGCAAGGGACCTGTGCAGCAAAGAGCTGCCTACGTTAGGCAGGGCTGGGGTGGCCAAGGCTGTTCCAGGGACAGCCCCATCCCCAACCCCATCCCCGGTCATGCCCCCTGGTGTCACAGAGCAGACTGTGCCACCTGCCCTGGAGCTGCAGCCCTCCAGGATGGGCAGACAGTGGCTCCCCAGGATGGGGCAGAAGGAGGTGGCACTGCTTGCTGCAGCCAAGGAACACAGAAGTGGGCACCCTGCCCCTGCAGCTGCCCCAGAGCACACAGCTACTGCACCACAGCACTGCTTGTTTCCAATACAGCTGCTGCTGACACATGTCCCCTGCCCACGGCAGGGCGTGGGACTGGGTGAACCTTAAGGCCACTTCCAACACAAACCTTTCTGTGACTCATTCTGTGTGTATCTCCTTTGGTGCAAGCACTACCACTGGGGCAGCAGCAGTTCAATTTTTTTTTTAATTTCGTCCTCAAATACCAAGAACAGTATCTGAATATACCATCCAGTAGTGCTTCTGAGGTTGATTTGCCTGTGGTGTGTAGATACTGCTTGTGCACTTCGGGTGTTCAGTACTTCTTTATGCTTTTACTGAGGAAACTCTGCTGCTGCATGTAAGGGTTTGTCTGGATAAGGTGGAAGGAGGTGAAGTCTCCACCTGGTCTGAGATTGATCCATTGGATTAGACACTATGTGCACTGGAGTTTCCTGCTTAAGGAATGGATTCCACGCAGTTACTGCATTGCTTTGGAGCAAAAGCAGAACTAAGCACAGTCCAAGTGCAGAAAGTGGAAAACTGGGTCAGGAGTTAACATTCATCTTAAGCAGTGTGCAAAAATCCTCTTCTTCCTCACAGAAGGCCTGAGGAGCTCTCAGCAGATTTACAGCATTAGAAGAAGCTTACAACTGAACCTATTACATTTTCCTCTAATGGGAAGCACTTTTCTAAGATCTGCTTCTGGGCAGGTGAACAACCCTACACTCACCTGTCACTGTTGTCAGCCCTTCTTTGCAGCCCTGAGCAAAACCTGATCTCTCAGGTGACACCTGCCAGAAGCAGCAGAACTAATCCAGAAGGAAAAGACCATACACAGAAGCAGGTTCACACCAATAAAAGGCTCACAAGTGGCAGGGGCAAGGACTCTGCAGGCCCCTGTGGCTCCAAACCCTCCCAAACCTGACTGCACCCACGTGCTCAGTACATGACCCTGGGGAGATTTGTCACCAGGCACGGCAGCAGCTGCTGGGGACAATAACATACAGCCCTTTCCAAAATTTTCACACACAACCTATAAATGCTGTTTGCCTTTTATTGAGTATTCAGGTAAATATTTCACATTAATACAGGCTACATAAAGTAGAGCCACTATACGACATGGAATTTACTCAGCTTTTCCTTGTAAGTCTGTAAACAATTATACAGGTATTACCACCCTAAAAGGTCAAAATCATGTCATCAGCTAGTTCTCTGCTGCATACAAGGAGCATTCAGTAGTGTTTAGCCAAAAAGCACTAGTTTTGTCTGATTTTTAAGTTTGAAGTGGCTAAACTAACTGGAAAACAGAATCAGTTTGAATAGGTAAGTCAATTTGTTCTTATACAACGGGCAATCGAGATTCCATTGTTACAGCCCACAGAAAATTGCTTAGTTAGGCACATGAAAAAAATCCCCAGGGTTCTTCAAGGTCATAAAGATTCCCAAACCAGGCTAAAAAAGGACAGACCCCCTTAAATCAGTTGACGTACTTGAGATGCATGTTTCCAATGTGAGGTGCCCAGGTGCCAGGCCAAATCTACAGCAAGAAATAAAAAGACAAATCTATTATAAAAACAAATAAAGGTTCCTTTAACAGTGTTTTACCACTGAGGGTGAGCATAAGGCTTCCCTCAAAATACAACCAGACTGTCCAAAGGCAGGAGCTCTTCAGCTCTGGCCAAGGTCTGACTGACAACCTGCAAGGTACCGAGTATGGAAATAAACCCTCTCACTTGTACCAGTCCATTACCTGGCTGAGCAGTCTTGAAATGCTGCTTGTTCTACCTGCAAGGTTTGGTATCAATAGCACCATGGATATTTTATGAACACATGCACACACACACACACACTGTAGGGAAAAGTCATGCAAACAACCTCAATCCTAGTTTCAAAGAACAGAAAAAACCAAACGTGTCACCCAGCCAAAACTGGGTCTCACAGCACTGTATAAAGCCCCAGGAAAGCACAGGTGGGAAAAGACAGCCACACTACCTGCTGAGCATCAGTACATTCTGTTGAGTTCTGGACAACTTTGATCATGGGATTCCAGGCAGGATCTGGAGTATGGAGCCCGTTAAAGAGGGGCCCTCCTGGGCCATCTGCCAGCTGAGGGTGCGAGGGTATCAGAGTGCCGCCGTACATGGAGATGGGCAGGCCCTGAGGGGACAAGAGAGCACTGCTGAGGGACACGGGGAAGGCAGGCTGTAGGAGCACACAGAGCCAGCTCACCTCCATAGGTAATGTTCCACTACTGGCAGGAATCTCAGCACTGTCAGGGAACACTGGGGCAGAATGTGGAACACAGTGATTTCAGAGCTGGAGATTCCTGCCAGCTTAGCCATTTCTCTGAACTTACACCTAGCAGAGGCTGCAGCACACACAGAGTTTTCAGGTAAGCCCACAAGGCCAGGCCAGCAGCTGAACACTGTGACCTCAGAGTTCCCTCCTCTCTGCAGCACAGGACAGCCACAGTGCACACAGGGCTGCACGGAGCCAACCAGACTGGGTTCAAGATCTTCTCTAATTCCTAATGGCCATCTAAAATAATTCTGCCTGTTCAGAAAGAGCAAGTTACAGAGCAGCTTCTTGCTATTAGGAGAATTCTTTTCCTCTGTGTGAATGGCTCTGCTTTGCCACACAGATGCCAAGACCACATGCTATGACTTTCTGAAACATGCTGGTAGTCCTCTCCTCCTGCCACTTCCCTAAGGAAGGTATGGGGTATTGGGGCCATAATTTGTGCTGAAAGCATTAAGCAAACTTGTTATCACCCTCAGGAGCTGGGCAAGCTTTGTGAAACATTTCCAGGAGACTGAGCTTCTGAGAGACGAAACACTGAAGAGTGATGAAGGCCTTCAGCTACTGACCAGAGAGTATCTGCAACCTACAGACTGTGGCTTTGTTTAGACCTGCCTCCAGGCTTGGGCACCTTTTCTGGTCAGTTCTGGGATGAAAGAACGTTCAGGACTGGGGTAACAAGCAGTGGCAGCAGAGGCACACACAGGGTGAACAGGCAGAAAAGGAGATGTAATAAAGCCAGGCCCTGGCCATTTCAGAAATCCAACCCTCTGTAACTTACCTTAGAAAAATCCACAAAACTATTTGGCATAGGTTGGTGGAAAATATTCGAGGGAGCCACTATTCCAGAATCATCTCTCTCCATTGGCTGATGCTGAGAAAACGTGCCTGGGTCTGACAGCTGCTGATGCATTGGATGACTTCCCATGACAGGCTGAGACCAACCCGACAAGCCTTCTGCAAAGAGATGAAAAATGGCTGATGAAACTCACTGCAGACACTCGAGGAGAATTCAGCAGCTGCACACACCTAAGGCCACCCAAAGGCACCCTGAAAACACACAGCCACAGAGGGATCTCAGGTATCCAGACAAGGGTGGAGAAGATGGGGACTACCACGAACTGTGAGTTCCACATGTCCACTGCAAAACAGCTAAAATCCAACAGAGCTCCCAACACTACCTGTAAGCACATACAAGCTTTTCTTGAAAACACACAGCAATGCTGAGACATGAGTTAACCAAAGTGTGGAGGGCTTCACTGAAGCATATAACAAATGCAGGACTCAAACGTTTGTATTGAAAGTTACCAATGGAAACACTCTACACCTCAAATGCTGCACCTCCTCCTTTCCACAAAATCCAACTACCAGGAAACTGAACGTAAAACTTCAGCTGTTTCAAAGTCATTCTTTGGGAACCAAGGCTGCCTGGAACAGAAGTTATCCCATACTGTTCAAGAGTCATGAGGAAATCAGTGCAAAAACCAGCATCCACAGCTCTGTGTCCCTGGGTGCATCAGCTGCACCTCAGCTGACACTGTAAAATGTGAGTGGAAAACAAGAGAGAAACCTGGACAGAGAGAGCCAACAGTCAGGTCTGGAACCAGCCCCCTTAAGAGATGGAAATTGTTTACTCTAAGCTCTGGATCATTCAGAGGACTCTGTATGAGATCTCTGCACCATTTCAGGCTCACAAGTGCCCGATGACTTGATCCAGGCGGGTGAGAACCGGCTGAGGAGGGCAAACCACCGCGTTTCCATCGACCTGTGCTCTCCCACCACTGCCAGCAGCTGTTCCCCGTGGGAGGACAGACTTGGGGCTTTACTCCTGCTCTCCAACCCTCCTTCCAGACACAGTCCCTCCGAGCGGCCCTGCAGTTTGTGCGCAGCAGAGACTCACCAGACACGCTGTTGACGCCGAAGGACCAGATGCCGCTGTGGCCCACGGGCGCCGTGAAGTTGGTTCCCAGGGGCGTGGGGGTGACGGAGCCGCCCTGGCGGATCCTGGCCAGCCGCTCCGTCCCGATGGGAGGCGGCACCTTCCGGTCCGGGTTGGCGTTACCCGATTTTGGCTGGCCCAAGTTAGCGGGGGCAGAAGCAGCTGAGAGGGGCGAAGATGATCCTGAGGAAACTGATGGAATAGGAGATTCACCTGCTGAAAAGAGTATTTCTCTTGCTTAATGACACACAAAGTAGCAAGCGTAAATGCCATCCCACTTATTTCCCCAATATTATCTCAAAGCGTATGATAAAACGTTTTAAAGGCTTTTTTTGGCAAGAATTCAAGTCTTTCACAGAAATTCTGTCTAAGAATATTTTGAACTCTAAAATCCACATTTTAACACAAATGCTTTCAGCCATCAGAATCATGATATTCTCATGACATAGCGGTGCATCTAAATTAATTACAAGAAAGAATAAGAAACATGGAAGAGTTTCAGGAAGAGGTGAAAACATCAGCCAAAATACCATAAATATCTAAAGAGCCTGGTTTTGGTATCCACCACTTCCAGCAGAAGAGAAATCAGACAGCTTCCCAAAGCCACAGGTGTGACCCAAGAGCATAAAGTCCCGCCAACTTCAGAAGCGTCACTGACTCTCCTTGGGAAATCCAACTTCCTTTGAGCACTCATTTAAACATTTTGGTTCTTAAACTCAGAGTGGCAATGAAGTTGCATGCAGTGACATGAAAAACCTCTTCAGCTAAGATTCTGAATCAAAGACCCATATTTTCTGTAAAGCTACTTCCATGTTCTTTCCATTAGGAGGAAAACCCACTGTTACCTTGGATGATGCTTAGAGATTTTGGAACATTTTAAGTAAAATTCCAGATCCCAATTTAAAAAAAAAAAAAAAAAAAAAAAGGCAAGTATAACTTCAAACTATGGCAAACACGATATTTTCACCTAATATTGCACTCGTACTACTTAGAGGGGAATCTTTAGCTTGGTGTAATCACCTCCACTCCCCCACAGCTTCATGCTCTCTCCTCTCAAGAGCCTACAATGACTCATTTTTCTGCCCAAATACGCCTTTAGTAATGCTACCAGAACTAGTGGCATGGGAAAAACCCCATAAAATAGCACAGCTTGGGATATGCACACCATCCTCACAGCTGCTAAAAGCAATTGGAAAGCATTTTGTGCATTACTGGGTAAGTTCCCCTCAAGATAGAAATCTACTAAAGACAATAGCTATGAATTTATAGTTAACTAAGACAGACCCATGAGGTTCCTACATGAATTTGTTGCGCTTGTCCAAGGATGTGGTGAAAAATGCTGTCTGTTAAAGCTGGGAGTCCCAACAGGCGCTGGCCCTTGAAGGTAAACCCGTGCTCCTTGTATGTTTGCTGAAAAGCCTGTCAAAGGACCTGAAGAAGAAGTTGTAGAGCTGTTGGATGGATCTAGAGAGGGTAAGCCTGAAATAAACATAAATTTGATTAAATATCTCTCTTTGGGAACCTGCTTCAAAGCACCAGAGAAAGCTAGTGCTCCAAATATAATTAAAGCATCTCATCACCGTTGGGGGTATCTGCACATGGTAAGGTGCATGATTCTCCCTTAGAAACCGCAGAGGCATTTCTGGAGGCTCTCTGGTTTGGCCTCAAGTTTTAACAAAAACAGCCATCCCTTTGGTCACTGAAAGAAAATGATCTTAGCAGGGAGGGCAGAGCAGGAAAGCTGGCAGTGGCCACGATCTTTGCTTACAAAAAGCCACACAAATCCAACAGGGATCCAGGGCTCTGTGAAAGTCCCAGGGGAATCCAGCACCAGGGAAGCAGTTCTCTGCAGGATGGGCTTTGCCATCCCATAGGCACCTTCATGGAGAAATCAGTCAGAGCACGCTGTGGCCACAGAGACAGGGCTGGCGTGGCACAGCACCACAGGGGAGGGGGCTGCTTCCTCCAGGGATGTGTGAGAGGAAGAGACACATGGAGAAGGAGTTCAAAGTCCCACAAAAATTACTAGCAAGGGTGAATTACATTTTTTTTTTAATAAGCCAAAGCTTTTAAGTACTTTTCCAAAATGTTGTAAAAGCTCTTATCACACGTTATTACCTGAAAGCAGAAATGGGCATGGCCATATGTTCACCTGAGTTTAGGGTTTAGTTTCAAGGGCCTATTAAACAAGATTAGTTTCAAAACCATTTAAACATTTCAAAATGACCACAACCAGGACCAGCCTATGTTGCTGCAGAGTGAGGCTGAAGGTTATCTCTACGCACACCCCACCACAAACAGCAGCGCTGCCAGGCAGTACCTTAGGTCAGACACTAGAGGGGCACCTTTCAGTGCCTGGACAGTTCCTGAAAGCCAGGTGTTTTCCCCCAGTATTATCAACCAAGTCAACCTGATTTACTCCTTCCAGAAGTACCAGACCCAATCTGCTCACATGGACAGAAATGATTTGTTGGAGTTAAAGGAGGTATTTTTCTCACTAGCCCAAAGGTTAAACTGAGAAGTCTCCCTTACAGCCAAGGAGAAACACACCCCCCTGCTGCTGGAACATGGGCTGCTTAGCTGAGGGACACCCAGCATGGGAGGAGTCTTCCTGGGTTTGTCACAGCACAAACTCCATACTCTGAGGAGGATGCCAGTGTGGCTGAGCTGAGTCTGTCTGGAGTTGCAGCCTGGCTCCAGCACGGAGCTCAGGCCTGAGATGACAGCAGCACCTGCAGCCCAGGGCCCTCCCTGGGCAGCTGTGGAGCCACTGACTGGACGCTCTGGCCACCCCTCTGTCCACAAACCTGGCAGCCAAAAGCCCCCTTGTGAACCAATTCCATCATGCACCAAACCACAAACTGCCAGCTGGCTGGCAAACCACACAGGATCTGCCCCAGACAGAAGGGTAACAGAGCTGCTGCCACCCTGGGTGCTGCTGGGTTCCCAGACAGAGAACAAGGCAGGGATTGTGACAAAAGCAGCTCTCCTGCAGGAGAGGGATGCCCTGCTGTCTTTTGATGGCTCAGGAGGGTGATGGGTACACAGCTTTTGGGTACACAGCTTGTAAAGTGCAATGACTGGACAGTCAGGACCACTTCAGCCCTGCTCGATCTGCTCCATGGGCTGAAGGGAGTGTGACAGCCAGAGATGCACAAATGCAAGAGCCAGGTCACAAAGAAGACTTTTTAACTTTATCTTGTCTTCCATAAAAGTGGATGAAAAACTTTGCTGGATATTAAAAATGGTTATTCTGAACAGTAACTTACCAAATCCTGACTGCAATAACGAGCTTCCTATTTGTGTACTTACCAAAAAAGTCAGGTTTTATAATAGTAAAATCTTCTGCAATACATTCTCTGCACTTACTTGGGTTATGAACTCAAACTCCTCATTGTGCTCTGAATGCATAACTATGCTTTTGAGAGGAGTGTATTGATCTCACACAAACTCTGCTCAAAATTCAGTTTATCAAAGACCCCAGGCAGCTGCTGGTTACTGCAACATTACCTGCATGTTTAGAGAAGGGGCCACAACACTTGGTTACTCTGTGTGAAACAGAGTCCAATCATTTCATGCAGATCCATACTCATGGGCTGCTTCCTAAGGTGGCATATTTCAAGTTTGTGACCCTTTTTAAGAAGCAAGATCACAAACTCCTTAAAATGCACAGGACAGATGTAAGAAGCAGATTAGTTTTGGTCTTCTCCACAGCCTCCTCTCATGGTTGGGCTAAGCCTGCCCTCAACTGCAAACTGCCAGGATAAGAGACCTAAAAATGTGAGACAAATAGGCCATTTCCAGAATGGATCCACAGCCAGTGAGATCTGCAGAGATATCTGTGCCTCAAAGGAACTGGTGAATCAGAGAAAACTCAAGTTCCATGAACAGGAAAAGCAGACTACCTGAACTCCACCCTGAGGTGAGAACTTGTTAAGAAGAAGCTGGTTTAGTGTACACCCAAACTGTATTAAATCTTCACCAAATCAGTTTAGAGGTGATCCCTTAGAAATGTTGATTTGTGGAAAAATTTCCCATGGCCCAACTGTGTAACAGAGGCACAAAATGCAAACCTCTGCTCCCTCAGGCGTCCCTCCCCCAGCTGAGACCAGAGGATGGGGGTCCACCTGCTCCAAGGCTGTTCCCAACCCCTCTGACCACAGAGAATTGCCAGACCAGGCCCTGGCTGCTCCCTGTCCACTGTGCTGCTGCTGGCCAGAGCATGAGCAGTGACCAGCCCTCGTTCCCCTTCTCAAAACCTCATGAACCCTGTCCAAGCCCTATGCAACAGCCAGGGGAGCCCCCAGTTCTGGAACCTTGGGGGCTGAGCCAAGGGCAAGTCCATTCCCCTGGGACAAGCTGGAGAATGAGAGGGCTGGGCAGACCACACTTAGCTCTGAGGGAAGGCAACAGAGAAGTCCTCAGCCTACTGTGTTCATTCCTTTCCTCTCTATCACACCTTCCAAACATCCTCAAGCTCCCTTAACCCCCCCCCGCCCCCTGCTCCTGGGACATCAAGATTCTGAAACAAAGGTGATCAAAAGCAGTATGAAGTAAAATGATATTAAATGAATCAACTAAGGAGCTGAGTAATCAGTCACCTCCTGCCCAACACAATTTTAGCAGCACACTCCTTATTTGCAGGTTTTCTTCACTTTGCAATATCCTAATCAAATCCTAAGTCAGGAAAAGTGTGTTCTGTCCAAATATTTTTGAGCTTCAGTTGAGAACTTCACACATATCTCTCCCAAAGTCAACTGTGTGAGTTTTCCTTGGCTATCTACCCAACCTTTCTAATGGCAGAAACAGATTTACAATGTTTTTAAATACTTACAGTCACTTAAGGGTATATAGAGTATAGAAGGATATATAAAGTAGAAATACAAGAAATTTTCCCCCATTACAAACAGATGATCTTAACATAAGGGAACAGCAAAAAACTTTGTTGCTGTGGGAAGTCCCTGTCACCCATGTTTGCACAGGCAGGATGTCATCATCAGGGAAATCAGCAGATCCCATTTGCCATAACTTTCCTCTCCCAGGAATTATTTTAGCAACAGCCAAGCCCAGTTCAGAGCACTGCAGAGGAAAAGCTGAGCCACTGTCAAGTGGTTCTGGAGCCTGCTGGGGGTCTGGCAGCTCTTTAATAACAGTCTCTGTTGAACAAGGTCCAGTTACTTCATCTGATACATCTAATTCTGCTTACTGCACAGAGGCTGGATGTGGCACAGAGTTCTAGGTGTGCCCTTGCTTTGCAGAGCAAACAGCCCCAATTTAACAACTGAGAAAACTCCAGTCATAGCAAACAGCCCAGTTTTGTGGTTAAAGCCAGTAAGAGAGAAGTGTTCTGCTTTGCAGAAGTCCTGCACATCTGTCAAGCAACTGAGAGGAAAGGGAATGCTGAAGATCTTTCCTTACCATCACATCTTCCAAATGCTCCCTTCTCTTTAATCTGAAAGTCAAACCACTTGACTTGTCCCAGCCCAGCATTCAAGTCCTGAAGCTTTAGCCCAAACACCCAACACACATTTTGTGGGCAAGGATGACTCCAGAGCAAGGCTCTCCAGATACCCAGCTCCAGGGCATCCCCCAGCCACCATGGCAAACACAAAGGGGTGGCACAGAAGAGATCTCTTGAGGGTCCCTTCACCTAATGGGTGCAGTTGGTTGTCTGCAACATCGTTTGAACACTGAGAAGATAAAAGTCCTGCAGGCAGAGCACAGCAAGGGCAGGGAGCTCAATGTCAGTGTTCACAACCCATTTCAAACAAATCCAGATGTGCTAGTACTGCTATACTGAACCTCTGAATAGAACACCCTACACAGCAGCACACCAATAAGCTCCACAAAGTAAGCTTATTAAAATCCCAGAGCCCTATCAAGAACCAAAAGGCACAGAGAGTTTCCCCTCACTGAGTCAAGCTGGAATCTCACATACAATATGGAGCACCTGCACGCAGTCACTGCTGCAGCTGGAACCTCCAGGAGTCCTCAGCTTTGGTGTCACCCCACACTGTGCTCCATTCCAACCTAAAACCTAAAGTTGCTGCTACACTACAAGCAGGTGGGAGCATTCCTGTCTCACACAGAGCAGAAGCAATGCAACATCTGCAATCTTCCCAACTCCTAACAGCCTAGAAGAGCTGAAGAAAAAAAAATCATCAGCATTTTAAAGAGCACTTGGAAAAAACAGGCCATCCTCATTGCATGAGCATTCTCCAGCTGTCATTTGTAGACTATTTCTCCATCAGTATGACGATCAAAGTGCAATGGCTGAAGAAATGATTTTGTCCAGAACATGATCTTAATGACTTACCTACAGGACTAGTTGAAACCCGCTGGGAAGGTGGCCTGAAACCAGGAGCCTTGGAGTTGTCAGGATGAACGTTTTCCACGTGTCCTAGCACAGAGTTATTCAGAAAGGTAGACTGAACAGTGAAAGATGGGTCAGCCGCTGCTCGGGTAGAGAGTGGACAGTCTCCCCATGCTTGGTTAGCTGGCACCTGGTTGCTATCAAAAAGACTACTAAAGTGATTGAAGAGCGTTGCTGGCCCAAAGGCAGGAGGCAATGATTTGTTTGCTGGGTTAATGTGCATCTGAGAACCGTTCATAACGTTCATGGCTGACGAAAGCTGCACTGCAGCAGGTGGACCTTGAGAAGGTGTTAAAGGAACTTGATTCGTAACAAAAATAGACTGAGGATCTTGATGGAGGTTTGCATTTGGTACCACTGAATAGAAAGAACCTCTGGACTGCATCCTGTGAGTAACTCGAGGTGCTGGTACAGCTACTTGAGGTAAGTTACTGTTGTCCTGATTATCTGCAACAACTGACCTGGGCGACGCTAAGCTTAAAGGAGCAGTTTCTGAGCTGGATGAAAAAGGCATCGACATGGAAGGGCTGATCTCGGACATGCTGGTTGGCAGAACTTCATCCTGCGCGCTGCTGGGCGGGGCGGGGCTGCCGGCCGGGCGCGCTTCGGGGCCCGCGGAGCTGCTGCTGGCTGACACGCTGCAACTGCTTGCGACCGAAGCTGGCGGGCACGCGCTTGTCGGCGGCTGCTCGGGGGCGGATGCCTTCTCCTTGGGTGCGGAGACAGCCGAGAAGGAGTCTGCCTTCAGGGCAGAATGCTGCGCTTGCGGAGCAGTAGATGGCAGAAACGCTGTGGGCACTTGCCCGTTGTTTGGGGGGGCAGAGGAAGCTGAGGGCAGAGTGCTACAGGTGCTTGTCACAGTTGAGATGGCTGTTGCTGCAGCGCTCGTCTTGGGGACGCAGGCAAAGAGCTGCTTCCTGACCGAGGAGGGAGTCCGGTTACTGGTCACACACAGAGGCTGGGTGGAAGCAGCTACAGACGAGGCGGTAACGGGACAGCTGGACGTGGCTAACCCAGGAGACTCCGTCTGCAGAACGTTTCCATTCTGACTACCCACACGACTCGAGCTATTATGCTTTGGAGAGCTGTTCGTGCTGCCAGGGTTAACTGGTCTCACTGGGAATGGTCCCCAAGTGTTCGGTGAAGGTGAAAAGGTTCCTCCAAACTGGGCCATAGGTAAGCGAGGGTGCCGGATCTGTTGCATAGTTTGGGCAGCCAGCAAGGCAAAATGAGGGTGAGAATAAGCGAGAGGAAGAGACACCGGAAAAGATGAGCGCACGTTGGCTGGGACATTCTTGTTTAATTTGTTAGGAGGCTGGAAAGTCGATAGTGTTGATGACTGCGACGTGACCAGGGGCGGCGCTCCGAGAGGAAACGAGTTCTTGTTGGAAGCAGTCGCAGTGCTGACTCCAGATGAAAAGTTTGCGTGGATTGATTTGCTACTCGAAGCAGGGGTTCTTATATGAGTTTTAGGAATCAAGTCTTCCAGTTCCTTGGCAGGATCTTGAATAAGGGCATTGATGAGTTGCACTGCATATCGTGTGGACTCTGTACCACCCCTAGATTAAACACAAACAGATTTATCTCCTGCAAAAGGAAGCCCCACTTTATGCAACGTTCTGTAGCTTCAACCTTATTCTGATCTGTAACTCTATTGTAAGTTTACTGCAGTAAGTTATTTCTTGACTTCTGCGTATCTTAAGGATTATCTTTGAAGTCAACTGTCAGCATATCTTGGCAACAGGAATGTATGTGCTATTGTAGAACAAAGAAGCTAAATAGATCCTGCCTTAGAAAGCAAACAAGCTTTTCAATAAATAACACTGTGGGGTAACTCAAGACTTTAATTTTGAGATACTGTACCTTATAGTGATCATTCTCTCTCCATTCTTATCTTTTTGCTTATCCACATCAATGTGGGCACCAGTGACATCTTGAATTGCTGTGATGTTGCACCCACCTCTTCCCATTATTCTAGATACGACAGAAGCTGGGACTGATAATTTCTTTGACCTATATCACAAAGATCAGAAATCTGTGAAATGCATTCAGACTTCAAAGACAGACAAAACCCCTGTGCTCTCCGACAGTGACTGAAGTAATATCCTTAAGGGCAGCAAGTGGTTTTCTGCTGATCCTTTTGGAGCCTCTCTCCAAGTCCCCCACTCAAACTACTCATCATCCTCAGTACCTGATAAGGATTCTCCAGTAACATTTATTTCACCACTATTGTAACACAGATATATGAGCTTCACACTACTTCAGAATCCCTTTTGGATTTTATCTTATCTTGGGTACCTCTCCAAAGTGAGGCAAATCCTCAGCTTATCAACCTGAATTTATACAAGCAGCACTGCTTCAAATATAAAAGCCCATGGCTTGACTACTTGGACTGTTTATAGCAAGGAGAAGATGGCTTTCCAGTGATCAGCTCTGTAGTACCACCTGCATCCACAACCTTTTAGTATCCACCTGTTTCACACCTCAAGATCTGGAAGTGCAGTGTCACCAACAAACAATGGTGGGTGAAAGCAGGTGAAGGTGTGCAGTGCTGTGATTTAGGGAGCTGCTGGAAGCCCCTCCATGGCAGCATGGACTTGCAGGAGCAGGCTCACTGTCAGGCCACAATGCTGCCACCAAGGTCAGTCAGTTCAGGGTTTTCCTGATTCACATGGTACTGGTGGGTCAGAGCAAGCACACAGTTTTTGGAAGTGTCTGAACACAAGCTCTGCTTGCATGCAGACCTCAGCTGAGGTCTCTGGGCCATCATTGTCCCCAGACTTTAAGGTGTGTTGGACCTCTTGCACCCATAAGCTGCTTTCAGGCTTGCTACTGATGTGCACTGGCTCAATGCTGAACAGAGGGGATTCAAAGGGGTTTCAGAAATCACAGCACTCACAGACCCCCACCACCCTGTGGAAAGGCTGCCAGCTTCACCTAGCTATTCCAGTCTTGGAAACTTGTAAGTAACTTGATTCTCAGGGAATTGTCACTTAACAGGACTTAGAGGAAACCTGTTTAATTTTAAACATCTAAACACACAGAAATGTTCTAAAGTAAGACCTCATGTTGCCAAGGTGTTTTTTCTTTCCCCCATTCCTGCCAGGACAGCACACATCAACCCCCCCATCCCCAGAACCCCCAGTGCATGCACCAGCTCTATCCCAAGGCTGTTTCACACTTTGGGTTTTCTTCCCCACCTCCCCTTCCAAGGCTTCCTTCTCAAGGCAGACATCACAGTTACTCCCTCCCCAAACCAGAGCTCCATGCTCATTTAAGTTTCAAGATCACCTGTATTGCTCACAGGGCTCCTGACTGCACCTTGGTCTGAGCTTCCACCCCAGCCCACTGAGGACCTCTGACAGCCACTCAAGGAGGCATTTCCCTTTCAGAAGAGCCCACCCCAGTGTCCAGTCCCCTCCCATCCACCATCCACAGCTGTTTCCCTCTTTCCCTCCCAAGGCTGATGGTTTTCACCTAGAGAAGTGTCCCCCCAAGTACCTTTTTGCTCCGGAGCAGCAGCGCCCTCCTCTCTGCAGCTGAAATTGCTCAATTGGTGTTGGCTGCAGAGTGTTGCTGGGGGGAGGGTCTTTCAAAACTCTGCCCACTTGCCTGTCAGGGGCAGAAGGGATGTTTACATTGGTTACTTCGATAGACATCCCTTCTAGCTGGGGGCACTTATAGGGAGAAGGAAGAAGAATTCTTGTTGAGACCAGGAGGGGCTTTAGCAGAAGGAGCTCCTGGGCACTGCACCCACACATCCACAGTCACCAACAATGCTCTTTGGCAGGACATGCTTCTATCAGTCAGGGCACAGCAAACACCAGTGCAGAACCCTGAATGGGATGTTCCTTAGGGCATTCCTCAGGAAAGAGATAGGGCAGGCTCTGGGTGCATGTCTACAACACTGCCAAGGCCAACACACGGGCAGGCAACACCCATGTGAACACTTGGGCTGAGCCAAGGAGACTCAAGAGCCCCAGAGAGCAGGAGCAACCCCAGGTCAGAGGGGGTCAGGGCTGACTGAGGGGTTCCTGCCTGCATCACTCCCCAAGTGGGGACCAGGCTGCCACCACACACCCAGCAAGGCCACGTCACTGGGGAGAGCCCCATTGGTGACCAAATCAAAAGGCAGAGACCAAACCAACTCTAAGAGTTCAAACACATAGAATTTTCATTCAAAACTGCCTTTTTAACCTTTATTAAGAACACTCTGTGGCTTCCACTAATCCAAATGCACCAAGCCCTCTACACAATATGTTCTTTGCACACAGCCTAAAATTCTCCAAAATGAGCACATCTTGTCATTGCCACTGCAGAACACAAAAGCAGGAGGGTTTCCTAAGTGCACCCAAAGCATCTAACATTGGTATGTTTGTGCTGTATTCCCTTTTGATACAAAGAACAACAAAACCCCAAAGCCAGATGATCATTCTAGCTCCAAGCAGCAGACAGGATAAAGGTTAGAGATACTGGGGTGTTAATGGCCATACAGTAAAACCCAGTACATTTTAAAAAGAAAAGATTGCTTTACAGTAAAACTTTAAATCTCACTGTAGCTCTAAGCACTCACTGTCAGGTAACACAATTTTCCACTGAATCAGTGATCAAGGTCACTGCCCAAAGTACAATGAATTTTGGCCTTGAAGGGATCATTTGCCTCTCCTCTACTCACATCCATTCTGCCTTTAGCTCATGGGCAATCATCTGCTGTAGGGCTTTTCACTGCCCTCTGCCCCCTTCCCCTTTTTTTTGTCCCCACATCCTTTACTCCACTAAAGTCACAGGTTGTCTTTATTTTCTGATGCCAAATACAATGTTTATGTCACGTTCACATTAAGTTAGTGAGGAGCTGCTACAAATTAGGGCTGCAGTTGGTTTTCCCAGTGCTCCAAGAGCAAGCAGGATAGATTTTCCTGTAAGTTAATTCTTCAGTTATATAATCTTGCTGGACATTCTGTATTTGAGAATAATTTACAAGCGAAAAAGCTCACAGACAGTTTTAAAACATAGTATTAAAGTCTTTACCTTCTAACCACTTCTTTCCAGCCTTCTTCTCTTTTCTGGCCTCTTTTTGGACTGGTCAGATTCAGCTTTACATTTGGAGAGCTCAGAGGCAGGGAAACAGACTTATAAGTAGTCGACAAAGAATTCGAATGACCTTCACCATCAAGTCTGGGAACAGAAATGTGCTGGTTACAAATTACAGAATAAAATGACAGCATACAGTTTACATCCCTGCAGCTTGAAACTAGTAGCATGAACTGTTTCCAGAAGAACCACCTCTAACAAGGAGGCAGAAGGATGCATTTAGCTTATCCTGCTGCACTGAACTGCACAGGACCCCAGGGCTCTTGCAGCAAACCTTGGGTGAAAGGTCCAAGGCAGAAACAATCTATGTTCAAAGAACAGAAGAGAGACTAATTCCAATTTTTAACACTCCTAATGGGAGCCCAAAACACATACCCTCTAACCACAAGGACTAATGAATTCATTCATTCTGCATCTAACCTGAATCTGGGGAAAAATAGGAAAACAAAAAAATATCCTCTCTTCCCATTCCCAGACAAGTGTCTCAGTTAGTCAGACAACAGCCCTGTCTCACTGCCCTTCTTGATGCCACAATGTCTGTGTTCTTACTGAAGCTGGCCTCTCTGTCAGCCCAGTGTCCTACAGATCAACCTCCCTGCTCTTCCCCCTCCCTTAGTGCAGAAAATGGAAAGAGAAAACAAAACTATGGGGGATCAGACTTGTATTACTTAGATGCAAAAACAAAGACTACAGACCCACATGGGATCTAAGCTTTCTGATTCAGACCAATGACCTCTTCAGAAAGTGGTGTTGTAAAAGTTATCAGCACATTCCCAGGCAGCTGAATGACCCTTTGAACCATTCATGTGGCCCCTACATTCCCTGAGTTCCTCTGACTCTCACCTCTGGCTCGACAAGGTTATATCAAACTGGCCATCAACCTGGCAGGTGAAATGCTCAGAGTCATCTTCTTCTCTCCTGAAAAGAAAGAGATTGCAAGTCAAACAAGTTAATGATGAAACCATAAAACAATCAAAAGGTAAAAAAAAACCACTTCTCTGTATGGATGATAAGTAAAGCTGGCACTTCCTTATTAAATTCCCAGCATATTTACTTTAAGGTCTATTCTAACAAAGCTAACAATGCAACATGGATGCTTAAAAAGTGCAGAGAAAAAAGGCCATTTTGCTAAAGTAGTATTAAAAACTGACCAACAATGCCAAAAAATCTTGTTCTAACAAGGTTTTAAAGAGGTTGTGTTCAACAAACTTAACACAGCTTTGCAAATAAAGCAGCCTCAGTCTCTCTAGGCTCTGGGAATGTACAGTTGGTGTAGAGCTTAAGCTACAGAACATTGACACTGGCATGGGTGGAACCTTGTGAAACAGCAGGCAAGGAGCAGAGCAGTCTCACCTGGCTGGTGTTTTGGAAGCTGAGGTGCTGTTTTTATCTTCCTGAGAGGGGATGAGCAGTGAGGCATAGCGCCGCTCCGAGGAGTTCGTGTCCATGGTGAAGTTCAGCTCCTGGCTTTTCCCTCCACTGCTGCTTTCACTGTTGCAATCTGTGCTATCCAGGTTATCTGAATCACTGTTCCCACTTGCACCACCACCTCTTGGCTCTCCATTTATTTTATTTTTATCTGCTTTTTGCTGTGCTAGAGATATATGCTGATCTGGCAAAATTATCTGCATATTCTGAGGAGTCTCTTTTGTTTTATTTTTCTTATTTTTTCTGTTTGTGCTGGGGGTAGTCACCACATTAGCTCTCTTCTTCCCAAAGGCATTTGTGAAGGTAGTTGAAGTTGCAGAAATTCCAATTGTAGTTGTAGTAGTTGCACTTGGAGGCTCTATAGGAACTTCTTGCTCCACTGAAAGAAAAGCAGTTTATATACCATCAGAACCCACCAAACAGAAAAATCAGTCCCCTCATTGAATACACCACAGCTGAAGTTATGTTCCTTGCTGAGCTGTCAGACTAGCACCAAATTCAGCTGTAAATCCTCCAAGAGTGAGAGACTTTTGTGAACAAAGGAGGGGGTGAAAAAATGAGCAAAGGAGTTTTGCCAGGCAGCAGCCATGCAGCACTGTCAAATATGAGAGACCAGCTTTCAAACAGACTCCTTTACCTTCATGGTTAGAAGGTGGCACCCCCACAACTACTCTGTTCATTGAAACACTTGTTTACCTTCATCATCATTTTCTTCTTCATCGTCATCTTCTTGCAGCTCCAGAGTTTCCTTAGGCTTGTTTTCTTCATCTTCTTCTTGTTTTCTTTTTTGTTCCTCTTTCTTCTTCTTTCTCTTTTCCTTTCTTTTCTCTCTTTTGGCTGCAAGAGCTTGTTTTCTGCTCTCCTCTCTTGACTATGTAGGAGAAAAGAATCCATATTTAAACATTTTCACACAGACTAATTAAATTATACTTATAATTCAGATCTTCCCTAGAAATGTGGGGGGAAGGAGAAAGGAGAGAGCACAATGAACCAGAATGACTTTGGCACATACTGGATCATTACACAGAAACTGGACAGACCTTATGCAACAACAAGACTAGCTGGTCCCAAAACTTCTGAGGAATGATAACAAAGTAATAACCAAAACAGAAGTATTAAAAAAAATACAGTTTTAATGGAAGACCAGAAAAATCTCTCATCCTCTCAGTCCTTTCTCAAACATTTAATAAGCTCAGTGATATTTTTGGTGTGATGTCCATATCTTTGATTCAAAAGCCAGTACTCAATGGCTATAATTTTAACCTTTTTTTTTTAATATATGGAATCAGTCATCTGCTGCACTGTTTGTGCACAGCAACTGATGTGTGCTCAACAAGTCCACAACCTGGAAAATTTAATAAACCAATGTGCAACTTGTCAAAAACTGTAAGAACCTCCATTAAGAGAGCCCACTCTAGAGTGTGTTACTTTAGAATAATTTACTATATTCTCAGCAAACAGAAGGGGATTTTCTCCATATCTGCTCAACTCCCCTGAGCAGAAGTCCATAAAATGCTTATGGACATGATTTACACCCATAGAAATACACCATGAGACTGGAGACCTCCCTTACTCACACATCATCTGTGCTGAGGTGATCCCAGAGAACTACTGCCTAAGGACTGACTATTGCTAAGTCCAAGCTTTCCCAAGAAGGACAATGGAGTGGCTGAAGCAGAAGTCAGTTCTGATTTGCCACCCTCCGTTTGTGCCTCACTTGTATGATACATTAGGGGAAGGAACATGGAGACAGCCAGAGCATGAAGACTGACTGCCCCAAGAAGCATGAAAGGAAATGCAGCCTAGAGATTCACACACACTTCAAACACTGCTACGTGACAGCAATCATCTACTCACTTTTTCCAGGTCTAGCTCCTTCAGCAGTATAGTTGCATTTTTATTGGCTTCTGCAGCCTGCTGGTCTTTAGCTTTCACAATTGTCTCCACACACTGGTGACACTTTTTCAACAGGTCCTGAAATGCAAACTTGTCTTACTACCACTATAGTAAACAACAACTGAGAAGTGAGGCTTGCTCTACAATGAGATTAGCTTCCCTGTATTCATAAACATACAAACTAATCACAGAATAGGATCTAATGCTGATTTACTTTTTAAGTGCTATATTAAAAAGGAGACATGCACAAATCTCCAAATCAGATGTATGTGAACAAACATGTACATTCAGTTTTAGAACACTCAGGAATTTCCCATGGATATCTTTGCTGGAAATTCAGGCCAGGGTCCCATCCCCAAGTCCTGCTCACCTTGTCTGTGATGGTGGCGATGTAGCGCATGCACTCAATGTCTGAAGGAAACTGGTTCACTTCTTTCACCAGGAACTGAACTACTTTCACATGCCCCTGGAACACCAAAGAAAATTCTAATCTTTTGTATATAATTGTCAACATTCATCACCAAAATACAAGTTTGGTATCTCTCAGTTCAATGCAAAACACTGAAAAAAAGCAAGAACATTTCTGGTAAGCTGCTGTTTGGGAAGAAAGGCAGCTCCTGCTTGCTCAGGGCTGACAACACAGCCACTGCTCTGCTACAAGGTGGCAAAGACAAGTTCTTCCACAAGTTACTTTTTATTTTAAAATACAAGGACCAGAGGCAGATCTTCATGGTTTTAGTAACAATCAAGACACAAGATAACCCTCTTTAGACACAATTTGTCACCCAAGCCACTCTCTTGCCACTCACTCCAGGGAGCTGACTTGGACTGTTCAATTACAGGCCAAGATAGGAAACTGAGCCACCTGAATGTTACCCTGGGAAGTGTTGTATTGCAAGCACATTCCTCTGCTCCCAGGGTGCAACCACACAAAGCACCCAACTGTTGCTTCTGAAGTTATGTGAAAGCAAGGCAGTGTTAAAACAGGGGCAAGCTCAGCATTTTTGTTTGTAAAAAAAAGCTGCACAGTTATTTGCTCCTTTGTTAAAGGCAAAGCAGCTACAGTTAATAAATTCCTCTGCTTATGCTCCTTGCATCCAACACCACAACTGATGGAACCATCCCAAAGCAATGGTCTTCCTGCCAAGAAGAAAAGGCAGTGGGTGACAGAAGAGCTGACTACAGTGTCCCATCACAACAGAATGAGAGAAGCACAAAGGAATCAGGACAGCTTATTGAAGACTGGTATTGTGTTCACCTCCAAAGCAGGACTGAAATCAGCAGTACAGACTGCAGAAATATGGAAATATCAAACAGTCAAAGTTTTTGCCCAGTGTACAACTGGAAATGATAAAGCTAACATAATTTATGGAACCAAGTTTTTCAGCTCTCAAGAACTGGATCTTTGTGAAGTACAGTAACTATGACTTTGAAGCAGATATTTTATCGAAGTAGCAATTTTGCCATCTTATATTTGATTCTTCCAAACCCAAGCATTCAGACTCAAGACCAAACAAGAGGCACTGTTTTGAAAACATACAAGAAGTTGGTCTCCTACCTTGCGGAATGCTGACATAAGAGGGGTAATTTTCCTGTTATCTGCAGCATCCACGTCTGCCCCTGCCTGCACAAGCAGCTGGACCACGTCGTAGTGCCCGCCGTTGGCTGCCAGCCACAGCGGCGTGTTTCCTTTCTTGTTGCGGACATCGATGTGTGCCCCTCTAAGAGCAAAACCCAGAGACATGGCATCAGCAAAGGGGCAAGTCAGAGAGCAAGATCACAAAACAGAGTACAGACTGTCACAAATATCAGAGTACAACTGGATCTAGAACTTTAATAACTAAAATACAGTGGCAAGATATGAGGAATTCTGTCCCTGAAATTTGCTGTTTCATCTGCAGGGTAGTGACAAGGGGAATATTTAAAACTCCCTGACACTCATTTCATGTCACCTAATGTACCAGAGATAAGCAACCAGCCACCTTTAAAAGATCAATGTGGTGACCACCCACAGGACAAAGCAGCCCCTTGAGATTTTAGCAGCACACTGGGTTATGCCTGAAAAACTCAAGGGCTGCTTCCAGGCTTTGCCCCCAAGTGACAGTGAGGAAATGCTCACGTGGGAGTTGCTGGATTCATACACAAACAAGCTGTTCAAGCCACAAGCCAGACAACTGCCTGCTTGGCTTGATTAACACTGCAATAGCAAGATATTCCAGGATAACACTGCAGAGTAGGGAACAGACTTAACACCCTATTTGCAAAGTCTCCCATTCCCTTTGCTCTCAGGTGCATGAGGTAATGTGAACAGGAGCACCCTTGCCACAGAGGAATACAGAACAAATGTGCTACTAATCATTAGTTATAACTACTTTGGGTTGGAAGGGACCTGAAAGCTCATCTTGTTCCAACCCCCTTATCATGGGCAGGAAAGCCACCCACGAGATCAGGTTGCTGAGAGCCCCACCCACTCTGGCCTGAACACTTAATGAGAAGCAATGATTTACCGGTTAATGAGGAGCTCGCAGAACTTGTAGTGACCCTTATCTGCTGCAATTGTTAAAGCCGTATCTCTTGAGGAAGGCACAGGTGGGGCATTCACATCTGCTCCTTTATCAAGGAGAACCCTTCCAACCTCTGCATAGCCTCCTGAAGCTGCTTCCATCAGAGGTGTGAGACCAGTCTGTGCAAAGAGAACGAGTTACTCCGTGAAATCTGCACAACATACTTCAGATAAGACATAAATGATTCCTACAAAGGGAAATCAGATTTTTATTTAGCTGCTAATATTTAGTTTAGGAGCCTAACTTCAAGCAGTCTCTTCCTCAAAAAAGACCCCAAAAACCCAACCAAAAAAAACCCCAACAACAAAACAAAACACCCACACACAAACCAACCAAACAAAACCAACCCAAAACCCAAACACTCTTGGGCTTTGATTTATACAAACCCAAGCAAACTGTTGACTAAGCACCACCAGATACCTGTCTCAACAGCAAATGCAAAGTTTATAACAAGATCTCTACAACAGAGGTTAGAACAGATTCAAAAGAAGACACAAGTGTTTCTACAAAAATACTCAGAAACTGGCTTTATAGCTTTTCTCTAGCCTCCCTTGGCACTGAGACTGATCTGGGCCCAACTTAGTTGCCAGGTCAGACTGTTAAAAAAACTTACACCAGCTGCTAACATGCCCAACTGACCATTTGAGAGCTGGCTTTTATCCATATCCCCTTTTCTCCAGCCACAGTCATTCCAGAAGCAGGCGGGGTAGACAGACACAGCAATTATTTCAGCAGCCTTAGGAGTTACCAAAAATTCCTTTGTGCTGGGGAAATCAGTCTGGCTGTCTACACAAGCTTTAAGCTTGCTTTATGGCAGGAGACACAAAGCTGTCCCAGAGCACCAAAGGATGGGACCTGTGGAGCATTTCAGAGGCACAGAAGGTCACAGTACTGAAGCCACGGGTTCTATAGCAACGTAAAAGCTTTACAAAGTTTGACTGCACTACTTTGGTTGTAGACAAGAAGTCTGTTCTATATGAGAATCACAAGCAACACTATTCTCTTCCTGCCTAGACTTCACTTGCATGTAAAAATATCTGTATCTGTTCTGTTACTGAGTATCATGTCAAGTTTAAACCTGAAAAAGTCTAGACAAGAGTCAATCTAAGTTTCATTATAAACTCAGAAGGACTGGTCAGCTTTTCCCTAATGCAAAAAAATACATCATCATTGATGCTTTCTTATTTTTTAAAAGAAACCACACTCATTTCAGAACATTTAAGCGCTCTGACGTAATAACTCCTCTGAGCCCAGAGAAGCTCAAAGTTACAGGAAAATTTGAAGAAACTTGATGACTCAGAGGCAATAAATCATAAGGAAAGGCAAGTCCCCCACTTACCTTTGCCCTGTGCTCGACGTTGGCCTTCCTGTCCAGCAGCAGACTGACCACCTCTGCCCGGCCCTGGAAGCAGGCCAGGGTGAGGGCTGTGTTGCGGTTGGTCTCGATCTGGGCGTTAATGTCAGAGCCCATGTCAAGCAGCAGCTTCACGGCAGGGACGTGGCCATTCATAGCAGCCAACATCAGAGGAGAAATCCCCAGCTTACTGCCAGTCCTGAGGGAAAGAAACAAACTGCAGTGCTCATGGCAGAAGAAAAGCTCTGGGAAATATAAGTGTATCCAAGAGGAACAAAATGTTTTGTTTTAAGTCAGAAAGGAATATATAACCTACACAAAATATAGGCACTGACCTAAAATAGCAGCATTTTAAATCAATTAGGAGAAACCACCAGAGGGACTATATGCAATAGACAATTGCAATTTATAAACCAGGAAAATATATTTCAGCTGTTAGACATTCTGATGGCCGAAGCAAACATAAGCCTTAAGCTACATCTGATTTTTTCAAAGAAAAACATGCTTCTAGCACAGCTGCAGCTTTAACTTTCCCTAGTTAAAGTATTCTCTCACTCTATCTAGTGTTAGAATATATGTAAGTTTTCTTAAAATGAATAGAGAGCAGGCTTAAGAGACACTGCTGTGTAAATTTGTTCCTCTGCTTGAAAAAGACATTTTCAAACACACCGAGCTGCCCTGAGCACTTGGCTGCTTTCTTGACATTCTATTTGGAAATAGTTTGTCTTTCAGGCCTCAGAATGGTGGAAAAGGAAAAAATAGGTTTGCAAACTAGAATCCCTTAAAATTTAGGTATAAATCAGATGAAGTTTGTGATAGTTAAAGGATTTAAAAGCACTAAGATAACATGAACATAGAAGAAGTGTAAAAACACTGTTGCAAGGAGGTCTGAAAACACCTGAGATTCCAACCTGTGCCTCAGGATGGAGCCAACAGGGAGTGCCTGTGCCACACTGAAGCTCAGCTGGTCACATGCTACATTACCTGGAATTAATTTCTGCCCCAGCATTGAGAAGAATCTTGATGATATTAACATAGCCACCAGATGCAGCAAGGCTCAACGGCGTGTAATCAGACACATTCCTGTGTTCTTTGTTTGCTCCCCGGGCCAACAGCAAATCAACAACCTGCAAAGACAGGACAAGTATTAACAGACATATTGTGGCCTTTGCTATTATCCAGGGAGTGAGAGGATGTTATTACAGCCTTTCCAATGTGCTACCAGTTTCCTCTGTCAACAGACAAGATTCCAAAGGAAAATCTCCACCCTCTTGTGCTTGACTTTTCCCTATCTCTGTACAGCCCTCATAGACCATGACCACAGCAGCTGAGCACTTGTCTGCCAGAAAGGTCGTTTTACCTAAATAAAACTGCAAGGCTTTAAAGTGAAGCTCTTCCTGGGAATCTTAAGTTTGCAAACAATAGATCTACCCCACTCCCATAATGTCTCACAATGTCTGAGCATCTCTTTCAGAAAAACTCATCTCGCAACTTGAATTCAAATGACACTTGAGCCAAGTTTGGCCAAGTGGATTATATGAACTTTCAAAACAAAAAAAAGTGTGGTAAAAATCAGAGTGACTTAAAGGAATGAGGATGAGGAAGAACTCCTCTATCAGAAGTTGCTTCAGAGAAATAAAATGATAGAAAATTAAACCATTTTGGTGATGTACTCCAGTGGGCCTCAATTTACTATTAACATAAGCTAGATGATTTCCAAACAAGCCAGAAAAAAACGCTCCTTCTTAAGCCAGAAACATAAGAGGTAGATTCTGGCATAAAGAAAAAAATTAAAGAGGAAGAACTGAAGACTTCAGTTGTTCAATATGTAATGCTACTACTACAGGCCATGATGATCTTGCCTTTTTTATGAGAAACACTTTTACTGTTAAAGATCTGCAATTCAAAAGTAAAATGGAAACTTTCCAATTTTGGCCAACTATTTTAATCCTTATATTAAACTACTATAGAGCTCTTGGCCATTTCCATGTCTTCTTCTAAGGTACTACACACATGACTGAAATAGGAAAGATTTCACAAATCTTATTTGATAACAACACACACACACAAATCTGACAGAACTCTGAAACATCCTTAAAAGATGGGAACAATGTGTCCTGCATTGCATCTGCACTTCTCAGCCCTGTGCAATATCACTAAAGCCATGTAGTGCCCACACAAAATCCCAGCTTCTGCCCCTGTGTGCCTGCACTGGCTGTTTCAGGTTTGAGAACAGGGAAGATGGATAAGGGAAGTGCTCAGTGAATAAAGTTATTCAACAAATATGTGCCTCCCTCACAGACCACAAATTATCCCAAGTGACTGTGACCATTAACTAACAAAACTGGGATGGGGAAAGAAGAAAAAAGTCTTAAATTTCTTCTTCCGTTCTTGGAAAAGGAAAAAGCCTTAAATTAGCTACACTGAAACAAGTGAAAAACCTTCTAGAAAAAAAGTAAGATGTATCAACAACAGAAGAAACCCAACACTCTACAGAAAAAGCCCCTATCTGCAAGTAACAATTCCAGCCCTTTGAGGACATGTCTGTACCTCCTGGCGTCCACCGGAGCATGCCAAGGAGAGCGGAGTATCCTTCGTGCGCTCCGACTGCGCTTCTATATCCCCACCTTTGTCCAGAAGAATTTCCACCACACCAACATGTCCAGCAGTTGCAGCCAGAATCAAGGGTGTAAAACCTAGTAACATGAGATTGTATTGAAAAGCAACTTTGAGTATCTCGAAACAATTATTAAGGAGCAGAAAAGCACAAATGGGTTGATTGATCATGAATAGAATGACTTCTATTGATCATATCTCTTCCTCAGACTGGGGGTTTCCTGCTGGATGCCACAATCTCAGAGCCTTTCCCAACCCTCTTCTGACCCTGTCACATCGAGGCTCTGATTCCAGCCAAAGGCTGTTCAAAAGAAATTTAAACAGTGCTTGCAGTGATCAGTTTGGATTAAGTTCTGACCAACTCCTCTCCTTGGAGAAGTCACAGCTTTCTGCAGAATTACTGTTAAATTAAGCTCCAACCAGTGACCACATCTGCCCTGCATGTGTTGCTGACTGCAAGTGGTCAGTGTGAGCTCCACACAGGTGGCATGGTGGTTTTGCTCTCTCAGCAAAATGTGAGATTTTGCTGAACTCTGTTCCTGAGAACAATGATACCCTGTCACAGACATATTTTATGAGAAATTCTTTTGCTAGGATCTTTTCTCCTGAGAAGCTGAGATGCCTCAAAAATGAAATGTAAACAATAATTATCTGCTGCTGTGGAATGCAACAGGTGCATCTTTGATTAGTCTCATGCAGTTGTTTTGAATTAATAGCCAATCACAGTTCAGCTGTCTCAGACTCTCTAGTCAGTCACAAGATTTTATCATCATTCCTTTCTTTTCCTTGCTAGCCTTCTGATGAAATCCTTTCTTCTATTCTTTTAGTATAGTTTTAATATATAATTTTCTTTTAATATAATAAATATCATAAAATAATAAATCAGCCTTCTGAAACATGGAGTCAAGATTCTCATCTCTTCTCTCATCCTGGGACCCCTGTGAACACCACCACAATACCCAACCTGGCAACTGCCACCACTCAGCTCTGACAGCCGAGATGGGCTGGTTACGCCCATCAGCTCCTCTATCCAGCTTGCTGAGGTCATTTGTAGAGGGTGAGTCAAAAGGACAGAAGTGCCTCATTGTTTCACAAATCTGCTCAAGACCCCAGTCAGATGCAGACAGAAGCTTACTGGCTTTGTCTGACCAATGTTACTACATGAAGTGCAAGAATTCAGCTCACATTTTGAAATTCACTGTTTCAAGCATTAGTTGATGGTCAAATTGTGTTATGGCTCTCACTCACCCTTCTTGTCTCTGTGCTCGATATTGGCACCACGGGCGATCAGCACAGACACGAGCTCCTCGTGCCCTCCCGCGCACGCCAGGGTCAGCGCGGTGTCGTGATTGCTTTCAGTCTTGATGCACAGGAAAGAAAAAGAAGCAAATATTCAGAAACAAAAAATAAAGACAGCTTGAATATTTTTACAACAGCACTAGATTTTTTTTTTTCCAAGTAAATCCACTCCAAGCTTAGCTGGATTACTCACATGTGCATCGATGTCCACTGATGGGTACACGGGGAGCACGGACTGCGGGGGCACATTGCTGGCTGCCTGCGGGCAGGGCTCGGGCGTCGGGGACTCGGTAGTGTGCGAGGAGCTGGTGGAGCCACTGGGCACTCTGCTATTCACAGCTGAAAATGAACACCAGGTTGTTAATCCACTCTTAGGAATGTCCCATTTAATATGAAAAATATTAAGTTCCATAAAACTGCAATGGTCTAATATCAGAACACTAACGGGGGAAGCAAACTGAATGTTCCTAAAAACAAAAAGCAGCTTTGTGGCAATTAAACAGTGTAAGCACCATCTCCAAACTGTGATAAGTTAGAAAATAATTTTATGAATTAGTCTGTATGCATTACAAGTGTGAATTATGAAGGTGATTAGTTACCCTTTTCTAACTGTAACCTTCACCATTAAAAAGAGTTCAACCATGTGCTCAGTTTAAGCAGGCAAATTATTTATCACTAACACACAAACCTAATGTTCAAAAATGTAGTCTTCTTCTGCAATCCCAAATTTTTTCACATAAAGGTTAGTGCACACTTAGCCTCCAGAGAAAGTTTTCAGAGCAAGATGACTGACAGCAACTCACACTATTAATCATGTCTCAGAGTTAAACCAACCCAGGAAAGTGGAAGGGAAGCAGACAGGAGGGGCAGTCAACAAAAATAAGAAAGCTGAAAACTGTCTGTGCTCCCTAAAATTTATTCTGATTGATGTACAGCCTGTAAAAGATGTCATCCTGGAGATCCAGCATTGCTCAGGGACACAAGGAATGCAATTTTAACCTTTTTTTTTTTTTTTAAACAACAATTAAAAAAATAACAATTGAGAATCAGATTTTTTTCACCTAGTTTTAAATCAACAAGCAGAGGACATCCACGGCAGGGCCAGAACTCCTGCCTGCCTCTGTAACCAGATGAGAGTCCAAGTTGAGCCTGGATCCCTGTAATCAGCTGGGATTCCCTGCCAGGAAGGTGTAACACACCTACACACTGACAGGTGTGTGCTTTAGCTTCAGTAATCCCTGCTGATAGAGCAGCTGGATTTCACAAGTATTGTCACTGCTGGATTGCCAAATGTCTCTATTGTGTAGCCTCATCAGCTGGAACACCTGGTGAGCTTTAGTTATTCCAAAACACACAGTACTTAGCAGCATTCCTGGAAGAAGCAACTAAAGGAAAACACTAACAGCTACAGGTAGGAAACAAGCAGCAGCAGCATTTTGCTTTTGTCCAAGTGCTAAGGGAAGATAAAGGATGAACTCAAACCTGTGTGTGACCCAGAGAAAAAATTCTGCAAACCAGCTCAACCTTCCTCATTTCATTGGCAGATTAAACACCAGCAATTACTCAGAGGAAAATGGTGTAGATGGAAAAGTCATAGCAAAAGCCCCAACATGACCATTAACACCACTTATGCAGCCACTAGAGCTGCCAGGGCCTGACAAAGGAAACACAGACTGAAGCACAGCAAGGTGGGTCACTTCCACTGGGTTCTGGAAACATGGCAGGGGGTTCACTGAAATTTGGGCAAGTTCCATTTTCAGTTGTATTTTCTAAGCAAACACTTCTCCTTGCATAGGCAAAACCAGCATCAACATGTGGTCACCACCTTTAGGCAATGAAGTACCAGATCTGAATTCCTGTTACAACCTTCATGAGCAAACCAGATTTGTATTAAAAGTTTCAAATACAAAAGCTCACTATGGATTATCACTCACAGCAGCAAATGAGCATTAATTAATGCAATATGATTGCTTCCTCGCTCAATGCACTGAAATAACTGGATTTCTGCAGATGACTCCTTCCAAAATACCATATCACCCTGTTAAGGATTTCTGTTAAATCAAGCTGGTCTTTCCTCACGGAAGACAGTGGCTCAATTTTTTCAGCTCTTGCAACTACAGATACACATAAAACCACATGCATGTGCTGTGCATGCAGAGCAGAGTGTGCAGAGGGACTCCAGTGGAGCCAGTTGAAGGGTTTAAAAGTAATATACAAAATATACAGTGTTGCTGTCACAGGTCCTACAAATTCTCTGTATTTCATAACCATTACTAAAAATATCAAAGTATTTCTTGCATAGAAATTTTAGATTTTCATCTTGTGTTTGAAGTATAAAGTGTGCACTACACACTTCATGTGCACAGTAATAACATTAAACATGAGAGAAAACACCAAAGGCAGTAGAAATGAAGATAAACCCTGCACTGATACCCTAAAACATGGTTTAAAATAAAATCTAACAAATATTCCTACAACACGCACCAATTAATCACCTCCTGCAAAACTGCTGAGCTTACAAAATGGCAGATTTTTCAAAATGCTGGTTTTTATTTCCTCAGTGTGGACCCAAGCTGGACCCATGAAGCAGCATAGTTTGTGGTCTGTGGAGCAAAAAAAGCCTGAAAATTCTGCCTCCAGTTTCATGGGGCTGATTTTTCCCAGCCCTAGGTATACAGCAAAATACAGGTTTTAAACTTGAAAATGACCTTGCAGCAATGCTTCCACCATGGCATTAACAGGGAATGTCTGTGGTACCACAGCTTAGCAGTGAAAGCAGCACTGACACTGCTCGCCCTCGACTCCAGGGAAATACCAGTTTTGTGATAGAGGTTTTAGATGTGTCCATAGACTTCAGTATTCAAAGGATTTCCTTAAAGAAAAAAAATTACCCTACACATGACAAAATCCAGGTTTCCATGCCCTACAAAGGGTTTGCAATGGTCCAAGGTCTGTGTTTGTATGAGTTGGAAGCTGAATGCTGGTCTTTAAAGACACGGATGACTATTTTCAAAGTCAGTAAAAAATATCAAAGGAAACATGAGTAAAACAAAGAAAGCAAGAACTTGGTCTTTTATCCAAATACAACTTTGGAGCATTGACAGTACCTGGAGCAAGCAGCTCTGGATGAGATTTCAGCTGTAGGCTGAAACTATGGCTACCCAACTGCTGTCATGACATGAGCACTGGCATACAGAAATACTGGAGTTAGATTTCAGCTCCTTTTTCCTCAAAGGAATTGGAATTTTTAGGACAGAGAGAATCATCATTTTTCAAGCCTGAGCAGCCTTTCAGCCTGTCCAGGCAGCTTCTCAGTACCTGCTACTGCAGAGGTTTTGGCATGTTGGTAACTGCAGCTCCTTTCAGGGCTCACCATTCATTCCTCACTCCAGACTGTCCCAGTAACCAGTTTTACTCCAAACACCAATCCTCAGATGTCACCTCCCAAATCCTTACCTTAAAATATCATAATTCTGTATCACCAACTACAGCCAGAATGTCAGAACCAAACAACAAAGTTTCTCAGAACACACCTGAAATTTCAGTTTGGAAACATCAGCTCACAGGACGAGAGTGGGACAGAAAAGCACACACAGTCTCTGGACTAAAAATACCAGCTGAGCAAAACAAAGAGAAACAAAAATATTCCAACTAGAGACAAACCCCAGCAACACAGAAAAGTTCCTCACCTTTAATACCCTAAAAGAGCAAACAGCCTCAATTCAGATACTACAACTAAGAAATTTGCAATGGAAAATGCAGAAGGTGAACTGAAATGAAACTCCAAATATGCAAGACAAGAGGCTCCAAGAAACCAGATAGATACTGAGTAATGAAAATTATATCTGTGTTCCAAATTAATTTATTGGTTTCCCACTCTGAACTGCACCAAGTCTGTCTCTTACATAAACCTGGTTAAAACTTTGACTGCAGTAAGTCACATCTTTAATGTACTATTAGGTGCAAGATTTTGCAGCAGTACATCAAAATAAACTCCATTACAAACAAATCATTCTGGAGTGGAAAGAGCTGCTTCATTTTTAGGTTTTAGCTGACTTTCCAAAAGGTACTTGGTTACTTCTGTGTAGTTTTATGGAAGAGGGGATGTGTGCCATGACTCACTGACACTTTGCACCTTGACACCCACCACCTAAACACCTCACAGCTGACACATCCTGCCAGCATAATTGTAAGATAAATACTCCATTTATGAATATTGTCACTGTTAAGTTGGTCAGCAAAATACAAATTTGTAGTTTCATAGAAATTGAAATTCTCCCTCACAACTGGTCCCAGCTAAGACTTGGAAAGATTTGCCTCCCACATCACAGAATCCCAGAATGGTTTGGGTTGGAAGGAACCTTAAAGCTCATCTCATTCTACCCCCTGCCATGGGCAGGGATACTTTCCACCATCCCAGGTTCCTTCAAGCTCCATCCAGCCTTTCCTTGGACACTGCCAGGGATCCAGGGGCAGCCACAGCTTCTCCAGGCAACCTCAGGGCCTCATCACCCTCACAGGACAGAATTTCTTCCCAATATCCCATCTATCCCTGCCCTCTGGCAGTGGGAAGCCATTCCCCCTCGTCCTGTCCCTCCAGACCCTTGTCCCAAGTCCCTCTCCTGGAGCCCCTTTAGGCTCTGGAAGGAGTCTGAGGTCTCCCCTGAGCCTTCCCTTCTCCAGGTGAGCACCCCCAGCTCTCCCAGCCAGGTCCAGAGCAGAGGGGCTCCAGCCCTTGGAGCATCTCTGTGGCCTCCTCTGGATATCACCACTGCTAAGAGCAACAGTAAAAGGAATTTCAGGGCAGAGGGAAAAATAATTTCTGTTCTTCTGAAGCAGTTCCCACCCAAACTGAAAAACTCAAAAGGAACATAAATGCTCACACCTCTTCTAAACCCAGAGTCACTCACTGACATCACTGCAGCTCCAGCAGTGGGATCAAGGGGAGCCCTCAATGACACCCTGAGTGGGACACAAGCTCCCTAAAACCCAGGCTTCCCAGGCACAAGCCCCTAAACCATTTCACCTGGCATCTGCAGTGGGCATTTAAAACCAGATCTTGTAACAGCTTTTATTGCTTAAAAATTCTTTATAAAATTAAGGACTGTAGGGTTAAGTTTGTTGGAAAAAAATGCATTTTAGATATGGATCAAAGAGTTCAGAGTATGAGGAGATAAATTTACCATTTGTTTTTACGTGGCTATAAATCTAATATAGTAGGATGATAATTAATATAGAGATTACTTTTACACAGTCTGGATTTACAAAGTGAGAAAGATCTCTATCTTCTGAGAATTTTTTTGGAGGGATGTGAAAGATACTAATGAATTTCAGAAGAAAATATACTTCAATAAAGCAATCAATACATTTTTGCAGAAGCCTCTGGAACTCAATAACTAAAGACTCCTCAAGTTGCATTTCTGTAAATGTCATTTCTAATGCAGAAGATGGTGCTATTTGTAGTGATTTTTGAAGTAAGTAAATCTCATGTCTTAGCAAAAAACGTCTTTAACTACTTAGCAAAACCATCAGCTGTTTTCAGAAAGCAAACCAATGGCTATTCAACTTTTCATAACTATTTTTAAGATACAGTTTTTCTGGCTTCTTGCAATCTTTTTTCCTGTGGCACAGTTCTCACACTCAGCTGGACTGCAGCACTTTTCACAGTGGGGACACTGAGTCTGTGGCTGCAGAATGAGCTGCTGACCACGAGAGGGTACAGATTCCATGGCCTTGTGCCAGACACGTTCAACTCTCAGCAAAAGCAACTACTCCAAAGATTAATCCCCCTGTTGATTATGTTTTGTGTTAGCCATCCAAATTTTCCTCGTTATACACTCCATTATTAAAATTTTGAGTAATAAAAATTGAGAATGTTTTAATGTTGGCTTGGTATTCTAAAGAGCAGGGAGGGAGGCTCAGAACAGGAGGAACTAAAACTGATGCTGTATAAAACAACTGGAATTAGAGTGAGGAGAGGACAGGAGCTGGTACAACCACCCCACTACTCCACCAACTCCGGGTTCCACAGAAGGTTGCAAAGTCTCAAGTACTTTTGACTTGCATGAGCCTGATGCAATTACCATTCCAAAGGCTCCCAGGAATGGCTGGCCAAAGATCTCACTGCACACTTCTACAGCCTTGACATCAGAGGACACGGCAGTGACTACGAAACGGAAGGGGCAGGGGGAGACAGACAGGAAAATAATGGGCAGGGGTACAGGCACAAGGTACAAAGAAAAGTTGAGAAACACTGAATAAAAAAAAACTACAGACCAAACAACACTGGCTATATCCTACATACCTCCAGCAGCAAACCTCAATCCTAGTCAAGTCCAGGAAATGAAGTCACCCAAAGTGATCCCTGTTTCTGCACAAGGGCACTCACACAACCCGATGTGTGGGCATTGCCATTCCTCTTCACACCGTACCAACACGTGGAAGGATGTTGGGGTTTTTGCTTTTCATCCAGCTAACAGGACACGTTTTTGCCATGTGGAACATCTAACCAGCAGATATTCCTGTACAACACCCAGGGTTTAGCAGGGACTCTGCAAACACAAGCCATCACAGAACGGAGGGGTTGTGCGTGGATTCCAGGCTGTGTCTCTTAAGCTCCAGCAGCAAGGACAGGGACGTGTTTGTCCATAAAAGTGACAACAATTTGGCTCTTTCTAGAGATGGCTACCACATTGAAGAAAGTCACTGATAAGCCTGCACAGAAAATTCTACAGAAGATATAATTCTGCCATGCTTTTGGATTTCCTAATGGGCACTACTAATTACTCATGATGAGGCTTTTTAAAGAAGCACAGAAAAAGATGAGGCCAAAGGGGCTAAAACAGGTGTCCAGTACAGGAAGTTTTTCACTTTGGAAAAAAAGATATTTAAAAGTATCATGTTAGAATTGGAAGTCACTGTTAGGATTAATAGCACTAATCAGGAACTTTATTCTTAAGCAAGTATTCCCAAACTGGAAAACCCCAAGACGTATTTGGAGGGAAGGAGAGAGAGGGAAACTGAGCACACAAATTAATGCAAAAATAGGTATATTTCTTAACCCACCTGCTATTAGGTCATCAAGAGTGTCGGTAAGCGTCTGTGCTGGAGTGGCAACCATTAATCCGTCTGGTTCTTGAACTAAGAGCCCCTGCCCAGCAATCTGCTGCTGCTGTCCTACATTCTGCTGATTCCCTAATGCTTTCTGAAGTTCAAGAGACTCTGTCCCATTATAACCTAAGTTACCAGAAAAATTACATTGCGGTGCTGGCAAAGGCTGGATAGGGACAAACTCTATTTGTTCAGCAGGTGGTGCAGACTGGTGTTGCTCATCATCTTTAGACAAGATTGTGTCAACCTGAGGTAACCCTGAAAAGTTATCCTCTGGCAGACCCTTATCAGCTTCCACTTCTGGGAAGACCCCTGTAAGTGAGCACTGCTGCTGCAGGGCAGGTGGTGTGTCTGTCTGACCTTTGGTCTCCAAATATTCTTTGGTAAACTGCTGTTGGGTTTTCATCTGCAACTGCCTTTCCACCTTCTGCAGCTCCTTCAATATTTTCTTCTTCTTCTGTACTTGTTCTTCTCTGTTCTTTTTAAGTTCTTCAATCTTATCTTTATTTAAAGGTTCACCTTGAATTAATTCCAATGATTTAAGTTGTGCTTTTTCAATAGCACTAATTCTCTGTCCAAGTTCATTCAGCTTGCCTTCAGTCTCTTCTACTATGCATTCCAAAGGCTGGTATGGGTGAAAAGGTGGCAGTAGGTCCTTATCTGCTACCTGCAGGGAACTTGACTTCTGCTTGGATGCACCTAAGCACATGAAAAATGTTTGAAAAAATGCCATGCTGAAGATACCCCAAACCTCCCCTCTCACCCACCAAAAATAATAATAATAAAAAAAAAAATTTAAAAAAAATCTTTACAACTAACACTGAACATCTGTCAAAGCACAGAAAGGTAAACCCTACACTCCATGTTAAGACAAGAAAGGACAAAGCAGATAGATGGAATTTTCAATACTGATCCTCATATGATCCCTTTGAGCACAGCTACTTTAATCTTACAAGGAACCTTGACAATTTCTGACATGGGTGACAATGCACTTGGGAAGGGGAATCAGCAAGAACAGCAAGGCAATTTACATGATCTACTGAGTTCCCAAAGTTCTTCTGTGTGGGCAGAGCTTAAAGTAAGAGTATTTTCCAGAGGCTGACTTCCAACAGCAAGGTAAGGAGCAGAAAGACTCTGTGGTTGACAGCAGACTAACCTGACAGTAAGATGATACTTGGAATTAGGATTTCTCCAAACATTGTAGCATTCACCTTCACATTACAAGCAGAACCTGCCCCTGCAAACTTAGTGCTTTCAAGTGGAGTGTGAAGTTTTAGCACCTTTTAAAAAATGTTGGGACCAAACTAACAACTTGCTCACCTCCCCTTCCATAACAAATGAACAATTCTGTTCATTATAAAGACTTTAAAAATAACCTTCACCAAGGCCCACCAAACCTGGGCAGCCCTGCCCCAATTACTGACTGCCCTCAAGCAACCCATGGCTGCTTTCCCAAAAGCCACATCTGGGAAACTCTAGTCACATCTTACTGAAAGGAATCTATTAAGCACTGAAATTTTACTTACTACTTCAGTGTCAGACTTTAATTACAAATGTGAAAGTTTTAGCCTGATTCATTTTCTGCACTAATACTCATTTGCTTTACCCAAACACTGATATATGGAGCCTTCAAAAAAAAAATAAAAAAAAAGGGAAGGAAGACTTGAAGTTTTACAAAGCAGACTCACATAATTAATCATTAAAAGGGGAACTAAAATGATGTACAGTTTGAGCCATGGTTTAATAAAGTTACCTAAACATTTCACAGTTAAGTGTAAGTCTGGATGAAAGAACTAAGCCATGGATCAGTCACCAACCCTGGAAGGATTAAGTTCCCTGAAACACAGATTTATTTCTCTCTGGGCCATCCTTCACCAATACACTAATTCACAAATAACTTCACTTTGCTGTCAAAATAAGAGACACATAAACCTCACTTTGAAATGAATCTTTTTTGGAGGAACTAATTGTAAACCAAACAAACGTGAGATTTTTCTCTTATAAAGAACAAATATGAAAATAGAATTGGACCAACTCTGTACTGCATACCTTCAGCAGACTCCTGGGAGAGCAAACCATATCTAATTATGAGAAACAACAAGAATCTTACTAAGCCCAGGAAACAGCCCAGAATCCCACAGCCAACCTCCAACAACCCCAGGAAACAGCCCAGCATCCCACAGCCCCTGGGGCCACCCTTCAGGATGCTCCTTCTGCAGCTCCATGCTCTGTGCAGCTCAGCAGATCCAGCTGAGCACCTCTCCCCACCACTGTTACTTTATCTCTGAACCAGGAGTGAGTCCCCAGGCAATTTCTCAGCACACAATGAGGAATTTGGTGGAGGTTCAGTGATCCCTGGCTTTGTGCTGGCTGGTGGCTCTTTAGCTCGAGCCTGCTCTAACCCATGGCCTCCTTGGCTTTGCCATGCACTCAGGGGTTATCCTTTAATTTTAACAAGTGTTATTAACAGGTTTGTGAGACCACTCTTGAGAAATACATTTCTCACCAGAAATCTCTGAAAGGCTTGTCTATATCCTTGTTTTGAAATGAAGCTGTGCTGCATTGCTATAGTTACCAAAGTGCAAATGAACCCTGCCTTCAGCTGAGCTGGGAACCCTCTGTCCTGCTCTGCTTGCTGTCACCCCTAAGGGTCCTGTGTTAATCATTCCCATCCTCACACAAGGCATTCCCACAGCCCAGCAGCTCTGGACACCTTCTACCATTCCAGGAAAGAAAAGGTGCAGTTCAAAGAGCCTCCCATATAATAAAGTATCAATGTTGCCCCTCTCAATCAAGTCTGAGCTGGGGAGAAAACAAGCCTGTCATGGGAAACCTTTTCTAGGAGCACAAGAGGAAGGAAAGAGCAGAAGCACAACTCCACCTGGAGAGCTGAGCTGGGCTGAGGAGCCAGGGCTGGGCTCAGACAGCAGCTCCAACCAGCAATCATCACAGAAAGGTGGGACAGTTTCTGAAGACTGGTGTTAGGAGACCAGCTGGACTCTCAAGTTCCAGAAAAGGTATAGAAATTTACATTAATCAGCTGCTAATTAGATAGCAGGGCCACTTTTCAGGTTCCACATCATCCTTTCTATGCCAGAAAACATTTGCAAGCTGTAACTGGAGCTATTGGAAGAGGATGAAGGGTAGGAAGAAAGATCTGCTAAACCTGACATGTTCACCAGAAGAGTCAGGTCAAAACAGAGGTGGAGAAGCTACACTGTTGGTAGCTTTGAATATGCAAATATTGGATATACTAAAAAGTGGCATTTCCTGGTTTATCCAAATCTCCTCTATATTACAAAATCCTGAAAAATACTGTGTCCATCTTAGCACATAATTACAAACATACACTTTACACTTCCACTTTTGAAATACATAAATTCAGTAAGACTTAAGAATCCAATCACAGGCCAGATCATAATCATGTCAACCTTTTTTAAAAATTTTATTTTGTACATTTATCTTTTGGGGGCAGCATCAGTCATCTACACAATCAACCTACTACCAAAATTACACCTAGCAACATTAACTGTCAATCTGGCCTCTAAAGCAACTATTTTCATCACTTTTAGAAGACTTGTTTAATATGAAAGTAAGTTATTTAAACTGAAGGTGACTGAAATCCAGATGTTGCCACACAGATACCACCTGCTTCCAGTACCATGGTTACAGGAAAAAAAAAAGATCAGCAAGCCCAGAGTGGTTCTGGGCATGCTAGGAAAGTCACGGAGTAAAGGAGGGACTGATTCCCAATTATTTTGTGAACAGTATCACCAATTGCTCTTTTATTTGCATTTCCACATTCCCACAAGTTCTGGTTCCTACCCTGTCCAACACAGCCTTCACCACAATTCCTGCAGAGCATGCAGAGATCTTCAGCCAGGTTTGTGACCAACATTTATGACTCAGGGTAAGACCTATTCTACCAAACACAGCTTCCCATCTACTCCTCTGATCCCCACTTCTCCCCAGGAAGTGCCAGCTGTTTCCTAGGGCAATTTCCTGTACTTCTCCCACACATTTAAGATCATCTCCCATAGAGCTGAGTTGCAACAGCCCCCTCACCCCAATGAGCCTCACCATTCCTGGTCTCTAGAGCAGAGAGGACACCAGGACCAGGTTTGAATGCTTCTGGCTGCAAATAACATTTAAAGTCCCTAAACACTGTGAGAAAGAACCTGCAAAAATACCCTTCAGTTCTGTAGTCCTCAGGTGGCCTTCTCAAGCAATTGAACTCTTTTAATTTGAATTTGCTTCGAACACATTCAGTATTTATACAGTTGCTGCCAACAAACAAGTCTGATGTTGTATTTCCTCATGAGTGGTTATGATTCTCAGGAGGGAAGGAGGGAAGAAATCCTTCTGATTCTCAAGGAAGTTGCTCTTCTAGCTGTGATTTATAATCCATAGGATGTCACTTCTCTCAGGAAAAAACTAATTTTTATGCCTTTCAGCTGTATTATACTTTATATAGTATTAGACAAAATTCTTATTCTCAAAATTCTAATTTTATTAGACAAAATTTGTTAACAGCTCCTTAATTACTATTGTCGTTATCAAATGGAAAAAAATGTGGATTGAAATCCTAACAGTAAAGTCCAAAAGATTTTTTCCAGCATAAAAAAATGACAGTAAGAAAAGCCAGCTGTGTGATACACATTTGTTCATTCAAATACATCTTCTCTGCTGGAGACCCTGTTATATAAATCTGTATGAATCACCATGTCATCTGTGTGCTCTGTAACAGAATTGCTTGTTTGTTGTTCTTGCACTTGAGGTTTCTTTTTGTAAATCTGATTTCAGTCAGAAGTTGAGAGTTCAATTTGCAGCCTGCAATTAAAACTCACCAGCCTCATCAACATGAATAAAATGAACTCAATATGGAATATTCATGACAATTCTGTATTTAACTATTATTTGTATCAAAAAGAAACTCATCTCTAAGGACCTAGAGAAACTATCAGTTGCGCCATACACACACAAATGCAAGGTGCAATATTACATAATCTTGCTAATTTGGAAAAAAATATAAGCCTACATTTCCCAAGAAAATTAATCTGCTACATGGTTTTTCATACATAGTGAATTCTTCTTTATAAAGAAGAGGTTAATTGGTAGAAGGCTGAATGATGAGTTTGAGCATGTTCACAGTATCCCTCCTGGAACCATGGAGTAATTTTGCCAGTCTTTATCCCTCCTGCAGCTGTTTCTATGGAAAATTGCAGGGAATAGGTGCAATGCTATCCAACAGGCAATGGTTACACAGCTGAAACCAAACCAAGCTGAACTCAATTTTCAGCCATTCAAAAATTTGAGTTACTTTCTAATCTTAAGTCTTCTTCCCAAGTTTCCTCTGGTGGGTTCATGGTATGTAACTGGAAAATTGCTAAGATGTAACTGAATTAGTTGGTGGCAAGCAGGTGACTGAAACTTCAAAGGAGCAGAATTTCACAAACCACTGTGAAAAGATTGTTACACATTTGTGCTCCTGGGGACCTACACGTGTCTGGGTGTCAATCACCTGCCTGCACTGCTGAGGATTTGCAGAAAAAAGGCTTTAATTCTACAAAGAAAGTATTAGTAAAGTTCAGAAGTCAGGAGGCATGGATGGTGAAATCTCCCTTGGGAACTCCTTCCAGATACCTGGGCTAGCTGCTGACCCAGGCAGGAAGTTTCCAGGAGGAAATGGCAAGATTTGATCAGATGATGTTGAAGCACATTAAACAAGGAACAGGCAGCTGGGACTGGGCAGTAAAAAAATCTGGTAAAAATCAGAATGCAAAAGCTGGAAAACCAGGAATATCAATTTGCCTTACTAATGTTTTACCTCCATGAAAGTCATATAACTTCCTAGTTTTACTGTTAACCTGGCCCCTACTTTTATTAAATCACACAATGCATGAGATCTCTGCTGAGATACATAACTCAGTATTAGGCACAGATATCAGACTAAATAGAAATTAATGAATTTGTATCTATTGAAGTTACATGGAGTTTGTTTTTCTTCCCCTTCTCCACACCATCAGATTGCTAGATTTAGCATGAGGATCCAGGAAATTCCACCATATATTGAATATCTAGCTGAGAAAGCTTAGAGATTGCAAAAGTACCACTCAGCCTTAGGGGAACTCTGGTCTCCTTCACAGGGATCAAAGGCAAATGTGGGCAGCTTTCACCTGAATAAGTCTATTTGGTCTTGTGTAATTCTAAAAAAACCCTGCACCCCCAGTGAGAACCACTGCAAGTTACTGCCCACTTAAAAATTACTAGAAAAGTCTAATGACAGCATGTTGACAGGTTTTAAATACTCATTTTAGGCCAATTAGTTCATTTGTAAGCACCATTTCAAAGAATGAAGTAAAACAAATCTAGAGAAAAAATTACTGAAAACCTGTTACCTCCTTCTCCAAAATCAGACTGCTTTGAACTTTGACATACCTAAAAACACCTGATGTTAGTAAAAATATTTTGAATAAGAAAACAACCCTGTTGCTTTCCACAGGCTCCCTGAGCACCCCCTGTTGTCCCAGCATATTTGAGGATGATCTAGAGCATGCTCTGTGTTCCAGCCCTGCACAATGCACAAGGCTCTGCAGGAACCACTCACAAAGTACAGGGGATTATCACCAGCTGGTTTCCTGAAGAAATCCAGCAGCATTCCCTTGGACTGCTCCCTGGGCTGGGCTCCAAGCCCCTCTCCCAGGGAAGCAAGGGCAGGGCCACGTGGAGCTGCAGCACAGCCCTGCACTGGATACACCCCCGGGCCTGTGGAAACAGCACTCTTGGGTTTTGTACCCAAAAAGCTCCTTGTGCTGAGCTGCTGCACCACAGCTGCTGCTGAGCAATCCTGCCCCTCTTCAGCGAGGGCAGAATCCACCAAGGAAGGGATCTCCTGCCTCTCCCCATGGAAGCAAAAGGAGCTGAACTGGGATTTCTTCTACATGGACATAACAGATATGTGGTAAATGCAGTGCACTGAGAACAATCCTTCCTAAGCAAGCAGGAGCTGAGGTCTGGTCAGTCAATCCCATAACTAATTCTGCTCCTTTTTTCACCTGATTTTTCTTCAGTTCTTTCCAAGTTATCATCTTGGTGTGTCACCTTTATCTAAGCCTCTCTAGATACACTGTTGCCTCGGAAATGTTTCTCTTTTCAGTTGCTAAACACTGATATTAAATCCTTTGCCAAAGTAATTATTCAAATGGTAATGATCCCATGTGCCTCCACACTTTACTGAAGAATAATAATAAAATTCAAAATTAGACCATAAATTCCTCTTTAAAAATCTCATGTCATATCTGAATTGTAATAGGAACACTTAAATGTGCTCAAGTTTTACATTTGACTTGTCAAGAACTCTTCAGAAAACAAAGTGTCACTATTGCATTTCCTGCAAAACTCACACAGGTCCATAAAAAAATCTTACAGTGCTAAGGTTAAGGAGGCAAGGTACTGCTCTCCTGCCTCCCAGTAGTTCTTAGTTTATACAAAAACTCAGAGGCTACTTCTGATTGAAGGCAAGTAATTGTTCTGCCCCAGATAAACCATTTTGTTACGCAAGAACTTGACTGCTCTGCTGCCTTGGAAATAATGAACACCTCAACTCACCCCCTCTTTTGCCCCTCCCCCCCAAGAAGTTCAGTGATGAAGGTCTGGTGAATTAAAGCCACTTGTGTGTAATGAGTCACAAGTGGCACTTCAGCACAGCACACTGACACTGCACTGCAGTGAGCACACAGTGTTTAGCACAAAAATATCATTTCTCCCCTAAAGATCTGAGAGACACAAGACCTTTGCACAGTTTTTGGAATGCTTCATCAGCCTGATGGCACGTTTGGGATTGCTGCATCTCCTACAACACAGCACAGATGAGCTTTGCTGACATGCATGAAGCATGTCCTGAACCCCTGTGAACAATGAGATCTCCCTGTGCCAGCCCCACCATCACAGAACTGTAAAAAACACCCCTAAGGATGTGCTGACTTTGGCAATAAGGTGTTTGTAATGAGAACTGTTTCTAGACTACAGTCAACTATTTGCTTTTCATAATTGGATTAAATAAAACAAAACTTTTAGCTTTTAAGTTCAGTCTTCTGACTCAGCATCAACTAATCCCTTACTGATTCCCATGCACCACAAAATGTGCTCCCAGAACACTCCCACTCCACAGTGCTAAGAGGCATTGAACTGGAAGGGCACACATGCTGGTATACAGCTTTTTGGAGGGTTATTTGAACCAGAAGTTGTATATTCTTTTCATTTGTTTGGTATTCGTTTTTCTGAAATCCAAAATATCAAGTGTTGCACATCCTAGGAAATGAGACACCAAGTGCATCTGAAAGGTCACACACATGGCATATGCATGGAGGGGGGCACAGCTGCACATTCAGACATCAGCAGGTACATAATGTTTTTCTCTCTTTATTTGTGCCCCCAAGGGGTTTATGTTTGTTTGTTTGCTCTGGAAGTGCTCGGTGTTTCCTCAAACAAAGGATTTTAGCAGCTCTAGCTAACAGAGCTTTGGACACTGTAATGCTTAAGATCCCCATCCAAAACTGTAGATCATTAGGAGCTGCAATTTGTAACTTTGCACTTGAGAATCTGCTTCTCTCTCTGAGCTGATTTAGCAGATATAAAGATTTTGTTACAGAATCCACAGCTGGAAACAAACTCCCTAATTGCAATTTAATAACTACAAGGAGTTTTAACCAATCACTTTGACCATGTTCAAAGCAAAAACTCTGATGTTACGATTACTCACAAGAGAACTGTTACTAATACAACCAAAACTCTCCTATAAGTAGATCTGCACTGGTATTTTACAGTGCCAACATGTTTATGTTGCTACTGATGGAACAGAAAAAAGTTGGTGCATCAGGTTCATGGATAATAGCTGCAACTATTCTAGAAGACCAATGTACAATATTCAGAAGTGAACACCACACCTGGAGTACATAACCTTTTTTATCTGTCTGCACTAGGGCAGTTAGCACAAGCATTTTCTTCCACAAAAAAACTGAATAACTCTAATAAATGAGAATAAGCATAATAAGGTTAGAATAACCAGTGTTGCTATACTTTAGAATGCAAGAAAATAAGGAAAAAACTATGAACTATATAAAATAGTTTTAAGTTACACTTCATTAGAGGTGTTGAAGAACTGATGGCATGGACTACACTATGCATAAGCTCTAATAAAATGGTCCCCAGTCTATCCATTTCCAAACCACATATATTCTCTGAGTGGCTACATACTGACCTTTCACCACTCCCAAGAGAGGTGGGGAGTTCTCTTGAGGGGTCCTGTCAGGCTCCTGGGGAGGTACAACCATGGCGAGCGTATGCACCGGGACACGGGGAACCTTCAAACAAAGGCACAGACACGCTCAGCTACAAACACCTTCTGCAGAGCAGCTCTTCAGGTGTTAATACACAGGCTCAGAGCTACAGCACACTCCTGCTCACTCTTCCCAAACCGTGCATTCTATGCTACCTCTTGGTATGACCTGACCCTTGCTTTTTTACTGAGGACGATATGCCAAAGTTAACTGTGCTACTCTGTGTAGGATCCCAGGCTGTGTTGGCCAGAAAACTGTTAATTCCTTTAGGCTTTTAATCAGCTAACTCCCCTGGAGCTGACTCTTCAGACTTCAGAATTCTGAATTTACACAATATATTTTCTTTTATACAACAAATAGAATCATTAATACCATGTGAGGGGTACTACCACAAGGGTTGAGAACTGTTGAACCAAAATTCTGACAAAATGCAGGAAAAAAAACAACATGCTTTTGAAATCCTAGGTTTGGGACTATCCTGTCCAGGAACAGAAAAGGGAACAAAGCTCATGTGTTCTTCAGGTCTCTGCAGGTAGCTGATTCCTCACTCTGCAATTCTCTCACTCTCTATCATTCTCATGTGTGCATGGCTTTTAAAATTTCTTCCACTGTCTACATTTATTTTGAAATTAATTATTATGCAAGTATTTATTCCCAACACTGAAGGTGCTGTTTAAAAAAAACTCCTTGTGCCTTACCTGAGACTGATCCTGAGATGGAGGTGTGAGCTGGGACAAGTCTGCTGCAGGAACCGACAGAACATTGTTTGGATAATCCAGCAAGTAAGAAACAACATTTGTGTGTCCTCCCTTGGCAGCTTCAATGAGCATTGTTGAGCCATCCTGAAGTGAGATTTTGGAAACAAAAAGCCAGATGAGTTTTGTTCCCCAGTGTAGCATCCCCATATAATAATTCAATGACTTAAATGTATTACTTCATAAATCAGCCAGGTGGCTCTTTCAGAACCTCTGAACAGGACAGCTGCTAGTGAATACCTTGAGCCGATGAGTAGGATCTGCCCCGTGAGCCAGGAGAAGCTCAACCACGGCCAGGTGACCTCCAGCACAGGCCAGGGACACCACTGTGTGATCATTGTTGGCTGTAGCCCTGTTCACATTGGCACCTAGCAAGAGATGAGCTTAGAATTAAACACAAAGAAATTCTTTCTAAAAGAAAGTATCAACAAGTACAGTATTTTGTAGAACAGACACAAACTTTACTCTTGTAATTCAATTACTTCCTACACACTTCTGGGGAAAGAGCAAAAGGGATTTTGACTAACTTCTTGGCTTCCACACATCCTCCTCCTCACCTTGTAAAGACAAGGCAGTTGCAACAGCAACAGTGGGCTTGTAAGTGTTAAGTGAGGGAACACATGGTGTAAGAAGCACAATTCCAAATGTTCTCTCTGAGCTCTGAGCAGCATCACTATGTGCTGCTGCTGTTGGTACTGTTTGAGACAGTACCTGATGGGCTTTTTTGAAGGAGGAAGTGTTTTCTTTAAGAAACTGAAAATATCTGCTGCACTTCAACAACTCTAGTCTATATAACAGAGTAAGAAGAGTAACTTGCAAAATATTTTGTAATTCATTCTATCATGAACTACATGAAATTCAAAAAACCCTTAGGGGGTTGACAAATGCTCATATACATAAAACCAGAATAATTTTAAATATGGATCACAAACATGTGGCATTATAAAGTTGCATTTTACATTTTTAATTAGTTATGTAAACTAGCATTTACCTTTGCTAATAAGGAATTGCACGGTGCATAAGTGACCAGCTCGTGCAGCCTTCATTAGTGGGGTTCTCCCACCTTCAGATTCGTGCTCCTAGAGAAGAAATAAAAGATTTATAAATGGGCAAAAATTGTACCATTGTTTCAGCTTCTGAAGTATCGTGTGATGGGACCAGAATTACCCATCTGAGTAGAAGATCTATCTCACAAGCAGCCTGTAATAAATGTAAACTGACTGGTGTCAATTTTCTTGTTACCTCAAATACTAAATCACGCTGTTAAAAAGGATTAGGACCACATCCATACTGGAATCACACCATGAAGCTTCCATACTTACAACCACCTTTTTATTTTAGTGCTCAAATGTGTAACATACATGAGAAGAGGAAGACCTTACTTCCTCCTCAGAAAGGGTGGAAGTTTTAACACAGATGCCACCCAACATCAATAACCACGAACTGTGGTGCCACAGTTCAGAGCTGCCATGTGCTGCCAGACCTCAGAACTGCAATAATGCCTTGAGTGCACACAACATTTATAAAACATACTGAAAAGGATCAGAAATAAAAATGAAACAAATCACTGCAGCTCACAAGAAGTCTTTAAGAGGATTGGAGAATAAAGCAGAAAGCTGAGAAAAGGATAATACAAACCAACAAAAAGGGAATGAGCATCAAGAACGATTTTCTAATTTAAAAAGTCTGAATACTGGAAAGATGTGGTTGAATACAACTGTATTAGAGCAGCAACAAAACTAGACAATGTGCCTGCTATGTAGACATGATCAATACCACAAAGAATGCTGAGCAATGATATCAACCCTCCCAAAGAACAAGGGGAGAGAACATAATCTTCCTGGGAGTGTTTGTATGTGCTTTCTATATTCAATATTATCCTATTTAAATAGCATTCAGTCTAATCAATAATATACTAGGAATGTGTGGTTTTTAATCAGATATCTAGGAAGTCAAGCTCTAAATTCACTCTTTACTTTGTAATTGCATATATATCTGACAGTGAAAGTTAACATTTAGTACTGACACTCGGTGACATGGCTACTTACAAATAAAACCAGACAAGAAGAGATTTGACAGAACAACTCAATTCCTTCCTTCATAGTTTCTGTATTCCTGAAAACTCTGCATATGTCCTTTGACATAAGGCTTGCTCTAGTTGCAAGCTGCATGTTAAGTTAGTTTTCTACTCATACACTTGAAAAAGAAACTTCTTGACTGGATCTTCTGTTGGAGGCTGGCCCCCAATCCAAGCCCATCCTTCACTCTAAGAGGTTCCATTGCCTCTCTCCTGCTCTGCTCCTCAGACTGCACAAGAGCTCTGTTACTGTCCACCACTGCTTTAACACATGGCTAAATCCCACGTTAGAGCTCCGATTTCTTTGCTCACTCAGCAGTACAACACACTAGCACACACAGGCACAGCAAACCTTACAGACTTACTACTTAAGTCACTTAAAAAAAAAAAAATTAATAGAGTCTCCTTGCAGGGCAATGACTGCTTAGATGTCAATAAATACCTGTTTCTGGACTGTCTGCATAGCAGAAACATTTACAGGACATGTAAAGCTAATTATGTTAACGTGGCCCTATGATTTTAAGAATTAATAGCATGCCCTTAAGTTTTGATGCTTACTCTGGTATTTGGCACAGTTTTTCCTTCCTCAGCCATTGCCAAGAGATCCTAAAAAGCCAGAAGCTGCTGTGTGCCTGAAGCACAGCAAACTCCTGGTTCCACCAGCCCATCACTCCCAAAGCAGCTGTGGGTGCAAAGAAGTCCTGACCACCACTCTGCTCTGAGCAGGACCTGGACACTGCTGCTGAACTATCTCACACCCACTTCGAAATCCTTACCGATGCAAAGATGGCAAGATGCAAAATTTATTTTAGGTCACCTTAACTATATTCAAGGTAGTGAAAAGCATCCTGTATTGCACTGAGATGTAGCAGCAGATAACTGGCAGTGAGGAATTATTATTTGCAACATTCTGCCTTCCTAACAGACTTCACTGTTGGAAGTCTCAAACACGGATGCCAGGAGGCTTCCTCATTGAAATGCAATGCAGGGATTCTGCCCAGTTTAACCAACTGTCACTTCCTCAAGCAGGCAGAACTTGATCCTCAGCTACTACACACTTCCAATCCTTGCAGCATCATGCACACCATCAGTCCAGCCAAACCAAACCATTTGGATGCCCACCTGCTGTAGATCTTCAAAACTTATGGCATTTTGATGGTATTTTTCACATTGGAAGATAGAAACGCATGTTTTATTTTAAGATTAAATTCATTCTGACTTCAGCACTCTCTATAGCCCTAATAATGGCTATCAAACAGCATCAATTCAAGCTTTAGGGAAGACATCTAGGACAAGCCAAAATAAGAGGCTGAGACAATGCAGTGCCTTTGTCTCCTCACATCCTGTCTTTTTTACCTAGAATAATCATAAATTTCAAAAATTCTATCTATGTATATGTATCTATAGCTATCTGTTTTTCAGCTGCATTAGATAATCAAAATCAGGACAGAGAAAATGACAGTTGTCCCAAAGTATCCCCATTATCTTTACAATATGCATTTCCCTTTTATTTATATGAAGTGCACGCTGATGTTTTTTTTGTAATATCTAAACCCAGTAAATTGTCTCCAAAGACAATCCCCTTGCCTCTCTGCACTGTAGGGCTCACCACAGCATCCCTTCCTGTCACTGCTCCAGCCCTGAGGAATGTGGGAATTAGTACAATCAGGAAGAGGAAGAAAGGAGAACACCTCTGCCACATCTGGAAAGCCATTCTCTAAACCCCTGGGTGATGTGACCTCCTGCTAATTGTGCTGGGATAGAAAGAACACCCAGGGAGAATCTTCTGTGGCTTAGGGTAACAGACAGGAAGGAAGGGAAGGGAAAGTGAGAGTGTTACCCAAATCAGGCAGGAGTTTACACTGTCTGCACCTTTTCCACTGGGAATCAAGAAGAAATGAGATTCCAGTCAGCAAAAATTACTTCTTTTCTAGACAAATCAATACTTCCAAGAGCAGAGCAGAGTCATCAGGAGTGTCTTATGACAATCATTGGTATTTTCTAGCTCTTCCTTCTGAGTTATTTGGTTTAGGCAATTCCAAGATCAGCTACATAAGGGCTTTCCCCACGTACAATTCTTCTTGGTTCACAAATATTCATGGTTATATTAATCAATAGATAGTTTTGTTGATTTTTTTCTCAATGTTCCATGTTATTTAAATGTGCAATAAGAAAATTTTATTGAAAATTTTCAAAGTAAAGCCCTGACTTTTCAGTTCTTTAACAAGCCTCCCTCATCCATGACAACAGTGAATATGTAACAGAAATATAAATATTATTCTGAACAAAATGATCTAGAGAAAGGTTTTGATGCAAAAAAATTCAATCCCTAACACTTTGCTGTTTTTCAAGAGTGAACTCATTCCAGCAGTCACCAACCTACCTGAAGAACCCTCCTGAAAACTCAACTAGGCCTCTAGTTTAAATGAACACCTAAAAATGGAAGAACTTAGAGGAGCTAAGGGATGCTACCAATGAGATAACCTGCTGCATTTGGGAAGGTTGGCATATTGTTTTTTAAAATCAGTTTTTGAAAACCCAACAGAAGGGAAAATACAGAACCAGAACAAGCCCCATCTAGTCTGCACAGTGAGTCTCTAAATCTTTGAAGAGACTGATGCCTTGTCCTTAGCAGGTATCCTGAGGCTGCAGCTTACAAGCATCAAAAGGCCAACCTCACCTGATCCCTGCCCAGCTCTATGCCTTCCAAAACTGTCTTCTTAAAGTCCTCCTGCTTGTCCTGCAGAAGGAGAAAGAAAAACTCACAGCTCTTGCTCTACAAACAAAGGTTCCTGGTCATGAAGACCTGGAACATGAACTTAAATTGGATGAGATCCACCAGCTGAAAACTGGCTTGTTGGCATGAGGCAGGCAAGAACAATGGTAAGACCAAGCAATGAAGCTCTCATGAGTTCAGATTCCTACCAGGAGCCATTCAGATCCACAAAGAGAGCACAAAGGTCAGACACAGCATCTTTGTTACAGACAAGATGGATTTGCATTCACTACTGGCAAAACAAAGAATTTAATTGTATTTTGCACCACTCGGAGAGTGCAACAGCCAGAAAATGTTGACTACAAAAATGAGCTTCACTTGTCCTACCATGTTTTATCTAAACAAGACTAAGGGCCAAGTCTAAAAAAGCCAGAAATCCCTGACCTTCCCCTGCTGGTTCAAAAAACAGTAGGGAAAAACATAACAGCACCTCAGATTCCTCACTGTAACAGCAACAGAGCAATCTCCAGAGTTGAGAATTCAAATTCCAGAAGACTGGCTGCTTTTGTAGATGTCTAAATGGTGCCTCATACACAATGCATAAACCCACAGTCTGTCACACACATCAAGGAAAGGCAGTTTTTAATTTGGGAGCCACGTTAGTGTGAGGGATGCTATCACCTGAAGGCAAAACAATGATCCCTGCCATGACAGAAACATGTCTGCAACAGCATTGTGTCATAGGAGAAGAATTAAGAGGTAGTCTGGCATGCTGGGGTTTTTTTGCAATTAGAATGATGTGGATGCCAAGTAGCCAGTTTTAGTCTTCCAAGCAAAGCAAGATGTGCAATCTTAACAAGTACTGAAGAGGTTTAAGGAGACCCTGACAGTGTAAAATGAGAAAAATACAAGGATGAAGCTGTCCTCATGGATTCTCTTCCATCTCTTCATTTCTGCATAAAAGCTCCCATAAATCTTGTAGGACAAAGGTAAATTCCATCACTAGACCAAGTCTATGTAACACAGCTGCAAGAGGATCCAGGTTAAATTGGGTTAAAAAATCCCAATTTAAAACTCTTTTCTGTATTTCCCAGCTGAGAAAAGCTGAGATGATCTCACTGTCCAAAAAAGAATATCTCTCTTTTGTTTGCAGCTACACTGAAACAGACAAAGATGCAACCACCTTGTCAGGAGCAGAGCTGCCTTCAAAAGGGACACCAGAATCTCCTTTCATCCAGGTGTGATTCTATATCAAGAGGGAACAGGCAATCAGAATGGTTCTTTTAGTTTATTGAATGGTAAGCAGCTTAAAAGCAGGATATCACCTTTTATTAAATATTACCAATGCTCATTGTGAGATTTACAGTCCTCAACCTGGTTCCTGTGGGAACATTTAAGTACCTCCCACATCTTACCTTACACAACCCTTGAGATGAAGGTAGCTGCTGGGAAAGACACAAAGAAGAAATAGGAAAGAAAAAAAAAATCTTGAAGGAAAAATTATCCTTTCACCTTTGACATTAGACAATCCTTGCCACGCTGGTAAATAGATGTATTACTGAAATGCTGGATATTTTTTCCTGAAGTTACTAAACCATATTTCTGCTTTCAAAAAATGCTTTTATCAATTTGCATTTCAGAGTTCCAATCTCCAAACCTTTACTCACATTGATCACAAAATCTAAACTAGCTGTTCTGTCCCCATAAAAGTTGCAAACAAATAAAATTTACATTTGATCCAGTGGTAGCAGCTCAAGCTGAGACCCTGGAAGTCCCTACTCCTGGAGGGGATGGGGGAACTAGAATGTAACTGGCACAGATGGGATCACAGGCTGAAGGCTTCAGATGTGCCTCAGATTCAGTCATTCATACATTTGGCAAAAGCAAGCTGATTTCAAAATGCATACATTAACAAGGAAAGGTGCAGGCCTGCCAGCTAGTTTTGCTACAGATTTTGACAGGCTAACTCTGTAAGGACATGGAGAAGATCTCCTGAAGAAGGGCATCAGAAAAGCACAGAAGAATTGTTAACACGCCAGACTTCATGAACAATTAGTCACAGGGAGACAAATCCATCAAATTGAGACAAATCCACAGAGGATTGAGCAGTTCTCCAGCAGACAGATGAGCACTCTAACACTGCTCATTTCTAACACTACTTGTCACTGCAGAGCTTTAAGGAAAAATAACTGCTAACTGAAGAAAGTTCATCCCAGCCATCATTTTTTTAGTTCTGGTGTTTACAAAGCCACATTGCTTAATGAATGTGACAGAGCTCAAGATCTCCACTGGTTCCTGAACTGAATGACATATTTGATATCTAGGCCAGAGGATCAGTCCCTGAGAAGCACCAGTTCCTGTTTCCACTCACCAGAACAACACCTGTTTGTGCTGAGACATGGTGGCAATGGTCACCCTCAACTCTGACAAATCTCCATGGGGACTAGAATCACTTTTCATAAAGTAATCACAGAATGATCTGGGTTGAACAGAACTTTCCAAGACCATTCCATCCAACATCCCTGTCAAAATTCCATAACACCCCCAATAATATGATTTTTCCTCCCTGATAAGAACAAGTTAAGCAGAACATTACTGACATTACTGAAGAAGAATTAATAAACCCTAAAAAAAAAAAAAAGTCCCAAAGAAGACTGGAAACATTATTCCCAATTACAGCATTAGTTTATTTATATTTCTAAATAAAACCCAAAAAACTTCATTAATGACTGAAATTTAAGTAACTTCATTAGCATGCTGATTTATCAGGTTCAATGATAAATTTTTCTGGCATTCTTAGTTTTTTAGAAGAAACAAAAATTTCATAATATACAAGCAAAATCCCAACCCACCCCCCAAGCAAAATAAAACACAGAGCAGTGAGAACATGGGGGGAAAAAAGGAGAATACTCCTCCTAGGCAACAAAAATAACATTTTTTCCAGCTTGAGCCTTGTTTGACATAAGGTTCCTAAACACCTTTGGAAGACTAAAGTATCAATTGTTTTCACTAATTATAAGTCAAATGTTATATCTCTGTAGCTGGTGAAGAGGCAGTTTTGGGTCTCCCAACAACGTAGTTTACATTACAGAAAATAAAAATGGGCAAAGCAATGTGCTAAACCCAAGAGTTAGAAGAAAGAAAAGAGATCAGATTATGCTGATCGTTTAAAAGACATTGCTTTGCTTGGGGTTTGTGAAGTAGCTTGCACAAGTTAAGAGACTAAAAGTGTTCAGAGACAAACACTGACATACAGAAGCAGGAGTTCCTACTACTAAAACATTTTAAATTCAGAGCAGATTACCATAAGAACGTTTATTTTCTAGACCAGACAGAATATGCAGGCTCTAATAAAAGCTTCTTTCATGCCTCTTCACAGAGCCATCTATGAATCTCTATACCTAAGGCCATCACTCTGTTCTCTAAGCACACAGGCTTGGCCTTACAGTTTGAAACCAAAGCACTTTGCCCACAGATGCAGCAGAAGCCTTACCAGATCAGCACCAGCCTGAAGCAACACATCTGCCACATCTGTGTGTCCATTTTCACAGGCGTAGGTCAAAGCTGTATCTCCCGTTGCTGTAGTGGCATGAACATTAGCTCCTACAAACACAACATTTTTTTCATGTTGGACATGTCCTTATCAAGTATTTCACATCAGATAAACATAAAAATCTCTGACAGTAGCTATATCCTACTGACCATCAGCCTCCACTGTCCAAGAGCATTGCTCTCATGGCAAAAATTGCTCTCATAGTGAAAACACTCCAAGGACAGGGGGTAAGCCAAGGCTTGGAAAAAGCATGACTGACAATCTAAGCAGTTAAACTTATGTTTGCTTATTCCTTCAGTCCCTCTACAGTAAGAAGGATTTCAGTTGTTACATCAAGTAAAAGGGAATCCAGACAGTTTTGCAGACTGTCCATTTGACTCAGAGCTGTATGCCAAGGGAGACCAGACAAAATGCACATCACTGAACTAGTATTAATACAACAAACCCATACACTTCCACAAATCTCCCTTCTTTCCTGCTCTTTAAAATCACTTGCTTTAAAACCATTTTGTTGAAATAATTTGTCTAGCTTCATATACACCAGCTCTCTGAAAACTACACTTGACTCCTGATACATAACACATAATTCTTAAAAAAAGAAATGCCAATGTGATTAGCCATTTTCTTATTTTTAAGGTGTGAGGTATAATTAGAGACTCCCTGATGCCAAAACAAGGCTCCTTAATCAACTTTCTATGCTATCAGCAGTGAAGTGCAGGCAGTGAGCGTTCCAAGGGAGCTGGTGACAGGTGTCACATGCTGGTGTCACTGCACCAAGTGGCACAGTTGTTACTGTCCCTCGACGAGCAGGGAGCTTCACTTTCTAAAATTACAAATCCAGCCAATTTTATGCTTATTCTTAGAGCATACAAATAAATCACCTTCCACAACAAGGAAGATATCCCAAATACAGCTCCTTTTTCTTTATTATTTTAGGCAGAACTTCAGACTCTACCAACTTTATAAACTGAAAGATGAACATCGAAGCATCATTTTACCCCAAACTCCAGCAAGATTTAATTTTTACTACTGTAAAAGCTCATTCATCACAGAAATTCAGCACATTCCAGAATCTGTCTTGCACACTACTTCCCAGCACACCATTCCTAAAGAACTGGTTATTCAGGGAGACTGAATGCAGATAACCAGGCTTAGTCAAAGGTGGAGTTGCAAGCAAAACCAAGCATTATCTGTATTAAAATTCTGTCCTAGATGCAGATAGCTGGAAACAATGTTTCTAATGAATGTGGATGCTTTCTAGATATGGAGCAGGATCACCTGCTCCAGGAAGCACTTTTCTCTGTTACCAGTATCAAGCAATACAGAGGTGCAACAAATGCTTCTTCCTTCTTGCTAAGTTATCTGAGGATATTGTTTCTTATTATAACACTGGCACTATCAAAAGCCCAGGGATGTTCTAAATCATACAAAACACATCAAGTCCATAGTACTTGTGGGCTTAATCACTTGCTGTGAACACATACCTGCTGCCAGCAAGTATTTCACCAGCTCAAGATGACCCTCTTGAGCAGCTTCCATCAAAGGTGTCGAGCAACCAAGCTCTATATCAGCTCCTGCCTTAATAAGGAAGTCAGCAACTTCAGAGAAGCCTCCACAGCAGGCCAGGGTCAGGGCTGTTTCCTGCGTTTCCTCTGTCTGTGCGTTAATATTTGCCCCTGGGAAACAAAACAGCCATTACTGACACTGGCTGGGGAGGTGAATGCTCATCACCCCCAGAGTAGTTTGGGTGTTTGAGCTCTGCTCTGTGGGTACAGCAGCGAGCAGTATCAGAGCAATCTGCGCAGGACACCTGTTGGCCATGGATCACACGGTGTCCTTCTGAGCGCTCCATTGCCACGGGATCTCACCTTGTGCCAGCAGCAAAGCCACCATCTCTTCGTGGCCTTCCCGGGCAGCTTCCATCAGAGGTGTGTAACCTTCATCATTAACCTCCTCCAGGTTGGCTCCTCGCTCGATCAGAAGCGCTGCCAGCTCCACGTGCCCACCACAGGCAGCCAGAGTGAGCGGGGATTCGAAGGAATCCGCGGGCATGTTCACCTGGGCACCGCTGTCCAACAGCAGCCGTGCCACCTCCACGTGCCCGTCCTGCAAGAAAGGGCAACCCAGGAGTCACACAGAACTGGAGTCACTTCATGCTGTAGTTGCAACCACTATCACACTAGGCCTGAAAATTATCCTACAAAAACAGGGCTTTTTTTTATTTATCGTGGTTTAATGGCAATACTTGACCTAAACAACATTTAGGTTTCCACCTACATCTAAGTCAGGTTTAAATGCATGAGGAAAAAAGAGCTAGATATATGTTGGTGTTTCTATTTCTTGAGGGAAAAAGAATTATGGCACAAGACTTAACTTGCAGCACAACCTTTGGGACACAACATACTAGAGATAGCAAACAAGTGCCATAAGTAATAAACCCCCTCCATGACTAAACCTCAAAACAAGCATAAGAAAAAAAGATTTTCTTATTCTTGGTACTAGTAGTTGATTCATGATTTCTACAAACAAAAAACCAAAAAAGCCCCAATTGGCAACTTCTAGATCCCAGGAAAAATACCTGCAAGAGAAACTGAAGTGGGTAACAATAAGGCAGGTAACAGGAGGAGAGAAGACTTGGAAAAACTCTTAAAGGTGACTGAAAAATGCCCAGGGGTGAAGTCAAAGAACAGGAGAATTAGGATTGCCAGAGCAGTCTGAGTTCTTACCAATCAAAGCACATAGATGTATCTGCCAACTTCTCAAGAAAGCATTGTTAAACCTCTGTTACTGTAATAGACCAAGTACCTAAAATCCACATTTGACCAAAGGTGTAGCTTGGTAGAGAGCCACAACATCAGCAAAAGGGAAAAGCTTAAGCTGACCATGAAGCAGGTTGTAGGTAACCTGAGATGGACAGCAATCAGGGGTGCACATTAAACACAGGCTGTTGTTCTCAGAGGTTGAGAAACCTAAAAGCCAACAGCCACCTCATTAGAGGCATTACCCCAAGTGTGTCACTGTCCCGACCAAAACAAACTCTGAAGCACTTACAAAAGAATTGGTGATCAGAGACCAGACATCTCAGCAACCTGTACCTGCTGCATTCCTTAGATGGAAAGAGATGAAGACTGGCAACAGTCACAACAATTTGGTGGAACAGCTCCCTTGTGCAAGGGTGCAGCTGAATGATAACAAAAAACAAATTCCTTGTTATGGAGTTGGGACTTCAAAGGCTCATCTTCCTTTCTGCTGCTTTCAAATGTCAATACACACTCTGTAATGTCAGAACACCTAGTCTGAAACACCAAAGAGCTGAAAATACACAGGCAAACCTCACAACTCTCTCCCCCAAGTGAGCTGCTTCACAGCCTTCAAATTAAGCCAGCCCTTGGATTGTTTCACCAGGAAACTAAGAAAAAGCAAACAAAAAAACCCAACCTAAACAGAACAGTAGGGCTGATTAACCTTTAGTCTGCAGTCATGCTGCAATCTCCTTTAGGTGACAGCATGCACCCACTGTCCTTCTGAATTCCTTACTGGCACCAGGCTCTCCTACAGGGAAGGCTATTCAAGGATACAATTACCAGCTCACTATGGAAGACTTGGACACAGCTGCCCACGTTACGCCCTGACCTTGGTAGCTTGCATCATCACCTCACAACTGCACTGAAAGAACACTTGATCCTCCAGCTCTCAGCAGACTGGAAGAACACTGCAGCCTATCTTCCAAGGATTACAGCCTGCTGGGAAAAAAATCAGTTTCCCTCTTTTTGCTGTGCTTCCTATGGAAACAAGGTCCCTGTTCTTTCTTCAAGGAAGCTCCCCAGCTTGAAAAAGAGAGAAAAGGTCATCCAAGGTCTGTACAGAAATGGTCACAGATATGCTTTGACACAATAGCACACTCTTTATTAAGATGATGCTCTTGGATAGGGAAGTTTTTTCTCAATGGCTGCATTGAAATTATGTGGACAGTTGCTAGAGAACTAAGGACTACATTATTTTTCAAAATAAAATGGTAGGTCAAAAGAAAAACCTCACAACCTCATGTACAGAAACCTAGAAGAGAGCAAGTCATCTCTCCATGCAAAACACTTCCGGCAGTGATGAACAGACAATTGTAATGCATGAATCATCCAGCTCAGTGCACTTTTGGAAGGCTCATTCCACAACACACTGAGAGACCTTATTTATAAAAACAGAGGTGGAAAACACACTAAAAAAAAAACCAAAACAAAACCCCAAACTAGTGACTTGTACTACATCACTACCCTGCAGATTAGTCACCGAAACTTCACACAGGGAGCATTTAAAACAACACATCATCCCCCCAAAAATTGAAGTATTTTTCCTTTGTGAGCAGTTAGACTGAGAAGCTGGTGGGAGCTACAGTAAGCACTTTTTAACAATAACACCACACAAATTCACTTGCAGCCCCCAAACAGCTTGTTATCCAAGGCTCACTATTTTATCACCTCTTGCATTCCTCTCTCCCCGAGGAGGGAGCAGTACAAACAAAGGTATTTACCATGCAGGCCTCCATCAGCGCCGTGTGCATCTCATCTGTTTTGTGCTCTTGATCAGCTCCAGCTTCAAGCAAAAAACGAACCATATCTAAATGGCCTTCAAATGAAACAGATAAAATAAATGAGCATTCCACATCATCAACTTTTAGTAGTACAGACAATACACTTAATGAAATAATTCAGATTTTCAGTTTGCTGTTAGAATCTTTACAAGTTACAATTGGCAAACATGGCTTTTTAAAGTACTCTTTAAAAAATACCAATGCAAATGAGTCAGCAGCCTTCAGAAAGCCTTTCCCAAAGATACTTCTCAGCTGTGAGATGGAGACAGACCTGTCTAATTCAAGTTTACACAAGAACTTTTCCTTGGGACTTCAAGCTACAAAACTGTGCTTATTCCCTACTGAACTGTATAGTGACAGATCATTTAAGAGTTCCAAGGCAGCATACAACTGGGGGGATTATCTTTTAGGTATGGGTCCATGTAGGTCTGAACTTAACTTTAAGATTTTTAATAACACTCACAGACATATTTCTGAGAACTAAGATACATACATTATATCATATTATCTGACATTATTTTTAAAAGCTTCTACTGAGCTTTACCAAAACTTGATTTAAACTCTATTACAGTTTCTGTCATTTTAGAAATTGTCCCTTCTAAGCTTTTAGCCTCTTGATGAGCATTCTTGTCTGTGGGAAGACTTAGTCTTACATGAACTGACAAGAAAACAATCAACCATCTTGTCAAAGACAATACAGGACTTCTCTGAGATTCAAGGCTTTACATTCCATGACTCAATTAGGTTCTGGGTCAAAAGAGACAAGAATGACCCTCCAACACATTCGGGGTACTATTACTGGCATTTGCCTGGAAGGAACTACCATATGCTGTAGGAAATCCATGACAAATCCAAATGCAAGTCCTCAGATAGGTTATACATAGTATGTATCCTCAACCTTAACCACAGAGGCAAAGCCTAAAGATACCATGACAATAATCCACATCCTTCTTTTCTATTTGTAGAAAAGCAATGGTTGGAAAGCAAACAATAGAAGCACAGTGGATTACCACTGCACTGTTCCTTTACGTAGAAGCTTTAAATAGCAAAAGAAATTAAGTAAAAGTCCCTAAAAGTTCATCACACCTAAGAATTCACAGCATTCTCCCAAACTACACTGAAGGAAAAGAACCCAGTAATAATTGAGGCATTGTGTCCCCATCAGATATTACAGAAACACACAATCCAACTTTGCATTTTCTGAAGAACCAACAGAGATATTTTCAGAATTCACAGATAGTTGGTGAGGGAACTGGGAGTGAAATAGGGAATGTGGTAGTGGGTAGGAGGAGAGAATGGTGGTGTGTCAAAGCACAAGTTTGGACACAGCCAGTTACAAGTTCTTATCTGCAATACGTCAAACATGTCCACCACATCTGGACACAAATACAGAATTAATACCACTACACCACACAGGCACATTTAGTGACATTGAGTCTAAAACCAAAATCCAGTTTTACAAAACTCTTTGGAAGACATTCAAAGTATTGCTGAAAGTTTTAATCAGATAAATCCAAGCAAACAAATTTAAACAAAACTACAAAACAAGGCAAGAGACAATACCTTTATAGCATGCGAGTGTAAGTGCACTTTCTTTGAACTCGTTGGAGTGAGTGTTGATTCCTGCACCATACTCCAGCAATACTCTAGCAACCTCCACATGCCCTGCACTGGCTGCTTCCATCAGGGGGGTATGTCCATTCTCATTGTGGTCTTCTATGTTAGCACCAGCTTTCAGTAGCACCTTCACCACGTCCACAAAGCCCCCGGCACAGGCGTAGGTGAGAGCTGTGTTCCCTGCAGAGGAGAGGTTGCATGAGAGCCCTTTCCATCACCCACTCCTAACACAGGAAGGAGTTCAGTGTTAACAGCTCCAACAAACCCAAGGACATCACCAGCAGCAGCCTTTTACCCCACAGCAATGCTCCTCCAGCCCATCATTCCAGGCTGGGTATAAAACCCCAATGACTGTAACATGAAAGTTTTAATCCCAAGCCAGTATTACAAATCAGGAATTTTTCGGTTTGACTGTTATGTTTTCTACTTTAGCACACAAAATTTGATCAAATAAACACGCACAAAAAGATCAATTAGTCATTGTTACTGTAGAGTTGGGGGTGTTTTTTGGTTTGTCTTCTTTTTTTTTTTTTTTGCCTAAGATTGTATCCTGTAATTCCTTGAAAATCTTCTACTGGCTGGCTGAGAATAAATTTATAATTTAAAACTCTGGTACTGTAAGTGACAGACACTCACATATGGCTCATGTTTTAAATGCTACAGTCAATTTTAAGGTAACTTAGCTTAAAATGGCTAAACAGAAAGATAAAAGAATATCTCATAGTTTGGACACGTGACCTGTTTGAAAATTTGAACAAAGTTTAAATTCTATCTTAATAAACAGAATCCACCTGCAGGTTAATGCTGGCAGTGAGGTCAGTTAAGCTGTGGTCAAGAACCACCAATACAGAGAACATTCAATGCCCTCAAAAATGTTAACTCCTCTTTAGTAAAAAGGAACAGACAGAAATAACTGGTGCTGATGGGATGCATCCCATGGTCATCTTACTGGGTAATTTTGGATTATACCAATGAGAAAAGATCAACTTCATGTGTTTTTCTTGTCCTCTAACACCAGAGTGGTTTTCACAGGAACAGTGCTTTCCATTAGAATTTTTATTAAAACCCATATTTAATAACGGCCAGTTCAGACTCCAAACACATTCACTGCAGATCTGGTCTATTCCTAACAGTTCCTGTCACGTTCTCTTGCGAATGAAAGTGTTAGACAAAAACACAGATGTTCAGAAGAGCTGTGTGCCTTATGTGCCAGCCTTACTAACTGTGCTCCTGCTCCCCAGTTACCTGTGGAGGACTGTGCATTGACATCTGCACAATGGACAAGGAGGAGTTTCACGATATCCACGTAGCCTCCACTGGCAGCTGCCATCAAGGGAGTGATGTCGCCTTTATTCCCTCGGTCTTCAACGTTGGCGTGCATGGCTAGAAGCACCTGGGGGAAAAGTTCACTACAGTGAGTAAATTGTAACACCAACTTTTTGCTTTAATCCAGTGGGGTCTGTGAGACTGGTTCCCCAGGCAGCTGCCACAGCCCCTCACAGCTCAGTGCCACCCCTAAGACCATGCACAGCTACTGCCTGCACTGAGCTCTGCTGCAGAAAATCCTGAGCTTCTGCATTTGTTCATATCTAGGATCCAGTGAAATATGGACATTTTCAAAAGTCACAGGGCAATTTATTGGAAGAATGACAGCACAGAAAATGTCACCTGCAATAATGACCAGGGCACCCACAGGTCAAGCACACAGGTGAGAAGTTCTCTCCCTGTCCTGTGTTTTGGCACCAGAATGTGAAGTTGGGGATTTCCAAGATCTATCACCTAAACATTTCAAAGCAGCTGCCCTTAGATACAGAAGCATTATAGCTCAAAATTAACAGAAATTAATGCACTGTTGATACAAATGTGATTTAGAAAAAGGATTGTGTGACTGAGACATCAGCTTTTAGAAGGTAACCAGTTGTAGTATTTGGGTTTGCTGCTATTTTAGATACTCTTGCTTGGCAGAACAGCTGGACTGCATCTAGAACAATGCCAGAAAAGCAGATACATCAGAAAACACAGGATTCATTCTTCAGACAAGTCCCTTCAACCTGAAGGCATCTGTGACTGCATTTTCCATTAATGAAACCCAAACTATAACTGGAAACCCACAATAAGCAGTATTCACTGATATTCTGTTGAAATAATAAAAAATTATAATAACCACAATAGCTAAAATGTTTACCTATCCAAGAAGCTCCTTAGACAATGCTTCACAAATGTTTAGCTCTAACTGTATTTGTTACTTACTTGTGCCAATTCATAATATCCTGCTGAGCAGGCCAAGCAAAGCAGACTCTCCCCTTCTTCAGTATGTTCATTTACGCTCCGTCCTTCATCCAGCAGCTTCCGGACAGCATTTACATCCCCATCAGAGCATGCCTCTGCCAAACTGCGACTGCAAAAGCAGGTACCACACAGTCAGCTCAAAACACACCTGCAATAGCTGGGCAGCTTTCCTAGGCAAGGAGGAAGCCTTTAAGTAAAGACTCTGGACTTCAGTGCTAAGCTTTCCTTGAAAATACACCTTATATATATATATATATATATATTTCTTAAGTTCATCTATATACGTACACAATATTTCCACAGGTGAAATGCAGATAGACCCTTTCCTTATTGTCTAAATTAGCTCGTTCTCATCAGTTGCTAACGTGTAATATGCTCTCATACAGACCAGATGCAGAGAGGAGTGCTCAAAGCTGGTTTATGTGGTGTTTGCAAGACAGGAGCAAACCTCTCTGATGCTATTCCCACTTCAGGGAATGCCAGATACACAGAGGTTATGACCATGACAAACTGCTGACTGCAGGTGCCAAGGCAAATTCCTACTGCAGACAAAACCAAAAAGTCAGCAGTCAAGTATCACAGAGACCACTAATATGAATACTCCAACCAGACAAACTTCTGCAATTAAGAGAGCAATCACCTACTTTTCTACAGCTAAGAGTTTGAACTTTCTTGAATAAGAACTCAACTCTCTGGTACACAGAAAGAGCACCAGGTTAGAAAGTAACATTTTTTTGTACTTTCCTCTTATCCAGTGAAGTGAATAATCTGATGGGACAGTAATTACACCTTCAGATGCAATCTGCTTCTGCTAGCAGAACAGCTCCATTACTAACTATAAAATTAACTGAATTTGAAATAAAATCCCATTCCATATCTGGGGAACTGGGGGTGGTCAGCACGTACAATTAACTGAATTTGAAATAAAATTCCATTCTGTAGTTGGGGAATGGGGGTGGTCAGTAAGTACATAGAAATGGATTTGAAATACAATCCCATAGCTGGGGAACTAGGGGGGTGGTCAGTATGTACAATTAACTGAATTTGAAATAAAATTTCTTATTTGGGGAACCAGGGGTGGCCAGTACGTACAATTAACTGAATTTGAAATAAAATCCCATTCCGTAGCTGGGGAACTAGGGGTGGTCAGTACATACAGAGAACTGGATTTGAAATAAAATCCCATTCTATAGCTGAGGAACTAGGGGTGGTCAGTACATACAGAGAACTGGATTTGAAATAAAATCCCATAGTTGGGGAACCAGGGGGGTGGTCAGTATGTACAAGTAACTGAATTTGAAATAAAATTTCTTATTTGGGGAACTAGGGGTGGTCAGTACATAAAATTAATTGATTTTGAAATAAAATTCCATTCTGTAGTTGGGGAAGCAGAGGTGGTCAGCACATACAATTAACTGAATTTGAAATAAAATCCCATTCTGTAGCTGGGGAATGGGGGTAGTCAGTACATACATAGAACTGAATGTGAAATAAAATCCCATAGCTGGGGAACCAGGGGTGGTCAGTATGTACAATTAACTGAATTTGAAATAAAATCCCATTCCATAGTTGGGGAACCAGTGGTGGTCAGTATGTACAATTAACTGAATTTGAAATAAAAACTCATTCCATAATTGGGGAACCAGGGGTGGTCAGTACATACAACTAACTGGATTTGAAATAAAATCCTATAACTGGAGAACCAGGGGTGCTCAGTATATACAACTAACTGGATTTGAAATAAAATCCCATAGCTCTGGAACCAGAGGCGGTCAGTATGTACAATTAAGTGAATTTGAAATAAAATCCCATAGCTGGAGAATCAGGGTGCTCAGTACAAAAAAACGAACTGTATTTGAAATAATATCCCTTAGAGGGGAACCAGGGGTGGTCAGTATGTCCAATTCAGTGGCTCTAACAGGAGAAGCAGGGTGCTGAGCACGTACTTGTCCACCTGTCCGTTGTTGTGATTGTTCTCGGCTCTCATGCGCGTCAGCGCGGCGGCCGCCTCGTCCAGCGCGCAGCTGACGGACGACGTCAGTCTCCGGAGAACCTCGGGATCTGCGAAGGCTTTGCCATCGGCAGTGGACAATTTACCAATTCCTTCCGTGCACGGTCGGTCATCAGTCGGGTTAGTAGGAAAGTCACACAAAAGAAATGCAAAGACACTATTTTAGAGTTCAGCCACATGCACTATTAGTTAAAAATCATTTGCAAACATGCCAGATAATTAGCTACTTAAAACTAAACTATCTGCTAACATTTGCCCACGATCTGAATACTTAATTAACTCTAATATAGCAGTAAAAACCCTGTATCTTTCAATTGGCAGCTTTGTTACTTGTTCTGAAGTCTCAAGTCAGACCTTTGAAGAACTTAAAACAAGGCTTAAAAAGCATCATACTGGGGTATTAAGGATAAATACAGGCACTGAAGCCCAAAACCAGAAGTTTGGGAAACATATGTGATTTAATATTTTCTGAATGTGAAGAGTTTTTCAACTTAAAACACTTATTATCCCTTTCCCACCCAAAACAAAGCAGACTGAGTTCTAATATACTTTTTTTTTTTTAAGAGTAGGAAAAACGTAAACGTTTATTAGTTTAAATTCCACCAATTTACCACTCTAAACTGCCCTGCTCTAGCTACAGGAACAAAAGTTAGGAAATGAAATTTCAAATATTTTAAGTATACTTGAAATCTATGCATCTCCTTCACAGACATAACACAGCAGAAATGCTTAGATTCAAGGAACTTTCTTAACAGTTTCTTTGCTAAAGTTTTACTTCACACAGGTTTTACTCCTCATATTTAAGCACAGCCTATTTAACATGTGGAAACAATCACTGCAGTGTGGGCAGGGCTTGTATCTTCAGGTACAAATGCACAAACAGCACAAACACCTCCTGGCCACCCACAAAAAAACCCAATCAATCCATTTCATGTGCTACAAAAAGTGAATGGTTACTGGTTTATAGATCAGCCACCTTCACCAGTCATGAATCAGTAACTTTAATTCCTTAGCTGTTAAAAAGGGTGAAATTAGAAAGAAACCTCTGGAAATAAGGCACCTTATCCCTCAGAAGATTTGCTATTTGGTATGTGCATATCTCTGCAGGCTTGATTTACACCACAATGTAAACGTAAATGTTTGATTTCCCACAACCCAGCTTGTAATTATTACAGAATAAATTGTATTTTAAGTTTGAACATTGTCTTCAGACAATGTATTTCCACAGTTTGACAGCATCCAATCTGCTTCTCGATAATGTCCGAATCAACACTTACCAAATCTCTCCACCCTAAATCTCTTTATGCCAGCACACACCAGGCACACTGTGACCTCACCCTGCATGGCTGGTGCAGTGCTGCAAGTGCTGGCTGGCAGCACTGGGAAGTGGTGCTGGACACGATGGAGAATTCCTCTCCTGCCATTGAGACAGACACCTCACACCTCCCCTGGGGTGCAGCTGATGGAAATGAGCAGTGGAGGTTCAATGAGCTGCTTAAGAGACTTGTGCACCTCCTCCCTGGCTCCAACATCCCACATCTGGATCCCTTCAGCATTATCAAGGGGCTACAAAAACCAATCCATAACTAATTGCCCACTCCTCAACAAAATCAGAAATCACACATCCAACTGTCTGGGTTGGAAGCCTGGCTAGTCCAGAGCAATCAGAGCACAAAAATGAGGGCCACGGACTCTTGGAGGCCACTGGCCACAGGACCCCCTCTAGCTCCAAAATGTCAAGGCCACCACCCCCGTGGCAATTGCTGGTAAATACAGCAAGGTCAATAAACAAGTCTCAAATGCCACAGCTCACACCTTATGTATTCATGTGACCTGGATTTGCTGGTGGTGTAAAAGGCTTGGAAGTCCTGTCATCTCTGCAGCTGGAGCAGGTGGGACAGTGGGGCACAGTCACTGAAAACTGGGTCAGAACATCAATTTAGTACCAAATACACCAAGAAAGTGACACTTTTTCCACAGCTCTGCTTCCCCAGGATGGCTCACGGAGTAACTGCTGAGATGTTTACACGAGCTATTTCTGGTGGCAGTGCTGGCTTACGCTGCATTGCAGTGTACATAAAGCACTGCTGAAGGAAAGACAAAGAATTAAGTCTTCAAATTCAGCACTGAGGCCTCATCTGGGACTTCTGCAACCAGAGCTGAACACCGTGGTAAACAACATGGAAAAGTACTCGAGAGAAATCCACAGGACCCCTGAGCAAAGGCTAAAATTGCACAGATTTAGCCTACAAGGAGCAACACAACTGCAGCTTCCCTCCACTTTAAAAAGGTCTAATTGAAGGAGCTGTTAACAGCTTTACTGTTGACAAAAGAAGTGGAAAATAGAAAGTCCAGCCAAAATAAACCAACCCAAAGAACTACCAAAGCACCACCATCAAAACCCCATACAACCCAAAAAGCCCAGGTAACCTGGCTATCTGCAACTACACTGGATACCTGCATCATTTCAGCCCACCAAGGGTGGGCTGCCTGGACAAGCAGGACCTACACTTGATACCTCCTCTGTTTTCAATATTTGTTGTATTCATACCTGGGATTTCTGAAAGCAGAAGTCACACCACAGATCTTCTGTGCCTGATTAAGACAGACAAACTTGACTCACAACAGCTCTCCTATTCCCAAGTATCTATTTTCATGGATTTTACCTGGTGGTCTCCTGAAGGACTCAGCAACCACAGGTCACTGGCTCTTCCTTCTGGACAGTCAAAGCACACCCACAGCTCACTTCTGTTTCAGACTTTGTTCCCAAAAATGAGCAATAACCACATCAAGGCCTTTCAGAGGGTAAGTGGAAGGTGCCTTTTATTTACCTCACCAGCTAGAACTTAACCCAGGTGCCATCCCCAGCTCTTAATTTCATATTTTTATATTGCACATGCCAAAGCTAATCAACAGCCACAGAAGGCATCAGAGCTGACATTTGTTTGGCTGGCTGGAGTCAAAGGGAGACAGACTACAAGAATTACCACTGCAGACACACATTCATTCACCCCCCTTTTGCACATTATACTCAGTAATTTACTATATAATAACAATTTGAAGTTTTTATTTTGTTATGATTTAGGATGACTATGCCAGAATCTCAGTGCTGCAATGCTCATGTGTCTTTTAATCTCTAATTTACTTCTTTTTGTGCCCAAACCACTTGTTCTTGTGTCACACTCATACACACAGGGACTCCAGCAGTCTGATTTATGAGCAGGATCTTGGCCAAAACTCTTCTTGCTTCCTCCCATCCAACAAATACTGAAAGCATCCTCAGGACCATTCTACACACTCTTGCACAAGAGTGACCACAATTTCTCACATTATTACAGTCTCTCTAACACATTACTGATCTGACACTACCTGAACTGGACCCAAGGTCTGACATTCTGTACTTCCTGGAATATTACACACATGCCTCTGTAGAGGCCATCCTTTCCATCTTTTCATGGACTGATCACTGTTGCAGGTTTAAGTCTGAAAATATGGGACCTGTTGTTTTTTATTGAGAACAGTCCACAGCCATTAATTGTATGGAGACGGTGATGCTTCTAATGCAAGGTTACAGCTTAACACTAAAATGATGAGGAGTATGTTCTTAAGCAAGCCAAAAGGAAATGCCTTCATCCAACATAAGCTGCCATGCAAAGACCAAAAGAGTGAACTCAAAAATAGCTTGGACAGAATCACTGTAAAGCCTGTGTCTTCTAACAGCCTAATAACAGAGGCCCTGAAAGTCACTATTTAAGGATATTCCTGAACGACAGACAACTGGAAGAATAGAGAGTGGAAAGACTTTCACCTGTACTGTGATGTTCCTGCTTTACCCTCTGCAGGGAAAGCAGGACCACTGCAGGGCCTGCACATCTTCAAATGAGAAGAGGCAGACACATCTTCACATCTTCTGTAGTGGGCAGCTCTCATCTGAACACCTGCTGCTGGAGCCACGTGCCAGCTGTGCACAAACCCCACAGGAACAAGGCCAGCAGCACTAGCCAGCAATGGAAAAGGTCAATGACTGAACTCGGGGCCAGATAATGCCAGATGTTCTACACCTCAATGCCATATGACTGAACTATTTAAATTAGCCTGGAGTTGATTACAGAGGTGTATTAGAAGAAGGAACTCACCTTTCAAGGGAAAAGTTTGCTCATCAGATACACACCTACACTCCTATAACCAACATTCCCATTTCCTTGTTGACTTTCAGACTCATCAGGGTATTCCCACCTTGTAACTACCAAGATTAGAGTTTTAAGGTAACCTGAAATGAGCTGGTAACTTCTGAGTGTGATCTGTGTTTAATTAGTCAGAGATACAGATATTGCCTCAGGGAAAAAAAATAAAATAAAAGGAAACACTAACAGGTTAGTGCCTTTGGAAAACACAGTTAAGTCTCTCACAGGACACACAGCTGGTGTCAACATATACTTTGAACATCAAAGGAGACTGCTCCAAAAACATCAACATATCCAAGAGATAACGTCCAATAATCAATAATATTCAGAAAGCCCTGCAGATTCAGTGGTGATTGTGTGCTTCCCCTGTCAGTTCCAGCACTCTGCATGCTCTAACACACACTGGAAGACATTTACTTGCATCATGTCCAATTGATGCCCTCATGTACATCCCAAAGTCTAACTCAGCTTCAGTTTGTACAGAATCAGCTGGGGGCCCTTAAGGGCTTACACAGCCCAAAGAAAGGTTGTGATGGAAATGTGGATAGCTTCAAAAGGCCCAAAGAAGTACAAAATGAGAACCATGGCCCAGAAATGTGTCTCTTATCTTTCTAACAGTATGTCAGGAATCTGCTCTAATCAGCCCGGTGTACAAGCAGCACCTCAAACAAGGTGAAGAGGGTTCCAGGAAGGAGGGGAGGGGGGAGGGAATCTTTACTGGAATCTCCATTCAGAGGAATTGAGAAGTTCTAGACTGTCCAAAGCAACTGCCACAGCCTCGTGCCAACAAGAGTGACCCTACCAGAACAGTCTCAACTCCAGCACATCACCCAGCTGCTACAAGACAAGAAGGCAACAAGCAAAATTGAACACACACTGTTCTCTAAGGTCTCAGGTGGCAAAGTTACACATTGCCTGTGTAACTAACAAAAAAGCGTGCACTTGGCTCCTCTCTGATGATATCTAAACATCTTCCCAAACACAAATTTCATATTAGATCAGTTTCAGAGCCAGTAAACCAAAGAAAACATCCCCCATTTGCTTGTAAAGAGCAGTCCAAAGCCAAGCAAACCCAAAGGAACAGTCATTTGCAAGTTTCACTGCATTAAGATACCTAATTTGCAGAATCAGAATGAGGGACATAAATATATTTACAATTTTTTGAATGTATTTTAAATATTTACATGTAGCTTATTGTATGCTGATTGCTCAGGTTCAAGTCCTCAAGGCAAAAGCCACATATTGAATAGTGCTCTTCAGGTAAAGAGATTAGAAAATACAAATAATTCATTCTAGTGCACTCATCTTCTAAAATTCATATGTATTAAAAAACTTTCATATGAAGTGTTGTTAAAAAAAATCAATTCACACTAAGCTAAATAACATTAGAATTACAAGGAAAGTCTACTTGTAGTATAAGGAAAATAATGTGAGAGTACAGCCTGAGCAATGTCATTTGAGATTTTGGGTTTGTTTTTTTTTTGAGAAATGCATTATCCAGAATGCTTCTCTATTTTTCAGTGGGCCATTTCAACACTACTATTCCCAGGCATGGAACAGTTTGATATGGTAGGGTTTATTTTAGCTTTGTTTTCTAAAACACTACAAAAAGTACACAGGGGCTTTCAGTGATTCCAAGACAAGCACACACTTTTGGAATCACTACCACTGAAAATCACAGTTATGGTCTGACTTCAGCTCAGCTCCTGAGCAATGAAAACTCACTGAACCTCCACCAGCACAGCTGTATCTGCACTTCACTCACAAAAATATCCTTTTATATACAGGTGAAAGAAATTTTCACTAAAAACCTATTTTTTCCTGTCTTACCAAGTACATGGCACAAAGAGAACTCACTGGCTGCAATTTTTATTTTATTTTTTATTTTTCTTCTTCTCAATTAGTATTTGGACATGCTAAATAAAATTCATTTAGCATGAAATGAAGAGCTACAGCTTGAGGGGTTTTTTTTTAAATTTTATTAATTAGCATTTTACAATATTTCATGTGTCACCATCACAGTTCCCCATAGACTTAAGAGCAGCTGAGTTCTCAATTGCTACAAATCATATTCCTGACAGCAAACTGTGATGCTCAAAAATGACATTTCCAGTGCAATCTGAAAAATCATGTTCATATCATCTGCTAAGTATTTTTTGGCAAAAGCAGAAATTTATTATGCTGGACTGTATTTCACGGTCCTCATCTCAAAATATCCCTTCTTCACAAATCCACTCTCTTAAACATAATAGGAAATCACCCACAATATCCATAAGTGAAAGGGAATGCCTGAAAAAAACAACTTAAAGGCCATTCCAACATACACACAGCTTGAGAGGAAACTTCTCCTAATTCTAGCTCCCATTTTTCACTTACTTGACACTACAAGCTCTTAATATTACACTTGCATTTACATCTATTTCAATGCACTTGTGGGAACAGGAGCCAGCAATCTCCACCACATTCTCTTCTCTTTCCAGCATAGCAGCTGTAGCAGTGAGATTTTCCTTATCCAGAATCAAAAGCCAGGAAGTACTTCTCCAGCTACAGTTAGTTCTTACTGTTATTTCAGTAACATTTTGATGGCAAGGGTTCCTTTTTGAGATCATCTCCTTTTTACATTAGTGTGCTTAAATATCTCACACTCTGAAAGCTAATTTTAAATTCCACACAAGCACAAATCCTTGATTAACTAGTCAATATTCATTAACATTTCTTTTGAGAAATTAGATTCATTAAGTATCAATTTATAAATTTAGATTTCAATTTAGTTTCACGTCACTTCAATAAGGGTTACCTAATCAGGGAATTCACTACCTCAACCACCAAATTCCATTTTCACTAAAGCTTGGAAGCCCAGTAAAAAACCTCAGCAATGAAAAACAGCTTTACATAGACTTACAGATGTTTCTAGAAAAATCCCAATCTTCCCAAATAGTCTGAAATTTCATTTAATTGTTCTCCACCAACCCCATCCACCCCATTCCTTTGTTTTCAGAATGCAAGGAAGAATACAGGTATTTGACAGATATGGAATACTAGACATATTTTAGCTTAGAACACTGAAATAGAAGATTTATTTAAACATTTTAGCAAAGATTTGTTAACATATGAGAGAGCAAATAGGACAGAATAATACCAGAAAAATTACCCACATAACTACCCCCTCAAAACTCCTCATCTTATTTAAAATCCTGACCATGCCAGACTTTGCTACAGCAGAACTCCCAATTTTTCTGTCAGTTTGATTTTTTTCCAAGCTTTCATTAGGCATCCATTTTCTCCCAGGTATGAACACTAAGTTACCTTTTCTAAAGCTAAAATAACATGAGCTTTTTTGTGCCAATCTAACACTTGGCCACTTCCAGAAGGATGACTTTGCTCCTCCTCTCCCCATGTTTCCCCCATTGCCCTCACACTGGAGAAGAGTTTTCCCTCAGCACAAGATAATCTGACCAGCAAAAGGTCTTTCTAGGCACCCCCAGAACTGGTGAGAGGAGAGAAAACCATGCAGGAACAGGAGATTACCACCTGACTAGGACAGCAAACAGCCACTAAACCATGTTACCCATCTCACACACCTTCCTGTCACTCATTCACAATGTTTGTTCCAAATGTTTGCTCTCCAATCCAGGATCTTTATTAAGAAATTTAACCTTTCCATTTTTTAAGATTTTGTTTCTATTAAATCTCTATCAAAGAAACATTTGCCTTACTACAAGGCAACAAGTTCCCAGATACAACCCTCAACTCTGGTGATCCCTTACAGGAACCACAACTTCCAGACACACTCATCACATATGTGCAGAAAATCACTCAACCCAATGCACTTTGATCCCATACATATTGCATGTAGTTTATATGGAAGCATCATGAATTACTCTGGGGTTGTGATTACAGATGTACTTCAGCAGCAGCAAACAGCTTTTCCACCCATCTCACTGTGGGCAGCCATCTGGGAGGGAGCTCTGACTCTTGGGTTACCTTGTGTTTTAAAGCACCAACTGCAATCAGAAGCAATATTACAGTGAAAACAACAGCCAGTTCTGTCTTAGAATAACTATTTCTACCAGCTTCACAAAATTGTTGGGGTTTGTTCCAGTTTGTTTTATATATTTTTAATAGAAAAAGCACTCTTATCCATTGGCAACTAAGACCTTCTTCCTAACTTGCTTTTGATTGCAAGAAAACATAAGATTTGAGAAAAACATTTAAAACACAGTACTAACGTTAATTCAAATTATAAAGGAAAAGAATGGGATTAAACAGTGGTTTATCTACGTGACTCTGAAAAACCTGAATTTGTTTTGGTGCTTTGCTGGGATTAAATGGGAGTTGCACTGGATATCACAGTTAAATAGGAGCTTAGCACTTCGTTTAAAAATTTTTTTGAATGACCAAGTCAGGGATTTTTTTTTCCCACCCTTAACACAGAAAAAAGCCAGCAATACACACCCAGAATCATTTGCCACAGCAGCAAAACCACAGCAAACTACTTGGGCACCCAATACATTTTCCCTTGCCAGTCCTCCCTTCCTTGTTATCTCCTCCTGCCACAAACCCTCCACACCTTCCCCAGGGCTGAAGCACCAGAGAGTATTCAACTCCATTTTATACTTTTAGACTTAAAACAAACACTCTGGTTGCATCCTGCCCGCCAGCCTTGCTGTGATTAGCTAAGGGAAACCTTCAACCATGGGAAGAATTGTTTGCCTCCCTTTGTTTGGCTGTGAACTGGACACAGTTAAACAGCAGTGTCAGCACATCTCCTGAGCTGGGGAGTCACCTGCCTCCAGCCTGCCCAGCAGAGTGGGAGCACACACATCCCAGTGCACCCCAGAGCACCCCAGTGCATCCAGCACATGCCAGTGCACCCCAGAGCACATCCCAGCACACCCCAGAGCACATCCCAGTGCCGGGCACCTGGAGCTGCTGTCACCCACCCAGTGCCCTTCCAGAATCACAGGAGCTTCACTCAAATTCTGAGCTTTGGACACCAGCTCCGACACTCCTCTATGTAAAGGAAGAGAAGGAAGAATCTGATTGCTTCTGGGTGCTTATATGAAGTAGTTTTAAACCCCTAAGTCACTCTTGGGGAATTTATTTTAAGCTAAGATGGTAATGCATACAATATTTACCCACACAACTACAAAGGTGGTGTCCTGGTTTTGCATGGGATGTGTTTATAGAAGTGATGCAAACTTGCAAGTGATGCAACTTGCTAAATGATCCAGAAGCAGAACTTAGGACCTCTGTAAAGAAAGCTACAAATTTTTACTTTGTGCCATCAACTATGGAAAAATGTACCATTTATTTAATTATTTTACAGAAAAATATCACAGCTAATGGTTGGTAAATATTCTTCATTTCCTGGTTCTTCCTTTCATGGCTTAGAGAGAAATGTTTCCTCATTTCAAGTGTGACAATTGCTTGGCTCCAAGAATCTGAAAGATACATGTCAAAGAGCTAAGACTGCTACTAACATGGGAAGGAGGAACGTGGAAATGGCACTGTCCACTGTGGGAGGGCAGGGAGCAAAGAAAAACCTCACATATCCCTGAGAAGTATCAAGAGAAGAAAAAAAATATTCACACTGAGAAAGGTGCACAGAATTCCCATTTTTGACTTTCAGCATTCTAACTCAGCTCAGTATTTCATGTCTCATCCTCTTGAGGGCTTGTGGCCCTTGAAAACAAGTTACTTTACAGACACTCCCACCTATTTAGTGGGACAAGGGGTAGACAGCAGATTTACTTTCTGCTTTTTGAGTAACCTAAAGGAAGGGAAAGTATCACACCCTGTGGAGACTGACTCCAGGATATGAACCCCCCTGCCCAACAGAGATGCAGGAAGGCAAGAACTCAAGTAACCTTTGAGTGCTATTTATAGACAAACAGCCCACTTGAACTCTTCTCAAAGTTTGTGACAGTCAGGGGCAAACTGAACCCCAATGGGCTGTAATTGCCTCCTGAATCACAAAGCAACTCTGACTATCACACAGTACCCAGTGACTATCTGGATAAAGACATTTGAAAATACTACTACATTTTCAAGCAAAGATCTAAGAGCAAACTGAGTGCCAGTAACATCACTGAGCTAACTCAGAAGCCCATAGAATTTTAGCCCCCAGTTTATGCTAATTATGTATGGCAAAGCAAGCCAAAATACTGAGTATTTTCAGAGAGTGATCAAATGCACCACTTCTTTAAAAAAACAATCACCACACTAATGGTGCATAGCAGACTAATGTATAAATTCATGTCTCAAACTGAACATTTGGGAAACTCTTCATGAAACCCTCTCCTCTGCCTAAAATGATCCACAGCCTTTCAGTGTACTGCTATCATTACATACATGCTGCATAACAAAAGATCCTGAAAGTAAAACCTTCCAGAATGCCACAGTAGATTGGAGTACCAAACTACCAAAAATCAGGACGCTACAGTCTTCAGAAAGAAAACACAGAATTTATTTTACCATGACCCAACTTGAAGAAAGAACACACCCATCTACTGCTAACACCCCTCTACAAGAACATCTCAGGGGAGGTCATCCCATCTATTTATTTTTTGCAGCATCCTCTTGCAGTTTTAAAACCAAAAGGGGAAGAGATGCATTTTCACCCAGCTCCATGCCTCTGAAGCTCTGGTGCTTCAGATGGGAGATTATGTCCATCAGAGGTCACAGAATCCAACATGTGGCACCACACAGAGCAAGTTCTACTGACTTAGAGCACTAAGAAGTGCACAGAGAGAAACTGTAACAAGCACAACTCCAGTGGAGGGAGTTGCTCCCAACAGTGAGTATGGAAAAGTCCAGCCAATTAAGGTTCTACCACAGCAAACCTCTCTCACTATTTCCTCCAGGTTTTTGCTCTTAATCTGTGTAAAGACTAGAATAAAATTGTTCTACATCTTGCTGTGTCTCTGCTGCTGGGGAGGATCAGGTCCTGGGTGCTCTTGCTCTAAGTGAAGGCTGACAGCCAAAAGCACAGCCACAGTGCAAGTTTATCCTTTCCTCATTAGCAAATCTTCCTACTCTCCATTTAGAGACTCCCAAATCATGCTGCCTCCTTGGTTTTAGACAAAGCCAGCTGGAAGTCAGGCCAGGTTGGTTAGAACATTCTTGCTTGCTGTGGTCTTCTTGCTACTCAAAAGCCAACTAATTCTTTGAAAGCAAAGACACAATTTTACCTTTATAATGATTCTGAGCTGGGAAGGTTTTTTTTAAAGGACATATTCAAACACAAGTGTCAGAAAAAAAAAATATACACACACATACACAGGAATAGTCAACTGCACACACAGGAATAATCAAATGCACAAATATGGAATAATTTGTTACAGCTCTTCCGAAAAGAAGTGGTAGATTTAAAGACAAATTCAACTTGCAAAACCAAAGGCAAAAGGCAGACAACAAATGGAGATGTATAAACAAAACACAGCTTGCAGGACAGATGAAATAACACTCCTCTCTCCATGCTTCAATAGAGCTCAGCTTCAGTAACACAACTCATTTGGGGCAAAGAGTTATGAAGAACAGAGATCACGTACAGAGACTCCAGAGGAGAACAAGAGCAGATGAAAGTCTAAAGAACATGAGTTAAGGGCAGAAAAAGGTTAGATGCTATTTATTAAAAAAAAACAAAAAAAAAAACCAAAAAAAACCCAAAAACTGAGGGTGATATCAGTCTGCAAATCAGCTCTAAGGATGGCTGCACTGGAACACTGAACATGAGCTGCATTAAACAAGCAGTCAAAGCCACTAAAAACCACTCAGTGCTTTATTCCATATTTCTTCCTTCCCTCACAAAGCTCCTCCAAAGGAAGCAGCTCAGTGTTCCCTTCACCCTTGAGTTACATATTTCAGTACATAACACTCAGGACTGGCAGTCCAAAACACCTTCTTATCCCAAGGACTGCAGTGGGCTTGGCATGCTCTGGAGCTTCCAGCACTTGGAGATTGTCTGTCTAACCAGTTCCTAAGGCCACCCATCAGGAATGGCACAAGCACAGCTGAATTTGCCTGGGGAGAAGGCAGAGAAGAAGATAAAACTGAATCCACAGAGACTTTTTTCAGCCAAATTTTTGAACAACTTTTAAGAAGCTGTGCAGAATTTCCGAGAAAGGTGATGCCTAAATGACAAGTTAACAATTCTTGGTTTGGAAGCAAGTTTTATTACACAGGGGGAAAAGTCCCTGAGGATCTGCACTGTGCATTTTGCTCCCACTGCAACTACTTTCCTGATGAACACAACCAGAACAACTTTCTGCAGTGCAATAATTTTTTTATCGTATCCTAGTATGTATTGTATCTTCAATTTTATTTAAATAATTCATATTCAATTTTATTTAAATAATTATTATTCACAAAGAATATAACCTGCCTTTTTGTGCAAGATGTTTAATGTATTACAGCTCATTTTAAATTTAAAGATTTAAGTTCTTAGCTTTCAAAGTAAGGTCTGTAAAACAACACAAAAGAGTTGATAGCAGGAAACGAAGATGCTCATACCCCACTGTAAAAAAAGCCATTTGTTTCCATAAGCAGAATCAAAGATAAGTGGCAGTATATTTCACATATTTTGTTTTTCACTGATCTCGTGAAAACTAGCATGACTTTCTAGAAATAAGCAAACTTAATCATTTGTGCTATGCATATACTTTATTACCATTTGTTTTCTTAAAAAGTTGCTTATAATTCTTCCTAAACATACAACAGTAACATTTTGTCAAAGCTGAGTGAACAATTTAAAAAAAATCAACCAATTCATGTGTTGCACTGCAAAGTATTGATGACTCAGTAAATCTGTTACTTCTGACACTTAAAAAAGACCCCAAATATCTGCTATGATTATAGAACTGTCAGAAGTGTTACAGACAGATGTGTCCTAGCCCACCCCAGGAGGTACCCCCAGACCCAGAACATGACCCAGAGTGTTTTGGCAGCAAACAGCTCTGCTCCCATGCAGTGACTCCCCACAGGACACTGCCCTCAGCTCCAGGAGGTGTGGCTCCACATCCTGACTCCTGACCTGACTTACCAGTTAGTCCAGTATGGAGCAAGTGCCTGGCACTGGTTACTGCCACCACGCTTGAATATTAAGCTACAGAGCATTTAAAAAAATCCCAAAAAGGGAAATCTGAGAAACTGATTTAGATCCAATCATCTGCACACCCCAAAGCATCCAGCCACAATATTCAAACTCTCTTTTGAACATTTCAAAACTTTGATTTTATCACCATGACTGACAAATGCAGACAACATCAACAAAAAAGCAAATATAGATTTCAAACAAATGTAATTGAGGTTTTCTTAATAAACTACTAAGACTCTTCTTGCAGAAGATACAAGCAAGAGACTGAGGCTTGTCTACCTCCTCACTCCTTCCTCACTCTCTCCTGACACATTTCAGGAGAAGAGTCACACTGTAGTGAACTCAAACTTCCAAGAGCAGTAAGTGCTTCATTTCCCACAGCTCCCATCTCGGCTCCCCTCCCTCCCAGCATCCCAAGGACAGCACCACAGCCACCTGCTGAGAGGAGATAGGGACTCAGACCAAAGAGAGCAACTGCACCAGGTACATCCCATCTCCCTTCAGGCACTACACAGGACTGGCAATAAAGCACTGCTGCTTTTCTCCTGTCCAAACTCTCCCTACAGTCCTTTTGGCTCAAGCTACTCCAGGTACTAATATAAGAAGTCGTCCTGAAATCAATACTGAATGGAAAAAAGTTTTTAAACAGCAATAATATGTTTCCCATATTGGAACAAAAGAGCAAAGGGTGTTTTATCTTACAGAAGAATCCAGCTTGCATGAAAAATATAACACAGCAGAAAGAAAATAGAAAGGAGAAGTTGAGTTAATAAAAACTATATCCAGAACTGAAAAAAATCTTGTTGAAAGGAGGATTACACAAATTGTTTAAGGTACAATCATGAAGAAATTACTGATTACTTATGACTACCTCTGATATACATACACAGATATATATAAATATGTGGGCAACTTGAGAGATTGAGGAGAACCCTAGTCAATTTTTATACTTCACAAAATAAAACTGGTAAGTTTTTGTCTCATCTCTTCCCACTCCCCCTCTGAGGGAAGGTTAAAATCATCTTTGCCAAAGAATTCCAGAAGTAAAGCTTTCAGAGCTGGTAAGGTAACTTAGCCATCTGATATCTAAAGGCAGCAATTTAAGTGTTATGACAATGAGATTGTTCTTCACAGCAAAATCCATCTGGAAAACAGCTAAAAAATATGAAGCTGATACATTTAACACACTGTCAAAGCACAGAAGTTAATTTGACTAAGAGCAGGATTAGACTAGACTTCTTCTAATCTAAAAGCCTACTAGAATAGAAAAAATATTTAAATCATGCAAAATCTCAGAGAGATATAATATTAATAATTCAATTACATGCACTCAATTGAGTTTATCCAATTTACTCAAAAGCACAACAAATCTCTGTGTTTCACATACCATATATTCCTTCCCACTCTGAATCTTTAGATGGTGAAGAAAGAAAATGAGTAAGTCATTGTAATGTGCCAATATCTGAAAAGGCAGAAGCTTTCCAGTGAACAAGACAGTGGTGATTTCAGTGATTTCAGTGGCAGGGCTGCTTTGATCTCTAAAGAAACACCTACAATGGAGCCAGCTCAAACTGTCCTAGTGAAAACTGTTTCCCTTATTTGGTCTGTATACCATGCCCATGTAATACCAAGTATTTTAGATCAGATCAAATTATGGTGAAAAGCCTTTCTTGGTTTACAATCAGTCACAATAACTGGACTCAGGTAAGATTTTGGCCATGTTGAAGGAGGCTAAACACACTTCAAATTTCATATTGCAATGTTTTACAATAAAGTTACATCTTCACTCAAATTCCAGCAATCCTCTTTGATTCCCCACCCCACCCCAAAAAAGACCCTGCTTCTCTTTCTTTATTTCAAAACACCAATACAGATCTAGATATGCATTTGCTGTATTCCACAAGCACAGAGGTGCAACCAATAAAATGACAAACATGAATCTGTTTCCTGGAGACCCCCACTTGTATAGTTTCAAGTGGAGCTTGGACAACCCTTCAGTTTCTAATGCCCCCTTCATTTCAATCACAGCTTAGCCACTCATCAACCCTAAGAAAAGAAACACCAAGTTCACACATGAATCTTGTTCATCATAAATATGAATCAAAGAACATGATCAAAGAATTTCTCTAGCCCAGTCTCTGTCACTTTCTGTGGATTCCCTCAGATGCAGAATGAAAGCAAACTGTGCCTCTCTGGCACTGTTCTTTTAGACCACAGCTCACTCCCTGGTAACCCCTGTTGTTAGTGAATAATGAAAGGGTTAGATCACATCACAAGAGGGGGAAAAAAAAAAAAAAGCAGGTTTGGTCAATAGGTTGGCAAATGAGTAAATAGAAATTTACATATATAGAGGAAAGCACTCAATTCCACAATTGCTGAATCTACTCTAACCTTTCAGTTTATCCTAAAGCAGGCAGATTTCATCCGGGCTCATTCATATTATGAGCTGTGTTCTGTATTTCCACTAGCAGGTGATCACTTCCACTTTTTGCCTTTCCCAGCTCCAAAACACACAATCTATTCCCCTCACCACCACCCTGCCAGCTTCTCCAAAGAACAGTATCAGGCCCTCGTGCCTGAATGAACTACTGAAATTCACAGGTATAAACAGACACACATTATTAGAACTCGATTTCTCTTTCACCATTTACACTACCATTAATCCCTCCAAATCCCAAAACCACCAAACCATTTGTGAGGGTCTCCAGCCACCTTTAATACTGTATTTCATCAGAAAAGTAGGATAACTCTGCTCCTTGTTTGAACATAAGAATGTACTATTCACATGTTTCATTAAACAAACCTTTGGCTCAACATTCTCCCTCTCAAAATATTTTCCTCACAAGCCTCTTTGCAAACAATAGTGGGAGTCCTGAAGAACTCACTGCTTACAGAACTACTCCCTGTGTAGATACAGGAACATCATGTCCCCAAAAGGCAGCTGAAGTTTCTTTACCACTTTCTTCTGCATCTTTTTTTTTTGATGCTTCATTGTCAAAGTGTTTCAACATTCAGATTGAGAAGGAACACACTTAAAATCTCTGCTGGAAGGGACACAGGCACTCAAGCTATTTCCTCAAGTCAAAAAGCAGTTCAGTAACACTCTATTTCACTTCCCAGAAAACTCAGCCAAACCATGCTGAAACACTATCAACAGGGTATTTTAACTGCAGGGATTAACATTTTGACATTTCACAACTTTCTGTAGAAATCTGTGCTTTTGCTGCAGAATACACCAAATAGGCACACAGGATTTTTATTTGGCCATGTGCCTGAACCAACACCTTTCTCTATCCTCAAAAACAACCTGCAGAAAGACACTGCACAACACAAGAGAGTCATTTCCCCTTCCTGATGCCGACACAAGTTGGGAACAGAAAATGAAACAGGTTTAACCTGTTGGAATTATCCCAATTTGCCCTTTCACCAACACATGTTGAGGACCCACAAAGAACTCACCAAGAAGAACAAGAGCTCTCAACACTCCAGCCATTCATTCCCAGTAGCAAAGAGCTCTCATCTCCAGCTGTGAAATTTTGCCCCTAAAAAGGGCATTTGATACTTTCTTTCTGAAGATCCACACAAGAATCATGACTCTTCAGAGCTGAAATATTATTTTAAGAAATCCACAGTACCCTAATTAACAGTGGAGCGAGATGTTTCTAGTGCAGAACAGGACTCCACTCTCAGAATACTAATAATCTGTTTAATTACGGCTTGAAAAATGGAAACATCCTCCAAGCAGGATGGTTCTCATTCCATAAGTTGTTTTACCTATAAATCCCTTCTCTGCTAATAGGAGTTAAACTAAAGGAAGATATACAAGACTTGGTTTGTTTAGGTTAAAACTTGCCAAACAACTCGATTCAGTTGTTTTAATTTATCTTCAGTTTCTGAAGGTGGAAACAACTGATATTTACAGTGGTCTCTTGGTCTTCAGATTGAAGAAGTATTTTTTTTTAAATAATACAAACACTGACACTTATTTAAAGGTAGTTGTTCATTAATAAAGTGATAAAGTACCTGTTCTTTCACAGAATAAAGTATGGTTGTCTAAAGTGAAGCTAATCAGGCAGGTTTTTAGAGAAAAACAAGAAATCTTTGTTTGTGTGCACATGGATATGTACATGTGTGTAACTGCTGCTATGCCAAGGGGGGTGAGACACAACCCTCTTGCTAGAAATTTGGCTTAAGGCTCTCACCACCTTCAACATCCACAATCCTTGAAACAGAATAAGCAAGTCAAACAAGCAAGTGAAAAAATATCCAGCAGTCTCTTGGTGGGTAAATACAACCTACAGAAACATCTTCAAGAAGTTCAAATAACCTCTGGCTTCACACTTGCCTGTGCAGCAGCTCTCAAATCAAGACAGCTACTTACAAACAAAACTCAGCTCCTACAAATCACAGAGTACACAAAAGTTGAAAACCACTTCTGCACAAGTACTTTGAAGAACAATACCCCACGTGGCTGCAGTTGCTAGAACTTACCTTCCAGAACTAATAAACAACATGGCCATGTGAGATCAGAGTATTAAAGGATTCAAGAAGAATGAGCAAAACTAGTTTTGCAAGTCATACTCATTAAGATCCTAATGACACATCCACAAACCTGGCACATAAGAAACCCTAGGAAATCCAAGACACTGAACACAAGATTGATTTTCTTCACCTATATGTAAGGTGGAATCAAGCCTGTCACAGGGGGATCATCACAACCAAGGCCAAGCTATGCCTGGAAACAAAAGACAAGGCTTTAAATGTGTTTGAGCCATAGTTCTGCCACCTACTTTTCCAAGCTATCCTTAATGCTGAGGACTTAACTGTGACTAAAAGAACAGCAGAAATCACTTGCCAAACTGTAAAAGAATACAAAGGCACAACACTAGGTTGCCATGATGGAAGCCTAGAAGCTCACTCAGGGTTATAAAGGGTATTTTCAGCCAAACCAGCCAGATAAATCCAATGAAGATATTAGAACATCTCCCACAACCACTAACTTCTTTTTCAATCACTGTCAAATTATGGTTTTTATTAATGAACTACCAGATTCACAGCATATTTCTGTAGGTTAGCCTGTTATTTTTAGTATTCCAATCCACATTGGGAAATACAAGTACAGCTTAACTAGAGAACTTGCCCCAGAGTATTTTCACTCTTTTGATCTCACACATTCATCAAGTGGCATTAATTTTGTCCAGTCTTTCTAGAGAGAGAGATGAAGTCCTCAAACAAAGGCACTTCTTTTTTATTTGCTCTTCTTTCCAGATTCCTTCCACTCTGCTCATGTACTTGGGAAAACCAAGACATGGAAACCTCAGCTAAAAAACAAATTATCTAATCTTGGGGACAAATACCCAACTACTGCTTAGAAATCTGAGTACAGCATTCTCACAGGTGCTACAAGCAGCAAAGGTACCTCTTGGATATGTCAAATACTGTGAGATCCCTGTGAGCACTGCAGCCCCAGCATTACCCCATAACACCAGCCAGATCCACCCACAATTTATAAAGCCAGAAATAAGCTTTGGGACACAGCAGCCACCAGGAACCTGAGAGGAACTGATCTGCATTATTAAAAGAAGTAAATTATTCAAATTCCCTTAGTCCATGTAGTATCCCAGGTACAGCCTATCTTCCCCACAAAACAAAGTTTGGTCCTCAAGAGTTACAGCAGACAGGCTGCTGCAACTTCCTGCTGACAAAAGCTGTGCTGTGTTTTAAGTTGGGTTTTTTCAAATCCAAAATGCAAAGAGAACCCAAATCCCAAATCTCTGCCCCTTTTGCTTCCTTAGAATAAAATTCTCCTTTAAGACTGCACACAGTTTAGCATCTACACACTTGCAAATAAGTGCTATTTTATGTAGTTCCTTAAGTATTGAAAAGTAAGGTGTGCAACTCCAACTTCAGCACACCACTACAAGTCTGAGTATACACCCATGATGATCAAATGTGACTTGTTTCAAAGCAGGGGTTTTATATCTTTTTGTCCTTGGAATTTTGAAACTAACAAATAATTTCCAAATCCCTGACAAACATCTCAGTCACAAATTGTAGGAGGATTTGAATTAGTCAAGCTTTCACTCTTAAGCCAATAAATGTAGAAGCAACTATGTTCATCAGGTCTGGTTCCAAAACAGGAATGTTTAATATGTATTTTCCAACAGTGATACCTCAGAATTACAGAATGCCAAAATGCTTTTGTGAAAGTTAAAACAGAGAAAAAAGTATTTTACCTGTAATTTTCTGGAGTAATGAATTAATAATTATATATTGACCAAAGAAGCAGGAAAAAAGTCATTTTAGCAAGTCTCATTCCTTCTATTCTCTCCCCATTAATTCTCCCTCTCATAAGATATGTAATCTCAAGTCAGTGAAATACCATTTAATTCAAATTAATTTTTCTAACTGTAAGTACAGAAAGAGTGCACTAAGCAACCTGCAACACTTGTAAGAGTTATGAGCTTCTTTTCCATGTTCTGCTCATCATGGGAAATTTCCAGACTCCTGAACATTTCACTAGTGTCAAAATTTATGTGCTGCCAGATCTGTGTACAAGTCAGGTTCAGAAAAACAACTACACAAGGAAAGTACCTGCTGCCTCCAGTAAGGCTTCTAGTCTTGCTTGTGTTTCTGGATCCACAGTTCTCAAGTCTGCACCTTCTGCAGCACTCGATAAGAATAACTCCGATGTGGTTTTGAGTACTGGGTTATCAAGATCTTCTTGGTCCAAAATAAATGATTCAACCTGTTTGCAAAGTCAAAAAAACAATTTTACCATTTTTGAAGCTTTAAAGTAAATCTAAAATATTACCCCCAAAAAATCCCACAAAAATAATCTAACTGTACTATCATAATTGTGTTTTAACTGCCAAGAACATAGAACAAAACTACAAAAAACATCTGGTCAACTCAGTGAAGAGGTAGTTAAAGTCACAAAATACAAAAACCCCGCATAAAAAAAAATTATTGCAAAAGTTACAATTTGAAGCACCTCAAATACAGCAAGGTCAACTCAGATAAAATACAGAATAAGTGTTATGCATGTTTGCACAGTTAACCACCCAAGCAGGCAGACACAAGAACCTGTAACATCTTTGCCACCAGAAGTTCATCTACCATGTTATTAATAAAAGCCACCAGTAATGACTGTGGTACAGCTGGACCTATCTGAGTGCCAGGGAAAGATGGAATGTTTTCCCAAGATGCCTTTCATTTCTCTTTTAAAAGTAATTTCAACAGAGGTACCACAAAGATTTTGTTTATTTTGAGCAGGAACACAAGAATTGACCAAAACTCAACACCAAAACATCTGTTTCCAAGCTGCCACTCAGCATTACCCCAGTCTGCTCTGCTTTCTGGACAAGAACAGATCTGCAGAAGGATTAAGCAGGCAGGTATTCCAACCAAGCAGCAATAATGCTGTCCCACCAGTGCCCCACGTGACCTCCAAACACAAGCCCATGGAATTACTCAACATAACACACTGCAGTTTTCTGACAGCTTGCCAGAGTAAACAAGGAGGATACCTGACTCACACTCTAAAGAGAGCAGAGCTACATTTCAGAATCTCCCAAGCTCAGACATAATTCCCCCTGTTTTCAGTAGTATTTTAAAACAAAAACACTATTTCATAATTAGATGTTGTCTGTTACCTGTACCAACACTACTGGTGCCTTAGATTTGCTGTAGAAATGAGACATTCCTGTTACTCAGCCACTGCTGCCCTCTCCCACTTCATACCCCAGTCTCATCTTCCTTTCTCAGTTTTCCCTAAAATACTTCCCCCTATTTTTCTCACCCCAGCAGAAAACTACCATCTTGTTTCCCCTGGAAAAGGAAAATTTATACTTAAAAAAAAAAAATCAAATCAGGCCATCTGCAAATTCATTAAGTGCTCCATTGTGTGAACAACGTTTCCAGGATCTGGGAGCAGCACAGAGCACTGCTATTCAAGAGCAACTCGGGTTCGTTCATTTCTTCCCCTTTTTGATATGTAAATGGCTGTAACACTATCCCCTGGTGTCCAAGCCAGCCCTGTGCGCCAGGGAAATGCTCACATGGGAATATAATGGGAATCAGGAGCAAGTATGACTTTTTAGGAACACCAAACACGGGGCCCACATCTCAGTGGATATTTGTGATCCCAGCCAGCTTCCAGATAGCAGATCTTGTGTGCCAGACACAAATATTAAAGGCAAGAGCAGGCTCTCATCTGGGGCTCAGAGAAGCAAGATTTCTAGGTTAGTCCAAGCAACAGTCCTAAAATAAGAAACTGTCATTGCAAGAGAGAGTTGAACATTAAACAAGCAGAAAATTAGTGACCTAAACCAGTGATACATATTTTTACTACAAACAAAGAAGAGCTATTTACAACTCACAGCAAAATGCATCCCTACAGTAAGAGCCCTCTCAGCAGAACTCAAATTTCAGGTTAGTCCATAGCCAGCTTAAGGACTCCCTGCTTTCATGAGTTCTGATGCAAAACTGACTTCTGGGAAAATTCACCCTTACCTACATGAGTACTTCAGGGTTTTTAATTTTTTCCCACAAGACCACACAAGGCATTAATACGATGGAAATATTATTCCTATTGCAACGTGTTTGTGTGATCTGGTGGAGGGCAGAAATTCCCACTGTGCCTACATGACCATTCATTATACACAGCTGAGAACTAGATACAAGAAATTTTATTAGATTCTTATGGACATTTTTCTTTGTCAACTACACCACTACATTTAACAGCAGTCCTCCCTTTTGAGGACATATCAAAAGGAGTCAAATGTCACCTCCCACTGAAGCAACTGCACTTGAGAACAACAAACACTGCAGAAACACTCAGTGGCTCCTGGCAAGCCTTAGGGTTCAGCCTTGGGAAGAGCCAGGCAATCCTCAGCCAAGGGAAGCACAGCAGCCTTGCAGCAACCTGCCAGAAGCTGTCCTGCTGCAAATTCTAAAACTTCAAGGGTTTGACACATTGGGAAAGATATGGACCATTTTCTCCCTGACTGCTGCCAGCACAAGCTCACTGGGATCTATTTACTGGATTTTATAGGCAACAATCCCCATCTTGAACCTAAATCAGTGTTAATTCACCATTCACAAATATTCAGCTTGCAAGGAACCTCTGTCTCCCAACAGGGAATCCATTTTGCTTACAGGAACCTCTAAATAAGTCTGTCTTTTTAACAATGATTGTGCAAACACTACTAATTAGAGCAAATTACACACACAGTTTTTACTAAAGAATACAAGTTGGGTAGTACTGGTGCAGTCTGCTCTTTTCACCATTCTTATTAACTCTTCCTGCCTTTCAGCTCTTCTTCTTCATCAGCAACTGTACTTCCAGAGACCTTGAACAATTCAAATCTCTCAAAAATTCTTGCTTCATATACAATACTTTCATCATAGTTTTGTATCATAGGGAGGGAGATGCTTTCATTATTACTGCACATGCTGAGCATCAATTTTTAGGTTTTATTTTGATTTTTAGAAGGAGCTTAGCAACATACACACAATAAAAATATATCTTGGGTGTGAAAATACTGAAAATCCATATGCAAAATGTTAAAATAGCTGCACCACTGCCAGTCTTCCAGAATAAGCTTCAATGTATTTTCAAGTCAGAATGTCTGACATTTCTGTAAATCAATACAGTTTCTCACACACGAAGACAAAGCTAGAGAGAATGAACATTTGGATATCTTCACTAATAGCAGAGTGAGAAATTACCTAATTGATCAGATGTGTCTTGTGAATGGAAGTGACCTACAATAATCACATATTATAATAATCTTTTTTGAAAAATCAAACTATCACAAATATATCAAACAAATCTGTCTTTTTAAACAAAAAATAAATTTCATTAAAAATCAAAAGCGGCAAGTAAAAAATCCAAACATATTTCATATTAGCATTCCTGGAAAACATAATACACTGCTCATGTGGCAAAAACTGCTCTACCCTAATCAGATCTGCAGCAAAGTGATAGAGTAACCAGTCACTGTGCTATTTTTGGATTATTTTGCGAGCTGCTTTGGGCAGTTAATAAGCATCTTACTTGGGAAGACTCATTGGGAACACATGGATTCCAGATATTATTCTAACTGCCACACCAATTTCACCTTCCCAGTCCAAACCCAAGAAGCTGAACGGGACTGGAGGGCAGAGCTTCACCACCTCGTGTGTCTCCTGCTCTCCCACAGCAACCATGGCCCTGGCCTGAAGTCCTGCCAAGGACTGCAGCAGCCTGGCAGCTCTGCAGATCCAGTTACAGCCCTGGTGCCTCCCTCCAGAGCAGCTACCTTGCAGCCATGTGGCCTCAACTCCATCAGTGTTTATAGGGTAAGACCAGCACTGAGTTCCCTGCAGGTCAGGGGGATGCAGAGGGACTTTGCAGGCACCAACATCCCCACTAACACTGGTCATTCTGGTGAGATGGACACGACGTGCAGGGTTACACCACATTTCTAATATTAAATCTAAACTGATCTTCCTTATGCTGCACTACTGCAAAGTCCTTTTCCCAGAATAGCCTGGGCCTGCTCACAAATAGCCTGCTCCTCACAGGCTCCAGAGGATGGAAAAGCTTCCTGGGTAGCTGTAGGTAGCACTGTTCTCTCCTCCTCCTGCAGGCAAGGGCAGCAGCAGAGACAGCTCCTTCCACCTTCCATTTCTGCCACACTAGTGCTCCTGGGAAGACCATCTTCACAAAAAGTGTTGATAGGAAAGAGAAAGGTGCTGTCAAATTATTTCCTTGAACTTGTATTTTCCAGGAACCCATTGAGCTATGAACAATTATTTTGGGGTAACAAAACTCATTGCTCTGTTTGTGAAGTATTTACAAATAAAAAGGACCCAAGCTCTTGACTGGGACTCCTCAACTCCTACTTTTTATGCAAATAAATGACTGCCTGAATTTCTCTTTTGTGTTAGGAAACCATTCCTAATTACTTCTATAATTCCATTTGGACATTTTCACTCCATAATTAACAGCATGTGCAATGCTGCATTAGGAGAAATGTGAGAAATGCAGCAGAGAAAGTTCTTCTGGAATTTTCAGAAAAATCCAACCTCTAACAGTTTATGTTGTCATGTCCTTTATTAAACTGAATGCCAATATTGGATTAATACTTGCAATCCTGCCCTAAAATTTTTGGGGAATAGTGACAGGACATAGCACTAAGAATGAACTTTAGTTTGTATTTCAAATTTAACATCAAACCCCTGTAAATTCCACACATAAAAGATGTCAGCTATCAAATCCATTAAAAATAATCATTCCAAGGAGAAAGTAAAGTGAATGACTTTGTCCCTGACATGACACTCTTAGATGTTCCCTGCAACAATTAAGTGCAGCACAACCCCCTTGGTGTGGACTTAACTCCAACAAAAAGCTTGGTTTTGATTTACCAGAGAATGCACTTTTCAACACTCTTCCCCTGCCAGCCCAGCCAAACATCTTTGCACCTGCTTAAGGTACTTTCCTGCACAACCACTTCAGTTTCAAGAGACGGAGTAAAGGGAGAGGAAAAACCACACACTAATGTGGGTATTTTCACAAAACCTTTCAGTGGGGTCTCAGAACACTGTCCTTTCTTGGCATTTCAAAGCTACAGAAAGAAAATAAACATTTCAGGGAAGTACTCTAGAGTCAGTACCTAGAAACAACACAGAATCAATGGGAACATCAATTCAGACATAATTAATTATATAAAACCATACCCACTCCGTCTGGCTAGAGCTGTAATTTTTGAAGGCACTTTCTTCCATTAAAAAATAAAAGTTCCAGTCCAAGAAGACAGAAGCCACTATGACCTGTGACTCACCACAAGAGCATTATCCAGCACTATGGATGCTGTGATTACACAGTCCCCTGCCAGCCTGGGGGGGTACAGCGTGCTCTGGGTGCTCACCACCTCAATGGGAAGCACAAAGTACTTGGAGCATCCTTTCCAGTCACTGCTCACCTTCTGACAGGTCAGGCAGCTCTCAGACACTTTCATAGGTCACTTTAACATATCAAAAAGGGAGAAAACAAATAATTTTCTACCACTTTACTGAATTTCATGGACATACAAAAGGGTCTGTCAAGCTGGAAGGTCATTCTTCTGGGAACAGAAAGACATTAGATCATGTCAGCTCCCGGTGAGGCCATAAACCCGACCATGGCTCCACCTTTAAATGGAGCTGTCAGTGCTCACACCTGCAGCAGCAGCTCCATAGGCAGGGCATTAGATTGGGAGGGTGGGGAGAGAAAGGGTGCAAATCTGTTTAGCTCTGACTGCAGCAGGAAGCTGACTGACTGGAGGCAGGATTATCTAAAGGACAGCCTTTATTCCCACAGACATGAAACAATTACCAGCTAGTGAAACAAGCAGCTACAGGATCTGGGCTGTGATGAGCTCATTCCAGAGCACAGGTTCATGTTGCAGATGCTGCTATAGATACAGGGTAAATACAGGTGGACACAACCTCAAGATTTGTTGCTGCAGGAAAGGAAAGGCCCTCACACACAGTGTGGGCCATAAGTCCAACATCCCTACACACAACACAATGTTCTTGATGTGTCACCACAAGAGCTGCCTAAAATGATGGGAGAGGCAGCAGGCAGTGAGCAAGGACTGACATCTTTATGGCTGTTTCACCACAGGGTCTCAAGCCTGGCACCCCAAGTCACCAGTCAATTCTCAAAATTACAGCTGTCATTTGAAACATGCAGATAAAACAATAAAACAGAATTAATGTTTTATACTACTACTCATCCTTTCCAGAGATTGCTGGTCTTGGTTTTCAATTTTCTTGCACTCATACTGAACCATAAGCAGACATTCCTGGACAAGAAGCTGTCAAATGGTTCCTGTCAATTTAAGCACTTACCTGAATTCTCTCTTAAGCAGACAACTGACACTATGCCATTTAAGTAGTTCTGAATACCACAAACTACACCCTATCACAAGCCTCTGGAAAGAGCTGTCTGATCTGTGAATCTGCCAGAAACAGAACACTACCATTTATTTTTATTAAAGCACTGTTTCACAACAATAAGCAACATCATTGCACCCTGTTAACCCTCACAGAATTAAGGCACACAACACACCTGTTGACTCCTCTTGGTACAAGAAAATGACAATGCTACAAAGTTTCTGTGTATAGCAGAAAAGAAGATTTACTCATCTCAGTAACTACTGAAATAACCCAAAACACTGTTAAATCCACACATATTCAATGTCTGATAAACAAAAATAATTATGACTATATTTTCCCCACTTACAAAACAATCTTTTGCAGCAAGGAGCTGTCACATACAGAACTGGAACTGACAACTGAAGCTTATTCAAAATTCACATCAATCCCAGTAAATCAAGTGCCAATTCTTGACTTTATACCAAAGAAAACTTTTGAATGGAGACCAGGAAATTTGACTAAAATAAGCACCACTTGTACTAAGCACTCCTTATTTTCACGTATTCTATCTCAGTCCACTCTAAATCATGTTCTGAGCGCTCCATCTTCCCCATGGGCACTAGGATTCCCTCCTCACATGTTTTTTTATCTAATATTCCCACAGAAAGAGCACCTCTTCTTTCCTCATCAAAGCCAAGAAACAGCTGGTGTAATTCTGTATTTGATTTATTAGAATATAAACCAGAATTGTTGCATCAATTTAACCATGGCTTTCCTTGCTCAAGTATTAAATCCCAGGCATTAAACCAAAGTGAAGGCAACTTTTAAGGCAGAAGATAAATAGATGCTTTTGTTTGCTGATGTAAAAGCTCACACCCAACCAAGATGGGAAACATTCTAAGCCACCTTCTTGGAAATGACCTTTTAAGATCTCTTTTCAATCCAAGGGGACAATGCCTAAATAGAAAAAAAATCATACAAGTGGATCTTGAATACAATAGTAATTCAATAATCTGTTTCCAGGCCAACCTATACATTTCAGACAGAGGAATCTAAGCATTTAAAGTGACTAATTAAGTTATCTAGAGGCTTATAGCAAACTGAAAATCATCCTGGCCTTTCTGCCCCTCTCAGAGCCCAAGCTAGTGGCAGCAATTCTTTTCAAGGCCTGGATAAACAGGTCTGTGCATGCTGTCCCACTGCCAAAGCAGCAGAAACCCCAATGCAACTCCTGAGCCATCACTTAGTCATTTCAGAGAAACTATCAGAGAGCCTTGCCTAAGCTATGATCCACTGAAAATTCAAGATATAGCAGTACAAGGGCTTAAAAATGTAACTATTTTATAAAAACAATTAAAAGAGAGACATTTATCTAAGCTGTTGGATTTATCCTAAGAAATCCTAAATGCCAAACGTGCACGTGAGACTCCCTTTTCCCCTGGCTCACTTTCAGGCTGTGGAAGAGCACATACTCTAAAGAGGTGATGCTCAGCAGTCACCAGGACCAAGGATCAGTTTGGGGGCAGATCAGCCAGCCCCAAATGCTGATCTCTCCTCTTCCCTTGGCTTGAAATATGACTGACTTACTACCTACCTGCCACGTGACACTGTTGGTTTAATTCATGATTTTGAAAAGGAGAAAGTTCAGCAGGTTTAGGGATTTTCCTAGAAGAAAATCCTAGTTAATTAGTAATCCCTATGTTTTACTGAATGCAAGGGACAATAACTTAGGGACCTAGCTAAAACCTAGTGCTAACACATGAAATGTTAAAAACATCTGAGATGGCTTTCTGTTGGCCCACTGTCCAGTACCCAAAAAACATCCTATTTTTCTTTCATTAGGAAGTATTTTCTTCCTGCAGGGTGGGTATACAGGAAGGTACCTTTGAAAAGCTCTCCTGGCCTGAAGGGCCAGCTACACTTGTCTCTTCTCAGCTACCACCAGCATTTGGACAAACACATCATCATAATTCAACTGGGAGTAACCCCTCTCAGTCTCAGCACTTTTTCTTACACATTCTAGGATGATTTGGAAGAGCTAAAGATGAAAATAATTTTGAAAAAAATCTCAACTCCCTCTTGAAAGCAAAGGACCAAAGTGAATAAGGGGTCTCATCTCACAAAAAGCAGGAAAGAAGTAACAGGATAAAGCACAGGAGCAATTCCTTTATTTATGTTTTATCATAGTAAGTAGAACCAATTATTTTATTTATGTTTTATCATAGTAAGCGTTTTCTATCTACACTTGAGCAGAAGATACACAATACTGCAAAAAAGGAGAAAATTTTCTAATATTTTATAAGACTTCTAAACAATCAACATTACATAAGAAAAAAATTCTTAAGTAATGAGTTGCAAGAGTAAAATGCATTTCCACAAATTTCACTTGCTCAGCATTCCTCCAAAATTATGCAAAATAAAACCTCTGCACTTTCACAATAAAAAGGGAGAACTACTTGTAGACAAAAAAAAAACCAAAAACCCAAACTATCTGTATTCTATTACAATATATATCTATGTATATTAAGGACTATAGCATACCATCCTAACTAAATTAACCCCTAAATCCAAATCTTAATTCACCTGCACTTCACTTTGTCAGAGGCAGCTTGGGTTTATAACACAAAGGCTGCAACCTTGTTACTGCAGTCTGTTGCTACAAAAAGAAGTATTTGTATCATTTCAAAGTTAAAGTAATCTTTAGTTTATCATCGACCAAGGTCACTTGAGGTACCAGTAAGAAAGTTTCTATTTGAGACAACCTCTGAGGCCAGGCACTGTGCGAAAACCTCCTAAAATTATTAAAGTGCTTGCACAAATCACTGATTTCTGAGGTTTGCTCCCAGTGCCCCATTCCAGCAGAAGACCATTCCCACCAGGAAGACAAGGTTTACACGAGGCCTTTGGCTGGTGTTTGCAGGGCACATGGGCTGCTGCTAGGGAAGAAAGCATCTGCAGGAGCCAATGAAAGCACCCTGCTAAGAGTGAGGCCTCAGAGCTTCAATTAAACAGGGCCATAAAGGTCCTCAAACAAGATGCAGGAGTTATTTTTCCTGCTTCATGAAGTTTTCAGTGGGAAAGATACCTAAAGGTTCCTTCTTCCATGTAAGTCAAGACTTGCCTCTGTTTTAAATCCAAGAATCATTTTTACTCCACTAACAGCTTAATACTTTAAAGGAATCATCACAGATATTACAAGAACTCAAAATTACTGACTAAGGTGGAAGCTCTGCAGCCTCCTCACCTGCAGGGTCTGAGCCCCAGCTGTGGACTCCAACAAACACCCCACTTCAGTCCTGGAGCTGTTCCCAGTTTTGAAGGCCAGGCCACACATGTGCACAGAAAAATGAGTGCCTGTGTATTCCCCTTCCCTCCACACTGACCCTTCTGTCAAGTGAATGTTGCAGGGATGGTTTGAGCTCTAAGAGGACAATGTCCCCAATGGCACCATCCAGCTGGATTTCAGCATCCTCCAAGGCAGGGAGAGGAGACAGAAGAGCTGCCCAATATCGAGCCCATGGGGGAGCAGCTGGGTAGCCCCAATTTAAATCAGAGCACAAGAACTCATGATTCAGCATTAATGCTCAAACCAACCCTTCCCACCCCCCACCAGACTGTAACTAGTTGACTGGTGAAACCTATGTGCAAATTTGTACCTAAATATAGATGTTCTGCTAAATTTGGCAAATCTCTCTTTACCAAGGGGTTGCACTGCATATTTATGTAATTATACAGTAGTATTTCACATCTTTACTTTCTACACCTATCATTAGAAAACAGTTGCTGACATTTATTTTAGGTCATATATACTCAGCTGGGTCAAGCTGCACTAGAGGGAGACCCAAGTTGAAGAAACCTTAGAAAAGAGCTCACTGTAAAATGTTATTGAATAGGATTAACCATACTGCTTGTAGGGTTACCAGACATGCACACAGGAACACTGCTTGCTCCTGGTCACCACAGGCCACACTTGCAAAGTTACTGAGATACCTACCATGATTTTTCTGGAAGTTAGATGCCTAATCAGACTGAGAATAAATGAACAACCTACTAACCAGCTCTCTACATCCTGAAGAGTCACCTCAACACTTCTGGAAACCTGAACAAGTTACCCCTTGAGGTTTTTTTCTTCCACCTCTTACCTTCTAAAATTTGAAATAGCTTGACAAAAGAAAAACATCAATTGCTAAACTGAAACCTACATTTTTCAGAGAAAAGGCTTTTCTGCTTAATACTATCTACCTGAACTTGCATCCACTTTTTGAATTTCTATTCCTTATGGTAAAGAAAATGCTGCTATTTACATTGTTTCTAATACAATGAAAATTGAAATGTCTGAGCATTACGTTAGCCTCAGAAGTCAAAAGATGCATTGTGCACAACATCTACAAAGCAGATCCATGTTAGGAAGGTTAAACAATGCAGCAATGACTTTAATAAACACTGCTAATCTGAAACAAACTAGGTATTTACTCAGAATTTCAAACCACGTTTAAAAATTAAGAGTCCTCAGGTTGCAGGGAGGGGGGCCCCAGCCAAAATCTCCAGGTACTGAACTGCTCTGGAGTGCATGCCATTCAACTACTCATCCTACTCCTTGTAGGAGGTATGTTATGTCTGATTTTTAATTATGCTTTATGTAAATATCCCCAGAGGCTTATGCAATAGGTACAGGCTTAAGTAAGGCAAGCTGGTGGAGGCAGCTCAGGAGAGGGAAGCCGAGAGCTGAGCTGACTCCATAGCCAAGGGCTGGGTGAGCTCCAGTTGTCACTGAAGGCCTCCAAAGCCCTGAATTACAGAATAGGAGAGATTTGCTACATTTGTACACTCACTGCCAAAAGCCACTCACTGAACCGAGCTCCCAGATCCCCTCGTACTTCTGTCAGCACAGCCAGCTTCTGCTGCTTGATTTACAACAGCTCAGCAAACTGTCCTGAACACCAACACAGCCACATTTATCACCTGCTTCAACTCCTGCTGCCACACTTTGCTGCTGGGAGGGTTTTTGATGAGGACCTGCACTTTCTGTGGCCACCAAAGACCCCACGGACATGCAATAATCAGCACTGCCCTCCCAGCACAGCTTCACCTTGACCTACAGCCCTCAGAGCCAGGGTGGAGGAGGCTGCTCAATGCTTGTGCCTTTGGCACTGCTGTAAGTACCAGCAAAATTCACAAGGAGTGGTAATAATACACTTAAAGTCACACCAAAAAATCTCACTCTAAACAAGTTGCAGGCTGTGTTCACACCCTGATCAAGCTTAGAAGGCAACTAAGCAACTATTTGCACTGAGGTCAAAACCACCTCATTTCTCAGGCTGCAGCCAGTGGTGAAGTCTCTCTGAGCACCCAGGAGATCCACGGCAGGCAGTTTTACACAGGAACAGCACAAACCTGGCCTCAGCCCTCCATGCCCAAAGACGTGCTGCAGCTTGCAATTGTTTCTATTTGCATGGGATAATTTTAACTGGTAATTCTAGAAAATATTCTGCACAGCTGCATTCAAATTTCCCCTTGTGGACCTAATACAACTCATCTGCACAGGATCCACTTTAGTCCTTGGTTTCCCAACCAAGAGCCTGGTCACTACCATGGGCAGGCACTGAGTTAGGAAACCAGCAAGCTTCAGTTTTCTCCCAGTTCTGCAAGCCAGGATAAATGGGGCACACCCTCTTTGCCTGTAAAATGGGGACACTACTCTCCTCTGTAAAGTACTTGGAGATCTGATCTAAGAAATGCAATATTTTCAAAAAGGTTGGGTTAAAATATATTGCTCTTTTCATTCTCTAGATAAATGCTTCATTATACTCCTTGTCCTGCACTTCCCTGATGATTTTCTTTTTTAACTAATTTGCCATTTAGACCAGTCCAATTATTTTAGCATATTAAACTCAGACTAATACAAGGATACAAAACCTAAAAACCACTGCAGACACATAGCAGAGTCTACAGAATTTTGTACCATTATTTTTATGGCCTCAAAAATAGACAAAACAGATCAAGGCAGCATGGCAAAAACTCTTTTTTTTTTTTTTTTTTTTTTTTTTTGCTTCATTTTTAATTCTCCCTTTTAGTTCTCACTAATTCCACCCACTGGTAATAGCTGAAGGCATACTCCCAAATCAGTGACTCATGGCACAAGACCACAGTCCAAACAGTGACTGACTGGCTTCTCAAAGCAATGCTGTTCAAGAATTGCACTGGTCCATCCCTGCACCTTAACTGCCTTTTCTTTGCTCAAAAGAGAAAACAAAACAAAGAGAGACACCCATCACTGACAACAAGTGCTTCCTTAGCTCTCAGAAAAAAAAAAAAAAACCTGAAGAAAAAAAAAAATCCCCCCTTGGTGCTCCCAGCCATGCAGCCCAGCCTAGGCACATTCCTCCCACCCATGCTTCTTCCCAGGTAACTCTCCACAACCAGAAACACAAGACAGGAGAACTCCCCAGGCAATTTCAGCTTCAAGATTAGCCCACCTCCTCTCCATGTGTGCTGGAAAACTTCAACTATTTCAATTCCAATTAATTTCTTCTATTCTGTATTTTAAATAATGAACTTTTTCTCAGGTTTTCCAAATGAATCATTTAACTTTAAGAGCTGTTTTGGAACCTTTATTTTTTTTGACCTCAATGGCAACCTCCCAGACACATTATTTATAATAGGCTGTCTTTCTTAATACTTGCTATTAGTCAAAAGAGTCCTTAGTAAACATCCTAGTTATCCAATCTTCACATCCCTTAAATAATGGGGTGGGTTCAAAAGGGATAAGCTTTCAAAGTAGGACTCTGCTCACCTCGTAAAGAGCCACCAACACCCTGATACAGCCCACTTCCCATCATTTTCCAGGTTCCGTAGCTGCTGCTTTGTATCATCAAAGATACATTGAAATGTGACATGAAAGACCTCCTAGAGAGCAGACACACATTGATTACTTGTGTCCTACTCTATCCATGGTAGGTCTTCCAGCTCCCCCAAACAGGTATGTCCTGGAACACCTAATTCCATATGGGACTGACCATGGATGTCCAGGACATCAATCACAGAAGGAATGGTCACATACAAGTGCTCATCTGCCTGACCAGTAGATTTTTAGTTTAGTTAAACGTTCTGCTGTTAGCACCATTTTTAATGCAGCTTAGGTGGTCATGAGCAAAACGCAAGTGTGGATCTGCATCAGTTTAATCACCTTTTTTTTTTTTTTTTTTTTTTTTTTTTTTGTTCAGATAAGACCTGGCTCAGGTTTCAGGAGGGCTGGACAAAAGATGGTCATCAAATAGAAGGCAAAAGATTTAGCCACAGGAGGATAACTGCAGGCTCCTGTCCTTTCATCTTTCCAGAAGGAACAAGGACACATCCTAAATACACTTGCTTGGCCCTCAAATTAAAAATGGTATGTATCACCTTGGCCATTTTCTTCCTCCTGCAGAAGCCCACAGGAACTGGGAAAAGTCTGCAAGCAGTAAGCAGCCACTTTCTCCTGCTTTCCACTAAAGCTGTGTAAGGGTTGTGATCCACTGGGATCCCATCTTTTGCTAAGGAATGAAGATTCACCCTTTGGTACGGCAATGACAGATAAAAGCCCTCATTTACCTTCCCTCCCTAGGCTACATAAAGCAGCATTAAATGCCAGTCTAAAGGTCCAACAACGCTCCATTTTGGTTGGGACAAGGCCCCCGTCCCTCCTCCACACCCTCCCTTTAAACCTCTCCCCAGGTTTGGAAGATCAAAGGAAGACACCTCGACTACCCTCTTCCATTTTGTTGGGTAAGAAATATTTCTATTGCATAAAAGCGTGTGCGTGTGTGTATAGCTATATGTAGAGGAATTTATCCGTGTCTGGGCACCCCGAGTCCAGGGCAGCTATAGTGGAGCTGACGGCTTCACTTTGTTCTCCGCCGGGTGCAGGATCTCGCCTCCCTCTCCAAACCTGCTCCCAGGTGGAAGCGGCTCCTTGAGGTCAGGACACATCCTCACCCCGCTCCGCGGCCGCGGCGCGCAGAGGACCCGGCCGCCCCCGGCCCTTCCCCGGGGCCGCCGGGAGGCGCGGCGGGGCGAGACCCCCGCGCCCGCTGCCTCCTCCCCGGCCCCAGGCCGCGCTGCCGTGCGGGGCCGCCGGGACCCGCCCATGGCGGCGGGAGGCCCGGGACGAGCGGGTGCGGTGCGGCCGGTGCGGCCGGCGCGGCGAGCGGGAGGGCGGGCGGGCCCCGGCCGGGCCTGTCAGGAAGCGGCTGAGGGGAAGGAGGGCGGGCCAGGATCGCTCACCTCGGACACCTCGTCCTCGTCGCTGCCGGAGCCGCCGCCGCCCCCGCTCCGCAGCACGGCGGCCGCCAGCTTGAAGTCGAGGGCGGCCTCACCGGCCGCGGGCGCGCCGGGGCCTCCCGGCCCGCCGGGCCCGGCCTCCCCGAAGAGGCGCACGGCCCGCAGGCCCAGCGGGGAGGGCCCGGCCGCGGCGGGCGGCTCGGCAGCGGCGGGCGGCGCACGGGGCGCGACCGAGTCGATCTCCTCGTCGGCGGCAGCGGCGGCGGTGCCGTCCGTGAGCATCGCGCTGGTCCGGGCTCGGCCGTCTCCGTCCCCTCACGGCACCGCGGCAGCGCCACTAACTTCTCACACCCTACCCGGCCGCGGCCGCCGCGCCGCCCCCCCCGCCGCTCCGCGCACGCCTATTGGGCGCGCTCGGCCGAGGACGGCGCGCTATTGGCCGCGGCGCCCGCCACTCAAGGGCGCGTCACGCGCTCCCAGCATGCTGCCCTGAGAGCGCACGCCGAGGCGGTAAGAGTGCGCCGCCCCGCCCCGCTCGCCCAGCCTCGCTTCCTGAACTTTCCGAGCTATGATTGGCTCTCCGGGACATCAATCATGTGCTTTAGCGGAGCTACGGGCGCCGATGGGGCGACCGAGCTGTCAATCAAAGTGCATTCAGGAATCACGGTTTTGATTGGTCGAAAGGTACATCGCTCACAACGCACGGCGTCTGGCGTCTTTCGATTGGCTTCTGCATGCCCTAGGCCCGCCTCCCCTTCGAACTCATCTGAAGGACTCCGTCAGCGCGAGGCACCGTCACCCGCCCGCCTGTCCCGAGCGGTGATTGGGTAATGGAGCTGCCAATCAAAATAAGAGGCACGCCTCCTCTATGGACCCGCCCATTCACGGGAGCGGGCCGCCATAGGCTGGGCGCCCTGGCTCTACGCTCCAGCAGACACGCCCACTGTGACGTCATCGCGCGGCCACGTGGCCCGGGGGTCTCGGGCCCCCCGGGTGTCTCGGGCCCCCGGCCCGGCCCGGCCCGGAGCGATGGCCCTGCGCCCCCGGCCCGCCCGGCCTAGTTCACGGACAGGTTGATCTGCGGTCCCGGGCGCTGCATCGGCTCGCACTGTGGGGGGAACAGAGGTTACGGAGCCGGCACCGCGCCCACCCCGGCCGCCCCCGCGGTTCGGTCCCGGGGCGGCTGTGGCCGAGCGGGGCTCCCAGGACAGCACCGACCTCCTCGGCTGCGCCCCCCTGCTCCGGCCGCTCCCGCGGGTATGTCCCCGCCGTCCCTGGCCCGGGCAGGGGCCCGTCCAGCCAGCTGAGGTCGTGCGGGGAGAAGATGCGCTCCAGCCCCTTCCGGATCCCCACCAGCGCCAGCAGCTGCGACCGGGCCAGGCTCGGGTCAGCACCGCTGGGGCCGGGGGACAGCCAGCGTCTCTCTGTCATTTACCTCTGCCACCCCCGGAGATGCCAGGGTGCTGGCCTGTCACCCCTCCCGGCCCTAGGGGACCGTACTTGCCCAACAGCGTCACTCAGCCCCTGGTGACAGCCCCACGGCCCCAGAGCAGGGGGTGAAGGCTGGTGGCAAAGCCACCCGTTCATGTCCCCTCCCAAAGGACCGTGCCGGGCCCGGTGGTGCTCGGGGCCGGGGTGAACCGCAGCCAGCCCAGCGGCAAAGTAGTGCCGCCGATTCGAGGGGGGTCATACCATCACTGGGAAAATAATAGCGGCCACGGTGGACTTGAGAAGCCAGAGCAGGGCCAGGCAGAGCAGCTGGATGATGGTGAAGAGGTGCACCCGGCGCAGGGGCACGTGGCGCAGGTAGGCAAGGTCTGGCTGGTGCTTGGCTGGCATCAGGAGCAGCCGCACACGGTCCATGAGCTGCAGTGGGAGGATGGCAGGTGGGTCACACCTGTGCAGCTACTGGGCAGTTCTCACCCCCCCTCCCTGTTGAGATTAGGGCCGGCAGGATGGGGTTTCACCACCATTTCTGCACTTTGGTCCTCCTGCCCTGTGTGCTGACCTCCAGCTGATGCCTGGGCCAGTGAGTTTGTCTGTAAGACCTGGTGCCACTGCCCCCAGGCCAGGGAAGTGTGTTCCAGGCAGACCTCTAGAAAGGACAGAAAGGACACTAGCTGCCCTTACAGGGTTAATTGAGAGATGACACCCCTTGATCCCCCTCGAAGGAAACTGCTGCAGCCTCCTCCAGAGCACAACTCTGGGTTTCCCAAGCAGAGGGAGGGTGGGAGTTTCCCAGCCTGTCATCTAGAGCAGGGTAATTGCAAGGAAACTGTACTATTTAGAGGAAAAAGTGGTGTAGATAATTCTGGAATAGGGATTTTTTTTTTCCCTTCTGTTGGTTTCTTGGGAGAAGAAGAGAACTGGCACATGAGCAGCAACACCAGAACCAAAAGATTGTCATGTCCCAGCTCTGCCTGCAGCTCCCAGGTGAGGTAGTCCCTGCAGCTTTGAGAGCAAGTCTGTGCTATCCACTGGTCCCACTTCTCCCATACCACCTGGTCCAGCAGTGCACAAGTCTCTCCTGCTGCTTAGCATCCAGAGCCCTCCTTTTCCCTTTCCTTTGCCCTGGAAAGGTCCCTCCTTTCCCTCCTTGTCCCAGGCCTGGTGGGAAACTGCTCTGTGCCAGGCTGTATACCACAGAGAGCTGAAATCCAGGCTCTGCTGTGCAGTGGCAGCTGTTGCTGAGCAAAGCCCCTCCTCCCCACCCAAAAGCACAGCACCCCCTCCCAGTGCAGCCCTCCCTCCCTCCCTCCCTCCCTCACCTGGATGCTGTTCAGGGCCGTCACCCCCATGTGCAGGAACACCCCGTACAGCACCGGCATCGGGATGTGCTGCAAGGCAGTGGGGTGGGGCATCAGCAGGGCAGTCCCCTGGGGGTCTGTGCCTGCTCTGTGCCCTCTCCTGTAAAAGCCTGCTTGTGTGTCCACAGGCTGTGCCTCCTTTATTCCCAACAGCCCAGCCTGGCCTTATTGGCATCAGTACTTGAGGTTCACATGAGCCCACGTCCTCCATGGTCCCTTTGGATGGCATCTCAGCCCCCAGGTGTGTCACTGCACCTCAGCTTGGTGCCATCTTGTTATCTGTGTCTTTGATGGAGATATTTAACAGTATTTGTCCAGTAGGAGCACTTGAAAGACACCACTTGTTACTCATTTCCAGTTGGACACTGGGCTACTGACTGTGAATCTCTGGACATCACCATCCAGCCAGTTCCTAATCCACCTAACAGTTCTTCCATCAAATCCAGCTGGGAGGTGGGGGTGCTGGGAGGACCCTCTATCAAAGGCAGTATGAGACCAACCTCAGAGGTGAGGAAAGAGGTGGAGGAAAAGAGACTTCCTGTCTGCCCACAGGTAATGCAGGGCCACTGGAGGGGTTTTTCCCAGCATGGCAGTGGCAGCAGGTAAAAGCCAGCAGCAGCCAGGTCATCCACGTGGCAGTGTGGAGAGATAGTGGTGGGGTGTGTTTGGGGAGCACAAGGACCCCAATGCACATGGGGAGGATGGGCAGGTGACATGTAGCCACAGTGCCTTCTGTGCCAGCCCTCCTGTGGCACTGGACACAAACCCTTGGTGCAGTCCATACTGACACAGGGCACAGCTCCCTGCTTCAGGGGGTCAGGGTGAGGAACCTCCAGCCTTGCAGGGTATGGCCATCCCATGTCTAGGAAAAGAGGCCACTCCAGCCAGGCTTCCTACCTTGAGCACAGGGGCCATGAAGACAGAGACTCCCATCAGGATGAAGACAGCCAGGCCTGTCAGCCTCTGCTCCCTGTGGGTGGCAGTACAGGTGTCATAGGTGCCCAGGGTCCCTTGGGAGCCCACCCCCCTACCTGCCCTCCTGGCCCCAGGGTCTCTGCTCTGTGCAGTTTTGATGGCCGCAGGGAAAGGGGTCAGCTCAGGCTTGTTGTTTACCTGATGCCCAGGAACTCGGGGTGCTCTCCAGGGGCTGAGGTTGCACTCTCCTTCCTCAGGCTGTCCATGTGTGCCAGGGAGATGACAGTGGCTGAGACATACCAGGGGAGGCCGGTGACAGAGGTGACAACCATCAGGAGGGAGACGCAGAGGAGGTCCAGGTGGAAGCCTGCTCCTTTCTGCAGCAGAAAAGGCAGCAGGGCTGGGGGCATCTTCCCACTTTCCTGGCCAGTTTGGGGTTCTGCTCTCCCTTGGTTGCTTCCCAGCCAGGACCTGGATCCTTCCCCATTGGCTGGTGCTGCCTTTTCCCTGTCCCCCTGCTCACCTGCAGCTTGTACTCCCTGCGGTTAAGAATGACAGCTGTGATCTGCTGGTCCATGAAAATGAGGATGGTGACAAGGACAGCAGGCACTGCAGACAGCAGGCACACCCACCACGGGTTGGCTCCAAAGGGGAAAATGATCCAGCCCCGTGCTGGGTTTGTGGGCTGTGGAGAGCAGAAGGGTCATGGCAGCTGCCACCCACATGTGGGGTGTGCAGTGCAGTCTGGTGATGGGACCAGCCCCAGGTGCCCAGGCTGGAGCCCTACAGGCACCCAGGGATGCCCCATCTCAGGGGTGGAAGAGCATCCTCAGTCATCCTGGGGATGCTGCTGGACAGAGTGACCCCCCCAGCCCCCCACAAGGACAACCTGGCTGTGACAGAGAAGGGTGTTGTTCTTGGACACCGCAAGGCAGGAGCTGGGCATGTGCCTGTGACAGCAGGTGGAAGAGGTGGCATTGGGCAGTGAGCCCAAGGTGGTGGTGGTGAGCACTGGCTGCTCTGGGGCACTGCCAGCCCTGCTCCACACCCAGGGTGAGTAGCCCAAGTCTGGAGCTGAGCTTGTGGCTCTTGCTCCAGTGTGATCTGTACAGTGCAGGTCTGAGCCAGGTTATTTATGGTGCATGGGATCAGCTGTGTTCAACTCTTTCTTATTTGCTGGGGTGCAGCCTGCACCTCTGTAGGGCTGGAGCCAGTGGTGAGAAGGACAGTGACAGCACAGTGGGATGGCTACCACGGTGGGCACAGACCCACACCCTGACAGTGCTTTGCCCACCCTGCTGGCACCTTCAGCTCACTGGGGACG